>NC_137775.1:129683557-130368557 GCF_963455305.1 Plecotus auritus
AGCCTTAAAGAAAAAAAAAAAAAAAAAACAAAAACACCAAAAAAACCCCCCAAAAAACCCGGTCAAAAAAATCATTTGAAATACAACCTGAGTACCTGTCAGAAGGGGGTGGGCTAACTAAATTATGGTAGAACAATGCTATGCAATACTATGCAGCTATTTCAAAGAATAAGTTGAAGTTTTATGTGTGTGGACCAGGGGGAATATATCCATAATCAATTTAATTTTCAGATTCTTTTCACTACAATAAGCTACAGGAAGAATACCAAAAGGCAAAAGTTGACTACAAAATGCAATGGAGAGGAGAACAAATACTTAAAAGATTCATTTAATAATCAACTAGCAATGTATGAGTTAATTTCCTATATCTTGGGTACATACAATCACAGTTACAGACATAAACCAAAAATCATACATCCAGATGAACGCTGTCTTAATAAACAACATACAATTTGCCTCTAACATCCTTCCCCACACATGTAGAATGTTGTACCATGTGAATTCTTAGGATGCCATTTAAAGAGCTCATGGCTAGGAATATTTTTTGAAGTTCATATTATACCATTTCAATTAAAAGAGGGTCCCATGACATCGACCGCAGGGAGGGGGCTAAAGTGACCAACCAGCATGCCAGTTTTTCGTGCTCCTCCAGAATCTAAGGCTCCTTCTCCGCTAAAATGCCCCAAGATTTCCCCAGACAGCATCCCATAAAACAAACCTTTCTTGAACCATATCCTCCCCACCCTTTTATCAAAACTACCATTTTCTCTGTGTCCCATTCTCTTTGCCAGACAATTAATGGTCAGCTAACATGAGCTCATTTTTCAAATGGATATTAACAATGTTCATATAAGAACAGTAATTAACATGATATAGCAAATTGTGATGATTATTATAAACACAAACATATACATATGTGCCAAATATTATGCTCATGTATTTGACAGAAGACATCTAGGAACAATGACCAATTTAAGAGACAATTCTAATGGTGATAATCTAATAGGTAATTGGGAAAAAAATATATTCCCAAGTAGGCAGAACTTGTGGTTGAATCTTCACAACTCTATTAACTCTGCCTTCCAAAACACGGCACTGAAAGTCTGACCCTAACCTTCCCTGATGGCCTCAGAGTCTGTCCCACCACTGCCCACGTCCATTCCAGCCATTGCTAGCATGGAAACCATCCTCCTTCTTCTCACCTTAAGAAAACCTCCAGGAGAGAAGACAGTCTGCACCAGTCACCTCTTCCTGCAACCCAGATTCCCCTCCCTATTCCTGCAGCATCTTGTTTTCACCCTTACATTAGCATTTACCACATTTTAGTCACGTGTGTATTAATCTGTCTCCCATGTATATGCATCATGCTTTCTTCACCTCTCTGCATTTCAGTTTCTGGAAACTACTTGAATGTGAGATATTCAGAAATTTTTCTTGAACAAATGTTAAAGGCATAATTCTTGTATGAGGTTCTGACCCTCCACAGGAGAGCTAATGATCTCCACAATATAAGGCCACTGAGGATTGGAACTCAGACTCAGGTTTCTGTTCCCAGTGCCCATAGAGCACGAAGCGTCAGAGACCTTTGATGGATAGTTGTGTTTATACTGATGATGGTTAAGTTCTCCAAAGCCAAGTTGTTGCATTAACACCTTCTGAAATAAATGTCAATTAGCTCTTCACTGGTGGAAGAAACCAACAAATGAGGACGTGTCAGTCCGCTAATTGCAAAGAACTCCCAGGACCGGGGAGTTGATGAGACTGGTCTGCTGGCAAAATCCAATACTTCAAATTTCAAGACTTCAAAAATACCTCCAAACCAACACTCACACAACCAAATGAAAACCACCAATGATTTAAGTGGTGACAAAACATCTGAATCCTGCTTCTTGTCAACGAACCGGGATGCCTGCAAGATGCCTTCTACACCCAGCAATGTTACGCTCAGCTTTCTGTTCGCATCTTTGGTATTGGAGAACCACCAGGAAAAGGAAAGAACTGGTTAATTCTGAGTGGTACCAAATGAGCTGTAATGGAGGTGTTATGAATGTAAGTCAGTGAGGCCTGATGCGGAACAGCAGCATCTGGGCGTGCAGCTTGCAAAGTAATGAGACTGCGAGGATGCGCTGGCACCCGGCTTTGATCTCTTCATCTTGTTCAAGAGCTCTGCTGGGAAACAGAGGTGAGAGGCAGTGACCTCCTTCCCGCGGCCACACGGCACAGAAAACAGGAATGGAGCGAGGATGGATCCCCTTCTTTCCTCTCCTCCTTGCCAACACACCCCCTTCTCAGAACTGATGGTTTCATAGTTGGGGGCCCAGCATAAAGCAGGCTGAGCAAGCTTCTACCATATGAAGTGTCATGTCTGAACATGTCGACAGTAATTGGCAACTCATTTTTCATCCTGAAAGCAGAAACAGGTGCATGCTACCTTCAAAATCCCAATCAGAAACCTCGCTAAATGCGCCTCGCAAATGGGCAGCTTTGAGATCTATGCCTGTCCGGCTGGTGGACTTCAGAGTTTCCATAGAGGGATCTGCCTCCCAAATAAATATTTGTGTAATCTCAGAAGCACAGAGAACAAAACAAAGAGCAAAGGGCAGCGCGCGTGCGTGTGCGCGCGCGCACACTCACACACACACACACACACACACACACACACACACACACACACACACACACGCTCCCAGCGCACAACAGCAGCCCTTAGTCTTTCTTGTGTTAATACAGTAATTGGTAAATAACGGACTTCTTTGTATTATAAGATCCCGCCAAAGCATGTTTAACACACTGAAAAAGGAGCACAAAGCCAGATGTGTCACTGCACAGTGTTTCTCGCCAGCTTCATCCTGAGAGGGTGGCGGGTGACTTTGAAAGGAGCCAGGAGCAAAGACTCCCCTTAAAGAGCACGTCTATCCATTTTCAAGGAATGCAGCTGATGCGCAGCATTTAGACATACGCACTCACAAAAGGAACATGGCAATCTAACTGCTGGCCACCGAACGTGGAAGCACAGGAAACAGCGCCGGGCAGCCATGTGAGCAAACTGGGGGTGCTTGGCGGCACTCGAACATGGGAACATGTGTGCTTTCATTTCAACATGTAGGGAAGGGCCAAGATGCGAGCTTTTACACGTTTTCAAGCATTTGGCCAGGATTCAATACATAGTATGTACAAACTGCTGCCCAAGATTACATTAAAAAGTACCAGAGTTACTGTGCACATGTTTCATTTACAAATACTGCCTTTAAAATCCGTTTATCAAAAATAACTTTCACAACGTAACCAGGCCTATCTACAAGACTTTAGGCTAATGAGAAGGAGAATATAATAGGCAAACCTAATTTAATAAGGCAGGGAAAAAGACTAATTCTTGAAAAAAGAAATAAAGCAAGGATTAATCCTATTTCTGTAGCAATGAAACACACTTGAATGAACAGCCCTGACATTAAGGGATTCAAATTCTAATGAAAAATCTGATTGTGGATAGGATTAGAAGTCATAATTTTCTTAAGACTGTGATTAAACTGAAGAAACTTATTTTACCTAGGACAGTTAGGAGTTGGGTATTCCCAATATTTGGGGCATTTTCTTCTGGTTAAAATTAACAATAAATTTAAGGTGTTTTAAGTATAATTAATATTAAAAAAGCACACAAACGTAAGTGTTCATATTGTAGTAAAATTATATATACCTGTGTAACTGTCACCCAGAAAACAGATACTCTCAATGCCGCAGAAAGCTTGCTGTGCCCCTTTCCAGTCAAGACCCTTCTGTCCCCATCAACCACTTTCTGATTTCCATTAGGATAAACTAATTGTCCCTATTTTGAACTTCATATAAATGGAATCACACAATAGGCTTGTTTTCTGTGGCTCCTCTTTGCTTACCTGTCTCTGAGATGCACCCATGTTGTTACAAGCATCAATAGTTTTTGGTGTGTGTTTTAATTGCTAAACAGGACTCTACTGACTGAATGTCCCACAATTTGTCCATTCTCTTATTGATGGCCATCTGGAGTGTGTCTAGTGTTTGACTGCTATGAATAAAGCTGATATGAACATATGTGTACAAATCTTTTTTTTTTTTTTTTTTTTTAGCACCTTAAGAACACACCCATTTATTATCTCAGAGCTTCCACAAGGCAGCTGGGCCCTCTGCCCAGGGTCTCTCCGGCTACAGGGTGTTGGCAGGAGCTGGGGTCTCATCTGGGCCCAGGGTCTCCTCCCAGGCTCACAGGGCAGAACTCATTTCCTTGAAGGTGTTGATCTCCTGGCACTTTGCTTCTTCAAGGCCAGCAACAGAGAGAGAGTCTGTTGCTCTTGATTGCAAATCTTTTAGTGGATATATATTTTCTCTTCTCTTGGGCAAATACCTAAGGACTGGAACAGCCGGGTCATAGAGCAAATGTATGTTCACATTTATATGAAAGTGACCACGTTTTCCCAAGGCATTTATACCCACACCAGAAAAACACGAGAATGCTGGTTTCTCCGCATCCTTTTGGACAATCATTATTGTCAGTTGTTTTGGGTTTTCACCATTCCAATGGTTTTCATTCACATTTCCCTGATAACTAATGATATTAATAGGGTCTGTTCAAGACTTTTGCCCATTTTTAAACTTTTCTTAAGAGTGTCTTAAGATGAGCAGAACATTGAACGTTATAATGATGATAAGGCCCAAGTTATCAATTCTTACATTTTGTTTGCTTACACTTAAAAAAAATCAAGAGCCAGACCTAGGAATCCTTGATAGACTGAGTCCATGACAGAGATTTGATAATTGCACACTCAAATGAGCAGCGGAAATAGGTTTTAAATACAACTTTTCTGAAAGTCTGGTTTCAATTTTAGTACTTGGTTTTACCACCCAGTTGCATGAATGGACAACCACCACAAACATTTTTTTTTAAATATATTTTATTGATATTTCACAGAGAGGAAGGGAGAGGGATAGAGAGCTAGAAACATCGATGAGAGAGAAACATCGATCAGCTGCCTCCTGCACACCCCCCACTGGGGATGTGCCCGCAACCAAGGTACATGCCCTTGACCGGAATCGAACCTGGGACCCCTCAGTCCCCAGGCCGACGCTCTATCCACTGAGCCAAACCGGTTTCGGCCCACCACAAACATTTATCTATAAGTTAATTACCTGGTTGGAAGCAGGGAGAGGCAATACATTAGGAATAGGTTTATCCAACTGTGGAGTGATAAAACATAAAAAAGATATCACAGTACAGCTGAACCCATACAACTTCCCAGGGATTATCCTAAGAGCTACCATTCCTATGCGTAGATAACTTGACACAGTTTTTTTAACCACATTCAAGACGTAAGATGGTACACTGTGTAAATTTGGTACAGAGAGAGATTAAAAGCCTACCTCCTAGAAGTCTTCTTGGACATCTAAGAATGAGGCGGATCAGTCAGACAATAATTAAGTCTCGTTGGCCTTCCTACAAGCTCCACTGCTTTCTACCTGTAGCCGAATGGCATTTAAAAAGCCAAATAATTTTTTCTCATCTTTGAAAACATCAAAGGAAAATCAAAGAAATTATTTCCTATTGGATCCTTTAAAAAGTAAATGAACTCTATCCAGAATCACCAGGAAGAAAAAACTCAGCAGTCCAAGTTAGAAATATCTTTTAGGAACTAGGAGTTGTGGAGTTAGTTAATTACTCAAATAAGCAAGATTTAATAAATAAATCCCAAATTTTCATGCACCCTAGAACTCAAAATGTTCTCCTTTAAGATATTATAATACAAGAAAAGAAACAAGCTATCATTCTGACAGAGTCTTCATTTATCTAACTAGCAATGTGTAATTAATATTTCATATAACTATGTAGGGTATGCTAGATTCTTAATGGATTGTATTGATTAAGGAAGAAAGTTCAATGCTAATGTTCCTACAGGGGAAAACAGAATGATTTGTTATCTCACAGGGAACAAATCATGAATTCAGGTGCTTATGGCCACAAACCTAAGGGCTGCAACAAGACTGGTTTTGATAATTCACATGTAACTAACGAATAGATTATATTAGGTAAAGAAGATGCCCAGGGCAACCCAAACAACGCCTTGCTGCCCTGGCTGGGACAGAGAATAGAATTCTGGGTCATGCATTTATGACAGGATGTGGTCACTCTGGCTATCCCTGGCAGCTTGAGGTTCCTTCACTGCTGAAGGAATGAGGACATTTCCACGGGGATCCCCTTACCTTGTGACCAAATGCAGATGTTCACATGATGGGTGCAGTGTGTGTTCTTTTTGTGAAACGGACAATACTGTCTATGGCTTACAACCCGGATCCTGCCCTTGTGAGCCCTATATTCCAATCAAAGCTGACAACCTGCCCCACCCCTTCCTGCAGACACCTCTGGATAGAGAGGAATGCTGTGAGGAACAGGTAGGAAGTAGAGAAACGATGCAGATGGAAACCTGACTCCCAAGAGCTGCTCATGTTTCTTAGCATTTACTTCTGCTACCTTAGAGAAAGAATAATATTTAGACTATTAATTTATTGATTTGACCCAAGGACAGAAAATAAAACAAAATAACTAGTCAGATCTGATTAGAAGGGCTCCAATCTTAAAGAGGAAAAAAAAACACCCCACACTAATTGCCTAAAGTTTCTTTTCTTCACAGCACTAACCAGTTATACATGCCTATCATATGCAATACTGTCAAGTACTGGTGAGGCAGGTGGGATGTGGGCACCAGGAAGGTGGCAGCCTACTCTCTACATATGCCCTGATTTACTTGACAAGTGAGGTAGAGAAGGGGTTGCCATGCCATCTAGAACATTCTTGAAATGGCAGCCAGTGTCTTAGAAGTGAATGAAACTACTACTTAAGATCAATTTTTACACCAGGATCAATGACAACTGATTTTTTGTGTTTGTTTTGTAACTTTTAAACCTTCTCAGCTTGCTTGAATGCTCTGAAGAGAGTGGCAGTTACAATTTACATGTTACAGATGAAAGGGACAAGTCAACGATGTAATAAATAACCTGCCAGGAATTGGACTGTTCTAAAGAACAAGGCCATGTTTAAGTTGAATGTGGCGTTGCCATTAGCTTCCTATACAAAGTAGAGTCTTAGCTCCTAAGCACTGCTTTTTCATTTCAGAATTGCAATCTTCCTCCAGCAACACAAAGGACAAACTCTAGAGGGTACCTGAAACTGTAGCAGTTGACATTAGTGAGCTGATGTTCAAAAAACAAAACAACAACAAATAGCCCAAAACTTCTCAATAGGCTATTGTAACCAAGCGTAAGCACAACGGGTATAGGTCTATTTACTTTATCCAGAATTCTGCCTCTCCAATAACTAAGACTCTTACTAAATAATCACGATGTTTACCTGGCTCCAAGGACCATAGGGAATACAATGCCTGCACTGCAGCTGCTATAGTTCCTGCTCGCAGTCTTTCAAATTAAAAAAGGAGGAAGAAAGGCCCAGTACAAATGTAGAATTTAATTAGTAAAAGCCCCAATCCTTGCCCGAAGCCCTGTTCCTCCTGTAATATCACATTCTTTTCTCCTTGTGTAAACTTTTCATTATGAAGGAGACATCTTTATAATGCAATAACTCCAGTTATAATGTAACTGCTGGTAACATAACTCCTGCATTAGAAAAGGCAGCATGTTCAAGTAATGTTGTTTTAATACAATTTGTGTTCAGCAGAAACCAAGTCAACTTGGTCATTTAGAATCTGATCAATGTGAATTAGTGTCTTACTGAGATAAACCATTTGATCATTTAGAAGCTGATCAATGAAAATCAGAGATAAAACATTTATCATGTGCATTTGGTATACCATAGCCATTCACGCAGCATAAAGTAGTTTATAAGTAGACATCAATAAGTGTTAGAGATGATGTGCAGGGTACCTGTCAGCTACAGATACAAATACATGTACAACAGTATATAATTTTCATCCTTTTGATAAGCCAAGATATTCAAT
This sequence comes from Plecotus auritus, assembly GCF_963455305.1. Lineage (NCBI taxonomy): Eukaryota > Metazoa > Chordata > Mammalia > Chiroptera > Vespertilionidae > Plecotus > Plecotus auritus. The sequence continues at coordinate 129,691,531 of NC_137775.1, forward strand.
AAGGCAGCTGGAGTCACTGAAAAATTGCAGGAGCTCAACTTTGGAGAAACTGGAGAGAGAAGCACAGTGAGTCCGAAAAGCTCAAACTTTTGAAATAAGTTTTAATTAAAAGTTTAAGCATAAAGGTAAGTAACATAAATTTACTTGCCTAAACTTCTAGAAGAGTTCTGAGACTATTAATCAGAGCAAACTTTGTACTTGCAGTACAATTAGTCCTATTAATCTAATATTTTCAAACTGAAATCACTTTGACATGCAGGCACGCTGGCTTATGCATATAACAGAATTATAAATTTGCCAGTCAAAAGCTTATTTAATTATTTTACAGCCAATTAAGCAGGATCTTTAAACACCTTTGCTTAAAATTGTCCATGATCCACATGTGTAATTATAGAGAACATGAGAAACACCTGCTGATACCATTGGTGTGTCACTCTCAGCTTCACTAATTCATTTGTAGTACAGTTAGCCCTCGAATAATGGCACTTTCTTCACAGTCTTTTTGTTATAATAATGAGAAAAAAAAATCGATTCCTGGTCGGAGCCACTGTCTGTGTGGAGTTTGTACCTTCTCCCCATGTCCATGTGGGTTTTCTCTGGGGACTCTGGTTTCTTCCCACACCCTTGAGATGTGCATGTGAGGTTCACTGGGACGAGTGTGAGTCACTGGGGGTGGGGAAAGTGAGTGCCCGTGCATGGAAGAGCATCCCATCCAGGGCTGGGTCCCCATCTGCACTCTGAGCTGCCAGGATGGCCTCCACAACCCTGAACTGGTATCAACACGTTGGAAAATCATGTGTTTTATTCACCTTTCTTAAATGCACAGGTCACATTTATTTGAAATGTTTAATATTAGAAGTGTTTGGGGTCTTTAGAAGGTTAGTTTTGTTTTTAGTTTTAGAAGTTTGGTGACCAGAAATATGCCAAAGGAACTTAACTCTCATTTTTATCAATTAGCCCAGTGGTCAGCAAACTGCAGCTCGCGAGGCACATGCGGCTCTTTGGCCCCTTGAGTGTGGCTCTTCCACAAAATACCACGGCCTGGGCGAGTCTATTTTGAAGAAGTGGCGTTAGAAGAAGTTTAAAAAATTTGGCTCTCAAAAGAAATTTCAATCGTTGTACTGTTGATATTTGGCTCTGTTGACTAATGAGTTTGCCGACCACTGAATTAGCCTATGGTAAAATTGGTTTTGTTATACAGTATTTCGCTTAAAGTCTGAGGATGCTAAGTGAGGAGTTACTGCACAGCTATTACAATCACACACCCAAAAGAGAAACAAAACAGTACTGCCAAACGAAACTGTAGTAAAACCAAGGAATTTTACAGTTTAAGGAAAACTTTTGAATGTATATAATATTTACAAAAGCCATTTTATCTGTAGGAGTTTTGCATAGATTCCTCAGATACTCTAAAATGCCTAAACTTCTTCCACAGGGTAATTAATCTTTTAAGACCTTATAAGGATAACCTAGAACGTACAATTTTGTCAGGTTTCGACCATTTCGTTCGAGGATGAACGTGAAAGTGCCTTCTATAATCTGGCACACAGGAATGTCCCCAGCCTTCCACCTACGATTTCATAGAACTACACTGCTTTCCAAGCGCTTCATCCTTTGGAGAAATGGAAGCCACGTGGAAACATGTACTTCTAATGAAAGCACCGTGCCACTTACCATAATGTATTTTCTTTCCTTTCTGAAAGGTAGAAACTGGCCTAAAGAACAGCATGGGAATGAATATAAATTGTCTCTACAACGCTTTTCATTTGTTTGATATTACATTGTCTTCACAAGTTTTACACTGCCTTAAAATATTTCACACTTCTGCCCTGACTGGTTTGGCTCAGTGGAGAGCGTCGGCCTGCAGACTGAAGGGTCCCAGGTTCGATTTCGGTCAAGGGCATGTACCTTGGTTGTGGGCACATCCCCATAGAGGGTGTGCAGGAGGCAGCTGATCGATGTTTCTCTCTCATAGATGTTTCTAGTTCTCTATCCCTCTCCCTTCCTCTCTGTAAAAAAATCAATAAAATATATTTAAAAAATATTCCACACTCCTTTGATATTGCCTTATATTTACTTAATATTGGTTTTATAAATTTTTAATTTTAGCAATTTTGTACAGCTCTACATGAAAATATTTTGTAATTTGATTTCATTACTAACTTTCAGTACTTGGCAGCCATAACTTAGAGAATGTTGTTTAATATTGTTTGCTTGCATGTTAACAACAAAACCTTTGGAGGACCCACAAAATCATGACATGGAACACATTTCTGAGGCACCTGAACATCAAAGCAAGTGCTTTGGCAATACTTATGTACTGCCTGTGATGCCCTGGGCCTGTTTCAACAAGAAAACCTGTAAATATCAGTGCTACATGCTCTAAATATATAAATTCATGCATGTTTCCAAGCCCTCTGGTCACCAACTACGGCATTTGATGCCTCAATAATAACTTGTGGCATGGCACACCTGCAATGCACCTTACAATATTCAAGCAAGGTTTTTGCTCTGAGACAGAATAAAACTCTTCAATAAAAAATTTTAAAAATTGCATGTATGTAACACTGGTGACAACACTGCCTGTTGCAGGCGTGGTGCTGGCTCTACTCCAACTGGAGATCGGGTTTTGAGGCTGCCCAGGAAGCAGGCCCGGGCACTGTCCATCCTGCTGTGACACATGCCTCACAGTGCCATCCTGTCACGAGTGCTGCAGGTGCTTCACCCCCTGGACTGTGAGCTCCCTAAGGATGAGAACTCTTTCTAATGCTGTGTTGTTGTTGTTTCAGGGGAAGAAGGGGTGAGCCAACACCTTCTTGATTTTGTTTGGAAACAAATACAGAAATTTCTCCTATGGTGCATAGTTTCATAAGTTGCGTTGGCTACAATGAAATAATATTATAACTAAATAGCCTATCTAATAAAAGAGTAATATGCAAATTGACCGTACCTCTGCTACACCCACAAGCCTCGCCCACCAGCCAATCAGGAGCGAGTATGCAAATTAACCCTAACCAAGATGGCTACGGCCACGGAGAGAGCAGGAGGGAGGCTTGGGTTTCCCCGGCAATGGAGGAAGCCAAGCTTTCCGCACACCCTGGCCGGCCAAGCCCTCCACTCAATGCTACAAAGTTTCAATTATAGAAGATAAATAATCCCAACAGAAATGGCTGCCGCCATGGAGTGAGCAGAAGGCTTGGCTCTGCTACAGGCTACAAAGTTTCAATTGTAGAAAATAAATAAATCCCAGATACCAGGTCCTCTGCTTGGGTTGCCAGGGGGCATGACCAGCCTGCAAACCACCACAGGCCCCTTGCCCAGGCCGCCCCACACCGCAAGGGAACCTCCACCCTGATCCGGGATACCCTTCAGGGCAAACCAGCTGGCTCCCACCCATGCACCAGGCCTCTGTCCTACCTAATAAAAGAGTAATATGCAGATTGACCATCACTCCAACACACAAGATGGCTGCCCCCATGTGGTCAAAGATCCTGCCCCCATGTGGACACAAGATGGCCACCACAAGATGGCCAGCAAGGGAGGGCAGTTGGGGGGACCAGGACTGCAAGGGAGGGCAGTTGTAGGCGAGCAAGCCTGCAGGGGAGGGCAGTTAGGGGTGACCAGGCCTGCAGGGGAGGGCAGTTGGGGGGGACCAGGCCTGCAGGGGAGGGCAGTTAGGAGTGACCAGGCCTGCAGGGGAGGGCAGTTAGGGGAAAACAGGCTGGCAGGGGAGCAGTTAGGCATCAATCAGACTGGCAGGGGAGCGGTTAGGGGGTGATCAGGCTGGCAGGCAGATGTGGTTAGGGGCAATCAGGAAGGCAGGCAGGTGAGCAGTTGGGAGCCAGCAGTCCTGGATTGTGAGAGGGATCCCAGACTGGAGAGGGTGCAGGCTGGGCTGAGGGACAAACCCTACCCCCGTGCACGAATTTCGTGCACTGGGCCTCTAGTTATCCTATAATATGTAATATAATAATAAAAATAATCAAATCTAATATTTATTGGGCATTTACCTTGTACAAGACCTGTGCTAAGCACTATCAATGCAACATTATTATGACATTTATTTATTAATCACCTATAAGGTAGAAAACAAGGATTAATACAGAATATAATTTTCAACAGGTGAGCTATAACCTGATACCATCACCATAACTAGTAACTAGCATGTAAGTTGCTCTAATTAACAGATAATAACAAAGGATGGTAAAGATGATGTGAAGTGCTAATAATGACTATTCTGGTTGGATTAGGAAAAGAAAAGGTTATCTGTTGAATAAAAATTAGATGTAAAATATGCTGGATTTGCTCAGTAATTTGAGTCTTATAAGAGAAAATTTTAAAGCTACTGTGGGCAAAAAGTTCTTGCAGGCAAATAAACAGCACAGATTCTTTATCTCCAAATTGTTTAATTCCCCCTGGGAAAAAAAGGTAAATATTAGGGATGTAATTAGCCCATCACAGCAGACCTAACTTTGTGTCTGTAAAAAGTTCTGTTTAAACTCCGCCTTCCTCTTGCTCCCGCTGGTGAACTCTACGTTCCCTGCTAGCAAGGCCTCCTGTCTCCTCGCAGCTGTGCATTCAGAACTCGGCAGAGGATGAGCCACACAGGAGCTCTAAGAAGGAATGAGGTTTTGATAAAGTAGGAAAAAAATCCCCTTAAATCTACAGTGTTTCAATGGTTTACTGCCAAAACTATAAACTGAGGGCCTGAGTGTGAGTTAATATTTAAGCATCCCTAAAATAACCCCATTAGCTCTCATGGCAGGATACATCAATGTGACTGAGGTTCACCATGCACAGCCTCAAATGCTCTCAGCTTTTTTTCATTACAGAGATTTTGTGTGACCCCCTATCAGGTGTATAACATCACCCTTATAGTTGCAATTTAAAAAACTTCCAACTCCTGTAACCACGATGCACCCAAATGAATCCCTTCATCAGAAAAAAATGAACTAACTCCTCCTCAGAGTCCTTCCGAGCTCGCCCCTCAGAGGAACTGCTGCAGTCATGCAATGGACGGACTCCAGTACACTGCCCTGTGAAAGACTGACCTTGTCGCGGTGATCCGAGGTGATTATCTGAGATGGCCAAGTTTCTGAGGAGAAACAAAGTTCCCTGAACAAACTCTGTGCCTTCGAAGAGCACAGTTACATCTTTTACAGCCCAAGCACCACCACTTCCTAGCTGTGAGCTAATGAAATCACTGCAAATCAAAATACAATATTCTAGGAAGCTCAGTCTAGCAGGTAGAAGCTGGAAAAACAATTATATAATGAAAGCTACTCTGCAAAACTAGCTCTTAAAAGTCTTTCACAGTATTTAAAATGTGAGTTTTTGTTTGTATTAGAGTTAGCCAACTGCAAAGTCTGAGGGTACGGTCCCCAACTGTTCTGACTTTTTTAAAAAATACATTTTTTTTTTTTTTATTGATTCCAGAGAGTAAGGGAGAGGGAGAGAGAGAAACATCAATGATGAGAGAGAAGGGATTGAGCCCGCAACCTGGGCATGTGCCCTTGACCAGAATTGAACCTTGGACCCTTCAGTCCTAAGGCCGACACTCTATCCACTGAGACAAACCAGCCAGGGCTGTTCTCACTTCTTACATCATCAGCAACTTCAAGGGGTTCCCCAAACCACCCTAACCTTCTCGCTAAGAGGATTCACAGATCTCACAGGAAGCCATTGAACGCACAGTTATGACTTATGGAAAATGATACAGAGAAACAACCAAGGGAAGAGATACATAGGACAGAGTCTGGGAGAGTTCCAAATGCAGTTTCCATTCTCCCAAAGAGGCGCTATCTTCCTGGTGTGGATGCCTGACAATATGCAGAATAGCTTCAGCAAGAGAAGCTCAACTACCCTTCACTGTCCTTTCATTTGGGCCTCTTTAACATAGGCTTACTAAATTGACTACCCCCATGATTGAATTCAGGCTCCAGCATCAATTCCCCAGAGGCCAGGCTGACAGCACATGGCCTGAGGGGCCCATCAGGACTAAGAAGACACTTTTATCACTTGGGAAATTCCAAGGTTTTACAGGTTACCTCCAGGAGCTGGGTACTAAGACCTTCTTTGGAAAAGGTTAAATTCTTCACTACACCAGATGAGAGTAGGATATAATCCTATCTAATAAAAGAGTAATATGCAAATTAACCATCACTCAGCTATGCCCACCAGCCACACCCACAAGCCAATCAGGAGCGAACATGCAAATAAACCCAACAAAGATGGCTACCGCCACAGAGAGCAGGAGGGAGGCTTGGGTTTCCCTGGCAATGGTAGAAGCCAAGCTTTCCGCCTGTGCTTGCTGGCCTAGGCCTCCACTAAAGGCTACGAAGTTTCAATGATAGAAGATACATAAATCCCAACAAAAATGGCGGCAGCCACGGAGCTGGAAAGAGCAGGAGGCTAGGGTTGCCCGCGGCGATGGAGGAAGCCAAGCTTCTGCAGCCCTGGCCGGCCCAGGCCTTTGCTCCAGGCTACAAAGTTTCAATTGTAGAAGATAAGTAAACCCCTGATCCCAGGGCCTCTGCTTGGGTCGCCAGGTGGCGTGGCCGGCCTGCAAACCACCACAGGCCCCTTGCCCAGGCCACCCCACACCCCAAGGGAACCCCCACCCTGATCCAGGGCACCCTTCAGGGCAAACCAGCTGGCCCCCACCCATGCACCAGGCCTCTATCCTATCTAATAAAAGAGTAATATGCAGATTTACCATCACTCCAACACACAAGATGGCTGCCCCCATGTGGTCAAAGATCCTGCCCCCATGTGGACACAAGATGGCCACCACAAGATGGCCAGCAAGGGAGGGCAGTTGGGGGGACCAGGACTGCAAGGGAGGGCAGTTGTAGGCGAGCAAGGCTGCAGGGGAGGGCAGTTAGGGGTGACCAAGCCAGCAGAGGAGGGAAGTTGGGGGTGACCAGGCCTGCAGGGAAAGGCAGTTGGGAGGGACCCAGGCCTGCAGGGGAGAGCAGCTGGGGGGGACCAGGCCTGCAGGGGAGGGCAGTTAGGGGTGACCAGGCCTGCAGGGGAGGGCAGTTGGGGGTGACCAGGCCTGCAGGGAAAGGCAGTTGGGAGGGACCCAGGCCTGCAGGGGAGAGCAGCTGGGGGGGACCAGGCCTGCAGGGGAGGGCAGTTAGGGGTGACCAGGCCTGCAGGGGAGGGCAGTTGGGGGGGACCAGGCCTGCAGGGGAAGGCAATTAGGGGAAAACAGGCTGGCAGGGGAGCAGTTAGGCATCAATCAGACTGGCAGGGGAGCGGTTAGGGGGTGATCAGGCTGGCAGGCAGATGTGGTTAGGGGCAATCAGGAAGGCAGGCAGGTGAGCAGTTGGGAGCCAGCAGTCCTGGATTGTGAGAGGGATCCCAGACTAGAGAGGGTGCAGGCTGGGCTGAGGGACACCGCCCCCCCCTCCCTGCGTGCACGAATTTCGTGCACCGGGCCTCTAGTAAAGAATAATCTGTTACAAAGATAAGAGAGAGAATGCTGCTGAGGCTCTGCTTAAAACTAAGTCTAACCTACAGACCCATGTTGTCTTGGAGAAGGTAAGTCCTCGTGACATTATTTTTGTGTGCCGTGCAGCTTTTCATTCTCCAGGCTAAATGACATGGGAGAAGAGTGTCTTCTCACCTAAAACCAGTTTTACTTCTCTCTCTAGAAAATCCAGCTTCTACCAATCTTCACATCTGCTAGACTCACCTTTGCCCCTTCTCTCCAGGTGAATGAACTGAACTGTGTCCCCTTCCTCTCAATTCATATATTGAAGTCCTGATGCATGGTATGCTAAAAAGCATATTTAGATGAAGGTCATTAAGTTAAAATGAAGTCAATGAATCCTAATCAAATGGGATTTATAAAAAGAGAGGGCGATTAGGAGACGGATGCAGAGAGGGAAGACCATGTGAAGACAGAGCGGAAACAGCCATCTACCTGCCAAGGAGAGAAGCCTCAGAACAAACCAACCTGCTGGCACCTTGACCTTGAAATTCTACCCCCAGAACTGTGAGGAAGTAAACTCCATTGTTTAAGCCACTCAGTCTGCAGTACTTGGCTATGGTAGCCCTAGCAAACTCACCAATCAATCACTGATTCATGTCTAATCTTTCAATGATTTTTTTGCATCAGTCTCTTCTCTTTCACTTATAGAGACCTCTCATCTAGTACTTCCGGTTCTTGTTTCTCATGCCTCCAATCAAAGCTCACATTCACTAATATTCCTAAAAAAGCACAGATATCAAAGTACTCACCTGGTCAAAGACTTCTTGCTACAGGAAAACCCACTTCTTAGCCCAACAGCTAATGAATGACCTTGTCAACCTTTCCAACTTTATTTTGTGAGGATCTTATCTAAGATCCCCATCAACTGTAGAGCATGATTTTTCTTCTGAATACCTTTCCTTTCCACCAAAACTCTTCTTCAAGCCTCATCTAAAACATCTTCTTTATAATTATTTCCTAGATCATCCTAGTCAGAAGTGATTTCCTTTGATTTATCTCAAGTTTTTGTTATTTGTATACCTTATATCTTGTAATGAAGAAACAGCCAGGGCACCAAGTCAAAGGTTCTCATAGTATTGAGACAAAAAGGTTAAAAATGTAGCTTTATTATTAGGGAGGAAGATAAAATCATAAAAATACCTATATAGTGTACCTTCTAAAATCAAGTCTACATGCAATTCTATGTCTAAATTCTTAAGATAGCACATTAACACTTTAAGAGTGAGATTTATGTGCCATTCTTAGAAGGTCTCTCCCTCTGGCCCCTAAATAATTTACTAATGAAGAATGGAGGTTTTTGAGTATTTAAATATACCTCAAACCATCTTTAAAAAACATTTTAATCAATATTAAAATAACACTAATATCCATTATCACACAAATTACATGATAGCAAAAAGTAATAATGTTCACCTTGGGGTTTAATCATTTTATCAAATGCTCAGAAACATGCGTAAGGAAGGAGGTCAGAGCCCAATGCCATCTTTCAACTAAACCTGTCACAACACCTTTTTTTTTGCGTTGCTACCAACAGGTTACACAATAGCACTATTTATACAATTGGGAAAATTCTGAATGATGCCTTCTTACTTAATGTGAGACATGGCAGCAGAGGAAAAGTACAGAGCTATGGGTCACAGACACTTTGATCCATCAATTACAGAACCTTAATAGAGGTAGCAATTTAACATCACCTTCATAATCAAGGGTAAGGTGAAGTCTGTGATTTAAATGCTTTCAAGGTACATGTGAAGAAATGAAACAGCTTAAACATGAGAAAAGGGGATACCCCAATTTGGACATGCCCATCATTTTATTATGCAAAAGTGAATGGTTTCTATGTTTTTATTAAAAGACATGGCAATTTAATACACCTTTATTAACAAGGGTAGCCTATCATATATCTTTGCAAATGAAAATTCTATTACTATTGCTTTCTATTTCCCCTTAGTTCATAAAATCGAGTTGTAACAAGCTTTCATCAAATGCCTTATCCTTGCATTTGAATTCTACTATAGCAGATAACAGTGGTCCATCTCAACCCACCTACTTCCAAGTTATCCAGAGGGCTATACACCAAACAATCTCCTGTTCAAAAAGCAATGAAGTTGTCCTTTCATCTTGTCAATAAGAGTAATTATAATACTTTTAAAAACTTACTTGAACTTTGCTTCCACCTCCTCAGCAGCTTTCTGATATTGTTCAGTGGTGACTTTGTAGAACTCTGAGCTCTGTGGATAAAGATTGATAGCAGTTTTCACTTTCCAAGAGGACAAAACGTGTGCAAGATGTACAATGGCAAAAAATACATGAGCTCTTGCTTCAGCCACTCAAGCAGTAGGAGAAAGACTTCTTGCACAAGTGGAATGGATTCTTATAAAATTTCATGTACCAGTATCCAGTTGTGGGTATCTAGGTTGAAATTACAGAGTAAACTCGCATAATTATAATTCATCATTATTTGATCCCTCTGATAAAACTCCTAACATAGGTTTGAAGGATTATTTAGATCTCCCTTATTTGGAATCGATCACTATAAGATTAAAAGATGCTTGAGACTGAATAATGAAATTCACGCCTATCATATTGACCTATTATTCCAGTGTCCCACCTGGGATATTAAAGATCATTTCCTTTTACACTGTATTTGTGACTTCAAGATGGATTCTCTATGGAGTAGAATGTGTTCAATTACCTCCAGGTGACCACAAGAGCATCAACATTTATAACAAATTAATCAGTAAGAATGAAGGGATGGATTGACATAATTTTTATACCAAAAAATGTTTCCATTATTCCATGAATGAACACATAAGCAACATAAATCAACTTGTAATACCAAAGTAACGCCTTTCCTGGGGAAGCAAGATTAAAAATTATCCACTCCGGCTGGCTACTTTGCAGCCTGTCTGCAGGGGGTGGCCTTGATGACCCCGGGAGCCTTCAGACTCAATGAAATATCCTGCAAAAGGCACGGCAGTACAAACGAACACAATGCAGTGGTCTATTGTGCACCTTGATTCTCTAATCACTCAAGCTTCACATGCACGACTTGGGGTAGTTTATTTTTTCATAAATCATTGTTGGTTGGTGAGAAAATGAAAATGAAATCCTCTTCACACCAGTGACCCCTTTGCATTTAACAATCTGGGTTGTCCAATGACAGTCACATCCAGGTTGGTTGGATGTAGATAAAATCAATAGGTATGTGATTAGACAGCCGACTCGGGGTGGCTCCAGAATGGACAGGTCACCATTTGAGATGATGAATGGCTCTCTATCAACCTCCAGTCCCCTCCGATGCTAACATTTACTATAATCTTATTTGGGCTGCGATTTATCTTTCTTGCACCTGATCAATAAAGATGAACAGAACAGTTGTAAGGATCGATTGTAATTTTTTATCATTTTCAAGCACAAAGGTGCATTTCTGACATGAAGACAATATTCCAAGTGTACTGCTTTTGCATTTTTTAAAAATTGCAATTTGAGTGATCAGCTGCACTGGTCTAAATACGGAGGGGTTTTAATTCATCTGTAGGTCTCAAGAGATCAAAAAGCCATTTGTCTTCTCAGGTATTTTAACTCTAGGCTGTGTCACACCTTCCTATCAGTTCCACTTACAAGATTTTGCTTTCCTTTAAAACACACACCAGTCACAAAGTCTCTTTTGCTGTGTTTGGTTTAAGCTTTGCTTTGAACCCTTCTAACAAAGAGGGCAGTAAAAAGGCACTTACTAGTTGCTGCTGACCCTGATGAGAAACTCCCCACATGACTATGATGAACTGTCAAGTGAGTGTTATGTTACTGAATTATCTATTAACATGTTGGCAAAGCAATAACATCTTGATTAACACTTCCAATTATTTTAAGCATTGAAACTGGAATGTCCGGACAGAGCCAGCACTAGGTTGAAAGATGTGCTTTCTGGTTCTGTTCTGTGACCTTACTAGGTCCTCCAACCTCCCCCATTTCCTTTCCAATGTTCTTAACCTGTAAAATGTGGGTGATACTATAGAGCTCTTATCTCTGCTATAGCTGCTGATAGGCCAGAAAGCTGTGAGACGTGTTAAATGATTTTGCAGAGGAAGATCAACACCAAAATAAAATCATTTCAAAGAAAAAGAACTAATTTGGGTGATTCCATTCTGGGTACAAATTCGAAATGATCAGAAATATTAAGCTTTCTAACAAGAATGATGAACAAAGGCAAGAGTTCCCCCATGATATAAATTGGTGAGCTCCCCTCTGCTGTGTAAGGCCAAACACAGGTAAAATTATTACATTCTGCCAAACTTTCCTCTGGGATGTCACACAAATACCTGCTCCTGCATTGCCTGCAAACTTAGCGTATACTTTCTCAACTTGAATTTTTTGTTTTTATTTATGTTCCATATTTCCACCTCAGTGACCTGTTGCCCTCAGTGCATAAATCTTTCTAACAAAGAAAAGTCTCCAGCAGGCAATACCACATAGCTAAGGGAATAGACACAAATATGCTAACGATCTGTACATAGACAAAGTGTAATTCATTTAAGCCTTTACTTATTCATTCAACTAAATCAAATCCTTATTATCCAAATAATATTCATCTTGGGGAGTTAGATCCTCATGGAGCTTTCCATCTGATATAAAGTAAAAACAATTATAACAAAGGGCACAAATGCTAACTTAAAGGTTGTGTTACTGGAGTTCAGAAGGAATAGAGATCTGGTCTCAGATCTAGCTCATGCAAAAGGAGAGAATACAAATCTTCCTGGGTGGGCGAGGCCAGTCTAGACCACCCACACCTCGCCAACTCAGCATGAGTGAGCCCTGCCGAGACCAAAAGTGCCCAGCTGCTAGTACCCAAGTTGGTGACCTGCAGAATCATGAAGTAAGGAAATGGTGGCTGTTCTAAGCAACTGCGTTTGGAGTAGTTTGTTACACAGTAAAAGCTAACTGGCTCATACCCTTTCTCTGCATTCTCACAGCACTACGGGCTTTTACCAAAGCACTCACCCACAGTGTGCATTTATGTGTGGTCTCCCCAACTTGCCCACAAGACCCCTAAAAGCAAGGCTCTCATCCCACGCACCATTATATGCAGAGCACCCAGCAAAGCACGTGACACACAAACGTACTGAAATGATGTTAGAGTCACACCACTAATGCTAAGCTGCATTCCAACTTTTGCTCTTATTTAAAACAGGATGGGACAATAGATGAAATAATACGAAGAAAACGGGATACTACATTTATTACATGCCTCTATAAATTGACAAACAGGCCAGTCTGCTCTACCACGTAAAAAGGAAATGAATATCACTCAAGACTGTGTTCAACAGCAGTAACAGTACAATAACATTTAAAGCTACAAATAGTCGCTTAAATGAGAAAGTGGTTTATTTTTCTCACGTAATAAGAAGTCTGGATGTTGGAAACCCAGAGCTGATGGAGGTGCCAAGGATATCATCAAATAAATAGGCCCTTTTCTGTATGCCTTCTCAGCCACCCTTAACATTTGGCTTTTATCGTCACGGTCTCAAGATAGCTACTGCACCTCCATTTATCATGCCCACAGTCTAAGGGAGGAAGAGGATGGTAAATAAGGGAAGAGAAGCCTCCCAGAGGTTTCACTCACATCTCTTTGGCCAGAATTATAGATCACGCACAACCCTGGCTGCGAAAGAGGCTGGGAAATGCAGTATTTTTGTTTTCTCACTTCTAGAGTAAAGGAAGAGAAGGAAGGAGTGTGTAATTGGTATTTATTGAGCCAATTTATCATACCTGCTAAGATAGTTGAAGTAACAGCACAGAGTCATGAACAAAACAGTGTGGTTGGCTTTGGGTGCAGGTATTCTAATATTTCTTTCCCATCTCCCTTCAACTTCTAATGTGGTGTAGGGGGTATATCCATCTGGTATACTGATACCCAAAACCAAAGTTTCTTGATAGTGTAGGGAGGAAATGGGAATCAACAAGAGTGGGCATCCTTCCCACGTTTCTCTGGGCTGGCTATGGCCCAGGCTTCTAAATGTGTGATATGTTGCCATTTTCCACTTTCTGAAAAGTCTCCCTTTAAAAGCACATTTTAAAATGCACATGCACAGACGCACATTATTGTAGATTGAAAAGTATGTTTTCACGGTTTAAATTAGATAAAAAGAAAACATGCACACACAGTATTCTTGCAATCTTTTTGAGTTCTGAACCTTATTTCTTTCCTATTATAACTAATATGATCAGACCTGTGGCAGAGAAGGAGAGAACAAATCCAAAGGTCACAAGAAAAATTTGTTAACTAGCTCTTGTCAGTTTTTACAAAATGCTTCACATGCAGATCTGGGCACAACTGCATCACACTGAGGTACAATTTAAATTCTGGTTCTCAGAGGGTAACTCCAACTCACTGTCCATTCAAGGGCAGTAGCAGCTCTGCTTGTGCTTAGCAGGAGCGAAAGGGAGGAAACACAAGTCTGATCATGGACGTGAGCAGGCTGGCTGAACGAGGGCTCTCCTCTCTCTAAGCTGATCTAGAATTACCACGACTCGCCATCCCTCCTGTAACCCACCCAAACACAGGTGTGACTCTACCTGCCTAGCTATTTCAAACAAAAGTCTGGTGTTGACAACCACCCACAGTCTTCCTTTTGAAAATGTCTAAAAGAACATCCTATTATTTATTTAGATTCAAAGCAAACTTCTTTACACTTTTTGTTGTAACACTCACCCAAGAACTGTTATAATACAGGGTGGGGCAAAAGTAGGTTTACAGCTGTGAGTACGTGAAACAGAGTTTATTCTTGGATTATTATTTACTAACTAGAGGCCCAGTGCACGAAAATTTGTGCACTTGGTGGGGGGGGGGTCCCCTCAGCCCAGCCTGCCCCTCTCACAGTCCGGGAGCCCTCAGGGGATGTCCTACTGACGGCTTAGGCCTGCTCCCCACAGGGAGCTGCAGTCTGACCTCCCTCTGCGGGAGGTGAGTGGGCTGATCAGGGGAAGATGCCACCCCCATCACCCCACTGCTGCTACTGACACTGCTGGCCGCCACAGCCGCCAAGGTGTTTTTATCAACATGGACTCCAGTCCCTTCACCACAAAAAAATGACAACTTTTTAAAGGCATTTTCAAGATGTGTCTTGCATAGGATATGACATTTCTTTCTTTTTTTTTTTTTTTATCCTCACCTGAGGATATTTTTCCATTGATTTTTAGAGAGTGTGGAAGAGAGAGGGAAAGACAGAGGGAAACATCAATGTGAGAGGCACACTTCTATTGGTTGCCTCCTGCATGAGCCCTGACCTGAGCCCTGGCCAGGGAGGAGCTTGCAACCTAGGTACATGCCCTTGATCAGAAGTGAATCCGGACCCTGCAGTCCACAGGCCGAGGCTCTATCCACTGAGCCAAACCGGCTAGGGCAGGATATGACATTTCTTAGCCCCTCCAGCAGCAGACCTTCGTTTTTTCCTCCAGGAGTGAGGTGGGAAAACCCTAGATCACCTTCTTGTATTCTTATTACCCAAGTTACCAAGAACACTGCGAGTGGCACATAGGGAGCTTAGCCAATGAACAGTAAGAAAAAGTGCACAGAGGCGGGACTGCTGGTGCGTTGTCTCCCAGCGGGGGCGGGCCTGTGTGTTGTGTTTCCATTCCAGGCCCGCCCCCAGCCCCAGCCACGCTGCGGCTGCTGGAGCTAGGGGCGGCACATAGTCCCCTCCCACCCATCTGTGCGCGCAGCCAACTCCTGAGCTGGTAGTGACTGTTACAGAGTCCAGGCTAATTTGCATATTACCTCTTCATATATATATATATATATATATATATATATATATATATATATATATATATATATATATTGTTGTTTTGCTTTCCATACGAGCAACTGTGAACCTACTTTTTCCATACGAGCAACTGTGAACCTACTTTTAATCTGTTAGATGCAGGTAAGTACGTTTCCCCCAAGATGAGAGCTAAGCATTTGGGACCCAATTAAATGCTGCAAATGCAACATGGATACAATTCTAGGCACAAAGCCCTGAGAGTCATTTACTGAATGGCATTAGGTGGCCCCAAAGAGTTCATGGTTCTTTTTATAGAATCAGACAGAATCAAGATACTCACTGCAATGTAGCCAAATTTTTAATGAATAGTAACAGCTATAGAATTTTTAAAAATCAATAATGGTCTAAACTTAGTCGATCTAGTGGTTTCAGTATTTCTCCAGAGAAACTGTCCATCAGAAACCTTGGCGGCTGAGTTGAGTTTACTGCCTCTGTGCTGGGGTATACCCTGAAACCTGTTACAGGTGGTAGAGGAGTGGAGGAATGAATCTGAGAAGCCTCAGCGAAAAAGTGGCCTGCGACAGAAGAGCTGGCATCTTAGAGAACCTTTCATTATTGGCACTCCTTACACCCATGATCCCGATTCCAAGGTCTCTGGTCTCTCCTTTCATCTCCTTCCCTCCTGCTGTCTAAGAGACAAGAAAATCAAAGCCAATATTTGAATAACTTGCAAACTGCCAATAGTGGTTCAGATTCATGGTATATCAGATTCCGTATTCTATTTCTAAAAGGCTCACCAAGGAATGGTTTGGGTTATTTAAACCGAGTCTCACTTTTTCAATATAAAACAAGGACCTTATCTTCGAGGGTGACTCTATCAATGGGACAATGTACGTTCAGCACTTGGCATGGAGCCTGGCTTCTCCTTGTGGAAGCCAGAGAGAGGTTCCTGCTCACAATGCCACTCCTGCCAACAACCCTCGGCTCCCTAGCAACCCATCATCAGAGCCTGGATCTCCACTAATTAGCTACACATCTATGCACAAACTTGATCAAGTGGATGGAATCAGACTGTATCACTTTTCTTTTTCTTTTTTAGATATATTTTTGTTGATTTCAGAGAGGAAGGGAGAGGGAGAGAGAGATAGAAACATCAACGATAAGAGAGAATCATTGATCAGCTGCCTCCTGCACGCCCCCTACTGGGATCGAGCCAAAACACAGGCATGTGCCCTTGACCGGAATCGAACCCAGGACCCTTCAGTCTGCAGGCCAAAGCTCCATCCACTAAGCCAAACCGGCTAGGGCTGTATCACTTTTCTTAACACTGAGTAATGCTGTTGATTTTGTGGGAGCAATAAACTCAAAAGACTAGATATTTGTCCTGAGTATCTCTAACTTTCTGTTAATGACCATTTGTGTACATCCACAAGTATATCATAATTTTTCTCTACCCTATTTTTTTCAAATCTGCATTACTAGTGATCAGTAATAAATTATTAATTTAGCAGATTCTAACAAATCAAAAATCCTGACTCTTAAGTTCTATAGCAAAGGCAAATGAAGATTCCCCGTGGAAAAGGCTACCTACCAGTAGTTTTCCCAAGATCTCTCCTTCCTCCTTAGATAACCCCAGTTCTATGCTAAATATATGGTCAATCAACCCAAAATTCCCACCTTGTTTCTAGTTAAGATGCAGTAAGCAGAATTGTTGTGTAGGACGTCCTAGTAGGCTGCTAAAGGGAGCTGACCTCAGGTGGCAGGGAATCTTTTCAGCCCTTGTGCCTTTTTTCTTTGTTCCAGACTGCCATGTGGATGTGATGGTCTGGCTCCCCCAGCCATCCTGCATCACGAACCCACCTCAGAGAAACCCTGGGCTAGGGTGCCGGAGCCAAACAGCAGGTCCTGGGGCTCTGCTGGCCTGAGGCCACCATACAGCCCTGACTGACAACCTCTATGAGACTTTTATTAAATAAGAAACAAAACCTTCTTTCTAATTTAAGCCATTCCACTTTTATGATATAGAGTCCAATTTATCAGAAATAAACCTTCATTACGCCATACATGTTTGCTTTTTGTACACCTCACAGGTAACTTTAATCAAGTCCAATGCAAGGACACACCGGAACCACCTTTCTCTTCTGCAGGAATGCTTTTACTTTCACTCGTTCAGAAATCTGCTTCCTTCTGCCCCTCTCCTTTTCTGACAAAGAACAGGAAGGATTAAAACTGTAAAGCTATGTTCAACTCGAGCATCAAATCTTACCATCTTTAAGAAGCCACACTCATGAAAACCCCATTGTCTCCTGGGCACCTGGGCAAAATTAATAAACTGCTTTTGTAATTACCTTTTCATTCCATTTTTACTATTTCTCAGATAAAAAAAGGACACACAGAGGTATTCAGGGCTTTTGCTGGCATTTCTAGTTTTCTTCCAGGAACTTTAGAAACTTGACTTAATTAGAGTTTTAGGCATTTTTCTTGATTTAGCTTTGTAATTAGAATAGAAATCCTAGATTCATTGGCAGCCTTGCCACTGTGCAAGTTATATTACTTATACATTAGAGATACTGTCTCAGGCCTCAGTTTCTTCATCTGGGCAATTTAAATAAACTGTCCCACATGCTCAGGTGGCATTCTGTTTCCCTTTTTTGTTCATGTCATCATTTCACAAACACTGCAGGTCTGTGCCAGGCATTAGGCCAGCAACTTGGGCTATAGTGGTGAGCAAACAGGATGCATGGCCCTACTTTTATGGAGCTTATGGTGTAGTAGAGACAGCCATAAATTTTTTAAATCACAGAAATCAATGTATAATTAATAAAAAATTACTGTGCCACTAGGCTGGATTTTTTTTTTTATTTCTCAGAAGTGGTTTTTCTAATGAATCTCTAATTGCCCTTCATAGCCAGTTATTAAGTTAGGTGTTTTTATTTCCCTTCTATAGTGGTTTTTTCTTTTTCTTTTTAGTCAGATATTCCAAACTTCGTATAGAAATCTCTCCACTTATAAAACATTATTCTAAACCCTTTAGAAATAAAGGAATTCTACTTGTATTGATGTGGGCCAAAAGAGGTCCAAGTAGTATGAAAAACAGAAATCTACAAAATAATTTGAATAGTATATTTTGTAAACAATAAGTACACGTATATGTACACATAAAACCAGGAATGTTCTACAAAAAATACCTGTTTCCCCTGGAAAGGGATGTGAGGACAAGATACTTTTCCTTATCAGACAGCCGACTATAACAATTTAAGTTTTTACCATGGGCTTGTCTCATTTTAATTTAAACACACACACACATACACACACTAATTATATCTTAATTTTTAACAGGCATTATGCCTAAATTCAGAACACATAAAAAAGAGAAATTATTTAGATATTACTGGGACAGTACTCTGACCCTTTCCCGCCCACAGTGACCATTAACCATGCTTATAATGAGATGTACCCTAACTACAAGATATTTTTTTTCTCACTAGTATCCATTTCTATGTAACATCCATAAAAGGTCTTACACCTTTCTGTTGTTTGTAGCTCTTCTCCCTGAGATAAAGCCTCTCTCCCTTATACCTCACCTCTTAGACTCCTATATTACACACCTGAGACCTTTCTGCTCCATGTGACTGCGCGTCTCACTGCTGTTTCTGCAACGGTGAGACAGGCAATTTCACAGCTATCAGAAGGGTTATCACGAGAATTTACCATGATGTCTTGCAAGACCTGGAGAGTAACTTAAAATTACTACATGTTCCCAGCACAGGAACTTCTCGGTCTCCTGAGGGCTGTGTAATGTGACAGTCATTGTCAAGGTCGTAAGTCTTACTTGGGAAGTGCTCGATGAGGTGATGCCACAGTTAACAGTACAGCCACTGGATGGCTCTATACAGAAAGCATCATATTTGTACTGACAACACAGCTCAGGCTTGCTCTCCTAGCGTCTCCCATGGAAAGGAACTAAATCTAACAAACGCACTGCCGGCACCTATGCACATAGCATCCTCTTGAAAACTGGCCTAAAAAGAAAGCTGTAAACAATACCTCCATTCACAATTTTACACTAATCACCTTAGGATTTACAGCACATGCTCCCTCTTTTCCAGATCCCTGACTGGGGAACTTAAAATCCATTAGTTCAAAAGCACTTATTCTTTTTTTTTTTTTTTTTATAAAAGAAATATATTTTTATTGATTTCAAAGAGGAGAGCAGAGAGAAATAGAAACATCAGTGATGAGAGAGAATCACTGATTGATTGCCTCCTGCATGCCCCCTACTGGGGACCGAGCCTGCAACACAGGGCATGTGCCCTGACCAGGAATTGAACCGTGACCTCCTGGTTCATAGGTAGATGCTCAACCACTGAGCCACACTGGCCAAGCCAAAAGCACTTATTCTTGAAGAGCTAATATGGGACCAGCCCAGTGGTGGGCTCTAGGGATGAGGGTGAAGACATTTTTAAAGTCGGTGGAGAGAGAAATATGAACCACTACCCATCACACCACACAAAGACCAC
Organism: Plecotus auritus; assembly: GCF_963455305.1. NCBI lineage: Eukaryota > Metazoa > Chordata > Mammalia > Chiroptera > Vespertilionidae > Plecotus > Plecotus auritus. The sequence goes on from NC_137775.1 coordinate 129,711,315, forward strand.
CACCTTCAGTTTTGTAGTCCTCTTGCCTCCAAGAGTTCCATATTAAATGCAAACAGCCCTCTCCCCACCCAAGGTGGGGTGGTAGTAAGCTTTGACATCCAACTTGGTGTTCCTCAAACTTTTAAGGCCCATCCTATTGACTGAAAATCTTATTAATCATAGAGATATTCGTAGAAATCAAAGAACAGGATCAAATATTAAAGACTAGAGGCCCAGTCTTTGCGGGGGGTGGGAGGGAGGGGTCCTTCAGCCCGGCCTGCACCCTCTCACAATCCAGGACCCCTCGCTCCTTACCGCGTTGCGCTCGCCAGCCATGAGCCTGTCTTCTGGCTGAGTGATGCTCCCCCTGTGGGAGTGCACTGACCACCAGGGGCAACTCCTGCGTTGAGCGTCTGCCTCCTGGTGGTCAGTGCACGTCATAGTGACCAGTCATTCCAATGGTCATTCTGCCATTCGGTTGATTTGCATATTAGGGTTTTATGATATATGATTCTCACAGATGAGAAGACCTCTTAGATGGTTTCCTTGGAGTCCGGGGTGAGAAACTCTAAACTAATACTTGAGCTTATTATCAGTTAACTTTCTGACAGGGACTCAAACCCAAATGAGAATTTATCATGGAGGGGGCACCACGAGTGCTTCTCGCGGTAAAGGTGTGCAGAGTAAGAACTGAGTCCCTGGGCGAAGGTGTGCCAGATAAGAAAGGGGTCCTGACAGAGAGGCTGGAACCAAGGCAAAGCCTGCCTTTGTCCCAATTCTTTCTGCCTAGCACCTGAATTTTTAAAATATAACTGAGGCCAGGACCAATATCTCATTCTGATCCAGAAAATCTTCTTAAGAAAGAGTTTCCTGAAAACTGAGTGAACCTTTGAACTCTTCCCCAGACCTGATAGAGTTGATTTCTTTGCTCCTTGGCACCAGCTGAGCAGAAAGTGCAAACTGAATCAAATCTATTTGTTCAGAAGCAATACCTTCCCAACACTACAGAAAATAAGCAGCTCACATAAAGGGAGAGTGCCACAGCCAGGCTCAGAGTCCCAAATTGTGCCATCTCTCCAAGAGAGGGAGATGATGAAAACATTCTGACACCTCCGCAGGCTCACCAGCTACAAGCCTTAATGAGGGGTGCTCTGAAGTGATAGAAATGGCAAAGCATTCCTGTGCTTCAAAAGGTAATGTCATAACTATGCATAGGAAGCTATCTGTGTCACCTCTGAGACAGACTCATTAATGCAGACATTTAATGCCTACAGTCAACAGTCTTGGGCGTGGCACAGGTAAGGGCACGGCACTAGCAGCCATGACAGTTTCTCACTGTGGATTTACTTTGGTCCCCGCCACTGTGCACTATCAGAGATCTATGAGAAACACTGTGTAAAACTCAACCAAAGCAAAAACATTTCAAATAATTTTCTAAGCAAAACTTTCAACTAAGAGAAGATGCCCTTCTTCCAAATCTCCTGATGGAAAACAAGGCCTCGAGTCCAGTATTTGGCACATACATCTCCCTGAAAGTGGCAATTGACAGCTTATAGAAAATTGGTGAGACAAAATCATTTGGTAAAACCATTTTTTTTACCTTTATCAAATTGGCTGTTTTCTTTGTTTGCTTTTTGTTTATACAAATGTTACCAAGTGTTGATGAGTATATGAAGAAATCGGCTCCCTCATAATTTGCTAGTAAGAGTATACAATTTATGGCAACATGCTTCAAATCCCTTTGAATCAGTTTCATTTCTAGAAATATCAGAAATTCAGTATGGGTGTTTAGAAAAATTTCACTAGGAAATTTTCACCACAGAGTTTATAATATTGAAAAATGAAAAGCAACGTAAATATTTAACCACAAAGGACAGGTAACATATGTAATAGAACACTCAGACAATGGAGGGATGAGTTATTTAGGAGTTTTTTCTCTCCTGAAGAGAAAAAAGAGATATTTAAATTCCTTTAAGTTTTAGTCCTCGCTCAATAGATTTAAGAAAAAGGACAGTTACAAAACAGTTTCTTGTAATATTCCAAGCTTTTCTCATAAACAAAAAAATAAAAACAAAAACCTGGAATTTCCACAAACCACAAATGAATTCATCCACAAGGCCACTGCAGATAAGATAGATTATTTTAAAACAGGGCAACATTTATTTTAAATTATGAAGGGTAAAGCCCAGCTTATTCCTCGTGTCTTTGAAATTCTTCTGCCGTTTGCTAAGCAGGTCAATCTTCATTTTTTTATTCTCTCAAATATTTACTAACAACCTAAGAGCCAGGTATTAGGAGAGGGGAACACTTTTTTAAAAAGTAGTTATTCGATCCCAGTGTTCACAACCCACAGGGATGGATGCCCACGTGAAAGAGTGCCCAGACAACTGCCGAGGCTCTGGGGCGCCCACCTTTCCTGTCAACACAGGTCCATGAGAGCAGAGTTCAAACTGCTGGGAGGCTTAGAGACTTGGACTTCCCAACAGCAAACATGGTCAGGCAACAACCATTTATTCTCAACTGATTTAAAAAGGAAAACAAACAAACAAAACAGCCAAGGAGGAGGAAAGGTCAGAGGCCATGGCTTCACTTTACCTACCAAGAACGGTTACCTGACCAAGGCTACACGTTTGCTTGGTGTCCCATAGGTAGCAAGTGCACAAACCGAATAGCCCAAGTCTTATGCTCCAAGTCCAGGCTGTAAGGCCTTAGGGTGTGAAATTTTTAGTAGTGTAGTTTCTTCCGTACAAAGCAACAGAGACTCTATGCAGTACTTGACAAATTCATGATTTTCCTTGTTAATATAATGCCTCTATAGTCAGTCACATAAGAATGAACCACAATACCCAAGCAAAATAAGATCCAATGCAGATGAAACCCCTATCTCAAGTTTTAATTTCCTTTCATCGATTTAGAGCCCAAACTCAGAGGTGAATAAATAACTGTGACATGGTTCGCTCAAGTGCTGGCAATGCATACAAAGCTACTGGGGTGAATAGGAAAGCCAGTCTTAATTTAAGGGTTAAAAATCTCAGATATGAAAGGGAGACCGATTTCAAAAGTGGCAAAGGGATCACCTATCCATTTCAAAGACATGTTTATCTTTTTTGTATTTCAAAGGCAAGGCCTCTGAAAGATCTGGCACGGAAATATGCATGTGAATAGGAGCACACAGAAGAGTCTTAGCTTTCAGGTATAATGGCTCTCCCTCGGAAAGCACTGCGCGGATTCCTGCATCCAGGCTCAGCACAGGCTGCCAGGGCACTAAGGCCCGCACTCCCTCCCCTGTCCAGCTTTTATCTGAGGACTCATTAACATTTTCCTGCATGATGGCCCTGAACCCTACTACTGCTTCAAGGTTCTGCTGCTCTGCGGCAGAAATGCATTCATTCATGTGGTACGACACCATGCCAGACTGTGCCTTTCTTATATAAAAATATGGGAGTGGGGGGTAAGAGGTAGAATGGGGGAGAAAAGATAATTATGGTAGATGCAGTGAGCCAATCTGATAGACTTCTTCTAGAAATATTCATGAAAATCTGTCCCTGGAAATTGCTGGTGTTTGGTAGCCAATCTTTTCCACGTGACTTTTCTGAGAAACGTTCTTAGAAAGATCCCACAGAGGGGTGATAATAAAATGCATCTCATCAAATGATCTTTCGTTCTGGCGTGGAGTCTCTCTCCCAAGTCTTCAATGTGGGTTCTGACGGTCCTCCTTCCAAGGCCTATCTCATTTTCCCCATCTTAATCACACTGTACCTTCTGCTGGTGCAAGTCCTTCCAAACAAGACCCGTGAGCAAAAACGCAACCGTCCAGGAGGGCAAAGCAGCCTGTATTCTGTTATTTTCCACTTAGGCAGACCTTGGAGACTTAGAGCCTTGAGGTCTGGCAAGTGCTTTAAAGAACAGCATATTCACCCAGAGGAAAGATGTTCACAATTGTGGAATCCCTGTGATTTGAGCACATCTCCAGAGAAAGAGACTGGATCTTTACTTTTGAAAAAGGCCTTTATTAAAGAGACAAATGTGAAATGTAAATGTAATCTGGGGTTAGGAATGTGAATTAGGCCTTGAAATGGTCCCTTTTCCTAACACACAGTCACAGAAATTACAGAGCCAGGGAGGTCTGCGTCTCAGTAGCGGCTTACTGCTCTGTGTGACCCAAACGTAACCAGACGAATCCATCAGCAGCTAGATGTAAATGGCATTGTGCGAGGCTTAGTTTCAACAGGCATTCTCTCTGCCTGGTGAAAGCCCTTTCTCCAACTAGAGGCCAAGTTATTAAGAAATTGTTTGTCATCGTAGATCGAATGGATCATTTGTTTTCCCGAATTCCTTTTCTCATCATTTACTCATTACATGCCTCCTCCTGATGGAAGTAGACATTTATTAGCTTCTGCATTTATTGCATTGGCAAACGGAAACATTCTGCTGCATTTCCTGGGGGTTCATTCATTTATCTATTGGATAACAGACTGAAGTTTTCTACAGGGCAGAAAAATTAAAATATCAGTCAGGTTGACAGCCAGGAAAATGAGGGTCTCTCTGAGACAAGAAGCTTTCTTGAGCTCCTGGTTTATCAAGCAGCTGCAGTTACTAGTATTTCACCAAACTACGCTTCATACATAACTAAAATTGTGGGCTATCAGCTGGCGAGCTAATATTCCAAATAAATGATGCACATGGTACACTGTAAAGTATCTGAGATGCAAAGCTAACTGCTATTTTAAGAAGAAAATGCTTTTAAAAATCCATTTCTATAAGGAGCTAGGGAAGGAATACTGTCTTATTAAGCTGGAGCTGGAATCATAGTATCTGAAGTTGTGAGAACCCAACGAGTCATCGAATCCTTTGCAAGCATCTACTTTACAGCACACCTGGCAAGTGACACTCTCATTCTGCCTAAAACCCTGATGGTGACAGGGAAGCCGGCAGAGCCCACCAGGCAGCTTATTTCAGAGCTGAAGACCTCTGGTTGACAGGAGTCACTTCCCAAAAGTGGTCTGACTGCTTGTGACCTTGAACAAGCCATCCAATCTCTTTGGGTCTCAGGGTCTTTGTTTTAAAAAGTGAACTGCCCTTTTGTTGAAAGAATCAGAGTTAAAGGAGAAGAATGTCATTTAGAGGCTCACCTATCTCATTCCCGCCAAATGACTGGTCCAGAGGGTCACAGACACCTGACTGGCCTCTGAGGCAGCCACTCCATCAGCACAGCTGCACGCTCGTCTGTAATTCTCCAGGCTGAGATGCAAGTCATTCCCATCAGGATGGGGAGCTCATTTAGAGTCAAACTTCTTGTCTCAGCAAGACCCGCAGCTGTCTTCAATCCCTTTGTATTTCTCTCTTCAATTCCTTTTACTCTTTCCTCTTTGCCTTCACTTCCCTGGGACCTTTGTTATACACCTTTCATTCTTGACAAGAAGCAGATGCAATAATGCGATGGAAAGTTCCATTGCGGTTGTCAGCCACTAACACAACCTGTCAACAGCTGGCCTAGCTTAGCACTGCCCTGATCATCCTCATTCTGAAACCGACAAGCTGGGGTTTCATCCTCAGCTCCACAAAGCATGGACTATCTAGCACTGTGCCAGCACAAAGAAAAATCGATTGTTAGTCTTTTACCCACGTAGAGTTTGTATGTTAGAGAACTCCAGCCTTCTTGATATAATACTGCTTAAAATATTGCTCAAGTCCCATGGAACCATTTTGAGGATAAGAAAAGTATAAATGCAAGTAAGAATATTATCTTTATGTATCAGTCACATCTTCTAGCTAAGTGTTCATACAGACATGTTCTTTTCCTAAATTGATTGGAAATCTGAGCTGAGAGCACCCTGGGTAGCCACGCTGATATTTAGACTGCAGCATGGATCAGTTCACCTGCTACCTGGGAGCCTCGGTTACCACCGAGATCCTCATTCTTATGGAAGCCTTAGGTACAGCTAGTGAACTCGGTGGGAGAAAGGGATGCAGCAATGCACTTGGTTAGCGCACTGAAAGCCCCTTAAATGTTCAACCACTGCACAGAAGCCGGTGGAGCACAGCATACAGTTTTCCCAAGATTACTTTGTGCTCTCCCTCCCAATATAGGCGATGTCAACACAAAGCAGAGGATACTTCCTTAAAAAGAACATTATACTGAGCTATGATGACGCTAGATACTAGAGTTGCCTTTATTTTTGTTACGTTCTTATGTAACCAGCTTAGACAAAAAGCAATGTAAGTTTTTAAGGGTTAACAATTCCTACAGATTCTATTATACAACACAGGATGATAAGATTTTTCAATTTAGGTTCATTGCTTATTTTATCCAAGTAAAAGACTTTCTGAAGATGCCCTTAAGAGATAAAGTAAACTCTTTACCTTTTCTATACAAGGAAGTATAGGTGAGGAACACAAAAATCCATACTATACAACCTCTGTCCTCCACTCATATAGAATCTGCTAGGGAGTTAAGATATGTTCATAATAATATTTAACAAACCTATGTGCTTTCTATAGATTATCTAATTTAGATCTCCCAATAACACCACCAGGGCAGTACTATTACCTCCACTTTCCAGAGGTGGACACTGAGGCCCAACGAAGTTGAGTAATCCTATATAATAAAGAGCTAATATGCTAATTAGACCAGAAGGCAGAATGACCTTCCAGAATTACTAGTAGGTAGGGAGGGGGGGGGAAGCAAGGGGGCGGGGGCGGGGAGCTGCAAGGCAGCCAGGGCCACGAGGGCCTACTCTTGCATGAATTTCGTGCATCGGGCCTCTAGTTAAAAGATAGTTTGAGCTCGTCCGTGGTACTGCCAGGATTGAATATAAGCAGCCTGGCATTCCAAACAGCGATATAAAAACTGCCTTATGAAAAGAGGTCACATGTAAACAGAATGATCAGAAGGCTTCATGTAGGAGATTAGAGGGCAGCAGGGGCATTCTGAGCCTAAAAGTAGGGAGAGAAATTCCCGCAAAGGTGAGAGAGGGGAAAAGAACACCAACCTCCAAACTGAAAAATCAGTACACAGAAGGCAGGTACAAACAGTAGCTATAAGGCCTTTTCTGCTTCGATAAGCTTAATTTAGAAAGCCAGAAAGTGAGCATGGAGGTGGTGGTAACAGCTCTGCCAACCTTGTGGGCAGGCTAACCACTTCCAACCTATGGTTAGAGGAGGAATTTCTGTCCCACTATTATTCAACTATATATGTGGTATAATCCACATATCGCTTAGCTTTGATAAGGGCCTCCTTAAACTCCTTTGCGTCTACTTCAATCCCATCCCAACTCTAAACTCCCATAAGTTTGTGCAGTGTAGAGGTTGAGAATGTGAGTTTAGACTGCCAGGGTTCAAATCCTGACTCTACCACTTCCTGTCAATGTGACCTTGCTCACCATTACTCTACCTCACTCCACTCGGTAAAATGAAGACAAAAGTCCCGAACAGATGGAAAGATTAAATAAAATGATGACACAAAGTGCATTGCACAGTGCTGGCAAAATTGTACACTCACAATAAATGTGGTTTCAAAAAGCTACATGGGATTGTTCCTGTTGACTTAGATTGGGGGTTGGGGACTTTGAGGAAGGAAGCACAAAGGCACAGGGAGACTCCAGCACATTTTCATTTGATAAGGAATTTTTAAAAACACTTCACTATTTGCCTACCAGCTCCATAGTGCCTATTACACTATTCCTCCAGAAGAACACGAATTAGAACCACTCCTGAAATCAGTGCCATTTGAACCCAGTATAGAACCGATCTGCTAACAAAGTACAGACCAAAATAAGTACTGCCTGCCAGGCTTGGCAAGACTGATACTGTACTTGAAGAGCAAACCTGGCACTTGCTGAAAAGATAGTGAAGAATACAGTAGAGCACTAAATGGCATGGAAACAAGGAAGAGACCTGGGAAACTGGTGCTCAGAGGCACCTACCATAAGGCTCTTCCTCCACAGCTGTGGCTCACGCCTGGCACTCAGGATCTTTCCCAAGCGGCACCTAATCCAAGGCCGCCTCCCTCTATAAAACAACATCACTATCCGTCACCACCCCCCCACACACTGACATTTTCTCTTCCATTATTATGTTATTTTTCTACATAAAACATATCACCACTTGACATAAAAGATATCTGGTACTGACTGTCCTATATGAACAGAGTGCTAACTCTATGAAAAGGAAGCTCTGTCCTCTCAGGTCCACCCTCAGAGTCCACAATGGAGCATCCCACACAGTTCACTTGAGAGCCTGGAACAGCTCACCGTGACAAAGCCTAATAAAAGAAAAAATAGTTCTACATTGTAACAAGGGTGAGGAATGGCTTGCTTTAAAAAAAAAACACAAAACACTATTAAAAATATTGTCAGTTACAGCAATAATTACTTTTCAAAAGTTTACAAAAATCTAAGCAAACTGAAAGTATTCTAAATCATATAGGACCAAGAAATTAGAGAATAGTCACTCTTGAAATCAACAAAACTGACAAGGGGTGGGTAAGAGATCAACCAAAGAACTTGTATGCATGCATATAAGCATAACCAATAGACACAGACACTGGGCGGGGAGGTGGTTTGAGGGCAGTGTTGGAGGGTGGAGATGAACAGAGGGAGGTCAAAGGGGGAAAAGGAGACATGTAATACTATATGTAATACTTAAAAAACAAAGTTAATGAAATTCTATAAACAAATAAAACTGACAGAGGAACATGCAAGGTATGTTTCTGAGAATACATATTTTAGAATTTTTATTTCACTTATTACATCTGCAAATATTCACTCTCCCTTAAAATGTCCACAAAGTTACCACTAGAAATATGCTAAATAAAAGTCAACATTTCAATTCCTTAATATACTTACCATAAGTATATGGTATTTTATTATTATTGCTGCTTTTAAGATAAGTAAATAATGAGAATTACGAAGCATAAAAAGTATCTCCCCATTCCCTGTTTTTCTACATAGATAAGCTTTAACAGCTGCAATTTTCTCAAAAGAAAAATGATTTTCTTCAAATACTAGTAGGAAGATCCAGAGAGTACATTATATAAAATAGGCTATGGGAAATTTTTAAAATTGCAGTGTGGGTGTTTAAGGTGGCAAGTTGGCAGGTATTTAACCATACTTTATTCCACAGAGAAAATGAGATAGAAATAACTATTTACAATAGCTGCATATGCCTTTATCTTTAAACTGTAGCATATTCAAATAAAAAAAGGCATTCACCCACAACTGAGGAACTTGGTTTAATCCTTATAATGCCCATAATTTATACAACTGAATGCATTAGTCATTATAATATACTTTAAGGGATTAAAAAATAAAACACCTGCATAAAGAAACGATAATTTGGGGTTCTAACCAACCTTAGTTGTTGTTGTTATTGTTGTTTTTAGTTTGTTTGTTTTTTGAGGCAGAAGCTGTAAAGATTTTGGTCTTAGGTGAGTACTTTTAATATAAGACTCTTGCATAAACTGCAAAAAAGTCTGACTAAATGGACAAAGAGGCCAACAGCCTCTGTTCCAAAGATGTAGGACGACAGAAAGATACATGCGAAGTACACTCAAGTGCTCAGGTTACCATCTTGGGTGTAATCTGCCCAATTTGAAGCCAAATACATACAAGAGAAATCCCATTTTATCAAAAAAAAAAAAAATGAGTACATTAAAGAGCTCTGAATATCTGCGATTATGTAAGCCTAATTATAGTTTCCTTTTATTATTTCCATATTACAAAGTAGTTCTACAATTGAGCCAATGATTCTATTTCTTCTGGCAAAATTCAATAAAACAATGGATAAATTTTTTCCCAGCCCCCCACCCCCAAACAAGTTCCTTCAAGCAGTGTGTAATCATCAATTTCCTAGATGCTGGGGACTGATGAAGATAGCTAGTGCTGTCCTAATTCAGTATCCATGAAAATCCACACACAATATTTTATTTCAGCTCCACGCCCTCGAGAAGTATGTTGTGAAATCCACTTTACAGATGAGGGCTTGAGGGTGAAACAGGTAACCTGGTGTTTCTCGAAGACTAAGAGCCAAGAAGTAGGAGGTGTAACACTAGAATCCATATCCACTTGTCTTTGATGTCATTACATTTACCATGAGGGCCCTGGCCAGGTGGCTCTATTGGTTGGAGCATGGTCCCATACAACAATGTGGGCTCAATTCCCAGGCACATAACTAGGTTGTATGTTTGATCCCCAGTCAAGGAATGTGGGGGAGACAATCGACTGATGTTTCTCACATCGATGTTCCTCTCTCTCACTCCTTCCCCTTCTCTCTAAAATAAATAAAAAACATATTCTTGGGTGAGGATTAAGAAAAAATTTACCATGAGGTCCTTGGAGGGAGAGGTCCCAAATGTCTGATGCATTGCAGCAGAATGAGGTCTAACATTCTGGGGTCTGAGGTTACTGAATATCTCAGGTAATCATGAAATGACCGAGTCAAGCACTTGGGAATTACTGCTTTACGACGTCGTGGGTATATGAAAGTCAGTCACGGGAACAAATGAGCAAGTTAGCAGTGCTTTCCTCTGACAGAAGAATTTAGGTGAGTTCTATGAAACATTTCTTTCATTCCGTACAGCAATTCATATAAACAAACTACTGCATGCCTGCTTTGCACCATGATATCAACAAAGCTAGTAAAACTTTACTGTTCATTTGAGTTTCATAAAACCTCAGGAATGATTTTCATTGTACTTCAGCCACCTCTGCAATATTTGGATGGCAACGAAAATTAGTTCCAGGAACCTAAACAAAAAAATACACATTCACTTTTTGGAACCTATTTGATGAGACAATGACATGGTAAACAATGCCCCCACTCCTCCAACTACATAAAACAATCTGTTTTCTTACCTGGAAAAGTACACTTCTCTACTAGATGAATGTTAAAGTTCCAAGGAACAATAAACTTTTATGTATCTATAAATATTTCATTTCACTGATACAGCATCCAGGTTCTTGGATTAATAGTGGTTTTTATTGTTAGTCAGCAAAGGCTTAAAACATCAGCCTTGTTTTGTTGCCTGGCAAGCAAGGCTTGAAACCCAGAATCTCATCATAATCATAAAAATCATAAAAATGTTTCTATTTGGCTACTTCCAAAATAATATTCATTCAAAAACTATCTTTTGCATAATTATTCTTAAATAGCTGGAGTGTAAGTGATATATCTGTGAATGTTACTTTATATAACTTTGTGCTTATACTTAGACTAAAAATACTCACCCTTTTCTTTTTCTGGCATTATTCTTTTGGGAACCAACTTCAAGGTCAAATCCAAATGATATATAATTTTTAATGTACCCAAAAGTGAAATAGCAGTCCCTGTATTTAATTACATGCTATTGAATTTTTACAAATCGTTCTAGGAATTTCTGCCAAGTTTCTACAATTTAGAGCAACTACATCATGAGAGGAGAGTTCACAATTTAGTATGTATTATTTTTCTGGAACTACAGACACACTGTAGTTCTAGGTTACATTTTCATTTTAATGATAGAGAAACAGAAAAGCAAAAATGAACTGCCTACCCAAGGACATAAGCTAAGGGTCTCAGCCTCAAGCAACTTTCCTCTCACTTCTATTTTCACTCTAACTTGCATCATATAGTCCATCTGGGCAAGGTAGAAAACACCCTGCAAGGTTCATTACAATTAAATTCTAGAAATACTGATATTAAGAAGAGGTAGCAGGTGAGGAGGAGAAATGAGATACTAGAGGTACATGTGCCTGATTTAGCCCCTCTGTGTATATCACAGGTACCAACAATGCACGATTCCTGGGCACATATAAGAGCTCAATATCCCCCAGTAAGGGAATATCCAACACAGGGCAGAGGACTGTACCTACAATAAGCTAGTGTAGGGGTTTCCCAGTGAGGAATGGATGAAAAGCAACCACAGGAGGTTAAATGCAGTTATGGCTTAATCATAGCTGAGTGACGGGTGAATTTCTGAGACTAATTACTCAGGTTAATTCTGAGGCAGAGCCTAGGCAAGCCACTGAGTTGAAAGTTCAAGTAGCTCGGGATCAGAGGAATATCTCTGGCCTTAAACTAGAGAAAAGAAATGACAGTAAACTCATAATATGTGTGGTTATAATTTAAATTTGCAGGAAGTTTATGCCCCAAGATCGCATATCTATACAATCTAAACAGCAGGCTAATGAAGCCCCCTGGGCTGCTGTGGATATAGTGGTTCCAGGGCTACTTCCCAGATCCACTAAGAAGAAATGATTTTGCAAAGGAAGTGGACTACAACAAAGGAAGATGGGGGAGGCACAAGTGTCCAAGTGGCAGTGGCCAGACAAAGATCATTCTCAGACACCATACCCTTCCTCTTGTTGTTATCACACTAGGTCTCGCCGTGACCTTGGGCGATCTAACATGGCTTGCAACTTAGATTTCTGCCCATAGCATTTCTTGGGCCACCTTCTTTTCTCTCCATCCTCTCGGAGGAGTAAGGCCCAATCCACAGATCTTTTACTGTTTCCTTCCTTTCAACATATCTCCTATGAATTTAGCCCATGTACTTCCGCACACTAAGTGCATCCATCATCTGACCACACCCTGTAAGGGAACTGCTGTAATTTTTCTTTGCTGTGGAACACAATCCACTATTAAGACTCCTGGCACTTAGTTTATAAAAAACATACAAAAAACAAAAGTTGCTAAGGGAAACTCAGGTGAGAATCTGCTACTTAACTCTAATGGTTCTAAACAAAAAAGGCCATGCCCACTTCCATCAAAAATCTTCTTAAAACTGGGGAAGGAGAGGGAAATTGCATAATAAATGTTAAGGCCAGAAAGCTTCCTGTGAGTATCCTAGTCTCCCACTGGTCACACAGGAGAGGCTGCTAGGGAGGAGAAGGCATGACTCTGGGTCCTGGTGAAACCCCACTACCCATTGCTCCCAATTCTGGGGAGCCTGAAATAATGTGAGCTTGAACCGGGAATGTGAACATAAATACAGAACTGAGATATTGTGGTGTATTTCCTAAAAGACTCAAGAGACTGGGCATGAGGAAGAGAAACAAGAGCACCAAGCCCACCCCAGAGGACCCTCAGAATCCCCAGGCCGCTTTCTCATCTGCCTACCCTTTTGAAACACAGTGTGAAGGCAATTCTGGGATGGTTGCAGGTCCTCAGAAGCCCTCAAATTAGGAACTCTACCAGTAAAATGGATGGCTTCTTGACCTCTACATCCTAGAATACAAATCGAGAATGACTCAAAAAACGTAGGTACTGGCACTATGCAGGCACAGCAAATCTCAGATGTGTGTTAAGTTTATGTCTCTTGAAAAAATATACATCCTAGAATACAAATCGGGAAGGACTCAAAAAACGTAGGTACTGGCACTATGCAGGCACAGCAAATCTCAGATGTGTGTTAAGTTTATGTCTCTTGAAAAAATATTCTGTGGTTTGAGTGTAATGCTGAAACATGGTATGCAGTATCCTCAGCTTGCAAGCTCCGGATGTACATAAACTCTAAGAAGGCCTACAGAAAAATATGTTCAGCTTAGTTAAACCTAACATTCCTCAAGATTATTTGGCATGGAACCCATCCCACTCCCGAACACATTCATTTAAAAAGTCATTGAGTGCCTGCTATGTGCCAGGTACCATCACGGTGACTGAGGGTCTTCAGGAAACTTACACATTTAATATTTATTTTCAAAGAGAACTGTTTGAGGCAACCAGTTAGTTCATTGGGTCTCTATTGGAGCTTTTAACCTGATGGATCTCTTCAACCCACTAAATTCCCTGTAAATCCCAGGGATTTAGACCTTTATGGGACAAAAGTAGTGGCTACTCTTCACAAAACATTTCTGCTCTGGCCCTAGCCAGTTTGGCTCAGTGGGTAGAGTGTCGGCCTGCAGACCAAAGGGTCCTGGGCTCAATTCCAGTCAAGGGCATGCCATCTTGGTTGCAGGCTCCTTCCCAGACTGGGCCCTGGTCAGAGCTCGTGCAGTAGGCAACCAATCAATGTATTTCTCTCATATCAATGTTTCTCTTTGTCTTTCCCTCTGTCTAAAAAACAATCAATGGAAAAATATCCTTGGGTGAGGATTAACAAGAAAAACAAACAAACAAAAAACATTTCTGCTCTGGAAAAGAATAGTCAGACACAGCCTCCATGGACCCACTATGGCAATTAAAAGCTCTGTACTAGATGCCAAAGGGCAGTTGTGCTGTTTGCATTTTACCGTATCTATGCAGTGCCTGTGTTTTTGAGTCAACTGTGAATGCCAAGGACTCTCTCTAGCCTCCAAAATTCTGATAAGAATGACCAAGGTCAAAATGGTTTTAGATTCCCTTCATTAAATGATGACCTTATTGTGCAAACCTGCTTTATATGCCAAGTTCAGATGTGGGGGACTTCTGATTTGATAATCATAGCTAATATTATTTGCAAATGTGTGAATGACCTAATGTACCTTCCTAACTGAAGCTAATATGTTGAAACATAATACCTTACAGAGACACAGCTAGCTCATGGTCTGAACATAAAACTGCCATCAGGGGCATTTTCTTACACCATCCCTGAAATTTCCTTAAAAAAAAAAAAAAAAAGGTTATGTACTTTAATTTTTTGCCAGTAAAATAGAGAAATAAAAACCTTAGTTGGTCTGCCTAATGTAGTACATTTGAAATTTATAAATAAACAAAACATCAAGAAGCAAAACAATCACTAATTATAAAATTGGATATAAAGAAAAATCAAGAGATTTAGCCCATTTGCAATGGCATACAAAGGAAACACAGAATGACTTGCTGGCTGCAACATTGTTATCAATAGCAAGAAAAGATCCCAAAGAAAGGAAAGGGGGTGTTAATTGTATTTTCAAATAAAACAGCCTGCTGAGCCTCCCTAGACAAAATGAACAGAATCTTTAAAAGTAGAATTAATTTTCCCTAGATTTCATAACACTTTGTTTTTTACCTTGTCTTTCCACATTCAAGTGGCATATCATTTTAAAGAACTGCCATGGTAAACAGACTCTAATTATTTTATTGCATAGTCTTTCACCAGGTAAAAGAAACGTGCAGAGTAGAGGAAATATGCAACCCATATTGTTGGCATCTTAGCACTTACGATCATTACAAGCACTCACAGAAAAGCAATGCTGGGCTTTAAAGCTGAACTGTATATTATCTCTTTCTCAGAGCCATGGGGCTATCACTGCAAAGCACAGTGGTCCATTCTAAGCTCTGAATAGAGAAAAGGAAGAGATCATTAAATTATAATTTCCATGCACAATTGGTACAAGTATTTCCTACCAACAGGATTAATATGAAAGCAAGATCCCAGAATAAAGCTGCTCAGCAGAGAGGATGGCAGTTTAGTGTCTTGTAAATTTGATTTCACTGAAAGCCCTGACACATCGTAATAGTGAAATCCTATTTACTGTAGCAAGAAGGATGGATAATGCTATTTAATACCTGGTGTACTGTGTGCCATCATCTCACAGCTTTGTACTCCATGTTCTCATCTTACCTTAAGGTTAATACTTCTTGACAGCCTACATGGTCAAGAGAGCCCCAAATTAAGTGCTGATCCCATGATTTGCAAATCTTTCTTCTAAAGTTCGGCACAGAAAAACTGGCTCCGGTTAAGGGGATCATTTTAACAGGATGCACTTTCAACAGCTTATCTGGGGGAGGGGAGGGGAAAGGGCCTCATATCCCTAAAGCCAGATTAAAAAAACATTTCAAGGTTACCCAAACCACATTCCCCATTAGAAAATTCAGAGAGGTTAACAGAAAGCCAATGCGTTTGGAGGACTTGTTGAATAATTAATTAAGGATAAGACCCCCATTTCTAACATATTGTATTGATTCTTCCCCCCTCAGAGAATGAAATTTTTTTAAAGTGCATCTTGCTTGTTACTTTTGGAATATCTGCAATAATAAACTTCCTTTAGGGAAGCAAGTAAGAGTATAAAAGCGTTCAGACTTTGAACCTAAGTTATACATAACTCTGTCAATTACATTAACAAAAGATGTGGTGATACTGGGCATTATTCACTTCTCTACCTAACAATTAACATCTCAGGGCATTTATATGAATTACCATTATTCGTTACTGATTAAAAAAAATTGAGAGCAAATCAAGGTATATGCCACCATTTTATTGGCATCTCTGTCACTTGTAATGTTATTAAAATTAAACGTGGCATTGGCTTCTACAGTCTTCAAAGTGCAAACTCCCGAAGCAGAGAACCTTGACTGCTTCTGAAACTCTTGGTAACTACAGAAACTACAGAGAATCTGCCTTGATTTCAAGATGAATGAGGAAGCCAGCACAAAATTTCCAAATGTCATAAAACAATACATTTCTCTAGGTTGACAAATGCAAACTAGCATGACCTACAAAGGCTTATCTACCTGAATGTGATGCTTTTAACTATTGTGCTAAATTTGCTATTATCACATTGCATACCAAAGCACACACAATAATTTGGTGTATATTAGCTACCCACACAACCTAGAACCACTGACAACTGTTTAGGAAGCAAATAGGGGAAAATATCCAAGGAGTTTTTAATCCCATACATTGAGTTTAAGTTATCTCCCTACCCCAAATAGGATTGTTTATGTTTTAATATCTCAGATGTCAGTGGTCTGTGATTGTGTCCTTATTAATCCCTTGAAAAGGCTGACCCAGCTTCACTCACTGATATATTTTTACAATGACAGACTTCATCTGGTAGTAGAAATGCACAATAATTTCTTCCCATAAGCAGCACACGGAGCTGACATCATCTGTTCTGTTGTCATTTCTCTTTATTATCATCGTTGGTGTTATTATTCCCCCAAGCATTGCACAGAGGAATATAGAAATGAAGGTACTAATTGACAAGGAAGAAGTCAAGCAATCAAAAAAGCCAATTAATCATACAGAGGAGCCTGACACTTTATGATGCAATAGAAGTTATGCCACATACATAAGTAAAAGGCTTTTAAAAATTGCTCACTTGATGTAAGCATGACCTTAGAATTTAATTAGCCACTCTCTCCACAGGTGACGAACTAGTAAAGTACATTTCTTCTTAATGATAATTTATTTTTCACCATCCTCTTTGCATTGCTCTCTTTTGCCCAGCTTGTACACTTCCCTCTCCTTCTTAATTGTATGGGATTGACTGCAGCGTGTATGCAAATTGCTGCTGAAATCCACAGAAGCCTGTAAACGGAAAGCAATACATATCCCATACCCTGTTGATCTCAATACTGTAACTATATCTGACTAAGCTCTCTGATCTCCCTCAGCTCCTCAAACCACCAGAGCTTTTAAAGCTCTCTTCATGCTGTGCCAAACTCCACCATTCTTATGAATGCCAAGAGCAAAGTGGATGCAGTAGAGCAAATCAATTCAAGTTCATAATTGAGAAGTTAGGCATGCAAGACACACTAATCATCAAAGAATTTGTGTCTCCAAGATGTCTGCAGAGAAAGGAGTCCTTCATCCTGAAGCTCCCTGGGGAATCTGGGCTCTTCTACTCACTTTCCTCCCATAGGACTAACAGACTACAGGAAAACACACATTCTCTTGAAGAACATGCAGGCAATCCAGACTCTAATGAGATAACCATCAAAATAATTTATCAAAAGTAACAGAAAGTTTGCTCTCTTTCTAGGGGAGGGAGGGGATGACTGTCCTATAGCAATACTATGAATGAATGAATGAATGAATGAATGAACGAACAAATGAACACCTCAGAAATATTTTTAACTACTCAAATGACTATAAATGTCTTACTTCAAAGTAAAAGAAGTACAACTAGGTATTAAAACAACCCTTAGGAGTATCATTCTATACTTGCTAGGTAATAAGGACTTATTTACTCCCTTTTGGTCAAATTTTCCCAGGAAGTGCCAAATCCTGGGGAGAAAATTATGCATTCTGAATTGCTTAACACTTTCAGGTTATGAGGTTGCATTAATCAAATTATAACATCAGGACATAAGAAGTTGTACTTCAAGCCAGAAAGAGCTAACCTACCACCCAAAGAACTAATAAAACTATCAGCAGGACTTAGCTTCTTAAGTGAAGAACTGGCAAATATTAAAGACAGGACTGGATAATGACTAGAAGTTCAGGTGTAAAAACTGGCCTAAGTCCAGATCATGCTTTGGCTGTACATTCTTGGGATAATTATTTGAAACCCTGGGATCTTCATTAAACAATAGGGTTGGCAGTTGCATAGCATTATTTGTGGGGATAAAATGACATAATCTATGCCAAGTGCCTAGCACAAATGCAAATGCTCAATAAATGTTACTGTAAGCTACTAGGATGCTGCTGCTGCTGCTATAAATAGCCAGATACTCAAAGTTAAACTTGATTTTCTCATGGACTTAAATTGTTCATTTAAATAATTAGTGAAGAAGATACTAAGCATTTTGTTATATTTAAAAACTGTACACTAACTGCTCAGACATAATGTTATGGGATAAGCCTAGTAAACCTAGGATTCATTCACTGTGCTCTTAGAACGTGTGAGCTATGGAAAATACAGAAATAAGAAAATGACCTTTGCCCTCAAGGAGTTGACAAGATAAACACAGATAACTAATTTCAGTTGTCATAAAATATGGCATCATAGAGACAGGTCTGTAGAGAACTCCCTGAGGGACATGGGAATTAAGAGACTTCTCTTTGAAAGATTCCTCTCATCAGCTCACCAACGGGAACAAACACTCGAATCTCTCCGTTAGGTCACACACCCACACACGATTCTCTAATGTTCTTAAAACATCAAAATTTACTTCACATCTATGACAATGTTGCTAAATAACGCTGGCAACATTTACAATGAAATAAGGACCTGAAAAACTTTCAAATGGCTTTGACCTTTTTTCTCAGTAGAGAATATTGGAACACTGGTTCTAAGAGGTGTGAAATTGGTGTCCAGTTAAATTATACTTATTATGCCTCACAAGTTAGTGAAAGAGAAAATTATCTCAGACACCTGGTGAACTAGCCAGTATAAACACCTGGGAGGGGAAGGCTCCATTCACACAAGGGAATATCTAATTGATAAAGAGTTACTGAAACAGATCCAACAGGCAAACCACGAACTGAATGTGCTTCTCATGCTCAGTGGACCTGGGTCACATTCTTAAAAGAAGTCTGCATCAGGTCAATGGAAATTAGTAGTTCAAGTCATAAGATTATGAACCACCAAAAAGTGATAATATATACAGTTACTGGGTTTGTTAATCCAGCTGAGAGCAGATGGCACAGAGATCTTAAAAATCATCCTTGGAATGATTCTGTAAGACTCATATCCCTCTCTATTAATAATATACTAGGTGGTATCTAGTTGATGGTTTCATCATCTCATTTGGTTAAAATAAAGAAAATATGTATTTATATCCACTTTTAAAGCACAAATAACCTGCATTTCATAGTAAGTTAGACGATTCTGCAAGTTATCAGATTAAAATGTTTTTCTTACATTATGTACTACTGGATTCAGTGTTTTTACACCTTCTAACAGAAATGGTTAGACACTCTATTTTTCACTACCATCACAATGCAAGAAAAACCCTTTGCACAACCCTTGGCATTAAGTCTAGAAAATGCTTCATCATTGGGGAACTGTCTCTCAAATACTCCTAGATGAAATCCCAAATGAACAAATTTCAATGTAGATACTTTAAGAATGGCAGTAACAAACAAAAACATGATTTCACAGAAATGGGCAGAAGATACCAGGATGTTGAATAATAATAAAGTAATTTTATGATTATTAATATCTTATACACAATAGAAAGCAAGTATATATTATTAATGGCAGCAGACTATGTGGTTAAGCACTTTCCAGTTTTCAAGGAGATTTTAAACACATCCTCTCATTTGGTCCCTTCAATAACTCACTAAGGTGAGCAAGGAACAGAATAGTCTCCTCACTAATTTATACAACCAGAAACCACAGAGATTAGGGAAATTGTCAAATGAGCAGATGACAAAGCCATGCCTCCTGACCCCTAGTTCAGCATCCTTTTGGCCACATGCCATTAGACATGGAATTCCTAAGTATTAACTAATAGTAATGTGGTTATTCCCCATCAGGAATTGTCTCAGCTCACTGGTGCTTCTCAGGTTTCTGTAAAAATTCCTAAGTAAGTACTTTCCAGACTTATCTTCAAATGGGAAAAATCACTTATATTTTGCCAAATAAGAAGACCCTATTTACAGTGATTTGATATCATCACACTGCTTGTCCTACTCTGAGGCCAAAAGTAAGTCAGCTGCTGAGCAGCCCAGTTTAATCTGCCAGGAATACCTCCTCGCAGTTCCTCACACCAGCCTAGAATCATCTGCATCAAGTCAGTGAACTTATGAGAAATGGGTGAATATTTTTCAGTGCCT
Organism: Plecotus auritus; assembly: GCF_963455305.1. Taxonomy (NCBI): domain Eukaryota; kingdom Metazoa; phylum Chordata; class Mammalia; order Chiroptera; family Vespertilionidae; genus Plecotus; species Plecotus auritus. Next base: position 129,731,677 of record NC_137775.1, read on the forward strand.
TTTCTTGCCACTAACAGTGATCAATAACAAATTCAAAAGATATAAATGCAAAACTCAAAAAATACATGAATTCAAGTATAGTAATATTTGATGGCAAAGAAAACTATCTCTGGGTGCAGAGAAAGCAGATGCTGAGTAAATCATCTCAAGACCTTCACTCCCACCCATTTTATTTCTCTAATGACGGCTAAGCTGGCAGGTAGGGTGCTCAGGAAGGACCAATAAAACAAGTAACACTACTGAGTGGTTACTCCGCACTGGACACCAATACAGGTGTGCTATGAAATCTGTCTCATTCAACAAATTAGTGAAGTAATATCATTATATCCTCGTGTTATAGCTGAGGAAACAAAGTTTCAGTAAGGAGCTCCAAGATACATAGCAGCTAAAAGCCGGTTCCTATCCAAACCAGCCGGTGTCAGAGCCTGTACTCTAAAATCCATGGTTCTGCATCCTACAGTGCTGGGTCAATTCCACTCGCCACCCATTTCAGTGGCGCTGTAAGAAAGGTTTTACAGGAGATTGAAGATGGCTGCTGATGGGAAGGCAGGCTGCAAGATAGTGTGTGAGTAAGAGAATGAAAGGAGAGTGTGTGGACGTATGGGGAGTGTCTATTTGTGAGGGACAGCTATATTCCAAGGGACTGTTGGGGACTGCCGGACCGGGCCCCCTGACCATGCAGCCTCCACTGCTGCTGAAATCTCTCCCGGAGCGACCGGCTCTGCTGCAGAGACTGCACCATCTTGAAGGGGAGAGTGGCTGTGATAGGAAGCCTAGCCTTACCTTCAACTGGGAAGAATCAGATACCTGCCAGGACCCTACAACCACAACACCCAGGACCAGCTGCGAACCCATGAACACTGGGTCTCAAGCAGCACGAATATGCAGACTCTGATGGGCTCTGCACCTTCTCACGGAAAGGTCAGATTTCGTCCAGATAAAGGTGAGGTCTGCGATCCAGGCTGGAGGGAGAAATGCGCGCAGTGGAATCTAGAGGTACAGAGGAAGTCTGCGCCCCACAAAATCCGCAGCCATTGGGGCCAGCATAGTCCGTGAATGTGGAAGGGGGTCCACAGCGCTGCTGGCAGAAGGGAAATCTAGAAATGAACCCATAGCTGGGCTGGGCACAAAAAGGCAGCCTGAAGTTTTATCAGTATACCGGCTGCCCTGTGCCAGGGGAAAAAGACATGTGCAGAGTAACGCGCAGTGCCAGGGCCAAAAGTCGCGAGTTCGCGCACTTACTCTGGCTCTTTTATCTCTTTAAATCCTTGCTTTTGATTACTAAGACCAGTACATAGGATCACCCAATTAAAAACACTCTCAGAGACTGCAGGGGAAAGTTGTTTTTGTGGAACCTGGGGATCAGAGCGGGGAGAAACAATCAGAAAACCAGCTCTGGAGCAGTCCATTCCCCCAAACCAGTATTAACTGTGGCAGGGAAAACAAAATCTAAATACTGGGTAGAGAGGACTTATAGCCCCTGATGTCAATACAGAAACACTGCCACCCAGGGGTTGAATCACAAACTAACTCTTCTGAAAAATACAACTAAAGGCAGGCTGAGAAACAAAGAAATATTGCCTGCTTGAAAACAGGACTGTGTTTTACAACACAGAGGAGTGGTGGAATGCAGGGAACTTCAATACTGTCCTGACTACCTGACAGGAAACAGGCATGCCAACCAGAACACTAGAGGAAATGAATGACCTTCACTACATTTATATTTTTAATTTTTTAAGAAACTAAATTTTTTTTCTTTTTTTCTCACTTGATTTTACCTTTTACTTATTATATTTTTATTTTTAATCAGTATTATTACTACTATTATTTTACCTTATTTTAAAGTTTCATTTTATTTTCTCTTTATTTTATTTTGGGATTAATGTTCTACATTCTATTTTCATTTTTTCTTTAGCATCATTTTACTCTATCTCAACTTTACCTTTATGCCAACACTCTCTTCCTCACCTTTCCCCTTTTGTTGTCCTGTTTCTCTTACCCAATTCCTGCTTTAGATTTTCCCTATTCCTTCTTTTTATCCCGTTAAAAATTCATCCTACTGATATATCTAATTTCCGATCCCCTGTTCTAAGACCATACACACTTCGCTCTTCTCTTTTTTCACTATCCAAATTTTTTCTCTCTTTCCTTTTTTTTTTTTTTTTTGTTGTTGTATTTTTGTTTTATGTTTTTTGTTTTATTTTGTTTGGTTTTGGCCTTCTTTTTCTCTGTCCTATTATTGTTGTTTCTTTGTTTGTTGATTAGATTAGTTTTTTTTCTTTGTGTGATTGTTTCTCTCTCTCTCTCTTTTTTTTGCTTCTGTTTTTCCTCTCCTCGCTTGCTACTAGTTGTTGTTTATCGTTTGACTCATATCTGGGTGTTAGTTGTTTGCATTTTTTGGATTAGTTGCTGTTGTTCTATTGAGTTTTCTCTCCATGTAAATAGTTTTTCCCCCCCTTCTTTTTTATTCTTTCTTTTCTCTCTTACTTTTTTTCCTTTCCTCAATATCATTTTTGCACTCTGTCTCTTTTTTATCCTCTAATTCTCTTTTCTCTGGTAGTCACTTTTATTTGGGGTTATTAGTATCATGAATACATTTGTGTTCAGTGCCTTGTGCGCTGTGCCTTGTTGCTATTGTATTTTGTGCCCTGAAGTCAATGCAGGAGAGAGTGAGCTACATAACCAGACACCCGGAGAGGAGAGATCAGGGGAGACAAAGAAACAGCCGGCATACAAAAGAAAAGGAGCCACCGCCAGAAAAAGAAGTAAACAAAATGGAGGCAAGCTATATGTCAGAGAAAGAATTCAGAGAAATGGTCATAAGGTCGCTGAAAAGGTTGGAAGACAAATTCAACAATATGTGTAAGAACCAAGAGGATATGAAGAACCAAGAAGAAATAAAAAATGACATCACTGCAATAAATAACTCAATACAAAGCATCAACAGTAGACTAGAAGAAGCAGAGGACCGCATCAGTGAGCTAGAAGACAAGATAGGAAAAAATACCCAAGCAGAGCAGCATCTAGAAAAAAAGCTTAAAAAACAGGAGAGCCTAAGGGAACTTCGAGACAACACAAACCAAACAACATCCGCATAATAGGGGTGCCAGAAGGAGAGGAAACTGAGCAAGGAATAGAAAACCTGTTTGAAGAAATAATGACAGAAAACTTCCCTGATATTGGGAAGAAAAACTCACACAAGTCAAAGAAGCTCACAGAATCTCAAACAAAATGAACCCCAAAATACCAACGCCAAAGCACATTATAATTAAATTGGCAAACACCAACGACAAAGTAAGAATCTTAAAAGTGGCCAGAGAGAGACAGAAAGTTACCTACAAAGGAACCCCCATCAGACTAGTGACTGATTTCTCAACAGAAACACATCAGGCCAGAAGATAATGGAATGAAATATACAAAGTCATACAAAGAAGGGGTCTGAATCCAAGAATACTGTACCCAGCAAGGCTATCAATCAAAATTGAGGGTGAAATTAGGAGCTTCACAGACAAAAAAGGACTAAGGGAGTTTATTACCACCAAACCAGCAATGCAATAAATGCTAAAGGGTCTTCTGTAAAAAGAAGAAATAGGAAGCAGAGAAGGGAAATTTGGTCAGATACATGCAAAAAAAAAGAAAACTAAATCACCAACTTGCACCATACACAAAAACAAACTCAAAATGGCTAAAGGACTTGAACGTAAGACGGGAAACCATAAAAATCCTACAAGACTCCATAGGCAACAAAATTGCAGACATATGTCATAGTAATATCTCTACAGACACAGATCTGAGGGCAAGAGAGACTAAGGAGAAAATAAACAAATGAGACTACAAAAAAAAAGCTTCTTCACAGCAAACAAAACCATCAACAAAACAACAAGAAAGCCCACTGCATGGCAGAATATATTTGCCAATGTTATCTCCGATAAGTGTTTAATTTCCAACATTTACAGAGAACTCATACAACTTAACAAAAGGAAGATAAACAATCAAATAAAAAAAAAAATGGTCAAAGGACCTAAATAGACGCTTTTCGAAAGAGGACATTCAGAAAGCCAAGAGATATATGAAAACATGCTCAAAGTCACTAATCATCCGAGAGATGCAAATCAAAACAACAATGAGATATCATCTCACACCTGTCAGAATGGATATCATCAACAAATGACAAGTGCTGGCAAGGATACAGAGAAAAAGGAACCCTCCTTCACTGCTGGTGGTAATGCAGACTAGTACAGCCATTGTGGAAAACAGTATGGCGTTTCCTCAAAAATTTAAAAATGGAACTGCCATTTGACCCAATAATACCACTTCCAGGACAGTATCCCAAGAAACAGAAACACCAATCAGAAAGGATATATGCACCCCTATGTTCACAGGAGCACAATTTACCATAGCAGCCTAAATGCCCATTTGCAGCAGCATGGATAGAACTGGAGAGCTTTATGCTAAGTGAAATAAGCTAGGCAGTGAAAGATAATACCACATGATCTCACTCATTTATGGATAATAAAGAACATTATAACCTGATGAACAAAAAGATAGATACAGAGGCAGAGAAGCAATGAACAGATTGTCAAATTATAGCAGGAAGGCTGGGGAGGGTTGGGGAGGTAAGAGATCAACCGAAGGTCTTGTATGCATGCATATAAGCATAACCAATGGGTGCAAGACACTGGGGGTGGGGGGGCGGTGAGGCATGTGTCGAGGGGTAGGGGAGGCTGGGGGAAGAAGGTCAATGGGGGGAAAAGGAGACATATGCACTACTATTTGTAATACTTTAAACAATTAAAAAAAAGGTTTTACATTTTCAGATGCTTGGGGAGAAGGGGGGTGTCAAAAGAAGAGTATCTCAAACTTCAATAAACTGAAACAATGTCACATTCACAGACATACTGGCTATGCTGCTCTTATGTTACAATGATAGAGCTGAGGGCTATGACAGAAACCACACATGGTCTACAAAGCTGAAAATAGTTACTATCTGGCCCTTTAGAGAAAAATGTGCTGACTTCTGCTCTAAGCCATTCCACTTTATGCTTACTTAACATCTCTAATTGGATGTCTTAAAAAATATCCCACGTTTAACATATCCCAAATCAAACACCTGATTTCCTCCACCACACACACCCAGAACCATATTTTAAGCCTTCCCCTGTGGAAAATCCATCCTATATAAAAATACATCCTATGTAAATTTACATCCTATGTAAAAACCAAAGACCTAGAATACCTTTGAGTTCTTTCTTTCAATCATGACCAAAGCCATCAACAAATCTGGTCAACTCTGACTCTGAAATACCCAAACACATTTCTTTCCTTCCACTGCCCAGCATCCTTGGCCCAAGCCTTCACCATTTCTTTTCTGAGTCGCTGTCATAACTTTTTCCTAGGACTTTTGCTTCGTTTCTTGCTCAAGACAGCAGCCAGAATACTCTTCTGCTCACAACCCTTTGGCCTTTCTAAACATGCAAACCACACTCCTGCTCCAGGGTTCTGAGGCTCCCCCATTTCTGCAGATCTCATCCCAATGCCATCCTATTTTTACACAGGCTCTCCCCTCCATCCAACCTTGAGTCGCCCTTTCCCTTGCTTTATTGTTCGCCACATAATCTCAGTTCCCCACACGATATATATACTGGGTTTTCATTGTATTTAGGCTTCATGAGGGTAGAAGTTCATTTTTTTCAATAATATATCTCTGGCACTAGACCAGGGCCTGATACACATCAGGTGCTTAAGTATCTGCTGAATGAATGAGAAATTGGTCCCTACATTCAGGAAGTACTGAGTTCAGTGACATACAGAGATGTGTGAACATCTTCAACATATAAATAATTGTACTGAATGGGGCTTAATAATACATTTCTTATGTTACCTACTTTATTAGTAAACACTATATTCTAAACAAATCAAATGCTGGGGTCTCAATCAAAGGGAGAGAAAGCTAACTCGGTAACATCATGGTCTCTGTATGATATTACAAGCAAATCTACTTCACTGCATAGGAGCACTGGTTACATGCCCGGAGTCCCATTCTTACCTTCTGGTTCAGCCTTAATTCCCTCCTTTGCAACTTTGTCAATTCAAAGTCCTTTCTGACTACAGGTACCACCTCAACTCTTCCTCTTCCTAACTCTTCTCCCTAAGTCCTACTATTCAGCTCCTGTAAAAATATTAATGCTTGAAATTACTCTCCGGTGGAGCTCCTGTCTACCACTCTTTAAAGGGACATTCATTTCTTAGCCACAAATGCAGTGAAACTGAGTTTTCACAGAGACAATATATCCATTAAAAACTATCATTTCTAAGAATGAACTCAAGTTTAGTCAATGTTTGAGAGAGTTCAGAGTAATGCTAACAGAATTATACACTTGAAATCTATATAATTTTATTAACCACTGTCACCCCAATAAATTCACTTAAATTTTTAATGGAAAAAAAGAAACTATGAATAATAATAATGATGATGATGAGTAGCACTCTACTGTGTAACCTAGAGGCAGTGCACTTTCTTAGCATTTAAGGAAAAATATCTGAGGGAGGTTTATGAGTGGTAAAATGCATCAATGGACCAATAACATCACCATACTCAAAACTATCACAGTAGAAATGACATTCCCTGCTTGGCTTCTTCACTTCCTGGTCACTTTTTAACTAGGAAAAACAGTAACAGTTTTCATTTATTGATTTTTAAATAAATATACGGGAAAGCTGCAGATGTGGTAATAGAAGAATCAATGACAAGAAATAGTCATACCCTCTCCTCCAGTCTAGCTAGCTGCTCTTTGTAGAATGCATCTTGCCTCTTTATCACTCGATCTTTCTCTTCCAGCAGCCTCGCCTATAAAAAGAAATGAAGAATATACTATATTAGGAAAAAGCAATAGCAAAGCAAAAGTCAAGTATAAATTACATTAGAAATAAGTACACAAAGCGGAAGATTTCTGCAAATTATTAGGTCTCTGCCATAGAAAAACATTAATAGGATGATGATTGCTGTATTTAAATGTAAAGAATGAGTCTGCATTGTTTTTTTCTTTTTCTTTTTACTGTAACAGCTGTGTCCTACTTTGTCCAAATGCATCATAATACAGCAGAGACAGTTTTTATTTAACTTCTCTTTTGGAGAGTAATTTCAAGCATTAATATTTTTACACAATAAAACTTTGATTTTAATCTGAGCATAAGACTGATGGTTATTAACCTTTCTTAAACAATAAAAAAATGCCTATGCGACACTGTATACATAAACTTTATAATTGGGAACCCTTAAATTACTCAGTGAAACCTGAATAGAAATACATGTATTGGTCTACTTCCTTTTTTATGAAGCAGCTATCTTTAGAGAGAGGACCGAAAACTACTATAAATGTTTATGTGAATAATTAAAAATCAAAAATAATAAAAATAATGCAGTTAATTTAAAAATCTTTTTCCCCACATCTAAATTTATGGTCTTTTTTACAAAATAAAAACACAATAAAAATTTTTTATTCTTGAAAATCATGACAAAGATGGTTACTTATGTTTTTCTAGATTAGCAAAATATGCATTTTTCAAACATTGTTTGTATCTCGATCATTATGTTTAAGTGACCTTTTCCCATATCACTTCCCTATATCACCTCAAGTCAGGAAAGTTTTAAAACATATTTTTAGTTCTGTGAATGCTGAATATACACTTGACCAGGAACTTTAAGAAATTATGAAAGGATATATTCTGGCATTCCCATTCTTGGGCCACACACTTTTTTTTTTTTTTTTTGGCAAGGTGATCAAGTATCACCTGGTTCAACTCCTATAAAGGTGACTTCCACTCTGTTCAGTTTAAGAGAACCCATTTGCACATTTGTAGGTCATTGTTTTGCTACTTACTTTGACTTCAATGTCCTGCAGCATGTTAAAAACAAACAATTATTTAGCAATGTAAGTATGCTGTTTCCTAATGTCAGAAAGAAAGCTGATGCATAATATCTACCTAAAATAAAATGCAAACCAAAGAAGGCAATAGCAGGAAAAGAGGGCTTTGCTTAACTTGCTTAAATGTGACTAGGCTATTATTTTAAACTAGAGGCCCAGTGCACGAAATTCATGCACGGGTGTGTGTGTCCCTCAGCCCAGCCTGCACCCTCTCCAATCTGGGACCCCTCGAGGGATGTCCGACTGCCCGTTTAGGCCCGATCCCAGTAGGACCTTTCTAAATTCTACAGATACTCCAAAAAATAAAGCAAATGCAAACGAATGTACTTACTGTAAGACCCTCCATAAAATGTAGAAATCATTAAACCAAATGAAAAGCAAATGAGAAAAAGAGGAAAAGATATTCCAACATGTAGCTGTAAGAGTTAATGTTACTAATATATAGAGCACTTAAAAAATAAGCCCTCTACCCCACCCACAAATGACATAGACTGGTAAATCACACACAAAAGTACAAAAAATAAACACATGGAAAAAGAAAACTAAACCCCAGAAGAAGTCAAAGAATGAAAATTAAAATAATGAAATACCATTATTCATGTATCGAACTTACAAAAATGTAAAATAATATTAATAAGGATATAGAAAACCAGGCTTTTCTATACAGTTGGTCAGAATGTAAACTGGTATAGCTACTTTTCAAATCAATTTGACAAAGTCTAATAAGACTTAAAGTGTATACATTCATTGAGATCTAAACGCTATTTTTAGAACTCAAGTAATTATAGCAATATTCAGAGACATAGATAACTGGGTTATTTAGAATTGCAAAGAAACAAAAACAAAACCCACTCTAATTATTAAATATAAATATACTAAGTAAAAACAAAACAAAACAGAAAACACTACAAACAGAAAAGATCTCTCTCTCTCTTTTTTTTTTTTTTCTGTAGGAAAGAAGGAAAAAAGACCAACAAAAATATCAACAGAGGTTATAGCAAGGTGGTTTCTAGTTCATTTTACTTCTTTATATATTCTAAATAATAAATAAACACACTTTGTAGTCAAGGGACTCAGGAGGCAATTTTTTGACATGAGAGAACTATTCTGTTTCTTGATTATGGTGGTGGAAAAATTGTAGAACTAATATTGCAAGGAATGAATTTCATTGCATAGTGAATACAAATAAAGCATACTAGAATTTATGAAAATATCTACATATAAATATATGAATGTATGTGTGTATGTATCTTCATTACTGTCAACCTGCTTATCACTTGGCCAATTTTACTTCTAGGCATTTAATCCTAGGAAATACTAAGAAAAGCATACAAGGATTTACCTCTAAGAAAATGCAGCCAGCGTTATTTTCAGCAACAAAAAAGTGGGCACGACAGAGGTGTGTGTAAATAAGGTTTGGTCAAACAACAGGATATTGATTATAAAGATTTTAGTCCAGCCATAATGATCAAACATTGAGAGCCATTAAAAATAATGTTTTAATAGAATAATTGAATTTTTTACTCAAAATATTATATGGGGTAAAAACAGGTCATAAAATAGCATGTATAGTAAGTTCTTAATTTTGGCTAAGAAACAGGAGTTAGGAAGCAAAAGGGAGGAACAGAGAGAGTTGAGTGTCTAGTTATATAGACATGGAAAAAATCTAAAGTATGCTAAGATGTTAACAGTGGATATGATATGCATAGTGGGATATTTTTCTTATTTGGCCTATTTTCCACTTTTCAAATTTTCTATAATGAACAAACATTACTTCTATAAACAGAAAACTATTTTAAACATTAATATCACATACATTTATTCCTGAGATGAAAACATATATGAAGCTGAGAGTGTGAGCTCTTAAGTAACCACATTGACAAAGAAAAAAAAAATTGTTTCAATAGTTTGAAGAGTTATTTACAGCATGGAAATTATTTTACCTACTAAGTCCTTAATGCATTAACACTTGATTCTCTCTCCCATTCAATGTATGCATTACCCACCATGGTTCTTAAAACACTTGCACTAAGTGTTTCTTTTGTTCGTGTACAGTTGCACAGTGAGATTATTTTAAAATTCAACACTTCAGTATTATTGGAGCCTACTGAGGGCTACAACAACCAAGAAATTTAATTATGAGGGGCTGATTGCAACCTAAATAAAGCACACTCATTTACATTTCCAAATGTAATCCCTGAAACTTTAATGCAACATGCCAGAAGATCAGATATGCACACTAAAGAGGAACTACTTCCAAAGACCTGAAAACACCCAACCACAGTCTAACATCATAAATCTTTCCCTAGATGGCCGCAGAATCAATAGTCTGAGATCACTGGGGAGAACAACAAAGCAAAGAGACATGGTCACAACACTTTAATGGCACATTGCTTTGAAACAGTTAATGTGATGCTGGGAGCGAAAGTCACACAATATGAATCTTAAAACTTAAATAAGCCTGGAATACATTGACTAAGCTAATAGCTGCCAAGGATGGAGAGTCACAGTCAACCAAGGAAAAGCAGTGCACCAAGTGCAAGGAAAGAAAACTTCTGTGAGCAAGTCTAACAGATAGAGAATCACTGTGAGTGAACAAACAGCATCACAACATCATTTACTGTTCTAGTAGAATAATTTCTTAGGAAAAATGAATACAAAAGTTTCCCCAACTCCTGTTTGCTGTTCCTCACACCACACAAAATGTGCCCTGATTTAGTTTTCAGATCCTGTACATTTGGGGTGAAGTGATTGGGCTTGAAACCATGGCAGAAAGAGCTTACGTGAGTCATGATGGAAAACTAGAAAGTTCCATATGCCAGAGAAACAAAGAAAATTAAAAAATGAAGTTTTCTTTAAGAACATAGACTTGTTGACAGCTAGATTCAAAATGAAGTATGCATGGATTTCCTTCCTTAAAGACTTGCCTCTTTTCAGAAAGGATTGACAAGTTTGTGTACTTATCAACCTCCTCTCTTTATTCACCGTTGGTTTTACATTTTTATTTTAAAACGCACTTATCTTCACCTATGCTTTCTTTTTTCAAGAGAAGAAGCAGATATGCCTCAAAGCGGCAGAGGAATGTATTTTGAAAATGTCCTTGAAAGTGCTTACAAGATATAAAAAAGTCAACAGAAAACAAAAAAAAAAACTTGGACTACAGATATGGCATATTGTGCTGGTAGAACTTTACCTTCCTCTGTACACTCCCAGGAAAATTTTCATAGCCAAAATGTTTTGACATAGTGGCTCAGCTCCCTTAGGCCTGGCTGCTCCTGGGGACTGAGGTATCTCTCCCTCTGGGTACATGGCATTTGGAACCCGGTGACATCACAATCTCTTAGCTCAGAAGTAGTACTGTTACTTCACACACCACGTAAAGGCGTGTTATGGAAAGATTTTGTGCTGGGGAAAAGCCTGTACATTTTAAATGGCAAAGTTCCTTGAAATGTCAGGGTTCAATTTTAATAGCTCCAGGTAGAAAACAAAGCAGGAACCAGCTCAATTTTCTATGGCATGATATTATGAAACCAGAGATTACTAGGATTGAAAAAAAGCAAGAATTGTAAATTAATATAAATAGGAAATCCTTATAACTCATTTCCTGTCATTCTAAATCTTGTAACAAATCTAAACACAAATATAATGGACTGGGAAAGATTTAACCTTTCACAATGATATGGATAATCTGTGGTAGACAACATATCTATCTATCCATCCATCCATCCATCCATCCATCCATCCATCCATCATCCAACCATCCATCCATCAATCCATCTTACAATTCACATAGGCAAACAAGAGCTGGGGAAAGTGCTTTATTCCTTGTCAGAATTACATATTAGGGACAATATGTAGGAACCTAATAAAATTATATGCTGACATTAAACAGAGAACTGAAATATCCAAGGGGGTTGAACCATAAACTTGTAAGGTGATATTACATTTAGAAGCTGCAGAACATGATCACTGTGAATATCAATTAGCCGTAACAAAATAATTAAAGTAGCCATGTATTCAATTAGCTACATACTAGACTTCGTTATAAATGAGAAATCACTTAGGGTTCACTGAGGCTTTATCAAGTTAATAAACAAAGAATTATACGTGGAGCACTGTTTTCCAAACCATACCAGAAGGTGACCTTCAAAAGGTAACTCATCTAGATGAACTTAAATGATACCCAACCTATTGTCAGATTTAGCGTACTTTTCAACAACTTAAGAGGCAGAAGCATAAGCAATGAGGAAACCCCAGCGTTAATGTTAAACCACACTTATGTCCACTAACACAGTAATGCCTGATGTAAGTTGAATACAGACCAAGAGATGAAAAGACAAAGACCATTCTTTCAATAGACTCCTTACTCCTAAATCTAGAGCTCATACCCAAGTCCTCAGGATGTGAGCAAATCCATTTGTTTCTGTTTTGTTTTGTTTTTCTGTCTTCTCCAAAAGAGCTTCAAGAACCTGGTCTACATGTCAACTTTCTCATACAGGTAACAACACACTGGAACAGCCCACTGAGCATGTCCTCTGCCACTTCTGGGCACACCTAGATAGCAACCTAGTGGTGCTTTGCTTTAAATAGTCCAGTAGTTCTCACACAGTATTTGTGCAGATCATGGTACTTGACAAAAGCAGCAAAATTAAGCAGCAGGTAAAATAATTTTATAAGCTTTCTTCCATAGTTTTAGAGAGGAAAGACTTTTAAACCAAATAATTGTTCTCCCGTTTTCTGGTTTAATTCAGAAGTTATTAGCACAATAACTAGAAACCACTTGATGAGGACTCAGGAGACTGGAGGCCCATTCTTGCTCAGCTAAGTCACCGTGTGACCATGCACTGACCCACTGCGCCCCCATCCATATTCCACAAATCCTCTTGAAGGCTACTTCCTGAACGTAGCATTTGCAGTCCTGCCCCAGCTGCCTCTCCTATGGCAGCACCTGATACAACTTTCCAGCATCTGTTTTGGACTTTTGGTTGTTACCCACTGGCCCCCTTCTCCACTGTAAATTCCCTGAGACAGGAAAGGAGGTGTACTTCTCTCTGTCTGTATCTTTGGCATGACCCAGGTCTGTGCCTTCTACATAGGAAGCACCCAGGACACAGCAGCTGAAATGAAATAAAGGGCACTGAAGGGAAACGTTTGTAGTCGCAGCTTCTGGGAAACAAATCCATCATAGCCCCCGTGATCTACTTCACATACGACAGCATACGCAGGGTGGGACGAGGCGTCTGTGCTACTTCATGTCACTTCGGTGAAGCTCTGAGCCAGGCGCTGCCAGCATGTTACCCAGGAACCCACAATCCACAAGCATCAGCAAGTATTCTTGCTTGGAAGCTCAAAATGGGAAGCCCCAAAAGTACAGGTGGCTTCTACAGGGCTTCAGTCACCCGTATCTTGATCAACAACGATGCTTTGCTAGTTAGCACAGTGACTGTTGGAAATGAGACTTCCTTAGTGAAAATGGTTCATTAACTAGCATGTTAAGTGTTAGGTATAGGCTCTTATTAGTAAAAAAAAAAAAACTATAAAAAAGACATAAGTTAGGCAACATATTATAAATAGACTCCTGCATCTGCTGGTGACAGGCTATGGGAATGTGAGAGGCTGTGAGAACAATGCCTGCAGCTTTAGCTTGAGGAACAGAGCCTCAGCCAGACCCGTCACCAGTCCCGCATCCAGCCATTGATTTGAGACAGACGGTCCTACCTTCAGCACCACTGATGTTTGGACCAGATCATTCTTATTGTGAAGAGCTGCCCTGTGCACTGTAGGATGTTTAGTAGCATACCTGGCCTCTCTGACACCAGGACCACCCCCCACTAAGAGCTGTGACAACCAAAAGTATTTCCAGACTTTGCCTACTGTCCTCCTGGAAGCCAAACTGCCCCCGTGGAGAACCACTGCTTACAAGCTTGCAAGCTGAGGGCAACTATCAACAGCCTCACCTGCCTTGGTGACTTTCCTGCAAAGAAAGCACTGAAGGAACAGAGAACTGAACTTCACTGAGTTTTACAGAATGGGCTGTGTGAGTCATCTTGGACCTGCTTGCCAATACACTTTTGCTCACTAACTGTCTGTATGGTGGAATTGGGCTGGAAAGGTGCTTGCATTATCACTAGGTTATACCTTGGTGGTAGGGCTGTGCTGTGAAGGCAAAATGAATAAAAGCAACAAGACTTGCTCACATGCATATAAAGTAGTGAATCATATCCTGATGAGAGAAGAAACTGGAAATGTTAATTCATTTTTTTTTTTTTTTTACCTAAGTAGTAAACACATAAAACGGCTCTATCTGCCCTCTGGCTCCCTATATTAATAGAACCCATGTCCATTGAACATACACGATTCCAAATCTATGCAGCTGGCGTTCAGTTCAGGCAAAACTGCTATCAGCTGACCTGAACTGGTACAGTTTAGAATTTCTTCCGCTCAGACAGGGACAATACGAACCTGTTGTTAAATAATGTATATATCTTTCCTGAAAACAGGCAGATTGTGATTCCATTATAATTTGTGTTCCCTTTTCCAAAGCAACATGATTTTTCAACATGAAATTTCACCATGAAAGATGCTGAAATGTATCACCTCATCAGTCCAGTGTCACATGTTCTATGCTTCTCTCTGATCATCCATGAAAAAAATCAAAAAACAAACACCCATCATGACACCCAGCACATAAACATTAAATAAATGCTGAATCAAACGTGAACCGAACTATTAGGGTTTCAGAGTTCTCAAATGAGCAGCTTTATCTTCTGTAATGACATGAGCTTTAGCTACTACACGTTTATGAAAGACACAGTAATTGTAAACATGGATCAAGTCTAGGAGAAAAGGCCCAGTTGAATCAAATTCAGCAATTAAAAAGAAAAAAGTTCTAGAAGACCGAGTTCTGTAAATAAATAAGACTCTGTCAGATACGGATAAGAATTATAATTGCAAGAGGAAAAAGCAGTAAAAAGGGTCATCTATGTCATAAAAGGCCTGTGGTTGTGACGCTGTAACGACCAAACAACCGGTCACCAGGAGGTGCAATGGAGCACCGCTCATGGGCCGGGACTCGCGGCTTAGTAGGGCTTGCATGGGGCTGGCAGGGCTCGTGCGGGGCTGGCGGGGCTCGCCAAGCGGAGGCAGGGCCCATGGCTCGCAGGACGGGTCTGGGGTGCCACCGGCGCGGCAGGTCTGGGTCTCGCGTGATTTCGCGTGCTGGGCCTCTAGTATTTAATAAAACTACCATGTGTTTACATGAATTTAGGGCAGGAAGAGGCTTTTATCATCAAATTCAGCTGCAGAATGAATTGGGTGTTACCATCACATGTAAAAGCAGAATGTTCTCAACCCTAGACCACAGCTGATATGGTTCAGGGTGAGAAGGAGCACTCAGCATTTGAGATTATGAAACTCAAGGTGCAATTACACTAAAATTTCTCTCTTCTTATTCCATATTGTGGAGAATAATGCTTCCATTTCCAAGCATGTGTATATAATCTGTTTTACGATGCAGATTAAAAAGCAGAGGCACTTTAACATAGAGATGCTAGTTAAACTGCACTATCTGTTGAAGATATTTGTATCACTGGTCTGACAAATAAACTGAACAACACGGAGACAATTACTGCACCACTTCTGAATTCCTTTTCTTTGTATTAGCTTGTATTTGTCCAATTTAAATTTAGATTTAATGTTCACACTACTGGGACCAATTGGCCAGTCAATCTCTTCTCTTGCAATCTATTCCACATTCAGAGCTAGAAAAAAAAAATCCAGAGATCACCCAGTTCATTTTATAAGCAGTAAGTGAGGCTCCAGGTTCCCTGTTGACTAAGGGAATTCTTTAAGGTCAGGGAGACAGTTCGTTCTGGGCTCCTGACTCCTGATGGCAATGTACTTCCCATTGCTCCCTGACCTTGCTTCTTTTCACATTGGCTTGACTTTTAGGAAAGAAAATGTAAAAATTATCACTCAAACATTTGTAGTTATTTTCAACACTGCTTAACATAAAGAGATTTTTAAGGAGTTCCTGTAACAATTCATGCAGAATATTCTAAAAATGTCTCCAGAGCCAACTATGTACCATGTCGGTTCAGGTCCTCTGGGATGCAGATGCTGAGACAGAATCAGAATTACAAGAGATTTATTAGGGGTAAGGATATAGGGTAGAAGGAGTGGGAGTAGAGAGAGCCTCGGACTATGCTCTAGGTCTGGCACCTATGAGACACCTGTGCAGCTCAGAGAAAACCTTGGCCAGGCTGGTGGAGAGCCCCAGGCAAAGGGGCTCTGCTGGTTGGAGAGGTCCTGGGTGAAGCAGAATGGCCCATAGACTGTCAGCATGGAGAGAGCATGGGAGTGAACACAGATGGACCCCAAAGTTGAAGTAGCTGACGGCACCTTTCACAGCAAGTTCTCTCTTACAGACAGGGCTGAAGGCACATGCCCATGGCTCCACATACTCTGATTTGCTAATTAACCCAAAACAAATGATGATGACTATGAACTTTAAGCAGGTCTTAAACTTCAGCTTCCAGTTTGTACAGAAAGTAAACCAGCAAACCAAAAATGGGGGTATATCTGTTTGTATACCTCAATTCCCGATAGAATTGCTTCACTAATGTGAAATACAATTTGAATCAGAAATCCTATGTAGCAAAAAAAGCAACAGAATAGTCATCAGACAATTGAAGCTAGAATTCTAGTTTGGCTGCAAACACATGAAATTGGGCAAGCTACTTCCCCTTTTGGGATCTGTTTTCTTCTTTGTAACTTTAAGGAGATGGACTAAATAATACCTAAGATCACACTAATATTCACGTTACACATTACATTTACCATTCCGTTTCTTCTATTACTCCATTCAGAATTGACTCTATCACTAGGCCAGAGGAAATTCAATAAATGCACCTGTTCTGCCACCAAATTGCTAGGATGCTACAAGCACACATTAAACAGCATTTGGAAATACCCCGAGTAGGTGACACGTGGCTGCCAGAGGCAGACATTCGTGGCAGCAGCGACGCTCCCTCTCTGCCTGACTTGGCACCAGCGGTGGGCTTACAAGGACCGGAGGATCCTTTGGGCTTAGCTCTCTCTGTTGCTTAGCAATATTCACTAGGCTGTTTCCTGAACCTCACACCACCTGGCAGATTCAGAGGTAAGACGGAGGGTGAAAGGGGTCATTTCTAAAACAAGTTCAACTCACTGCTGCTCACCAAATCCCAGTGGTTCTCATTTTCTGCCCAAAATGACTAAGTTCAGAAAATAATTGGGCATCCTCATCCCATCTGTGGTGCTTTAGCGAGGAGAGTTCAGTGCAATCGCATCATATGCACATATAGTTTCTGCAAGCCCAACTACTGGGGTTCAAGTGGGGAGAGAGAAAAATGTAACTAGAGTGCAGGATTTCACCTGCTACTCGAGGAAGCCTGGGATGGCTCAGTCAATTTCAAGTCCCACAGGTCCTCCTAGACTGGGAGGAGTCTCACTCATCTCTTCCCAGTGAGTGGAGTTCTATTGGTTCAAGATAGTTTTCATTCATGAATCCTCAAATAAAAACCAACATCTCCTTTAGTGCTCGACTACAGAAACCAACTAACCCAATAACAGAACTCCCAGTGCTGAACTTTTAAGAATAAACTTGAACAAAATTCTCAGCAATGGCTACTGGTAAGGAAGATATGAAGAAGTACCTGGCCCTTTACAACATCCCATTCTCCCCTAAACCTGATGGCGAGAGAATTTAAAAAATCTTTATCCTCTGTATAAAGCCTCCAGGTTACCTGACCAAGGAAAAAATTTTAAGAGATGAGGCTGTGGGATTAAACAGAAGCCTGGACAAAGCAAGAAGGGAAAAAAGTCTCAGAAAGGAGAAATGGGAAGAAGAGAATGCACCCAAACCATGAATCATCGACTGGAAAGCAACAGAGCCCACAGATAGGCTGTATATAAGCCACTTCAGGTTCTGGGCCAAGAGGGCTGAGAAGGGATGAGAAGACACCATTAACCCCTGAGTGGAAGGGCCAGGCTGAGACATAGCTTTGTTCTCATCACTATTTGTACACACAGGTGTGGAAGGACCACAATGAAGCAGATGACTCCCAAATCTCAAACACTGAGGAGTGCCTTTCACCAGAACTTTGCTACCAAAAAACTCAAGAATGGATATAATCAAAATGTTAATTTACAATTTTTAACATCCTTAATCACTTTTAGAGATCTGAAATTACATAATCACACGAGAAAGCCTCACCACATAGCAATATGAAGTAGTACAGTTTTGCATCCACCTCTTTTGTTTTTATTATTTTTTACAGTTAAAAAACAACAGCAAACAGTTGCAGACAAGAGACTTGCCTAAAATCCATAGCTCAGTGGTGGGCAAACTGCGGCTCACCGCTCTGTTGACTAATGAGTTTGCCGACCACTGCCATAGCTGAAGTGCCATCTCATGAACACAGAGCTTCTCACCAGGTAGACCCTTCTCTATGTTTGGACCCAAGAGCAAAGAGCGACGTCATGATTTTGCTTTGGTTTTGCCTGCTCAGCAGAGTATTATTAATTGTTTGACATGATATCCTGTGTGCTTTATGGTTATGACTATCATTTTAATTATATATTACTAGGGGCCTGGTGCATGAAATTTGTGCACTGGGGATGGGGGTTCCTCAGCCCAACCTGCCCCCTCTCATATACTGGGAGCCCTCAGGGGATGTCCTACTGATGGCTTAGGCCTGCTCCCCTTGGGAAGAGGGCCTAAGCCACAGTCTGGCCTCCCTTTGTGGGAGATGACCGGGCTGATCAGGGGAAGGCACCAGCCCCATCACTCTGCTGCTGCAGCCACTGCCAGTCACCACAGCCACCAAGGTGTTTTCATCAACACGGACTCTAGTCCCTTCACCATGAAAAAATGACAACTTTCTTTAGGCATTTTCAAGATGTGTCTTTCATAGGATATGACATTTCTTTATTTTTTTTTTTATCCTCACCTGAGGATATGTTTCCATTGACTTTTAGAGAATGTGGAAGAGAAAGGGAAAGACAGAGAGAAACATCAAAGTGAGAGGAACACTTTGATTGGTTGCCTCCTGCATGATCCCTGACCTGGGCCCCAGCCAGGGCGGAGCCTGCAACCTAGGTACATGCTCTTGATCAGAATTTTACCCAGACCCTATGGTCAGCAGGCCTAGGCATTATCCACTGAGCCAAACCGGCTAGGGCAGGATATGACATTTCTTAGCCCTCCAGCAGTGGACCTTCATTTTTTTCTCCAGAAGTGTGGTGGAAAAACCCTAGATGACCTTTTTGTATTCTTATTACCCAAGTTACTAAGAATATTACCAGTGGCATACAGGAAGCTTAGCCAATGAACAGTCAGAAAAGGTGTTTCCTCTGTAGTTCACACCAATGGCCGGCTGGGCCCTGCCCAGGCCTAAAGCCTCTGGCCCAAGCTTTAGGCCTGGGCAGGGGACCCCCAGCTCCCTCTGATCGCCGGCTCCACCCCTGCCCAGGCCTAAAGCCTTGGGGGCCCTGGGCAGAGGACCCCCAGCTCCCTCTGATCACTGGCTCCGCCCCTGCCCCCTCGGCTCTGATCGCAGGCTTGGTCCTGCCCAGGAGCCCCCTGGCTCAGGCCCTTCCCAGGCTGCTCAGGGCCCACGCGGGACCTACCTCAGAGTGACCTGGGTGCCAGGATGTTCCTGGGACCCAGGCACTGGGCGCCTATGTATGCAAATTAACCGCCATCTTTGTTGGGTTAATTTGCATACTCACTCTGATTGGCTATGGGCATAGTGGAGGTACAGTCAATTTACATGTTTGTCTATTATTAGGTAAGATCTTTTTGGCTTAAAAATCCTCCTCCTGTGAGTGAGTATGATTTCCATTCATCATTTGATCAGATGCTAGAATGCTCCCAGCTGTTCAGGCTGAGGGGCTAAGTGATCGAATTCCAGCCCAGAGGAAAGTGACCCTCCACCCTCAAGCTTCTTAAACCAAGTGCAAGTATACTGCACGCAAAGTGATGTTCTTAATGACAAACCATTAATGACATTTGATGGCCATATTTATAGGCTATCAAAAATACTCAGAAAAAAAGGTGAAAGAACCATATACATTTGAAGGAGGCATACTAGTATACCTTAGAATCCAAGGTACTCAGATATTAAATATCTAATCGTGAAATAACTCTACTCTCATAAGATCAGAAAGCTAGTCAAGAGCTAAGAATAGAATACAGGTTTCCTTGACTCACATTTCATGTTGGCATACTAAACAGTATCTCAAATATTCTTAAAAACCTGTTTGTGAGTAAGCAAAAAAGTCCAAAATCAAAAATTCTTATTATTCCAACATCATATCACCAACCTGAGCCCCCTCCCGACCCCCCACCAAACACAGGAGCACAAGCATGCATTTGCATGGGTGATGGGTGACCATCTACAGAGTTTCTGAGATGTGATTCCTTTCCAAACATGTTTCTTATCTGACATGAGTACTGCAGAAGTGGACAAAGATATTACAGACCACAAATCAAAATAGCTGCCGGAAAATACATTCACTGAAAGTAAAAGATATATATGTTAAGCATAAATGCCAGGATGTGAAACTCAATTATGTCTGGTAAAAGAAATATTTTGCTCAAAGTTATGGCTTGATCCTTTAAAAATTTACAATATTATCCAGCTATTTTCTAATATGTTGAATGTTTTGTGATCCTTGCCATTTGTCACCTTGCACAGAATATTTCAGGCTACAGTAAAGAATTAGTGCTTTTTTCTAACTGAACTAAAAAGACAGCCTGTTTGCTTTGAAAAATGACTACCACCTGCTATTAATCTGCAACTGAAAACAAGTAGTGCAATGACATTTAGCAAGTTAACACCCCTCCACCACTTTCCTGAAAGAAGAGTCTAAGTGACATTTTGTAATATTCTGAAAAATTTTTTAAATTTCTAAGAAATAGGTTTATGTTTTAGTAATAATAAACTGCAAGTGACATATGAGATTACTAACACCAGACACAGTGCCCCTGCAGTGTAACAAGCTTGGTTTAAGCGCAGAAGGAAATCCCTCCCAAGTCCCCCTATCTTTTTCCTTTATTCTCTTCGTCTGGTGTCAGACGAATGCAAGCAGTAATGATGGCATGATGAAGGAAGAGCTGACAAATGGCTGAATATTTGTAAAAAGGCAGCTTAGCTGATCTTTGCAACAAGCTATCTTTTGTCCTTCTGAGCTTTTTGTCACCTGAGGTGGCCTGCATCTTTGAGATGCAACATAAAACTATTTACTGATCTATTCTCCAAATAGTTCCTGGAACACTTTGGAGAACTTTTCCAATTTGGTTGGAAGAATGACATGGCCACCAACTTAGCTTTAACTAAGCACTAACCATGATCTAAACAAACCACACAAGTCATGACAGCCCAGAGTGTCTGTGGCTTTCGGAATGCATTTCCTGTCCAGAAGAAATAAGCCAATCCCTATATATATGCTCACAAGTGAAGTTAAATGCAAAAATAATTTACCCATCTGAAGAACAAAATAAACTTAATGTATCTATGTATTTATCCAACAAGCACACAGGGAAACTTATCTTATGAAGAGCTTCTGACACTGTGCTATTCATGGTAGAATATAATCAATAATAGCCCATTGCACCTCACACACTGACAATAAACCATAGTCCTAAAGCTCCAGTTTACAGAGAGAGCTACACAATGAGCAACAATCCATTCCTGCTTACAAATGCTATGTTTTTCCGGAAATTACAAACTGGGGTGGAGGGCGGTGCACAGGACGTATAAACAAACAAGCATAATAAAGGATAATATATAAGGACAGTGATTTGCAGCTGGACTGGAACTTGAAGGCTGGATGAGTAGGATTTGGATGAGACAAAGGCCACTGTAAGAAAAGGCACAATAAACAGAGGTACGGAGGAGAGCAGACAGGAGACTTGGGCAAGTGTCCAGTTGGAGAGGAATTACAGGAAGAGGGCCAGAAGGAATGGAACTAGGCTGCAGGAAGACTTGGCTGTCTGAGGTCTGGACTTATCCTGTTGGGGGACGGTGGGAGACTCTAAAGGTTTTTGAGTGCAAGGAAAACAGTACTTCAGTAACAGGATTAGTCTCGGTGTATAGGATGGATTAGAAAGAGGGGAGAATGCCAGCGGGGAAACCATTAAGGGGACTGTTGAAAGGATCCAGGTGAGAGGTAATCTGCCCACAGGTGCTGAATGGCAGTTATGTTCCCGGGAGCATCTTCTAAAGATCATTTAAAGTCAATGTATGAATTCTAGCCAGAGGACAGTGAAGCACAAACTGAAACACAGGGGAGATGTGCAAGAATGGGCACGATGCATACCATTAGACATGGCATGGAAAATTTCCAAACAGAAATACCACTGAAAACGTGGAATCTGGAGATAGGCCACTGATGCATTTAAGATGTCAAACACTCTACTCTAAAATAAAATTACTTAATGAATAAAACATATTTAATGGAAGAGGAGGAAATTTGGGATATGGCATGAGGTATTAGCAATTATTTTTTAAATTGAGGTGTAACTGACATATACCATTATATTAGTTTCAGATATACCACATAATGATTCAATATCTGTATATACTGCAAAATGATCACCACAATAAATCTAGCTAACTTCTCGTCACCATAGTTACAAATTCTCTGTATTGTGATGAGAACTTTTAAGTTCTACTCTCTTAGCAACTTTCCAATACTATAGTCACCATAGAAATTATTTTCTTTAACCTGCTGTTTAAGAAAAGTATGTGAAAATCTGCTGTTTAAGAGAAGTATGATGCCATAAGGAAAACATAACTGGAGTTTCCCAATGTCCAGCTCAACACAAGTACCAATGTTCACATATGTTATAGCCTAACACTAAATTTTAAGTCCTTTATCCTATTTTTAAAAAAACAACAGACTACTACATAAAATCTTCAACCTTAGAAAAATCATGGTGGCTCTAGATACAAATGTTAAAATAATCTAATTTTAATATTTGCTCAGATATTTTACTGAGACACTGTTTACAGTATGCTACCTTTAAAACATGAGTCAAGGTAACCTGTATTCTCTTGTGATTAAACTAGCTTTTTTTTATTTTAAAAGCACCCTTTAACATCTAAGGGCTTTGGTTTGCAAGGTGTGATGGAAAAAGTAAAAATCTAGACTCTCCTCCAATGACAAGACTAACCTTTTCAATACATGTCTAAGATGCCCCAAGAAGTAGGTTAGAAGCATAAGCCACTGCCCTGAGTACTGGGTCCAGGCCACGCACACCCAGGCTGAACATGTTGGGGGTATTAATGACAGTAGGATCTGCAGGGGAAAACCCCAGTGGGCTAGGGCTAAGTGGCCAGCAGCAGAGGGAAGGGGAGAAAGTCTTTAAAGATAGCCTGAAAGATCATTAAGAACAATGTGACATCACTGTGACCCACGTGGAAGCAACTACAAAGTGAGATCACACTGGTGAGCAGCCATTCTAGGCCAAATGGGTGCTTTTGAACAAAGTACTTCTATGGTTATTTGTTTGAAAATTGGGGCTATCAGCAGCAAAAAGCTCTCTAACTTCTGATTAATCTAAGATGTAGCCTCCATCTACAGAAAGGGTTATGCATGACCGTTTACTGAACAGTGATCTCTACCAATGTCTCAAATATCCAGAAATATTACGACCTCAATCACCTAGGCCTTGGCGTCCAATTGTGCTCATCAAGGTGCTCCCAAAATTAGTACTACTATGTAAGTAATCAATAGGAAATATATTTCCCACAGAATGGGAAAAACAATCATTAAACTTAAAAAGTGTGATCTGGTTTATTTGTTGTGATAGATATGTCCTAAATTTCAACAAAACATAAAACGATTTTCCTTTTCCAGACATCAGCTTTCAAATATTCTCAAAACCACTAAGAAAGAGAAAGGGGTGTAGCTATGCATCCTATTCTAACCCCAGTGCACCCTACTTGTCAAGTGTGTGTGTGTGTGTGTGTGTGTGTGTGTGTGTGTGTGTGTGTGTGTGTGTACACAGGTGTACACGCAAGCATACTGGGGGAGACAAAGACCCTAAAATGATATAAACCAGAATATTTAAATATATCCTTTTGGGCCCAGCCAGTGTGGCTCAGAGTTCAAGCGTCAACCTATGAACCAGGAGGTCATGGTTTGATTCTATTTAGGGCACAGGCTCAGGTTGCAGGCTTGATCCCAGTAGGGGGTACACAGGAGGCAGCTGATCAATGATTCTCTGTCATCATTGATGTTTCTCCCTTTCTCTCTGTCTCTCCCTTCCTCTCTGAAATGAATAATAAAATATATTTTAAATACATCAGTTTGGAAATGAGGAGGAAAACTTCACTGATGAAGCTAAAATAGAGAAGAGAAAGATAAATTCAACAAGACACTCGAAAGTCCTCTATATCTCATAGCTTCTGGGGCATCCATTGGGCGAGAGAGTCAGGGAACAGTGGACTTCAGGTAAGAACAGAGGTGGCTTGATCAGGCTTCTTAACCTGGGCTCAGGAAAAGGGCAATCGCAAACATGACAAATCTTTAAACAGATTGGGCCACGTTAGAGGACAGAAGCCTGGACCAGATAAAGGAAGAACGTGCTGGAACTGCATGTTGAGGGCAGCTCCCTTGCTCTCTCTCCTCTGTTGTTTCCTTTGGACTTTGCATATTCTTTTCCTCCTTTATCTACCTTTCCAGGTATCAAGACTTTCATTCTTCCCTTGTCACTTTTTCTTCTTTGCTCATTTCTTCTTCCTTATTTTTACTTTCTCGCTTTTTTCTTATCCTTAGTGAGCTAAAATGTATGTGATGTATTAGAGGTTTTTCGTTTTGTTTTGAAGTACAAAAGAGACCAAGTTGAGTATTTCTGACTAAAAATCCCTAAGCATTAATCCCACGTTCACCACCTGACTGTAGTCTGATTTCTCTCTTTTTTTTTTTTTTAATTTCCCTCCAGATAATTAGTAGCGCTTTAGGTTAAAAGAAAAAAAAAGTCTGATTTAGCAAATATATTCTTAGTTCTCTTCATTTCTGCTCATATTGCTGCCTCACCAATCTTTTCATTGCTTCTTTAATTTTTAATTTTCTAAGCATAAGGGTACTAAGGACACAGAATAAAAATAATAATATAAAATAACATAAAATTGTGAAGCTTTGTGGTGATTTATAAAAAACTAATTTCTCCCAGAAAGCAAACTGGTTTTCTCTGGTAAGTGAAAATTAGCAGTCATTCTGGAATCTCACACTACAGAATTAACATGTGTGGGTGATAGTCCAGTGAACTCCTGAGCCTTCTCCTTAAAATAGATTTCTAAGTGTCTGTTATCTACTGACTAGAGGCCCGGTGCACAAAATTCGTGCACGAGGGGGGGGGGGTCCCTCAGCCCAGCCTGCACCCTCTCCAATCTGGGACCCCTCGAGGGATGTCCGAATCCTGGTAGGATCGGGCCTAAATGGACAGTCAGACATCCCTCTCACAATCCAGGACTGCTGGCTCCCAAATGCTTGCCTGCCTGCTTGCCTTCCTGATTGCCCCTAACCACTTCTGCCTGCCAGCCTGATCACCCCCTAACCACTCCCCTGCCAGCCTGATTGATGCCTAACTGCTCCCCTGCCAGCCTGTTTGCCCCTAACTGCCCTCCCCTGTAGGCCTGGTCACCCCTAACTGCCCTCCCCTGCAGGCCTGGTCCCCCCCAACTGCTCTCCCCTGCAGGCCTGGGTCCCCCCCAACTGCCATTCCCTGCAGGACCGGTCGCCCCCAACTTCCCTCCTCTGCCGGCCTGGTCACCCCTAATTGCCCTCCCCTGCAGGCTTGATCGCCCACAACTGCCTTCCCTTGCAGGCCTGGTTCCTCCCAACTGCCCTCCCCTGCTGGCCATCTTGTGGTGGCCATCTTGTGTCCACATGGGGGCAGCCATCTTTGACCACATGGGGGCAGCCATCTTGTGTTGGAGTGATGGTCAATTTGCATATTACTCTTTTATTAGATAGGATTACTTTTCTAATTATTTTTCTGTAACCTAGTTAAACAATGCTTCTTATTCCTGAATTTCACATACTTCTAACTTTTAACTCCATTATCTCTTCTTCCACTCTTCATCCTAACAAGTGTATTGCTGTCTGGGTCTATTTTTAAAGTGTTCTTTGGGAGAATTAGGAATAACAACTAAATCACTTAGTAGGAAAGGATATAAATTGCTGTAAGTGAAACTGTTGAGAAGCCTCTTTCTACCTAAGTACATTGTTTCATGTCACCATTCCTTGTTTTCCTAGAATGAAAAGAACAATAAAAATCTAAGTATATAATTTATTTTGAGTGCATTCAAATATTACAGGCTGCATCCAAGTTTATGATTTCACTGTTGTTATTTTTTAGGAGTAAAATAAATATATGTAACTGTAAAGGCTGTACTTGGTTGGCGAGTTTATTTTTCTGAATCTGGACAGAATCTAAAACTGTTCTATACAATCCCACAGAGAAGATTAACCAACATTTTCCTTCTACCAGAGGGAGTTCCCATCTTACACTGAATCGCTCCTCCTGAAATTGAATCCTTAAAAAAAATTAACCCTATGCTCAGATGTAGCCAGAAAAGAGCCCATCGTAAGCCTCCACATCATACTTCTCCACATCCTAGAAGGTAATCCCCTCAACATTCTCCTCTTTTAACTAAATATCTGTTTGACACCACAAATATTTCCTTATCCAATTTTTCATCTGCAATATGGATCTTTTAAGTTATTCCAACTCTACATCCTTCTCAATTACCTTAGTTTCTTCATCTACAAAATGAAGTTAATTACACCTGCCCTATTACTTTCCTTTTAAGAAACAAATGAATTACAAGCATTTTTTAAGAAGTACAAACAATATTCTTGTCCCAAGTAGGTATGTGACCAAACAAAAGAGGGGAAAAAAGGACCAGAATGCAAGTAAAAACACCATAAACATAGCTAAGATTTAAGCTAAGCTTTGTCTATATTTCCTGCACTAACTAAAGCTAATCCACTTTTTGACAACCTCTAGTTTTGATTCTAATAAAGACTGGCTTACCGATTCATAACAAGATATTACTAACTACTATATTCAAAATGATTTATTGCATTCAAAAATCTTGCACTGGCTACTGACGGGAGATGGTATAGTTAGGGAGACAAGAACACAGAATCTCAGATTTAGCATTTACCAGTTTTAGGAGCTTAGGAAAATTACACGGGTTATCTAACTCTTAGATGCCATGTTAGAAAAGTGAAGAAAATTGGAGACTCTTCAAATGGGCTGTTGTGACGATTAAATAAGAGACTTTATATAAAGCTCTGCCGCAGTGTGTGGCACATTTGGGAAGCACTTAGATACAATCAGGACCAGTAAACGATACCTTTAAAATAGAATGTGAAAAACAAAAGGTATCTATGTACTTTATATATCAAGCTACAATAAAATATCTAAATACAAATTCTTTGCCAATTGTCTAATACAAAAATGAGCCTGATACAAGAATGGCTCTGCTGAGTTCCCTGTCATCTTCATGATGGGTTACCTGTAAATTTCAACCAATTTCCTCAAAGGCAAGTGAGAACTAGAAGGCATTCACAGAGCAATCGGGGTGCAAGATCCTTCTAGATTACCCCTCAGTTCTTTCCACAGTTCTCCTCCCCATACACATTTCCTAATTCAATAGCAAGTTTTCAGTAAATCACCTTTACAAGTCTTTCCAAACCACTCACCTTAATTATTATATAAATAGCAACAGTTGATATGACATCTAATTAATCTATGTAATAACAAACACAACTGACATAAACAAAGGTTGCAAAGAAGAACAGCTGGCTCTTGGTAAGCATCTGACCTAACTGATTAGGTAGGAAATGCACAGAAATGTCAGAAAGTTTATTGGTGATGAGCATCAGTGGGCTGTGGACATCACAGAACAAGTTCCATAAGGGAATGAAAGTTGTTTAACCTACTAAATGGATTCTGTGGAGGTCAAATAAGAATTATACTCTATCTGAATCACAATCATCATCACCACTACCACCACCACCATTACCACCTTCATCACCACCATCACTATCAGTACTATCACCATCACCATCACTGCCATCACCACTTCCATCACCATCACCGCCATCACCACCACTACCATCACTACCAGCACTATCACCATCACCACCAGCACCATACCATCACCATCATCATCACTACCACCACCACCAACAACATCTTTCATTTCACGCTAATTGCAATTATGTGGGTTTGTTCCTTGAAGCTCCCACATAGATTGTTTACCCTTCCAAATCATAGCCTAAGTGACCTAAACCCCTCCCACAAAGTTATAAAACAAAATTTCAAGTTGGCCAAATCCAGTCACATGTTTTCAAGATCAGTCTGTAGTAATTCTAACTCGCAGTAGACAGGAAAAGACCTAAGAATATTAAGCTCAAGACGTATTACTAATGTTTGGCTCACTTTATTTTCATACCTCTATGAACAACAAATGAGAACATTTTGTGCACTCAATTCTGTGTGGCCCACTATTGGATGAGTAAAGATGTCTCATTTCAGCTTTGATAAATTGTGTTCTGTGCCACCCAAGAGCCAATTATTATTCACCATCTGTTTTAGAATTAAAGTTTTATTGGAACCCAGCTCCATCTAGTCATTCATGTATTGTCCACGGCTCCTTTCACAATACAATGACAGAGTAAGTTGTTCCAAGAGATACAGTACGGCACGTAAAGCCTAAGATATTTACCACCTGGCCCTTTACCGAAAAAGTTAGTTGACTCCTGCTCTAAGAGAAAGTGTGGTGTCTTAACTAAAAAACCTAGAAATCCTGGTCCTCCCAACAGTTTGGGTAAGAAAATGAGTAGCTATACAAAGAAGATGCTTATCTGACATGCCAGTCCTCCTGAAAAACAGAGAAAATGATCATTTAAATGTAGTGCCAGTTTTCTAACTGATCAAACACACCATGAACATCCACATGTTCTCTCAATTTATTACTCATGTTAAGTATAAAAAATATGAGTCATCATAGAGAGAATATTGTTTCCTAACTTGTGTTTTATTTATGTATTGTTTATTGGTTTTCTTTTCTGCTTGTTGTCCTGAAAAAGAGAAGCAAAAATAGTTATGGAGCATAAGGATATTGAAGAAATGCTCCTGTATGCTTGAGGGCCAGTTTGTTTTGTGCTCAATGTGACTGCCCAATACATGGCCCTCCAACACAAGTTCACGTGGTTTGCACGTCAGTTGCATCGTAGGCTTGCCATGTCCCCAAATAAAAATATAATCACTGTTCAGTTGTTTCACTATTTTACGCATCAATTTTTTTTTAAATATTCTTAGGGTGTTTTTTAAAAAAAGCTATTCACAGATTATCTTTTTTGAAATCTGGCCCTGTAGTTCATCATGAAAACAGGTTTCATACCATATATCCCAGTACAGCTCAGCTTGTTTGTTGAGTGCTTACAAGAAAGATGATTCTAAACATCAGTTTTTTTTATGCTCCGTTGCCCACATTCACTGGCTCGGTAAAAAAGTCCAGTAATGGGCACTGCTTGGGCAAAAACAACAAGTACAGGTCCTACCCACCTCTGGACTCCCTCAGAGAGCAGCTGTTTCCCAGTTTCTCATGAGAAACCACCAGCAGGAAGAAGCAAAAACCATGGAATGTCATTAAATGCAGAACAAGGGAAGGAAAATACTCATCTGTGTAACCTGAATGATATTTTAGCTTTAATATCATTATATTTGAGTAAATTATGACTCCAATTTTCAAAAGATTTGAGTCTATACACAAGCAAAAAGCTAAACTGTACTCATAATGATACTCTAATTTTATAAAATTCTTCTCTACCAAAGAATCAAAACAATTATATATTCCTGAAGTATACTTACACCACTACTTTCCTCCAGGCTCTGAAATTTCACTTAAGAAATGTAATAAAAGCAAGTAAATTCCAAGTACAGGGCAAGTTTCAGTACTCACCCCCCAAAACAGTTCTTTTCTGAAGTAATGAGATTAATAATCCACAAATCTCTGCACAGTAGGCTCATCCAAAAAGTAAGAAGTAAACCCATTACTTGCTTAAAGAAGGTGTCAAAATCTTAATTAATATATAAACAAACTGAAATTAAGAAGTGCTTGAGTCTTTTACTAAATATGACACACAAACAAAAAGCACAAAAACTATTTATATAAATCATCTTCCAAAGAGTAAATTCAAAGGCAACTATTTGGAATTTTGAGTGTAATTTTTCATTAGAAAATGGTCCTGAGGCAATGCCTAAGGGGGACTTCTTATCACTGCAGAAGTTGATGGCACTGGGGGTGGCACAATG
This sequence comes from Plecotus auritus, assembly GCF_963455305.1. Classification (NCBI taxonomy): domain Eukaryota; kingdom Metazoa; phylum Chordata; class Mammalia; order Chiroptera; family Vespertilionidae; genus Plecotus; species Plecotus auritus. The sequence goes on from NC_137775.1 coordinate 129,761,986, forward strand.
CCTAATTTCCCTACAGAACATAGGGGTTTGATAGAGAATTTTATAGTTTCAGGGGACTTGAGAAAGCCTTCCTGTCAAGTCACATCTCTGCTCAGAGGAGGAAACAAAGTTCCGCAAGAATAAATGACTGCCAAGGACCCATAGCCCGAAAGAGGGCGTGGAAAGAGCAACAAGGGCTGCCCCACTTCTGCCTCGTTTCCTTAGTGAATGACTGAGCCAGACTTGATCCGTTTTCTTAGGCTCCCAAAGAGAATGTAGAAAGTAAAGGGGGGCACATGTTAACTTGGTGGACAAGAGTTGGGGCACGTGAAGCTGCCTGAGATGGTAGAGAACTGGCCTGGGCTTTAGAAAAGTAGGTACTGGGCAAGTGTGGCGTGGGCACTGTACCCTAAGAAGGAAGAAAGGGGTTAACCAATCTCTCCTGACTCAAAAATTGATTCAGAGGCTTTTAAAGGGACCTCTCCTGAGCAAAACAACTACTATTACCACTAAACATCTGTGCTCGTTAATCATCAGTACTCACTGCACTTCCTCCAAAGCTCAAACAGCAAAGAGAATGCCTCCGAGTTTAGGAAACCGCCCGTGGCCCACTGCAGTGCCGCTCATCCATGGGAGCTACGCCAGGCCACGGCCCGTGCTCGGCTCACTCATGCAGGGGGGTCTCAATACCAGGGCCCCACTTCTCTTCCTCTCAATACCACAGAGGAAAAACAGCAAACTTACTAGGAGGTACTACTGATAAATTTGAACTTTGATCAAATGACCGTTATGGCTTTGAAAGGCATGAGTCATATTTTTCACTTGAGCATGAAATGATTCTGATTGAGTCTGCCATCCAATTAAATGACTTGACCATTTTTTATTCACTTTCAGGGTTTTAGCCACAGGTGAAACTCTCAGCTTTATCTTGGGTCTACTTACAAATAGCTATCCTGTATTTTAAGGAGGGGGAAATTTACCAACAAAGCAACTACTTCTTACTTTGCTAAGTCATTATCCCTTGGCTAATAATGAGGAAACATCATTCCAAATAGTCTTGCTTCTTCAAACCTACCCCATCCATGGTTATGGAGATTGTTACTGGATAAACATGCTAAGGTATTTTCACAGAGAATTTACATTTGAAACTTATCAATTCCCACACATGGCGGAATCTAAAAATGGTCAAGAAGGAAAACCAAAATGAAAGAGCCATTCAGAAGATTAATTCAAGAAAATAAAAATAATGTCTTGCTCAAATGAGAACAAAACATACCATTCAAACATGTCATAACAGACAATGTCATAGCAGACATTTACTCAAGGTTCAAATGCATTAAGAGAAACTTCTAATAAATTTGTTTAGTTACAAAAATTACATGAATAATCCTTTCCAAAAATTCAGTTGATAGTTTTGTTTATTTTAAATGCCTGTGTTTCAACATAGTTGGAAAGTATAGCTGTTCATTTATAGACAGATTTATGTGTGACTGGACACTAAACTTGCTTTTTCCATATGAACAGAATTGATAAGATTATACACAGATAGAAGTAAATATGTAAAATATGCAGAGAGAGAGAAATATTTTTCAAATTATCCCATTTATGCAAGGGCCAGAGTTCTGGTAAGTGCAACCAATAGAATATAGTATGGACCTCAAATAAAATATTCTTTTTTAATTCTTAGTAACAGGGGTGTTAGGGTCTGTAAACCCAACTCTATACAAGGATTTTTTTGTACCTTCAGATCCTCGTCCATAAAACTGTATGTAAAATAAAACAAAAATCAGTACCCAAGTTCTATATCCACATAAACACATTTCCTCAAATATGCCTTGTCAATAGGAGCTAGACCCACTCAGCAACCAGAAACATTTTTGGCCTTTAGTGCTTGAAAATTTTATTTAAATGCTTTTGCAACCCAATGATAAAAAAATAAATGGATATATGGAAGCTCAATTTGATTTAGAGAAGGAGCAGGAATAATTAAGCACAAAAAATACATAGACAATTGTTTAAATATTCATTATTTCTTATGCAATAAATGAATGGGTATTAAATTTCTGAAGAATATTGCAATCCTTTGCAGACAACACTGATAAACTATGTAATTCATCAGAACCGTAAGAATAACATCTGGCTTATAAATCTTAGAGCAGATATTCAATGCAACTGGAAGTAGAATGGACTTTGACTGCAATTGGAGAAATAAGGGATGGCAGCAAAAGGCATTTTGGTATTTAGATGAGAGTTAAGGTCAGTAATAAGGGGGAGATTAGGTGACAATGATAAGACTGGGGGAAAGAGGCCTGGTTTTAGGGAAATACAGAAATTTGAACGCTGAGAATGATCAGACTATAAGTCTACTGAGTGGTAAGGTTTTGATCTAACGTTACCCAACACTGGTCTCACAATAACCTTGTGATAGAAATGCCTGAATCACAGAGTGAAATACAAAGCAGGGTATTCAATAATGGTTCTACTGTTTTTAATTTATAAATCTGTCAGTGTCTCACAGCTATTTAAGTGAAATTCATTGCTCCTGGTTTTAAGTATAGGTAATGCCTGATCTCACCTCCTCTCACACAACCAATACTCCTAACTGAGACAACAAACTGAAGAGGTCATTGTTTAAAAGGGTCAAGGTAAAGAATTGAAATTCCTTTTTTCTTTTTAGCCTCATTAAAAAAAAGTAATAAAAGCCAAGCAAGTGTGGAATATTCCAAATTCAAATGGTACCAAGGTTCAAACTGTGAAGTGGATATTGTTAAAGGGGGATCTTCAAAGAACTCCCAATTTGGTTTAAACAGAAACAAGTAGCAGTCCAATAATATTTCAACACAAATACATTCCTTTGAGATGTACATCTCTGGGATATATATTGCAAAGCACACGAAATACCAAATATCAAACTCTCTCACTTTCTTAAAAACACACACACCACACACACACACACACACACACACACACACACACAGCATGCAGTAATACCAAACAGCTGAGTGCCACATGCCTTGAGAAAGATCTGAGGCGGCAACAAATTAAACTAGATCCCATTTCTTTAAGGCCCGCACTGAAAAGAGCTGCTGAACACTCATGGTGAACCTGGACCCCTTTGATCTCCATTGTAACAAAAAAGCAAGATGACATGCTCAAATGAAAAATCATTTATAATGGATGAAAGAAGGCCTATTCTTTCTTTGAATTTATCTGTTCGGAAGGGGAAGGGGTGGAAGTTCGGGGGAGAGAAATAAATTCTCAAAACACAAAACAATCTTTATGAGATAAAAATATCAATAATGGAGTGAAGAGAGGTGAACCGAGTAAAAAGAATGGATGTGGGAAAAATCATTTTGATCCCATTAGAAAGAGGAGAGATTCTAAAAAATAAGTGGGAGACAGTTTCTCATTTAAGTAAGAATGATTTTGAAAGAACCCGATTATGCACAAAGCTCCAACTACAAACCACAGTACATCATGGATTAACCCTCACTATAGCAATTCTAGAATTCATTTCAAAATGACTGAATTTCATTACTGCTTGCCAGCAACTTATAAGATAGAAATATGGGGAGTAATAAATTTGTCTAGTTGATGTCTTTAAACATTAAAATTGAACTTAATCAAATGCATTATTCACAGGGGACATAGTTCCCTAGCTACACCCTCAGGATAGTAAGAAGTTTTTACTGAGTTTGTTATCTATAGAAATTTCTGGAAAAAAATCTGTGGCTAATATTTTTCACTTATGGCACAACCTACCAGCACCCAGCAACACTAACAAGCTGATTAACATCAATACTCTTTAATAAAAGGAAACAAAAAGGCTAACTCAACCAAGACTAAAGTTTTGGTCAGTTGAATCATGACTTATTTTTGTCAGATCTGAGAGTCAGTTGTAGTTAATTCTAGTCCTGTAATCCTGAAGAAGTCATTTAGTTAGTATTTGTGCACTGCAAACACCTTTTGCACACTCAAGAGTGCAGAGATGACACAAGGTAATAGAGAAACATGATCACAACATTGTCCTTGTCCTCTAAGAGCTCGCTGCTCGCCGTCCACGGTGGAGGTGGAGCAGGAACAGGAAGGAAGAATAACAAACTCCATAGTGGATGGTGGTGGGAACGTTAACAAAAGTGTTAGAAAAGATGGGCTCAAGAAGGAGTCGGGGGAAAAAGAGGCAAAGGCATTAAAGCATGGCGAGATGGCAGCATGAAAGAGCCCAGTAGGTTCAGCAACCTACCCATGGTTCAGGGCAGTGGCGTCTGAGCTGCACTTAGAAATATGGCCAGATATGAGGCCCCCAAAACAAGCATGGGCGGCCTATGAAGATGGGCCTGGCACCACACTGAACCTGTAGCTTTACTGAAGGCCTCATCAGGCCACTGCAGGATTCCTTGCATTGGAGTAGCACAGCAGTTCCAGATGAGATGAACCTGCCCACGGGCAATGTGGAACAGAGAGGCGAGTAGACAGGTGGGATGTGCTTGAAGTAAGACAGGCAAGATGTCCCGAAGTCGGGGACAGAGTGTGGCAGCAGGTTTGGACTCCAGAGTTATAAGGAAATGCCTTCAGCAGAGTTTGGAAAAGGTGACAGGGATGGCGAGGAGGACAGCTGGATTTCTGATAGGGATGGTGGTATCACTCAAAGAAAACACCGGTTTCTGATGAAGTTGGCAAATGGGAAGAGAAGGCTGATTAAATGTCACATGTGGCTTGTGAGCTGCGGTTTGCCGCTCTGTTGACTAATGAGTTTGCTGACCACTGGCCTAAGACAATAGATTCTGCAGTTGTTGGTTTGCAGCGGAAGGCTAGAGCCATGGGTGTGCACGAGACTGTATGTGGAGATCGGAGAGGTTGAAGAAGGACTCAGGAATCTGGGACAAGCAGAGGAGGTGACGTCTGTCACTGCATGCTGCAAGCTGTGCTTTTGACACACATGTATTTTTGTCTTAAGATATCAGTGCCCATCTTGTTTATCGACAATCTCTACTGATTATCTTTTTATAAACAGTCTATATATTATGGAATATAGATTCAATGATTAGAATCCTAAGTATGACACAACTTTAGGGAGTCATTTACTGAAACATTATCTACACATGGATAATGGATAGGCCCATGACCCCTAGATTAGAACCACATACAGATAACAGGCCACTATAACCACTCCTATGAAAGAGAAGTCAGCCTATTCCCCCAGATTTTTCTGCAAACTGCTGATCCTTCTGGTCCCTTCGTCAGCTGCCTTTATAAATCAGAATGAAGTGAAGCGGGTAGTCTCCTTTGCTTTGAATGTGCACACCAAGTCTCTGGAACCTCTCCATGCATTCCTGACTTCTCACCAGCCACCAAATGACTATGTTCCCAATCCAGATAGGCAGATGTGAAACAGTCTACTCATAGCTGGAAGTGCAGGAAACGCTGGCATTTTGATAAAACATGCAACTTCATTCAACAGCAATGAACCTTGCACAGGCCATGTAGAACAGTGTCTAACAGCTGTTGCCAAGTGGCATGGAAGCAACTGGTTTTAAAACAGCTTGAATTTCTAAAACACGTGTTATTTTTTAAAAAATGAAAGACATTGTTAAATAGAGCGATTACTCACATATCTAGTAAACAGTTTAAAACTGGCAATCCTTAATTTAAGGCTATTCTTGGAATTGGATGTCCATTTCTGCTGTCAGAACATCAGAACAGATCTCAGAAGCACTGGAAGAGCTCAGCCTTAAGAAAGACTCAAAAACATGTTTCAGCAAGAAAAAATGAATCTGATAGAAAACAAGATGTCAGACAACTTGAAGACTTCACTTCCTTTTTTTTTAAGGTCCCATCTTTCCCAAAAGTGTCTTAATCTATCCTTAAAGTCAAGGATACCCGTATCCTGAAGGGTCCTCTTATGCATTCACCCATGTACTCACATGACTGTATGCACTGATTATACAGTTGAGAGAAGGACCCATAAGGCAATCTCAACTCCTTTCTTTCTTAGCAGCACAGAACCTCCTCACACTCTAGAAGAGGCCTAGCAAGTCCCAACCAGAGACTAGGCCAGGGACTTTAGTTGGAGGCCTAACTAGGAAGGAATCCGGCTAAGACAGAAAGAAGACCTATAACTGAAATCAGACATAAAGGGTAAAAACTAAAGAGTCTAGGAGGCCTGTATGAAAGCTGAAATTGGGTCAGATGTGCCAGGAAGGGGGCAATTAAGTCAGGTAAGAGGTATCAACATCTGACCAACAATGAAGATGCACCTGCTCAGGATACGAGGATGGGAATTCCATCTCTTCTGTCTTATCTGACCTCACTCACCTTGGGGTGCCTCAGGCCCCTACTCTAAAGCATAAGCTAACTCAGCATTTACACAGGAAAGTGTAGAATCTCGGTAAATCCTATAACCGAGAAAATGGAGGCCATTAGGAAACTTCCCTCCCTCACACCTAAACGTCCTCCATCACCCTTTCTCTCCTTCTCTCACTCTGAATAGGAGGGCATGCCCTTCCCTTTGCAAGGACACACTTTCTACCAATGAACGTACCTCTCCCAACATTCTGAGATTGTGCTCTATTTATTACCACCTTTTTCCTGCAATTTCAGTTTTTCTCTTTCCACTGGCTCCTTCCCTTCAACTCTCAAACACATTAATTTCTTTAAAGAATGCTTTAAAATGCTTCTCACCTTTCTTTCAAAATTGTGATAGAATAATCGCTGCCTCAGCTTCTTGCTCTTCCCTTCTTTAACCATCTGATATCTGGGCTCCCATTCCAATGCTCTCTGTGATTATGCACCTGTGTAAGGTAGCTAAGGCTAGTAATTGCCTGACTCAGTGGCCTCTCATTGGTGCTCAACCCACTGGCCCTCTCTGGAACCTGCACCTGACAGACCTCCCCAGCTGCTGCCTGGCACTCCTCATCTGCCCTCGCCTTGTTAAAGGCTCCTACGTAGTTCCCTATATACAATGCTTCTTCCACCCACCACTTAAAGGTGGGTGTTCATCAAAAGTCTGCCTTTGCCCTCTTTCTTCTCCTCTCCATATTCTATTCCTTGCAGATCTCACCCATTCCTAGATGTTTACCTCTTTGAGAATGATTCCCAGAAATCTCTCCACCCTTGGCTGCTCTTCCCAATTCCAGACCCATGTTTGCAATTTACTGAATGGACAGACCACATGTAATTCTTGGAAACACATAACAAGCCATCTGAAAGTAACTGGAGTCATTAACCCAATGAAAAGCTGCCACCATCTGCTAGTCACTGAGCTTCATACTGCATAACCTTTTACTCCGTGGCTAGGCCATGGCCAGGTCCACGGTGGGCCCAACAAGACAGTAATAAACAGAATAGAGAATGAGGCACAGGAAGGCTTTCTTCTTGTGGTACCTGGCAGACAATTGAGGGCTGAGAGGGCACCTTCCTCAGATTCATATATGAAAGTCAAAGAATCTCTGATTCTGATTAGCACTAATGTTACTTTTTCTATAATGGCTATAATGACCACAGAAATTTAGGTTTGCTATGTGAGGAATGAAGAAGGCAAGAGGAAGCCTCACCCAGTTACTTGGGTCCTTAACTCATTATATACTCTAAAATCGCTTGTTTGCTGGTTCAGCAATAAACCAAAGTTTATTAAACTGAAATGTGACTCCCAACAGTCTTCAAAGCTGGAGTGATCTCTATGGATTGGCCCAGCTCACTTCTGACCTCTCACTTCTAACTTTAACCTCAGCAATGTCTACCATCTATAATCTCCTGACTCCACACACACCGTTGGGAAGGCAGCACCGCTGGGAAGGTTCCTAACAGACTCTCCCTCTTTCTTACCTCCCCTTTAATCCATCCTCAACGTGGCCACAAAAGTGGCAGCTTGGCTGCTCTGCCAATCATATTAGCCCTCCCTTACCCAGCACTCTCAGTTCTAACCACACTCACTTAGTCAACATCCTGAAACAGAGCCTACCTGCTACCATCTTACACCTTGTTGTCCCAGCTGTTCTCTCATTTTGGATGCAAAATACCCTTCAACATCCATCATCCCTCCCTTTGAAAATTTCCAGCTCAGATGCTCACTCTCCTAAGACCTTATGGCAGGTTCCCTCCTCAGCCCAACCCCATCTCCAAAGCCTAATTTATCCTTCAACCCTTTAGCACTCTGTGTTTCTGTCTCTGCATGTGTCAATCTTCTAGACTAGAATGTAAGACCAAGAGAGTCTGAGTCATCTTTATTACCCCAAAGCACTAACGTGACACTCAGCACACAGAGGGCAACACATCACTGTGGGGACACTGGACTTGGAATCATAAGGACAGGTTCTCGTCATGACTCAGTCACACGTGGAAGTACTGATTTCCATCTTTTGATTCTCAGTCACCTCATCAATAAAATGATTCTTAACTTTAGGATATCCAAATGACCAAGTGAGATGATATGTATGAAAGTTCTTTGGAAAACCAGTATAGCACAAAACTGTGTAAGACAGTATTATTAGAATATTTTACTCAATGTGTTTTGATAAAGATTAACTCAAACTTATTTTTGTACAAAAGAAATGCTGCTATAAATGATTACTGGCTACAGAAATTAGATGAAACACAAACATCAAAGAGACTTGCTCACTGGTACTATTTAATCTTTTTTAAGATCACTGCATTGTTTCATTATACTGGCATGTAATATGATAATCAAAGTATTAAAACTGGATTTTAAAATGCAATTTTTGGAGTCTTCTGTAAATATAGGCATTAATTTGAGTCAACAGCCATTATATTACACTCATATGCCTAACTAAACGCTCAGTGATACTTTCAACATAAATGTCAATTACATACAATCCCTTTTGAAAAAGAACTTGTATTATTTTTTCTTATGATTCACCGTTAACAATTTACATTCTCATTGACCAATGTAAATGAGCTTATAAATCCAGTTCTGTAAGGAGAGTACCTTCAATAGCACCCCAAGCCCCGCCCCGCCGCTTCCCGCCCCCCCACCAAACACACACACACACACATTTAACATCCTGTCTGCATTACTTCTGAAAAGAAGAAACCCACTGGGCAGCAGGCGGTGTGAAATAGAATGCAGCTTTACACTGTATTATATAGGGAAGAAAACAGCCAACTGTGAGTTACAAAATAGAACAAAATTATCAGCTGCACACTCAAGGGACCTTCGGGGAACATGGAAAGTGCTCCTTAATGACAAATCGCTCATATTATTTCAGACCCACTATGAGCACTATAGGATATATTTAACATTTTAATTTTTAGTTTCAAAAGTAATAAACCTGTTGGCCAGCCGGAAGCTTGGCCATCACAGCGGCTGGTCTAGCAATCAATCCGCCATGCCTGGGCTCCACCACAGCCCCTGACACCAATTAGGAAACTGAAACAGGGAACCGCTGCTACCAGGTTACAGTTTTGCCAATTACAGCGCATCCTGGGTGAGAGCGGCCAATGAACACTGGAACCCAGGGTCAGGAAGGAGGTGAAAAGCACCTCATGTAACGTGACATAAAAAAGAAAGACTGCAGGAGGGAACCGAGAAAAGAAACACGACAGTGTGGAATCAAACAGTCCGTTTCATTGTTCACTTGTCAAAGACACGCAGACACTAAGACAAAAGCAAAAGCAACGCGCTTCCCTCGGCCTCTACCCTGGAAGGAACTGCTTATTGGTCCATGCAACTTGGGAGCCAATCACTGCGACACACGACCGCAGGACCTGCCACTTCCTACTGTTCCCTTTTTTTTCGGGATTCACACGTTGGGCCAGCTCACACAGGGTCTGAACGTCAAAGACAAGCCATCAATAGACAATATCAAAGTGCTGGGAGGATTGTATTTCAAATCAGGCTCATTATTAGCACACAAACCTTTTCTATTAAAAATTTCCTTTTACATCCTACAAAATTTTAGGGACCACCTTTCAATTTTTCCACCTGAATTTCTCTGCCAAACCCTGGATTATAGCCTGGCTTATCAAACTCCATAAAATCTAAGGACCTCAAAATCTTTCCCGAATCCCTTCATCTAACCCAGTGGTCAGCAAACTCACTAGTCAACAGAGCCAAATATCAACAGTACAACGACTGAAATTTCTTTCGAGAGCCAAATTTTTTACACTTAAACTTCTTCTAACGCCACTTCTTCAAAATAGACTCGCCCAGGCCATGGTATTTTGTGGAAGAACCACACTCAAGGGGCCAAAGAGCCGCATGTGGCTCGCGAGCCGCAGTTTGCCGACCACTGATCTAACCAATTTCCAGCTGCAAGGTACCTCCTCTTAATTCCTTTTAATCTCTGGCTTTGAGGGACTCCCAGCCAATCCTTTCTGCTTTGTGCCATCTGAAAAGGCTAAAGGCAAAAGCAAGGCCGACACAAAAACCCTGCAGGGTATGGAAGTATTGGACTAGAGATGTCACCTTCAGAATCACATACAACCTAGGTCTTGATCAGTTTCATAAATGTTAAGCAGATTCTCATTTGAGTTAGATGACAATGACTGGGACACATGTCCTAAACTTGAAAAGGAGCCGTCATTTTTCAAAAGGAAAAATGCTATTATTCATTTATCAAATGAGTCCATTTGCTACAACGTATCTTCCACAGGATTTGACGTCAACCTCATTGTGGTGACTCAAATTCAGCTCTGGTGGCTTTCTGTCAGCTCTGCCAGTTTTGAATGAGACCAAGCAATACTAATGCTGTACTCAGTGTGCTGTATACATACACATCAGCATGAGAACGGGGTATTTCAACAATGGACATTTAAAACATCAGTCAGAATTTATCACAAGTCGCTTCTGAAATGTTCTAGGGCAGCCTTGGGCAAACTACGGCCCGCAGGCCGGATCCGGCTATTCTATCCGGTTCTCTTGCTCTCCCCTCCGCTCCTTTACTTTGAATTTATATTAGTTCACACAAACACTCCCATCCATGCTTTTGTTCCGGCCCTCTGGTCCAGTTTAAGAACCCATTGTGGCCCTCGAGTCAAAAAGTTTGCCCACCCCTGTTCTAGGGCCTAAACATAAAGGATATTTTTTCTCTAGACCGGAGGTTGTCAACCTTGATTGTTCTTTGGAATCACCTGGAAGATTTGAAAAATGCCGTGGCCCTGGCCAGGTAGCTCAGTTGGTTAGAGCATCATCCCTATATGCCAAGGCTCAATCTCCAGTCAGTGCACAAACAAGAAACAACCAATGAATGCATAAAAAAGCGGAACAACAAATCGATGTCTCTTTCTCTCCCCCACCACCCTTTCTCTTTCTCTGTCTTTCCCTCTCCCACAAATCAATTAAAAAAAAAATTTTTTTTAAGAAAAATGCTGTGGTCTATCCCCACCCTGCAGGGATGCTGATTTCATTGGTTTGAAGTGATGTCTAAGAACCAAGATTTCCTTTTATTTAATTTTTTAAGAGCCCTACTTTGACTCAGCCACACCTGGGTCTGCAGGTCCCTCCCTGGAAAGTTAATGGAGGTCAAAATGCACCACAGTGGAGCCAGTGACCACAGTAATTCAAAGGTTTATTACACACTCAGGCCCAGGTATGGCGAGGGGAGTTCCTGGACAATTGAGCCACAGGCAAAGGGCTCTCAATCTATGTGGAGGGACACAGAACAGTCTGGTGCTGGGCTATACATACAGGACTGGACCATAGCAGTGGGACTTGTGAATTAATGCTGGGAGAAGGCTAATTTCAGGAAAGGATGTGTCAAAAGGACAGAATTGGTTGCTTTGCAGAACTGGGGGTAGCATAAGTGAGTAAAATGGGGGCATCTGGCAATTTCCACACTGGCAGATGCTTAAATGTTTGGCCAAATGTCATTTTGCTGGGAGTGACTTATGGTGTCCAACACTGTATCTCTACAGTAGCCAAGTAGAAAACCACCATTCTAACCGTACTTCTCAAACTCCAGGGTGCGTGAGGATTCCCCTGGAGGTCTTGTTAAAGTGCAGATCCTGCCTTGGTAGGTCCCGGCGGGGCGAAAGTCTGCAAGAGGGATAACTGCAAAGAAAACATCCTCCTACTTCCGTTTCCTTCACTGCCACAGTGAACTCGCCCTGCCCAGAAGAACTTCAAAAAGAAAGAGAGGCAGTCTCTGGAAAGTCGAGTTCTGAGTATAAGCCTGAAATCTAAACTCCACTGGTTCCAAGGGCCATGATGAAATGGCAAAGGAGAGGCGCTCCAAGCCTCAGGACAGGTATTACTCCATCCCCAGAATTCAATCACTCACAAATGCCCATTGGCAAAACTATTCAAGGTCTCATGAAATTACAAAGCTAACAAAATGAGAAGAGCAAGGACCCGAGGCAGCATATGAGCAAGAGTAAAACCAGTGGAACCAGCATAAACCCCACAAGGCTAGCACTGACTCTCAATGACTTGCAAACGTAGGCTGCCACCTCTTAGTGCACTGGGAAATCGTTTCAGTGGGTCACAACCGGCATTTTAAAATGAAAATAGTAAAATAGAATACATCACAAGTAATATTATCTCGCATGTTTGCATTAACCTCTGTGTGTGCATTGGGTCATCACGTAAAATTATTATTAAATTATGGGTCACAATTTTTTAAAAATGGTAAATATCTGCCTATACCAAAAAGAAACATATTTCACCTGAATAAGTAATGCTCACAATTAAACCAAGAGTGGACATTTATACCAAAGAGGTGGTGTGGCCATGTGGCCCAGAGCATGGGTCTGCTGCCAAACTGACCGCAGTGACTCTGGGTAAACTGTTTAACTTCTCTAAACCTGAGTTATTCCTATTGCAGAGATAATATTACCACCTCATGCTGTAACAATATAACAACATGTATGCAGAGTTCTTGGCATAGTGCCCGGCGTGAGAAAGCGCTCTAGTCTTTATTATCACTGCTTATAGTAAATGTAGGTCTGATGTGTTTCTTCTCCATTATTTCAACAGTAAAATACTCAAGAGAGGTTAAGATCATTCATGTGTGAGCAAAGGACTGTGGCTACTACATAAGTAAAAACGGAGGAACTCGTCTAATTCTGGAAGAATCCATTTGAAGTCAAAAGCTTGCCGGCACAAAAGGCACAAATGGGCAAGACGGAAGGAAGAGCAGTGTACTCTCGGAAACACCACAAACGCAGCCAGGAAAGGGAGCGCAGATCAATGGAGGCACAAATTGGGTTTTCCCACCGGGACACCTGGATCTCTTCCTCCAGCTCTCCCGCTAGCTGCCCCCAGCGGTTCCGGCTCTGGCCCATAAAAGTATGGAGGGCCTTCACCTTCACTGTGCCCTGCTTCCTAGTCCTATTCAAACTGTGAGGAACCACATGCTGGGTTCTTAAGAACCAATTATTAATTAGAAGCCCTAGACAGCTGGACAGCACTTATTAAATTCAGCATGGAAAGGGGATGTGGATAATCACTATATTTGCTTTTCCAATTGGTCTCGATGAAACCTGCTCAAGTTATCCTGGACATAAGTGTCACCTTGGAAAAGCGCTCAGTGTGCTGGCTTCTCATCAATGGCATGAAACTCCTAGTGCTAGCTGTGGAACTCACAGTTTCTATTAGGCTAAACACAGTTTGGTGGCCATTGTCAAGAAAATTGGAGTTGCTCAGGCATGGCAGCAGTTACTGATGTTATTTGTTTGGAAGCCTTGTGATTTAGTGAATCACTAGCAATTGTCAAGCAAGTAATTAAACTATAAAGCCAAGACCTGTGATTTTCACTCTTTACAAAGCAATAATCATCAAAATTCCAAGTACCATTTAACTGATTCCCTTCTAAACATGTTGGCAACATTTATGTTGATGTCATTCATCCAGTTGTATGGTTTAAGAAAAGTAGATTATGGCCTTTACAGAAATTTAATGCTGCTCACTACTTTGCTAAATATGAGAGGTTAAAAGGAAACCCTCACAAAAATTATTTAATGACAAGTGGACACAAAAAGACTTGGGTTTGATGGCTATCTTAGGTTTAATAACAAAAGTCCTATTTTTAGGAATGAAATACTAAAATAACCAGACTATTGTTCATCTAACCTTTTCCAAACATAAGAATGCATTATATAAATTTCACAATTCCTTTAAGTGTCCTTAAAATTACTAGCAATTTAGTCTATGATTCATATACCACACTAACTGGATGCAAATTTTTACTCTGCATCTCAATTATACCTTAATATTATGGGGGCTGAAATACATTAAATAAATCATATTTCATGGACTCCTGGTAAAGTAATAATACTTATGTGCATTTCTGAAGAAATTGTCTGCATTATAAATGTATTCATAATGTCATTACCTGCCTTTCCACACTGACTTAAACATTAGGCAAAAGTGCCTACTTACAAAAGCTTCTAGCAAATCTTAGGCTTATTCTGTGCTGGCAATTAGCTGTGTTAGTTAATATAATCCAAAATTTACAAATAGCATCCACCCAATACATAAATCAGCTCCTAAAGTTAGTGAACACTGTTACTGATTAAGACTGAATATGATGGTTATATGGCTAGTATTTCTGCACTGTGCTATATAAAGAGACTGACTGCTCTTTCATTTGTCAAAGGACATCATCATTTTGAAGTACCTTATTACTGTAAGGTGCTTTACTTACAAACATACTGCCATTAAGAAAACTATTTCATTAAAAATCTGTATTACTTCCAAACAACGTGAGTGGTGTAATAAAATGACAGGAATAAAAAAAACTCCTAGCAAATACCTTTAGCAACTAAAGAAAATATGTAATATATTAGAGACATGCCAAACACAGCTATTTTCTATCTTTGTTATCCTTAAATATTACATAATTGTAATTTAAAAAAAATTTAATTGGTTTTTTGAGAGAGATGAAGGGAGAGGGAGAGAAACATTGACATGAGAGAGAATCATCTTGCATGCTCCCTACCAGGAATCAAGCCTGCAACCTGGGCATGTGCCCTAAATGGAAACTGAACTGACAACCTTTCAGTGCACTGGATAATGCCCAACTATCTGAACCACAGAGGCCAAGGCCGTAATTGTATTTTTTGTTAAATATCTCTTCCTAACAACTTACACAGTATCTGCATGTACATTATCTATCCTATCTAATAAAAGAGTAATATGCAAACTGACCATCACTCCAACACACAAGATGGCTGCCCCCAAGTGGTCAAAGATGGCTGCCCCCATGTGGACACAAGACAGCCAGCAGGGGAGGGAAATTGGGAGGGACCAGGCCTGCAAGGGAGGGCAGTTGTGGGCAATCAGGCCAGTAGGGGAGGGCAGTTGGGAGGGACCAGGCCTGCAAGGGAGGGCAGTTGTGTGCAAAAAGGCCAGTAGGGGAGGGCAGTTAGGTGTGACCAGGCCTGCAGGGGAGGGCAGTTAGGGGTGACTAGGCCTGCAGGGGAGGGCAGTTAGGGATGACCAGGCGTGCAGGGGAAGGCAGTTAGGGGCAAACAGGCTGGCAGGGGAGCAGTAAGGCATCAATCAGGCTGGCAGGGGAGTGGTTAGGGGGTGATCAGGCTGGCAGGCAGAAGCAGTTAGGGACAATCAGGAAGGTAGGCAGGCGAGCAGTTGGGAGCCAGCAGTCCTGGATTGAGAGGGATCCCAGACTGGAAAGGGTGCAGGCTGGGCTGAGGGACACACACCCCTGTGCACGAATTTCGTGCACCGGGCCTCTAGTATATATATAAAACCCTAATATGCAAATAGACCAAACGGCGGAAAAACCGAACAATGGTTGCTATGACGTGCGCTGACCACCAGGGGGTGCGTGCAGAACATGGTGGGCATCAGCAGCAGGCAGCAGAGCATGGAACATAGCAGGTGCCAGCCATGGTGGAATGGTGGAGCAGGTGAGCAGGAATGCCAGACCAAGGCGGGGCACCGGTCACTGTCATCTGGGTGAGCCTCTGGTAGTTACTGAAAATTCTTTGCTCCTGCACATCACGGTCCTGCTGGGCACTTGCACCTGCTGCCTGCGCCGGCACCAGCCCCATCACTCAGCGCTGTCAGCGGGTGTGAACAGCGGCTACTGGCCCCTCCCCCTGCTTTTGAGGGGCAATCGGGGCTGGCATCCAACTCTCGCACCCACTGCCGGCACCAGCCCCACTCAGACCCGCTGCGGGCACTGGAACTTCAGCTCACACCTGCTGCTTGCACCCAGTGCCAGTCCCAATCACTCAGCAACATCAGTGGGTGTGAGCAGCGGCTGCTGGCCCTGATGGCCCCTGGGGGCTTCTCCACCTCCCCCTGCTCCTGAGGGGCGATCAGGGCAGGAGCCGACACTCGCATCCACTGACAGCGCCAGCTCCGCTTGCTCCTGCTGCTGGCACCAGCCCCATTCACTCCACACCATCAGGGGTGTGAGCAGGGCCAGTGCCATCAGTGCGTGGGAGCGACGGCGGTGGGAGCAGGGCTGCTGGCAGACAGGGTACTGGGGGCCGCGGTGGGAGGGGCCAGGCGGGGTGCGGAGGATGAGCCGAGACCCGCCCCTATGCCCATGGCAGCCTCGCAGCCCACAGTTCCTTTCAAGGTGCACGAATTCGTGCACTGGGCCCCTAGTCTCATATAATGTTCTTGATCATTTTGTGAAGTAGATGACATGACTATTAATCATTTCCATTTGACAGATGGAAATACTAAATAAAGCTCCTGGGGGTTAAATGACTTGTCCAAGGATATAAAGCTAATAAGAGCAAGGATTCACATACTCCTTTTCTGATTCTGATGTAAATAATTTGAGTAACTCATAAAGAAATGACAAATATACACAGCGCATAATTTAGAAGTGGGCTGTTCTAAAAGGTCATTTGGAACTTGGTGTTGAGAAGCCAATGTACTGACCAGTCTAGACAAGTTCTTATCTAATCCATAATATAGTTGAACTGTAGTACCATAAAAACTACATAATCCTAAATAACCTAACCATCTGGAGAACACTGTCTCTAAGCAAGCACACATTGTCGGCTGGAAGCAGGAATGCCATAAAGCTGTCCCCACAGGCCAGAGTGACCAGGCTTCCCAACTGTGTTCTCACACAGTATCTCCAACGAGGCCCCCCTGCAGATGGAAAGCTTAAATTCCTGAGCCCTGGGGAGAAGAGAGCAGTAGTGTCCTAAAGAGGAGCTAGAACTGTGAGAACTACAGCCACTATTGCCCTGCGGGTGTGTGAGTGTGTGTGTGTGTTGAGGGAGCAGAGGAAAGCTGGGTAGACACCACCACCGCTCCCTCTGGGTGTGGAGTGTGCCAGTGTGAGTGTGTACCACTGGGAGATCCAGAAAACTGGGCAGAATCCACTTTGCATCTCTCACAAAGGAAACAGAGTATTTGCTAACGTGGCAGAGGATACAATAACCAAACACACCAGCCCTTAATGAGATGAGTCTTGACAAAAAGACGGCTTCCACATGGCTTTAAATAATAACGATTCAGTCACTCAAACATTGAGCTCTTTGAATAAACAGGAACATTTGGAGAAGATGAATGAAGAGATTGTATTTAAGCATCAAAGTCAAGAGCGTGGAGGAAAAAAACCTTGAAATTGCCTAATAAATTAGAAAAAGAAAGCCTGAAAGACATATAGGAAAAATGAGTGTGTGGTATTCCCATTTATATTAATTGTCATCATAATTTTTCTATGATTCAAAGTGATTAATTCAAACTCTTTCCCCAGAGCCCATCAGGTAATAAACAGTCCCTATGGTCACATTCTCTTTTGAGGAAAACTATTAAGCACACAGCTGCATAAATGTATCACACTGAAAACTGCCTCCTCTAAGGAGCTAGCTATCTACAAGGTGTGAGTGATAGAAGGCAAAAACGTAATACATTTGTCACTCCCATTAGCAATATTAGTGCTAATGAGAAAGTACATGAATGAGAACATACACCTCTTAATTTCAATGTGTTACAAATAAAGACTAGATTAGTCACAGCTACTCAGATTAAATTTTAGCACTTAACACTGAAATACTACACGAGGCAATGCTTATAGAGGCTTTGCAGCACAACTTCAGCTATTTAATTACGGTTTTCAAACCATTTAACACCTCTCGGCACACTGAAGCTAGATGTATATGTATGTATGTAGATGGTTCAATATTTGGGGTGTAACTCAATTAGCTGGCGTCACTGGGAAATAAAGTGCATTTTCTATCTAACCCAGGCTTATCCCTTTATGCATCCTAAATCCCTGATTACATTGGTGGCCCTCTGTAAAGGAAACCTTTCCCCAGAGTATTTCATTTCCCTGTATCCATACAGGCAAATGGACAGAAAGGCATGAAGTGATTCTGAGTTTTCTGTTTTATGGATGAATCGAGACCACCTGAGGGCATATTCACCACTGAGGTACTGTAATACAGTTCCCACTTTTTATATTTGGTCTCGTCCTTTAGTGTCAAGCTGCTGCTAGCAGTCATTTCCCCCGGATTACTGTGACAGCTTCTAATAGACACAAACCCCATTATTTACGTCCTTCAAAGAGTTTGTTGCATCTTCCATGGACTGTCTGGGGCAGAGGGAGAATAACCGAATTTGTTAAGAAATATATTAAATGGGTGTCATCTCTTCCACCACAACCTCCTTATCTCCTCTCTCTCTATCCTGCCTCAACAACCTTCCGCCTTTACCAATCAATTGCCCACTTCCTGGTGATGTTGGGTTCCCTATGTGTCTAGAGACACCAAAAATTAGAAACTCATTACTGTTCTTTTCAATTACACCATCTACCGTGCTTTTCCAACTGTTCTTTGGCCAACTCCCTGGTGGGGAGGGGGGGCGGGGAATCAGACAAAGCAGGAATCTGGTCAAGTAGACATGAGATGCTTATAAAAAGAACAGGACAAGGTGGGAGATGGTCAAGAACAGCTCTGGGCTTCCCATGTCCACTTGTGAAATTTTTGTGTAGATCTGGCAATCCTTCTTAATATTGCCAAAAATAAGTATAGGAAAAGTTAAGTATAGAAATTTAATGAGTATAGAAATCACAGTTTACAAAGCACTTTCACATATCTCTTTGAATTCTCAAAATAGCCCTCTAAAGTACCTATGATCATTTGAATGATGAGAAAATAGATTAAGAAAGACTGAATCGAGCCAAAACAACATGTTTAAGAGCAGGAGAACTAGGGAGCAAATCACCCCAAGTCGTCTGATTTCCTGAAGTGGCTCCTCTGGATCCCTATAACAACTCTAGGCCTGCATTTGTTGACTGGGACTGTTCACGAGGTGTACAGGTCTTTCTAGAAGAGAGAAGGTGGGCAGTAGCAAAAAGCTATTATATTCGTTAGAAGGCATCCTTACAGCGACTAGTTGATCATCCTAGATACAGATGAGAACAAGCGCTGAAATAAATTATTTATGAGGTGTAACAGTTTAATGGAGTATAAAATAGATTCCTCTTTTCACAGTTAGTAAAAGTTGTGGGGTTCTGGCTGTTGTAGCCTGTATCCTGCTCATCAGATTTTTGACAGAAGCATCAATTTTCTAAATTGTTCTCTAACTACAAGTTAAGAAAGAAAGAAAATTACTCACAGTGTTAATAACTGCAATTCTCGGAAGATACTAAGAATCCACTATAATTTCACATCATTGAGTCCCATGGCTTTATACATCCAAAGAATTTTCAGACACTTTCTCCTGTGTGTTTCTGATATTAAAAGAGGATATCTATATGAAATACAATGAAGAGCCAAAAATGGTACAATGGGATCTAGACTGGTGTTACAGACTTGAAAATGCTGTATAACAACATCCCTTAAACATGGAGAGAAAAATATATGACACAAATGTCCAATGAAAAAGTAAACATTTTCATTATGAAGTAATCTTCATAATGAAAACAGGAAGAGTTAGTTCAACAAATTCTTGAGCTATAGATGAACAGCAATAATTAACAAACTAATGTTACTTATTAATAGCAAAATCCAAAATACATGTGTTATCCAACACTAGGCATTTGATTGGCTGCAAGGTTTGCATAACACCCAACCATGCAAAAATAATAAAGAGTGTGGTAGCAAATAGAGAGAAGGTACTCAAGCAAATAATGAGAAAAGAAGAGAAAGAATAAGGAATAAGCATGAATATATCCTTTAAAGAATAAACCACCTAGTATCTAAAGTAATATTCAAAGCACAAAAATTCCTATTTACACATACATTCCAAATACTGCATAAAGGTATTTTAATGCACAAAGAATAACAAAGGGGCTTGACTATTAAATGAAAAGAGACGAATGTTCATTGTGATGAATCATATCAATAAAAAAATTTGAAAATTAATAGTTATAACTGGGAAATTGCCTTGACAAATACTTTATTGAAGTGTAACTCTACAATAATTTTACAAGTGTGGTATTAGTTCAAGAATTGATTAATATAGCCCTGGTTGGTATGGTTTAGTGGTTAGAGTGTTGGCCCGTGCAGCAAAGGGTCATGGGTTCGATTACCAGTCAAGGGCACATACCTGGGTTGCAGGTTCAATCTTTCTCTCTTTCTCTCTCTCTCCTCCTCCCTTCCTCCCTTTACACTCTCTCTAAAAAATTAATGGGAAAAATATCCTCTGGTGAGGATTAACAAGCAAACAAAAAAAGAATTGGTAAATATACCTAAGTGAACAGAATTCAAAGATCATAAACAGCTTTAAATTTGCATTAGAACTTGGTGTAAAATAATCAAGATACTTCTAAGGAAAATAAATAAATAAATTTAAAAACTGATAATGATAAAACTGTCTAGAAAACCTAGGTGTGATACAATATGTCAAATAAATATAACTGAATAAAAATTTACACTCACACACATCTATCTTTCTACACACACACACACACACACACACACACATATCAATGGGGTTGCCAAGCACTAAAATGAATTCCTATTCTCTATTAAAATTTAAAATACTGTATATGTGATTAAATGACTCCACACTTCTTTACTTCAAGAGTGATATATAAGAAGCAAGAGAAGGGAAAAGGCAAAAGAGCAAGCTGGAAATACAACATTAATATGAAGAATAGGCAATCACTTATATAATACCAATTTAAGCAAACTTAACGAATACAATTTGGTTTTAAAAGAACTTTTAACAAGAAATATTAAGCTACTTTAGATAAATATTGAAGATCAACTGATTGTACTTGGCACACAAAAGGTGCTCATAGATTTTCTGAATTAAGTTTGAAAACAACAGCACAATCTACATCAAGAAACACCAGCCCTAACCGGTTTAGATCAGTGGATAGACCGTTGGCCTGCGGACTGAAGGGTCCCAGGTTCAATTCCGGTCAAGGACATGTACCTTGGTTGCGGGCACATCCCCAGTGGGGGTATGCAGGAGGCAGCTGATTGATGTTTCTCTCTCATCGATGTTTCTAACTCTCTATCCATGCAAAACTCTCTATCCCCTCTCCCTTCCTCTCTGTAAAAAATCAGTAAAATATGTTAAAACAAAAAAAAAGAAAGAAACACCAGTTAGCAATTATACTAATAAACACTGGTGATTCTGTGAAGCATATCTTCAGAGGGCAGATTCACAAAGAACATATAAACATTTTTAAGGAAAATAATAAACAAAACCATCTGTAGCCACACACTGTCTAAACATCTATTTAATAATTATAAACTGGATAAAAAGTAGACTTATTATATCCAACATTAAAAAATAATGCTGATGGTTACTATATTTGGTCTTGATAAGATATCCTCATTAAACCATAGGGGAATAATTTAACTAAAAACTTTAGTGATTTGGTGAAAATAAGAGCCTGGCACAGAGTAGGCACTAATTAAATAACTTGTTGAGAAAATCAGTCGTTTTAGACAACAGGAATACCATGAGTAATTGGTATTCACAGATGTTGCATTTTTTTACAAATTGAAGATAAGACCCTCCACAGCAAAAAGATTATGACTTGATTTATTGCAAGAGTTGCTCTACAGTGGTGGTCTGGAACCGACCCCCAATACCTCCACGGTCTGCCTGCACAAGGCCTGGAGCGCCACTCTTCTTGTGACCTTGCTCAGTTTACCTGAGAGGATTAAGCTCCGTTGAAACTGAACTCTCATGTCACTTGGCACTGCACTCAATTGGAAATGGCAAATTTTAAGTCTTTTAGTGTTACAGGTCACTGAGAGTTAACTCCAAGAATTCCTACCCAAAAATTATTTATCTCCTATTCAAACTTATAAATATACAGAAAGAGTAAAAATTGGTATATATCTATCAGACTGAGTTCCAAGAAATAGGATTCTGTTTTAATGCAAAGTTAGATTTCTATAACTGAACTTATAGCCTGTTACGTTCATCAAATGAATAAATGAATGAGTGAACATTATGTGTTTAGATAAGGTCTTTAATAGGAAATATCTAAATTTTATTATTTATTTTATTGTTTGTTTTTTAATGTTCAAATACACAGTAACTTTTATGCCATCCTAAAACTTTTGCCAAGCCACTACGTTTTATCTGTATCTGGCCAGGGCCAGAAAAATTCAATCACATCTTGACTTTCTTTTAAAACTGTGTACAAGAAGTTTGGGTAAAGAAGACAAAAACTTGATGGCCACTGAGAATAAAAAATAAAAAAGTTTCTAAATTATGGTCTAAAAATATGAAATGCCATTCAAATTCAAAAGAAATACAGAAATGAAAACCACACATTTTTAAAGTTTAAATATCATTACGTTTCATATTTAACAGATAAAGACTCAAATGTTTAGTGTAATTGCTGAACAACTCAATTTATTTTTGAAAGTTATACTTTTCAAGCAATGTAAGTTGACAGTGCACAAAAAATACCACTTGTTTGGTATTATAATATCAATGCATTGCCACCAGTTTTCAAAAATCAAACATCAAGTAAAAAAATCTATCAGGTAGCCAATTTTATAATTAAACATTCAGTATGGTTTGATTTACTCCTATGTGTCAGTTTCATTACTATATTACAACTATGATATACAAATATCAGTAAAAACTACAAAAGAACCATCATCCTTATATATAAAAAGCCAGGGGCCATCACGACCGAAACAACTGGACGGACGACTGAACAACAGGCTATATGGGGCAACAAGGCCAGCAGGGGGGTTAGTGAGGGATGACCAAACGACTGAACAGCAGGCTGCGTGGGGCAACCAGGCCGGCAGGGGGTTAGTGAGAGACAACCAAACAACTGAACAGTAGGCTACGTAGAGCGACCAGGCCGGCAGGGGGTTTAGTGAGGGACGACCAAACAACTGACCAGCAGGCTGCATGGGGCGACCAGGCTGGTGGGGGGGGGGGCAGTTGGGGGTGACCAGGCCGGTGGGGGGGAGGGGGGGTAGCTGGGGGCAACCAGGCCGGCGGGGGGGGGGGGGGGCAGTAAGGGGCAACCAGGCCAGCAGAGGGGAGGAAGTTGGGGGCGACCAGGCTGGTAGGGGGGACAGTAAGAGGCAACCAGGCAGGCAGGCAGGTGAGCAGTTAGGAGCCAGCGGTCCCAGATTGTGAGAGGGATGTCTGAGGGGACCCAGATTGGAGAGGGTGCAGGCTGTGCTGAGGGTACCCCTCCATGCACAAATTTTGTGCACCAGGCCTTTAGTCATAAAATAAAAGTATGAACATAATCCCACAAGTAGTTATAAGACACAGCCACTGGGAAAAAAAGAGGTAGGGGCAAACACAAAAATAAGTGAATAATCAAATTTTATCAAATAATGAGAGTAGTTTTTAACACATTCTATTAAAAATTTGAGTTTGCCTATTTAGGAACTTCCAAAAACTCATGAAAATTGGTCTCATTACTTTATAATTATTACTTGTATCTAAATGAAAATGTTATTCAAGTTTCATCACTCAACAGCATTGACTCCAAATGACTTCTTGCTGTTCCCAAAATCAAATCTAGTCTCAACTGATGAAGATTTATTACCTTGGAGGATATTAAAAGAAATGTGCTTTTTAAGGCAATTCTTGAAAGAAAGAAAAAAAAGAGGAAAGAGGGAGGAAAAGAGGGGAAGGGAGAAACAGACGTTAGAGGGAGACTTTGAAAAAGGGTAGTTCTAGTAGAATAAATAGTACAGTTTCCACAGGAGACTCCTTTAGAAGGAATAACTCAAAATGTGTGATTTCATTTGTGTTTACACAATTCTCATTAAATTTAGTCACACTTCTGCAGGCAAAAATGGGTTAATAGCAGAGACTCTTTGGTGTTCATATGACCAATAATGATCCCAAATTCAAAGAGGAAAATCAGCCACTAAAGTTCAAATAACGTATGTGTCTACTCAACATAATATATACATGAAGATTTTTTTCCCTCCATTACACAACTGACAATTGACTTTCTCACAGCTAAAACTTTAAAATGGCAAAACAGATTTTGAAGACATTTTCTGTAATTAAAAATGGCTGCTTAGATGCAAAGAGAGAATTTCTCAAGGATAATATTGCTTTTCACTTTTCTCTTCAAAGATTCAAATGAAAGAGAAATGTGTTGAAATCAAGTAATTGGAATTCCATTTGGTCCATCACCCCTTTTCAAATGTATTTAAAGAGTCTAGATTTTACTGACAACTTTTTAATCACTGCAATATCTAGGAAAATACAGTACTTGGTGTTTTCAAATGAATATATATAATCAAACAGTCAATATGTGTGGGCTCTCAGAATAGAGAACCCAGAAGTAAACCCATGCCTTTATGCTCAATATTTTCCAAAAGAGGAGGAA
Organism: Plecotus auritus; assembly: GCF_963455305.1. NCBI lineage: Eukaryota > Metazoa > Chordata > Mammalia > Chiroptera > Vespertilionidae > Plecotus > Plecotus auritus. The sequence continues at coordinate 129,786,648 of NC_137775.1, forward strand.
CAGACAATGGGATAAAGATAGTCTATTCAATAAATGGTGCTGGGAAAATCGGACAGATACATGCAAAAACACAAAAACAGAAACTAGATGACCTTTTTATACCATAAAAAAAGAATACTAGTAAACCCAAAATGGATCAAAGACTTAAATGTTAGACTCAAAACCATGAATATGCTAAAAGAAAACATAGGCAATAAAATCTGGGACATTTCTCATAGCAATAATTTTTCTGATACATCTCCTCAGCAAGAAAACAAAAAAATAAACAAATAGATTATATCAAACTAAAACTTTCTTGCACAGCAAAGGAAACTATCAACAAAATGAAAAGAGAAAAGAGAACCTACTGAATGGGAGAAGATATTTGACAATGATACATCAGACAAGGGTTAATATCCAAAATTTGTAGAGAAATTATACAACTCAACATCAAAAGAACAAACAATCCTATTAAAAAATGGGCAGTGGACCTGAATATACACTTCTCCAAAGAGACATACAGATGGCCAATAAACATAAAGTGTTAAACATCACTAATCTTCAGAGAAGTGCAAATTAAAACCATAATGAGATATCACTTCACATCTGTCAGAATGGCCATCAAAAAGGGAACCTTGGTGTACTGTTGGTGGGAATACAGACTGTGAAAAGCAGTATGGAGTTACCTCAAAAAATTAAAAATGGAATTGCCATTTGACCCAGCAATCCCACTCCTGGGAATATGTCCTAAGAAACCCGAAACACCAATCAGAAAGAATATATGCATCCTTATGTTCACAGCAGCATTATTTACAATAGCCAAGATATGTAAACAGCCTGTGTGCCCATCAGTAGATAAGTGGATAAAAAAAGATGTGGTACATTTACACAATGGAATACTATTGGGCTATAAAAAAGAAGGAAATCTTGCCCTTTGGAACAGCATGAATGGACCTGGAGAGTATTACACTAAGTGAAATAAGCCAGTCAGAGAAAGGCAAATATCACATAATCTCACTCATATGTGGAATCTAATGAACAAAATAAACTGAGGAACAAAAAAGGACCAGAGGCAAAGATACATGGAACAGACTGACAAACCTCAGAAGGGAGGTGGGGAGGGGCTGGAAGAGATTAACCAAAGAATATATATGCACAGATGCATAGCCCATAGACACAATAATGTAGCAAAGGCCTGGGAAGGGGGAGGGGGCAAAGTGGGGGGTAAATGGGAGTCATCTGTAACTGTCAACAATAAGAAAAACAAAAACACAATGAGATAGCACTACACACCTGTCTGATAGTGCTGGGGAGGATGTGGAGAAAAGGGAACCCTGGTGCACTGCTGGTGGGAATTCAGACTGGTGCAGCCACTGTGGAAAGCAGTATGGAATTTCCTCAAAAATTTAAAATGGCAGTGATCTCACTTCTAGAAATATATCTGAAGAAACCCAAAACACTAATTCAAAAGAATATATGCACCCCTATATTCATTGCAGTATTATTTATAACAACCAAGTGCCTATCAGACAACATAATGACAGCTGTCAGAGGAGAGGGTGGTTATGGGAGCTAGATGAAAAGGTGAAGGGATTAAGAAAAAAAAAAACACAGAAGAAAACAAAAAACTCATAGACATACATAAAAGTATGGTAATTACTAGAGAGAAAGCAGGGAGGGGAGGTAGAAGAGGCTAAGGTGGGGGATAAATGGAGATGGAAGGAGACTTGATCTGGTGTATTATGAAATTGTACACCTAAAGCCTATATAATTTTATTAACCAATGTCACTCCAATAAATTCAATTAAAAAAATTTTAAAGAGGTCTCAACCACCTGACTACAGAAGAAAGAGAACTTATGATTGTTCCTCCCCCACCAAGAATTGTAATTTCTAAGCTTTGAACCAGGAGTATCTAAGTTGCCAGCCTGTAAGTGAGATCAGGCCTTCGACTTTCATGAGTCCACAGCACAGGCATCAATGTGTGGTCTCATTTACCATCACAGCGGCTCAAGGAAAACTCTCAGTGACAGTGTTCTTGGACTTGGGGATGTAAATCCTAAGCAAGGAGCTCGGTCTGAGATAAAGATGGCATTTCCCACTATCTAGTAGTTACGAGTGTCACTAATATGAGAGAAGAATTTCAAGAATGTCTTTGCTTCTGATCTAAATGCCATTTTCCTAACAAGTTCTGGTAATAGCTATCTATCCATTTTTAAAGAGTAGATATTTTCGAATCCTGCTTTGGAAAAGATTTGGGAATTTTTTCTGTTATTCCCTTTCCCACTTTCTTTTCTTTCTTTCTCTACATGTTAACACATCATAATAAAGAATGACAGCATGTTTACCATCTATTAAAAAAAAGTCGATATGATTTTAATCGCAAAGGAGTTGTCAAGAAATGTTAAATATCTAAATACTTCTTAAACTGGCTTTACACTTAAAAGCTCAAATATCAGTTTTGAAGGCCATGTGACTCCCTCTGGCAGACTGATAACTCCTCATAATATACATGTCATCTTTATCTATAGCAAGGCCTCTGGTGTTTATCAGTACTCATTATCATCCTAGCAGGAAAAAAATTTTTTTTCTAGCTTCCCTTGATGGTGGTTGTGGACAGGTAGCTAAGTTCTGACCATCAGAAAGTGAGGGGACGTGATGTGTGCACCTTTCAGGACTCATCCTCAACTAAAGGGGCTATACCCCAACTTCTCTCTTCCCCCCACTCGGTCCTGTAGTCTGGAACTAGGAACTGGAATCTGAAAATATGCTTTCTTGGACGCTATGGATGAGCACTAACCACAAACACATAACATAAAGTTTAAAATTATGAGTTTCATCTTTTAAAGACTTTTATTTATTTGCCTAAATAGTTTAACAGTAAATGTTAAGAACACAAAAATGTGTCAGATGTCCTCCAGAAATGGAAAATATATTTCCCCAATTCAATCAACTTGTTCAAAATGCTAAATAGTCCAATTTTTAAAAAAATCTAGTCATCTAATAAATGACCTCATCTAGTGTCAATATTTCAAACAAATAATAAAAAAAAAATACCCAGACCTTACGAGTTAATCAAATATGACTTAAGATCTTTGAAAATCAAATTATTTTATTCCAAAGTACTAAGAAAAGGATATAGAAAAAAAGTATCTCCAAAAGGATGTAAAAGTGTTGTGTGCAAGTGTTAATATTGTGAGGCTATAAAAGTCATTCTAAAGGCACAGAATAGTTAAAACAACATTTGGGTGTTTTTTTTTTTAAAGATTAAAAGAAACAAGTCAAAAGCCCTGGCCCCTCCAATCGCCAGCTATATAAACTTAACCATACTGGCTTTCCTCCTGGAAGTTCACAATTTGAATCAGGAGTAGTTAAGTTGCCAGCTACTCCTAATATGGGGTAATATGTGGTCCCACCTACTCCACAGTGCTATTGTAGACATAAAATATAAAAAAAAAACCCACACATAATAAGTAGATTTAAATAAAGAAGATCCTTTACAAATACAAGGAACTATTATCAAGTAGCTATGTATACACACTCAAATACACTTTGGCTTTCATGTTTAAAAAGTAAAGAAAGTCACTTATTTTTTTTAAATATATGTCATTGTAAATACATTCATATTTTTTTAAATATATTTTATTGATATTTTACAGAGAGGAAAGGAGAGGGATAGAAAGCTAGAAACATCGATGAGAGAGAAACATCGATCAGCTGCCTCCTGCACACCCCCCACTGGGGATGTGCCCGCAACCAAGGTACATGCCCTTGACCGGAATCAAACCCGGGACCCTTCAGTCCGCAGGCTGACACTCTATCCACTGAGCCAAACCGGTTTCGGCTAAATACATTCATATTTAAAAGTCTAATAAAGATTTCCTCTCACCTGCTGTTGACATTTCTCCCTCACAACTAAATAAACAAGCCCAATATTTACCCATGTTATACAAAAATGACATGTACCCAATAAAACATTTTTCATCTTATAGCCTGAGAATAACATCGATTCCATGATTGATCATAAAACAGTGTGAAAGACAGTCAGCCAATGGACAGTGTAAGCACAGAGCAGAAGAAGGCCTGTGGTGAGGTCAGGGGTGCTAAGAACCCCTACAATTTTTTAAATTAAAATTTTTACTAAATAATATATTTTTTAATTAACTATTTTAGAATAACTCCCAGATAGTACATTAAATGCTGTCAATTGTGTTGTGCTCTATAGTGTGTTGCTATGTGGTATCTCAATTTTGTTAAAATTATATCTGAGAGAATGAAAACCATTTGTCTACATTTAAAATTCCTCATTTCTACAACTCAATATTTTTCCTGATGTATTTTAAATGCCCTAGCAGAAATTATTTTGAAAAGAAACCATTAAAGGTATGCTAATGACTCTGAATTGTGACAGATGCTGTGGAAACAGGCCTGTTGGCTGAGGCACAGCCCCATTAACTATCCATCATAAAGTGCTCTGAACTTGCTCATTTATTACTGCTGCATTGCTCAAGGGGGAGAGAAACAGCAAGAGTTTCTCTTTCTGAGGCAAAAAATCGTAAGCCACTCACTTATTCTAATGTCACGATCCCCACTGTTTATCTGCATGATAATTAGGAAAATCAGAAGTAGTAAGATATTGTTTTACCAATGTGATTGGATTTAAACTGCTAAAAAGGCCAAGGAGAAAGTTCCATGTGCTCACGAGCTGGTGGGTCTCCAACACTTGACACAACTGCAAGCAGACCAAGTCCTAAATTTCCTAGGAATAAAGCAAGGGGTGGAAATCCTAGCCTCAGAGAGGTACAGGGGGAAGAAGAGAATAGTTTGGAAAGAGGGAATGGAAGCACACCATTACTCCAAGATTCTTCTGTCTGCAGCCTGTTTAGGGTATTTGTTGATCATCCATTTTGAGGAGAAACACTGATCCAGCCACTGTGGGAACTGAGCAATACAGCATTGCATTTTCACAAAGTGAGTGCACACATTAGCCCACTGGGTCCCACTGAGATGGCAATCCGGAAGATGCCACACTGATTTTGGAAAAGAGGAAACTGAAACTCAGATAATGGGAGGTGACTGGCTGCATCTCACAAGCTGGTGAGTTGATGAGCCTAGAAGTCGGGTTTCTGTGGCTGGAGCTTTTCTCAGACCAAATAAGAATGAAGTGGCAACAAGAGGGTGAAGAACAGGAGGAAGGAGGGTGGGGATAGCTTCTTTAAATCCTAACAAAAAATAAGAAGAATATGACTGGTATATGACATGTTTAGTACAGATTTTATAATTGCACTAGAGGCCCAGTGCACAAAATTGGTGCACAGATAGGGTCCCTAGGCCTGACCAGCGATCTGTGGGGCGACCAGTGGAGCGATCAGGGGCCCCCACTGGCACCCGCCTTTGCCGGCCTGGTGGGGCCAGCTCGCCAGCCCCGCCCTCCACCTCCACTGCTGCCTCTCTCTGTGGGGTGACCAGCGGGGCGATGGGGGGGGGGGGGGCCACTGGCAACCACCTTGGCTGGCCTGGGGCCTGCGGGATAGAGGCAGCTCCTGCATTGAGCACCTGCCCCCTGGTATTCAGTGCACGTCATAGCGACCGGTCATTCTGCCATTTGGTCTATTTGCAATATTAGGCTTTTATTATATAGGATAATGTGGTAGAAGTTTGAAAATCAATGCAGGCACTGAGGCCTTTGCACACTAACAAACAGCTTGCTAGGCTCACATCAAAGCCATCTAACCACACACCAGTAAGAGAAGGATGCCTCCCTTCTCATGCACCTGCCATGCACAACGAGAGCTCAGAGAATCATGTCTTTAAAAAACAAAAAACTTGCCCAGGTCCCACCCTGTAAGCCTGAGTCCACTGGGGCATGAGGACTCTGGGGACCAGCCAGACTTGGGAACCTCCACAGCTTTTCCATTTCTACCTGCACCCACAGTTGACAGAGAAAAAGAGGCTGGGGCAAAATTCAGAGCTTTAAAATCAGCTACAGATTTTACAAGAGCAAGTGAAGGACAGGAAAGTGTAGCCAAGGATTAAACAATAAACAATCCTGTCCAAGAAAGTAATATTAAGCCTAAGGGATTTTTAACTACAGAAAGGAAAGCACTCAAGATAGCCCTAAATGGATAGATGGGAAGTTCACTTTCATAGGAAATACAATAAACTTGGGCCTTATAGACTTTGCTGAGCATAAGTGTCTGACAAAAAGTGTTATAATACCCTAGGCTCAAAAGTTTGTATTAACAATTTGCCACTGAAGTCTAAAACCAAATGCTCATTACTCACAAAAAGATTCCAAGAGGCCACCTTTGCAACAGGAGTTGACCTCCAGGCACTAAAGAATAATGATAACAGGGGAGGTGACGGTAAAATAATGCACCTCTAGAAAGACCTTTGAAGTATTCAAAAGAGGTCTCTTATAGCCTTCTATAAAGTAGAAGTCAATGTATTTACTTATTTTAGAGCCATGTGGTAATAAACTCAACATTATATTCAGTACCTCCCTTCATTATACCAACTGGACAGTGAAAAGGACTATTTAAATGGCAAGTGCTTCATTCAAAGGTCAAAGCCCATGAACTAATGTCAACTGGACTCTTCATCAAGAAAATCTGTCAGAGACACCTAGTCTATTAAAGAACTTTATAGAGTCCTCTACCCAACTTTTTAACAGCCTTGCTAGTGATTATAACCTTCTCAAGTGCTTTGAGTTTAATATATTGCCAGGTGTTCAAGTTTAGTGAAGTTACTGACCAACCACCACATGTAGAAATAGGGCCCTCCGCCTGCCTGCCTCACCCCCAGCTAGGGTCCTACATACACTTAGATGGTTGCACCCAGGAATATCATTCATGGTCATGCTCCACCTTACAGAAGAGACCTGTCATTGGTTGGCCACAGCAGCCCAGAATGGGCCCAAATGGCCATTGCCCCAAGAACCAGACTATTGGACAACCCAGGAGTCCCCTCAGCTGACTCTCCCTGGCCCCAACTTTGTCTATCAGACCGATTTTCTTATAGCTATCCTGGAGGTTCCAGCAGGCCTGCTCAACTTCTGAGAACCATTGTGGGCAGCCTAAATTTCATTTCAGTGAGCATTGTTTGGCTCCTACTGAGTGTGAATCCCTGTGTGGAAATGAAAACATAAACAGCCCAGTTCTTTTCTGCCTCTCCTACCTCTACCATGGAATTTACATTCTAAAACGGGAGATGAACACAAATTTGACCAGTCCTACTTCACTCAAACAGGGAATAAAGGTCATAACTAGGGTGACCATATATCCTGGCTTCCCTGGAACGTCCCAGTTTAATGTGCTGCCCTGATATAATTAATTAATAGTGCCTCTTTCCACTTTCCCTGTTTGGATGATAAATTATAGCATCACCGTAGTTGTAATAGACTTAGGAACAAAGGGTTTTGGAAATATGGAAAGGTTGTGATCATTTCTGAATTAGAAAATCAGGATAGCTTTACAAAAGAGGTATTTATGCTATTCTTTGAAATAAAAAGCAAAATTTAAATGAAGAGGCTGAAAGAGGTGGAAGAAAAAGCAGAGGAGAACATCCACGCAGAGGGACCAGCATGAGGAGGTAAATGAAATCAGGGACATCTGCTGTCTGCTCCCGAGGCACCGACCAGCCTAACTACCGTATTTTGTAAATGGCACTCTGTATTATGGCTACCCTTCCGCATGCGTGCATGCAAGTGAAATGCACACATACACACATACACACACACACCCACACAATGAGGAAAAAGCAAGAATAAAAAGTTCACTCTGGCTAAGTCAACGGGGACTGGTTATAATAGACAAGTTATGTTTTAAATTATAAGAGCTTTATTAGAATCCCACGTTAGTACAATCAATGCAAATTAAAATAATGCAATGGGGTCTATGAATGATCATTGTTCGATGACCATATTTCTGCCTGTTTATTTCAAGGTAAAAACAGAGAAAGCCAGGGACATTTACCTACTATCTCAACTGTCATAGCAGTGGCCTGGCAGATAACTGACAAATGGCATGGGGCTTTTCCCTAGCATTTGAGAGAGATTATGGCATAAGGCCCCAGTTTCACTGTCTAGGGAGTTACAACACTAATCTTTGCTCAGCTGCTTCAGTCTCTTATGGGAGGAGGAAGTTAAATGGTAGAAAAGGCCCCTGAGAAAACTATAACATACAAAGGAACACAGAGGATAAGTGTACCTCCACATAACTCCATTGAAGAGTATTCTATCCCAGATGCCCTCTGTGTGTCTGGCTTACACAGAAGGGAGTTGTCCCATCCTCGGTGGGGTTTCTAACCCCAAGCCAGCCCAAACTTGTAGAAAGAGCCCTGGCCTTCATGTTCTCTGGCCTGCACTCCCTGAAGCCTATCTGAGCATCACCACTGAAAGATGAAAAACATCCCAGACAGGGAATCTAAGCTAGAGATTTAGGTGCTAATCCTCCATCTGTTGTCACTTTATCCCTGAGTCCTGGGACACTTTCTTCACAAATAGAAGGAGGAGGTGAGGTAGAGTGATCTCTACAGTCCCTTCAGATTCTGCAGCCCTAGCAGCAGGTTCTGGGCAAAGCGGTGAAGTGGGCCGTGGCACTCTGGCTTGGTGTAGCTCCCATCCCGGGGCATGCCCTCCGGAACACATCCTTCTCAACTCCCTCTCTTCAATGAAGTTTTAAAGAAGAGAGGCTGCTTGGCACATGGCACAGGGGTTGTTACTGGGAACACCATCAGGCCACCTGTCAAAAGGCTCCAGGTAAGGAATTAATTACTTTGGTGAAATTAGTACTGCACATTTAGAAGCCTCATTTGTCAACAGCCTCAGAGGTTTGGAGAGACAAGCCAACTAAAAGGCCAAATTATCACTTTAAAATAAGAATTACATCTGCCAAGAAGACCAGGCATATGGGACCTCCAGCCACGACAGGCCCTTTCTGCAGGCCGTCTATGTGGAAACCAGAGGGTTATTTGATCAGCTTTATGACTAGGAAGAGTGCTGGCATGAGCTGCGGGAGCCTGCTATAAGCATCTCCATGAGAGGCAGGCACCCACCAGGACCAGATAATCGCTAGACCAGGGCCCGGCTGGGGAAGGCACCAGCATTATCTTTTGAATCTTTTCTTTCCGTGTGTGTGTGTGTGTGTGTGTGTGTGTGTGTGTGTGTATCTTTTAAAAACAGTAATTAATTAATGACCGATGGTGCCTATTTTCTTTTTTTACTATTCAATTAAGAGAATCAGGTAAACATGGTAAAGTATTTAAAAAAAGAATATAGCTTTTAAAATCCTATACCAAGCTTTCTGTTTGTTCAGATATTAAAGAGCATGCTGATTTTTATTCTATTAAACATCACATTGTAAATATGTCCCAGGACATTAACAATCATTTAAACTTTACTTTAAAGATTGAAAAAGATGGGTACATTCTTTGCGTAGACACATCAGTATATTTAATCAGTGACAGGCATTATAGTCCATTATCTGCAATCACTTGGAGCATGTTTTGAACTGTATTGTATGACAACTGTTTATTTCTCCCTTATTTCCAAGCTACTGAAAAGGAGATGGCATACTGCAATCTACAAGCACAGAAAAGACCTCCCAAAGTGAAAGTGCCCTGTCCAGTGAGAACCTTGGGGCTTATAAAATCTCCACGGTGACTAGGGAGCAATCTGCCAGACTGAGTCCTCATCATGGTAAGTAGGAAAGGAGAAGGTGTGCTCTTCTTCCCCAGATAATAAGCAGCATCCTTTCGCCCAGACAACAGATATGTGATCTTGCCAAACAAACCCTCAGCACTTTCCCCCTTAATTCTATCTTGAAAGAGAAGGGAAATAAGAATTTCCAGCCAAACTTAGACAAGGGTGAGGCCATGTCAAATCAGTGAAAATTATATTTCAGGGGAGGCATAACCTAGCAGAAACATCATGACTCCACCTACATGCAGGATGAGCTCTGAGTCCCCAAACTAGTTTATGTTCATATCCCAGAACATTTTCCGGGCTCCTGCAATGCATATACTACAGATCTGGACAAATACCTCCCATTGCCTTGTAGCAAACTGTGGACACCGTAAGAATATCTCTTAATACCCAGCTGCCTGCTTGTGCCTTGCCTTCACTAATGGGGGGACAGAAATGTCTTCTGTACAGCTTCTCTAGGATGAGACATTAACAGAAATGCATGGATGGATTTACAACTGGCATGGATCAATTTCTAGTTACTTTACAATTATTGATTAGGGAACTCAAACAGGCTTTGCTACTTACCAGGCAGAAAACTAAATCTTCCCACCCATAAATCTTGAGAAAAAGCCAGAAAAACATGAAAACTGGTGTTTTCTGGAAAAAGAGCATGCCAAGACAAGAGTATAATCAGCTCAAAGCTGAGAATCAAGTAACAAACATATCTGCAGACGTGAGCTTGAGAAACCTGCCATCCTGGCAAGGCACTCCCACCCGCAGCAGCCACCTATGCTGCAATTGGAATCGACGGGAGGCTTTTTCACTTCAAGCAAAAGATTTCTGTCAGGGTGAACATATTTTAATCCACTGCATGCATTGGTACCATGTTATTTACAAGGACAAAACCTGACTATTTCAAGAGTCTGCTTTTGTTGTGTCACTCTGTACAGGCCTGGTGCACATGTTCCCAAGGCGCGCGCGCGCACACACACACACACACACACATACACACACACACAATCAAAGAGAAAAGAGAGGGTGGGGAAAGTAATATTGTAATGTACATACAGAGCACATGTATAGCCATAGATAAACCTTGGAAATGGTGATCTATAAGAGGGAGGTATCCAATTAAAATATGCTGTATTCTAAAGGAGGATATTTTTTAGAACTTGTTCTTTTTGATGTCTTCAGGGTTGGAACTCAGCCCATTTCTTTAAAATATACTGAGTTCCTTAAGAAGCTTTTAAAAAGTCTGAAGCACTCAATACATTTTGTCATCACCATGACAAGGAATGATGGGAACAACGTAAAGATGCCACTGTCCGTGTGCTGCACGCTTACCATGAGGCCAGAGAGAGGGGGAAGGGTTAAGAAAGAAAAATTATGAACATCAGGAGTGATACCAGAGAACACTGGTCTCTTCCCTTGAAGAATCAACAATGTGAACAGCTATAATTCAACAAAGGGTCCCCTGGTCAATGCACAAACACGTTTGAGAGATCTGTGCATTGAAACATCTAAAGGTGGGTAAGTGGGAGCGACCGAGAAGGTGAGAGGGAGAAGAACTCAAAGGAACTACGGATACAGCCCTGCAGCTGGGAGCTCACTGCAGGATTCAGCTCAGAGAGGGGAAGAATCAGGTTGTGGCTGGCACTCCCTTCAGCCAGATGTAGCACAGAGATTGAGTGAGCACTCCTGCAGGAGTAGGCAGTAGGAGCTGCAGTTGAGCCAGTGACCTAGGCAGGGAGGGACACAGCATAGAAGTGCAGCCATGGTTACCTGATAATCAGCATTCCAGACAGAGAAACAAAGCCATCAAGCCTGGTTGCTTTCCCTTAACTTCCCAGACCTTGCCTCCCTGACTCACCCCCTTCAGGTAGGGTTGCAGAGCACATTATCTGCAAACCCGATAAGTGGTACTACTTTTTCCCTGAGCGAAAGGTATACTCTGTGACTAATCCCAGGTCAGGTGGAGGCACAGAGCAGACACCTTGGAGGTCCGCTGGTCACCATTGCTGGAAGGGCACAGCAACGAAGGAGGCAGCCAGGTTCCCCCAGCTCACCCCACTACCACGCATTGGGACTACATTGCTGGAGACGTCTGGCTGCAGAAGACAGCACTGGGATTTCATGAAATCAGAGCCCCATCATCCACTGCATTTCCTTATGGAGTTGGGGTGTTGGTCCCTGGTATCAGAACAACTGGATTGCAGGGGCAGCGCTCACCTTTCCAGGGAGCACAGGCCATTTTCCACTACCCTGTGGAGACCTGGAAAGCCAGAGAAGTGCAAGAGAGCAAAAACAAAACAAAACAAACAACACCTTGTGATTCAGGGCCACCTACTGGAAAACAACAGAAAGACTTTTTATTAATCTACTAGGTAAGTGCCACTCATATATAGATGCCTAGACAGAGAAGGAATCCATCAAGTACCATGAATAACCAAGATAACGAGGCAGCTCAGAAAGAAAATGAAAAATCTCCAGAAAGTAAACTTAAAGACATGTATTTTAAAAGACAGAGAAGTCAAGATTGTAGTTCTGAAAAAATTCAACAAGATACAAGAAAATGCAGATAAATAGTTTAATAAACTCTGAAACCAAATTAACAACCAAAATGAGTACTTTACCAAAAAGACTGAAGCTTTAAAAAAGAACCAAATAGAAAATCTGTAGATGAAGAACTCAATAAAAGAGATAAAGAATGAACTAGCAAGCATAGGAAACACAGATAAAGGAAAAAATAAGTGATATTGAAGACAGAATCTAGAAATGATGCAGAGGGAAGAAGAGACTTGAGAGAGAGAGAGAGAGAGAGAGAGAGAGAGAGAGAGAGAAAAGAACTCTACAAGAACTATCTGACTCCATCAGAAAGAGCAATATAAGAATAATAGGCATACCAGAGAAGGAGAAGGGAACGAAAAGCCTATTCAAACAAATAGTTGAAAAAAATTTCCCAAACCTATAGAAGAGCAAGATGCCCGAATCCAAGAAGCAAATAGAATACCAAATTACCTCAATCCAAAAAGGCCTTTTCCAAGGCAAATTATATTAAAACTGTCGAAAATTAAAGAAATAATTCTCAAGGCAGCCAGGAAAAAGAAGAAAGTAACTTATAAAGGAAAGCCCATTAGGTTAACATCAGACTTCTCAGCAGAAACTCTACAAGCCAGAAGAGAGCAGAACCAAGTATTCAAACTACTGAAAAAACAAAATTACTAGCCAGCCAAGAATAATATATCCAGCAAAGTTATCCTTTAGATATGAAGGAAGAATAAAGACTTTTCCAGACATACAAAAGCTGAGAGGTTTTATCATCAGAAGACCTCCACTGCAGGAAATACTGAAGGGGGGTATACCTGAAACAAAGAACAGAAGTTCACAAATCTACCAGTAAGATCACCAACTATCTTACAGCCATAAACAGGGATAATTTGTGGCAACAAAAACATAAAAGGGGAGGGAAAGGAATAAAGATCTGAATTTGCAAAGGAAGGTGGTGATCAGATGCATTCAAAAGAAGGAAAAAAAAAAACCAATTACCATATATATGAAACTTCCTTTTACATACTCCTAATAGTAACCACACACAAACAAAACCCAAAACTGAGACACACAAATTATAAAAAAAAAAAAAAGGAAAGAAGTATGGCATGTCACCAAAGAAAAAAAACACAAAGGAAAAGAATGAACAGAGGCACAGAGCTACCAGAAAACAAAGGATAAAATGGCTATAGGAAATCCTCACATATCAATAATTACTCTAAATGTAAATCGACTGAATTCACCAATAAAAAATCACAGAGTAGCAGATTGGATCAAAAAACAAAACCCAACCATTTGCTGCTTTTAGGAGACACAAAGCTGCAAAGACAAACTCTAAGTGAAAGGGTGAAAAAAGCAGAGGAATTGAAAGCTTTTCCTCTAAAATCAGGAACAAGACAAGGATGTCCACTCTCACCACTCTTATTCAACATACTACTGGGAGTCCTAGCCAGAGCAATCAGTCAAGAGAAAGAAATCAAGGGCATACAAATTAGAAATGGAGAAGTAAAATGTCCATTTTTGTAAATGACATGATTCTTTATATAGAAAACCCTAAAAATTCCACCAAAAAATTTATTGGAAAAGACAAACAACCGAATGGGAGAAAATATTTGCAAAAAACAGTTCCAATAAGGGGTTAATATCCAAAATATATAAAGAAGCCCAGCTGGCATGGTTCAGTGGCTGAGCATCAACCTATGAACCAGGAGGTCACAGTTCAATTCCCAATCAGGGCATATGCCTGGGTTGTGGGCTCGATCCCCAGTGTGGGGCATGCAGGAGGCAGCTGATCAATAATTCTCTCATCATTGATGTTTCTATCTCTACCTCTCCTTTCCTCTCTGATGAAAAAAATCAATATATATATCATACAACGAAACACCAAACAAACAAAAACAATTGAAAAATAGGCAGAGCACCTGAACAGACACTTCTCCCAAGAAGACATACAAGTAGCCAACAAATATGAAAAGATGGTTAACTCCATCAGCCATTAGGGAAATGCAAATCAAAACTACAATGAGATATCACCAGACACCTGTTAGAATGGCTATTATAAACAAGACAAGTAATAATAAGTGTAGGAGAGTGTGTAGAGAAAAAGAAGCCCTCATTCACTGCTGGAGGAATGTAAGCTGGTATAGCCACTATGGAAAACAGTATGGAGGTTCCTCAAGACATTAAGAATAGATTTAACCATCTGTCCCAGCAATTCCTCTTCTGGGTATCTGCCCAAAAATTTTGAAAACATTTATTTGCAAAGATATATGCACTCCTAGGTTCAATGTATCATTATTCATGGTGGCCAAGACATGAAAACAACCAAAGTGCCCTTCAATAGATGACTGGAACAAGAAGATGTGATTATATATATATATATATATATATATATATATATATGTATGTATATATATTATATGGAATACTACTCAGCCATAAGAAAATACGAAATACTACCACTTGTGATAGCATGTATAGACTTCGAAAATATTATGCTAAGTGAAATATGTCAAGTGGAAAAAGCTATTAATCATATGAAGTCACTCTTATGTGGGATATAAAACTGAAATTCATAGACACAGACAACACTATGGTGGTTACCAGAGGGAAGAGGGTGGGGAGGCAGAAAGGGTAAAGGAGGGCAAATATATGGTGACAAAAGATTATATGACTTGGGGTGATGGGCACACAATGCAATATCCAGACCATGTATCATAGAAATGTACACTTGAAACTTATATAATCTTATTAACCAACTAGAGGCCCAGTGCATGAAATTCGTGCACGGAGGGGCGTTCCTCAGCCCAGCCTGCACCCTTTCCAATCTGGGACCCCTCAGGGAACGTGGGATCGGGCCTAAACCGGCAGTTGGACATCCCTCTCACAATCTGGGACTGGCTCCTAACCACTTGCCTGCCTGCCTGCCTGATCGCCCCTAACCCCTCTGCCTGCTGGCCTGATTGCTGCTACCTTGCCCCCATGCCAGCCTGATTGCCCCTACCTTGCCCCCCTGCCAGCCTGATCGCTCCTACCTTGCCCCCCTGCCTGCCTGATCGCCCCTAACTGCCCTTCCCTGCCAGCCTGATCTCGCCCCTAACTGCTCTCTCCTGCTGGTTTGATCTTGCCCCCAAATGCCTCTGCCTTGGCCCCCACCACCATGCCTTTGTCTGGAAGGAAGTCGGACGTCTGGAAGATGGCCGGTCAACCCGGTCTAATTACCACATTACCCTTTTATTAGTATAAATATATTATATAGGATAGGATTGCTTAAATGGGGTGGGGGGAACTGTTTTCAGCAGGAGGAGATGCTCTTGGCAGAAAAAAACATATAATCCCTATATTTGGACTGATAGCCAGCCATATGCAGTATACTGCCAAACCGGTCATTAAAAAAATTGAATCACTTTCTTACACCTTACACCAAACAGCTATTGCCCTTAAAACCCCTCCTCAGCCCCCACCTTAGATTCTGCCTTCACAGTTCACCCAGAGTAGGTTTTGACTGGTTGGTTTCTGTGCCAGTCAGCGTCAAAAGCTCCGCCTCCTAGGCAGCCACTGGCTCCTCGCACTTCACCCAGATTTGGTTCTGACTGGTCAGTTTCTATGCCAGTCAGCATCTCCAGGCCTGATCATAGAGGCGGGGCTGATCAGCAGCTGCCCCAGGCTGCTGGCAAGCGGGCTGAACTGCTGACCTCTGGAAGAGAGAGAGAGAAGCTTGGCTGCTGGCAAGGCCCAGAGAGAGAAGCAGGGTCTGGTCACCCTGCTTCTCTCTCTGGGCCTACCCAGCAGCCGTTGCCGCTGCTGATCAGCCCGCCTCTCTCTCTCTCCGAGAGGTCAGCAGTTCAGCCCGCTTGCCTGCTGCGCACGCAGCCTGGCGTTGAGTCGAGCCTTTGGTCATTGTGGATGTTATGACCCTGGCTCTTTATATATATCGATGTCACCCCAATAAGCTTAATAAATTTAAATTTTAAAAAAGAAAAATTATGACACAAATGGGCAGGGAGAAAAACCAAGATGGCGGCATAGGTAAACACCTAAACTGCTGCCTCGCACAACAATTTCAAAACTACAACTAAAAGACAGAACGGACACCATCCAGAACCACAGGAAAGCTGACTGAGTGAAAATTCTACAACTAGAAGGATAGAGAAAAGCTCACAGAGAATTGGAGGTACGGCAAAGGGTCTTTGTGCGCGCGGAGAGGAAGGGCGGCTGAGAGCCTGGCTGACTTTCTCTGGCGGAAGGGGGAAGGGAGCCCCCGACCGCACTGAACCCCAGTTCTGACTGCACTGAACCCCTGTTCCGGGCGAGCCCCTGGGGACCCACGCTCTTGTGGGGGAAGTCTGGACTCTCAGGCGGACACTCGGGAGCCGGGGAAGGCGGAGGACTGAAAGTCCTCTCGCGCCAGTGCGCACAAAGCCTGCGGAGGCTGCCACAGGCTTTCCCTAGCGGAAGGGAGTGAGAGGCTCCTGACGGCACTGAACCTCAGTTCTGACTGAAGTGAGCCCCAGTTCTGACTGCAGTGAACCCCAGTTCCAGGCGAGCCCCTGGGGACCCACGCTCTTGTGGGGGGAGTCTGGACTCTCGGGCGGAGACTCAGGAGCCGGGGAAGGCGGAGGACTGAAAGTCCGCTCGCGCCAGTGCGCACAAAGGCTGCGGAGGCTGCCACAGGCTTTCCCTAGCGGAAGGGAGTGAGAGGCTCCTGACGGCACTGAACCTCAGTTCTGACTGAAGTGAGCCCCAGTTCTGACTGCAGTGAACCCCAGTTCCAGGCGAGCCCCTGGGGACCCACACTCTTGTGGGGGGAGTCTGGACTCTCGGGCGGAGAATCGGGAGCCGGGAAGGCAGAGGACTGAAGGCACACACGTGCGCGCAAGGGCAACGCTGACGGGAAGCCAAGACTGAGACCCCACCCCATCCAAGCTGAGCACAGAGGCTATTGCAATTTGGCAAGTCTAATCCTATTAGGCTGTCTCCAGCACCGGACTTCTCCCAGCATAGACACAGCTGATCCTTACAGCCAACTGGCCTGGAGGTCAATTCTTCCCAGTGATACCAACAATAAAGACTTAATTACAACAAGGCTGTACACACAGTCCACAAAGGTGTGCACCAAGAGTGTCCACCTCAGGTTAACTGGGGAGGCAGACCCACTGGGCCAAATTGGAAACCTAGCACACAAATCTACCAACTCAGGGAAGCAGTGAAAATGCGGCGTCTAAGAATCAGATCACAAACAAAAGAAATGGAGGAAAACAAACGACTGGATATAGAATTCAAAACCACGGTTATAAGGCTTTTTAAGAATATCCTAGAAAAGGCCAATAAATATAACGAGACCCTCGAAGAGATGAAAAAGGACCAACTAGAAATTAAACATACACTGACTGAAATAAAAAATATTATACAGAGACCCAAAAACAGACAAGAGGAACACAAAAATCAAGTCAAAGAATTGAAATACAAAGAAGCAAAAAACACTCAACCGAAAAAGCAAAAAGCAAAAAAAAAAAATCCAAAAAGTTGAAGATAATGTAAGAAGACTCTGGGACAACTTCAAGCGTACCAACATCAGAATTATGGGGGTGCCAGAAGAAGAGAGAGAGCAAGATACTGAAAACCTATTTGAAGAAATAATGACCGAAAACTTCCCCCACCTGGTGAAAGAAATAGACTTACAAGTCCAGGAAGCCCACAGAACCCCAAACAAAAGGAATCCAAAGAGGACTACACCAAGACACATCATAATTAAAATGCCAAGAGCAAAAGACAAAGAGAGAATATTAAAAGCAGCAAGAGAAAAACAGTTAGTTACCTACAAGGGAGCACACATACGACTGTCAGCTGACTTTTCAATAGAAACTATGCAGGCCAGACGGGAGTGGCAAGAAATTTTCAATGTGATGAATAGCAAGAACCTACAACCAAGATTACTCTACCCAGCAAAGCTATCATTCAGAATTGAAGGGCAGATAAAGAGTTTCACAGACAAGAAAAAGCTAAAGGAGTTCATCACCACCAAACCAGTATTATATGAAATGCTGAAAGGTATTCTTAAAGAAGAGGAAGAAGAAAAAAGGAAAGATAAAAATTATGAACAACAAATACATATCTATCAACAAGTGAACCTAAAGATCAAGTGAATTAAAAACCTGAGGAACAGAATAATCTGGTGAATATAATAGAATCAGGGGCATAGAAAGGGAGTGGACTGATAATTCTCAGGGGGGAAGGGGTATGGGGGGGTTCATAAAGAGACTGGACAAAAATCATACACCTATGGATGAGGACAGTGGGGGGTAGGTAAGGGCAGAAGGTGGGGTGGGAAATGGGTGGAGGGGAGCTATGGGGGAAAAAAGGAGAAATAATTGTAATAATCTGAATAAAGATTTATTTAAAAAAAAAAAACAAATGGGCAGGGCACAGAATAATCATAAAATTTGAAAAATTTAAAGATTTTAATGAGTTCAAGAAGTAAATAAGAAATAAATAGAATAAGGCAAACATTTTAAGATATTAGTATTTGCACTTAGTGGTAGCACATGGGTTTAATCCATTGTAATACAGAAATTTAGTTTAATTTAATAGTCATTTCTTAAAGGCATAAAGTACTATAGACCAATTATTCTTTCTTTTAACTTGATTATATATATATTTTTTAATGATATCAATTTAAGTTTACGTTGCTATCAAAGGTCTGCATTTTCATTCTAAGCCAGTGGTCGGCAAACTGCGGCTCATGAGGCACATGCGGCTCTTTGGCCCCTTGAGTGTGGCTCTTCCACAAAATACCACGGTCTGGGTGAGTCTATTTTGAAGAAGAGGCGTTAGAAGAAGTTTAAGTTTAAAAAATTTGGCTCTCAAAAGAAATTTCAATCGTTGTACTGTTGATATTTGGCTCTGCTGACTAATGAGTTTGCCACCCACTGTTCTAAGCCAACAAACACATATTAGCAGAAAGACCCCACCCTCTTATTTTGACCCTTTCAATATAGTGACTGCCAGCAGTATCTAAAACTAAATACTGTGCCTATGATTAAACTACTTCTACTAATCAGAGTAAGTTTTCAATAACAAAATTCAATTTATCCAAGAAAATAGAGGCTTTCAACTTTCAATATTTTTCTATTCTTAAATGGACTTTTTTTTAAATAACTAAAGAAAATTAAAATAGATGTGACTCTTGGAATTGGTAACCTATTCATAAAGTAAAATTACTTCATGAAAAATCAATTTATAACTACATAAAACTTTGCATTCTAAGAACTCCTGCATTTATATATTTCTTCATCAAGGCAACAGACTTGAAAGGAAAGTACATTAGCGACCTTGTCCTCATTGTAAACAAATAGAAACAAAGAGTATAAGAAAAAAAAAGCAATTTGCCTAAAATTACATGGAGCAGAATGGAGGAGGAGGGGGATTAGAGAGGGTGCCAGAGAAAAGGCTACTTCAGATTAAATTATTGTTCCAAACACTGTATAAAAATAACAAAAGAGTTCACTCTTTGACAGTTTTTAATGATACAACTTGGGTGTCTGCTATGTTTAAAATACACAGGATCTATATAGATGCTGATGAAAGTATTTAAGTGCTTTTAGTTTGGGTTCATGAAAGAAAATATCCAAAAAAAATTGTTTCCTCACCCACAATATAAAATATTAATCTAAGTGTGGTAAGGCCTTCATCCCCTTTCTTTTATCCATTCTACTTTCCTCTTTCTAAAACTCTACCAAGATAGCAAGAATTCATAAATTGAAGTTAGCATGGCATTCATCTTGATACTATAGTTTGCAAATCTTGTTTAAAATGTTTTAAGACATGACAAATAAATGCAATATATGATCCTAGAATGTATCCTGTTTTAGCAGGGAGAAAAATAATGTAAAAAACAATACTGGAATCTGGATTAAAAATTAAAATATTGCATCAATGCAAATTTCTTGATTTAGAAAACTATACTTGGTTATATAAGAAATATACTAATTTTTAAGGCATAGGGACAATTTGGCATGATATCTGCAAACCATGTATAAGTAGTTCACAGAACGTGTCTATGTGTGTAAAAAGGGAGAGAATGACAAAGCAAGGGAGGTAAATGTTTCAAAAAATATAAATCTGCCATGGCCAGTGTGGCTCTGTTGGTTGGAGCATCATCCCATGCACAAAATGGTGGTGGGTTTGATCTCTGGTCGAGGCATCCTGGAGGCAACTGATCTATGTTTCTCTCTTACATGGAGGTTTCTTTTACCATCCCCCCCCTCCTCCTTTACCCTCTTCTCTCTCTCTCTCTCTCTCTCTCTCTCTCTCTCTCTCTTCCCTCTCTTCTCCTCACCTCTATTTCTCCCTTCCCTCCTTCCCTCCCACTAAAATCAATTTTTAAGAAAACAGATAAATGAGTCAAGTTCTTTGATCTTACAACTTTTCTGTAAACTAAAAATTAATTAAAAGTAAACAATTTAAGAAATAAATTTCAAAATCCTATTTCTTATCGCATCTAAAAAATGTCTTTTCTACATGCAATACAAATAAAGTATACATACATGATCTAGCAATGTTTATACTCAGCTCTTAATTTTACAATAGTAGACTTAAAGAAAAATTTGTTACCAGTTCTTTCCTATCATTCTACAGACCTGTGAGGGAAAAGCTATAATTTTTTAAATAAACTAATTTTCCATTACATTAATTAACCTGATGTCAATAACAATTACTTCTGAAGTTATTAAGATACATTTATAGTTATATAATTATGTTCCAAATTTGTTTCATTTTTTTAACTTAACCAATCTCCAAATGGTCAATGACATTTGTTTTTAAAATTCTATTCAGAAGTTGACTTTACAAGAAAAACCTGCGAAATACCTTCACTTTAAATTTCTCTTAAAATTCAACAAAAACACAAAACACAAAATTGGTTGAATTCACTGCATGAGTAAAGTGGTCAATGCTAAAATATATGACATAAAATAATCTTTAAAATAATCTATTGTAACAAGCCTATCTCTATTCTCAACAAGCAGCCTACAGATTAATGCATCTTTATTATCCAAAGCAGAAAAATAGTCAAATATCTTTTACTTCCCCTGAAAAAAGTTTACAATGCACATAAAAAAGGGAAGTTTCTGCCTTTATAAATTGGTGTTCTTATAAGAACAGGTAATTGCTACAAATCAAGTCCTTTTGTATCTATATCAACAACCTCTCCCTAAAAACAGATCATAGTAAACTTTTTTTAATAAGTACACTGGAAATGGCTTTATAAGCGTGGGCGATAACACTTCATTTAGCCAGTATCTGCTGCAATGCAGAGATTCACAGGTGAGAATGTTTTGGGGAACACTAAATGTATAACTTGAAGCGCCAAAACCTTTTCTACTCAAAATGATTTAGGTGGAAAATTTAATTCTAACATGAATTACTCAATTCTTTGTTCTTATATAGATTATTCTTAATCCCTGATAGTGATATGATTATGAATATATTATTTTACTAAGCATGACACAAGGCCTACTAGAGTGGCCAGGGCTGTCTGCCTCTGTGCTGAGCAGGCCCATCATGCTTTGATGCTTTTACCTCACACATGTGTGTGCTTATCATATAAATGAATTCTATTGCCTTTTTAATATCTGTAGTAATATCAGCTTTGTCCCTAAAAGGCCCCTCACACCCTTGCTAACACAATGGCTCCAATGCACTACAGGTTAAAAACACAACAATAACTAAATTTGCTAGATTGTGCCCCAATTAGATCACCTAGGCAGGGGGACTCTGATTTGTAGCTCTCTTCCTATGCAACCTTTAGGCTCACAGTATCTTTGAGTATGTTTTATCATCCGTAACAGGAATGTTAGATGTTGTACCCATTGCAAGAATTAACACCAGATAAGACAATGGACTGGAAAGCTCTCACTTACATAAAAAGTACTAAAAACAAATATTGGTTGTTTTTTGTTGTGATGCTGGTTATTAATAAAGCTCATGAGCTTATGGACCTGGAAACACTGTTATTTCCTTTTGGGCTCAAAACTATGGTTCCAGGTGATGAGCTAGCTCTGTTCCTGAGAATCAGAAGCTAAGGAAACTACGAAAGGACTAATGTTTAATGTCTAAGCAGAAAGTGTATATGAGTAGGTTTATAATCTCCAATAAAACTGGCCTGTGACACTGACTGGTGTTCTTTCTTATCAAGAGAATATTAAACAGGAATCTGGAATTAAATTTACAGTCAGTGTTTTAAACAGGCAGAGTACTTAGACATACAGCTAAGTATGGAACTTTGTGATATTTGTCACAAAAGATGGAAGAACGGAGAGAAGTTAGCTCAAAAACTCCTCTAAACATTTAATCTCATCAACAAATTTCTGTGACAATAAAGACATCCGATAAGTTTGCCACAAGTGATCATAAATTATTAGTGCTGATCATTCCATTATACTGTTTTGAAAACAACTTGGTGCTGTCTGAGTAAATCATATTCTGCCTGTGGCTATGTAGCTCACCTCGGAATTATTTCAGAATCATCTAAAATGACTCATTTTTCTATTAAAATGATGAATGAGCTAAATGAGGTATGTAATAAATACTGCAGGTTTGTAAACAGATTCCTGCTCTCGAGAGAATGGAGGCCTTACTTCATTTAGTAATTCTGCCCCTCGTAATTTTCAGGAGAAGTCATCCTTAAAATGTAGTTAGTAAAGAAAAGAGTAGAGAGAGGCACAATGGAACAAAATGGTGAAAGTCTTTATGGTTGAAGGAATAACCCAGGGTACATGAAAATAAACCCTCACACCCCGAAAGCAGGGCTCAACTCCAAATATCAAGAAACACAGAAAGAGCATAACTCAGTTCCATTTAGGAATCATATCTTAGCAATAAAAACAGGGATACTTAAAGGAAATAAATACAGCGCTGTTCGAGAATGTTTAGCATTATGAATTTAATGTCCAATAAACAAAAATGAAGCAAATCTCACTGCATGTGGTATGTCATATATTCAACATTACTGCTATCACTGAAGTCACTAAATCACAGGCCCAGGCACAATAGGCTGAAAGCAATTCTCAAGGCTGTGTCAGAAGTGATAGTGTGAGACTCGCCACTGAAGACAAAGTGGACAGATCAATGTTGAACACAAAGGAACACGTGCCTTACAGTCTCATTCAAAACATAATGTGCAAAACTCTTATTTGGGATTTGTAAGGATTGATGGAATTCACTATGGTTATATAAAACTTTTAATTTGTTACAGGTGAAAGCAAAAACTCAGGGCCATATTTCTTAGCCTCTTCAGTAGGAAAAGAGATTATGATGTCAGTTCAATAAAATTCCAAAGCCCTAATGACAGTTCATTTAGGACCAGGCAGTGAAGCAAATAAGTTAACAAAATGCCAGGTCATTATAAAGAGATGGAATTATAACTAGCTTTTTGGACCTTAGTTATCTATGGATTTTTACTCAGTGCTCTTCATACCTCACCTTGACACCCATAATGACCCAAGTGATGGGATGTCAATATGCTATTTATGGCAAGGCCACCACATAGGACACTGCTCAACAAAAGTTGCCCTGAGCCAATCAGTTTGCAAGAAATGTGGTGCATTTTTTTAAAGTATATTTAGAATGAGAATATGACAGCATATTCTAAGCAGAGTTGCTCCTCATAGCGGTCTTTAAATACAACTTGTTGTTGACAAGACCATCAACAGCATTATACTCAGCTGTGCTATTTTCTTCTCTCCTCACTTTGTCAACAAGGTCATACAAGCTGAGACAGTCCCTTGGAAAAAAGCAATACGAGCAACTTGCAGACACCTCTACATTGTGTTCACTGGACAATGGGAGTGAATCTCCTCTCCAGCCCCTCAGTACCTGCCAGCATGCCACCATGCTTCTCTGAGGCTCCTTGGTAGGGCTAAGTGCCTAGGTCCGTGGTCGGCAAACTCATTAGTCAACAGAGCCAAATATCAACAGTACAACGATTGAAATTTCTTTTGAGAGCCAAATTTTTTAAACTTAAACTTCTTCTAACGCCACTTCTTCAAAATAGACTCGCTCAGGCCGTGGTATTTTGTGGAAGAGCCACACTCAAGGGGCCAAAGAGCCGCATGTGCCTCGCGAGCCGCAGTTTGCTGACCACTGGCCTAGGTGGTTCTGCAGAGCTGGAGAGGGAGGGTGTGTGTGTATATTTGAAAAAGATATATTCAACTGGTTCAGTTTTCTGTATACAAGCAATACTGAAATCTGTAAACAGTCCTATTCTTTCTCTGGGCCCTTAACAAAGGCTGGGCTGGCAAACTGAGACAAAACATGTTTCTCCTTTTCTACAGCAGCAGCAAGCAAACAAACCTGAACCTGCCCTGGCACTCTATAACTAGCAATCTTTGATTAACAGTCTCTTCACAGGGCAGTATGCCTTCCAGCTGGCAGTAATAACACTGCTTTTACATACACAGGAGGTGAGGACCACACATAATAACAAAGGATATAAAGAGAGAAGATGGCACACGGATGCTCTGTGCTGGAAACCGTAATGGATCCAAACACACAGAAGGCACAGGATGCTACCTGCTCTGCTCCCCCTTGCCCCTTTAAATTTCCCAATAAGAGAGTAACTGAGAAAGAGTTAGAAGGAATGGGACTTGCAAGTGGACCCCAGGCCCCATTCTCACCAATAACATGGAGGAAGATATATTTAAATGGCTCAGATCCCCAAACATACAAAGTAGAAACTCTATATTTAAATAGTCTTCAAAAGCACAACTCTGAATCACCAACTTCATTTTTGGAATTGAAAGCAAATTAATACTCAATGCATGTCAAAACAATTGGGGCTTAGGGTCTATAGCAAGAAAACAAGCACAACGCATATATAACCAGAGGGATTGCATTAATAGAAGTTAAAATCAAAGTACTAACTTGCGCCCAAAAAAAGCAAAAAAAAAAAATAAATAAAATTTAACTATCTTTAAGTGCCCAATAAAAGAACCCAGGATAACTGCTGCTACACTGTCACTCATTCACCTGGATAATTAACAATACTAAAAGCCCCAACTGATCACTCACTGTTTTTTTACACAGAACTTTTGAGCATGAACCTTCTTGATCACAGCAAAATTACAACCCCAATTGTATCCTTTGCCCTTGGGTAGGGTCTCACTTATACTTGGGCAGCAGTGGTATTCTTATCTACTTCCTCTGATTTAGTCATTTCCCTCCATATCCCAAATTCTAAACATTTTTCTCTTTTACCATGAAATTTCAACTGTCACAGTTTGAAGCACAAACAAAACACTGAAAAGGACACAGCACAAAATTAACCAATTGTTGATTGCTTCACTGGCACATTGCAGACAAAAAGGAAACTGGGAAAGAAAAAGTGACATTTTGGTGAAACAGTTGCTTAAATTTGCAAAAACTAGATTTATGCATTCACCTGACCTAATTTTGTAGGTTTTTTCTCCTAAATACTATGAGGTTTTCACAAATTCAAAATTGTAATACAAATAGAAAAACAAAACCGAAGGTAAGAATGCTCTTCCCCACAAACCCTACACTTGACTGGAGACTGTGAAGAAAAGCAACCAGATTGAATTCATCTGTGCATCTCTAGCAACTAACAGTGCCTAGCACACAGTAGGTGTTTAACAAATTTGTGATGGAGGGGAATGTTGAAAGGGGACAAAATATCTAATGATCTGACTAATGATCTCTCTGCTTCCATTCATTTCTTCCTCTATTCCATCCTTCACATGTCGCTAGAATGAGCTATCAAAATGCCCATCTAACTATTTCATTTGTCCCCCTCAAACCTTGGGTTCTATGAAACTCAGGATCTTAACCAACTTCTTCTGCCTCATCCCTCAACACTCCTTATACTGCCCTTCCCACTCGGCCGTCCCTTGTAGTGCCCCATTGTCCCCATGCTTTTGCCTGCAATATCACAGGCTGGACCATCCCCACTCCTCCCCGCGAAGTGCATTCCTACACTCACTGCAGGCCTCAGCTCAGGCACCACTTGCCTAGGAAATCTTCCTCCCCTTTTCCTCTCCTCCTACTTACAGGCTTAAATAGATTCAAGCCTTCATTTACTTCATCAGCACATATTCACTGACTGTTGACTCTTTGCTAGGCAATGGCACATACTAGGCACTTGAATGTGTGAAATAAATTCGAATGTGAATAAATGAAAAAACAGCAATGAGTTAAAAAAAAAGTCCCTGCTTTCATAAAAGTGAGAATTCTCACAAAAATATAAGTAGCATGGCTCTATAACAGACTTAACACTTTTTAACATTATTTTAAGTATATCTCCCACATTTTACTGTGAATTTCTTAAGGACAGGATTTTGTCTTCTTCATTTCTATATCTTCAGTATCTAGCATACAGTAAGCACTCAATAAAACATCTGTCCTAAGAGGAAGAAAATTATTTCACATGTATGTCTGTAATCTCCAGAATATTTCAGTAACTATCCCCCTTAAGTAAGTAAAGCGAGGCTTCTTTTCAAGTTTAAATTTAAAAAGACAATACCACATAATTCTGCGGTGATAAGAAACGACTAATGTTAAAACAGCCTAATGAGAGAAAAAGAAGTCAATCAAATTTTAATTGACATTTTAAAAAGAAATCAAATATATTTGCAAAGTCAAAAAAATACAGCTCCCTGCTCTGTGATTAAAAAAAAAAAAATCTAACGACATAGCAAATGTTAGATTGATCTGTACGAGATCTTAAACATCACACAAAACGTCATGTTGCATTAACTTTACAGGTTTCCTCTTATTTAGTCTTCACTCTTAGGAGCAGGTGGTTTCCTGATCCTAAGCAGCACAGCTTTAATGTGGATTTTAATTAACATTTTGTGTGCATAAAATTATCAGTGAACTGCCTCCCCAAAAATTCCAGGGTGAAATCAGCTGATTGAAATACTGGTACCGTTCACTGAGAGGTAGAAAGGGCGGCTGGGATACCCTTCTTGAATCTAGAGCAGGACTTGACAGCTTCTCCAGCTAAAGCAATTCTTCTAAAGGGGAAAATTTCGATCTGATCCTATTTTGAAACTTCAACAACAGAGCCACCATGATTTTGCCCTTCAAAGAGCTTTAAGAAAGCCAGCATCCACAACTGTGGGAAGAAAAGCCTGGATTCACATCTAAGGAGACAGCAATCCAAATGTCAACTGCTAGTGGGTGGAGGAAGATGAGGGGGGAGGGAGGAGTTCGTTTTATTTCACAGCACCAACACCACATCAGTTTTGTGTGTGTTTTTCTCTAGTTCTCCAGAAAGACAGCTTTCCAATTCCTTCAAATGTGTGAAACCTAACCTTTACTTTCTTACAGGCTGCAACATTTGGGTTCTAAATAAAGAAGAACAAATCAATGTTTGGCCCTCACTCAGAGCCCCACGTATTAGGGTTGAGAATGCAGCAATGGAAGCCCAGCACTCCCAGCAGAGCAATGCTAACGTTCCCGGGGCGACTCTTACAGGGATCATGGTTCTGAGGGTGCCTGCTTCCCCAGCTCAGGATCACGAAAGTAAGGGACAATGGCAGGCTTGAAGTTCCATGCCACTCATTTTACAAAGTGGTGGGATACAGAATCTGGAAACCTGGATGGTACTCAGCAATTAAAAATAATCTAGTTAATAATAAGGAATGGAGTAATAAATGTTAGAATTAAATTGTCCACCTAAACCATTTTGAATAGAAAAATATGTACAATGTTGCTTACATCTTTAGTAATTCTTTTCTAACTTTTAATTGTGGTAAAATACACATAACAAGATTTACCATCTTAACCAATTTGAAATGTACAGTTCAAGAATATAAAGCGCATTCTCATTGTTGTGCAATCAATCTCTAGAATTCTCTTCATCCTGCAAAACTGAAATGCCATACCCATTAAAAAGCTCTCCACTTCTCCCTCCCCGCCAGCACCAGCAACCACCCTTCCACTTACTGTCTCTATAAATCTCATTACTCTAGACACTTGATGTAAGTAGAGTCACACTGTATTTGTCATTTTGTGACTGGCTTATTTCACTTAGCACAATGACCTCAAGGTTCACCCATGTTGCATGATGTGTCAGAATTTCCTTCCTTTTTAAGGCTGAATAACATTCCACTATCTGTATAGACCACGGTTTTGTTTATCCATCTACAGTACACTTGGGTTGCTTCCACTTTGTAGCTATTGTGAATAATGCTGCCATGAATATGGGCATAGAAATATCTCCTTGAGTCACTCTTTTAATTCTTTTGGATCAACAGCTATGAGTGGGATTGTTGAAACATATGGTAATTTTATTTTTAATTTTTTGAAAAACTGCCATACTGTTTTCCACAGTGGCTGTGCCATTTTATATTGCCACAACATCCTTGCAATCTTGTTGTTGTCTGTCTTTTTTACAATGGCTGTCATCGTTGATATGAGCTGGGTCCTCAGTAATTTTTATATCTCCCAAGTTTTCTAAAATATCCCTGTATTATTTTAATAATCAAAGAAAAATCCAGTTAAATACATTCAACCACTAAAAGTGACTACACACATATATACTTATTGGTATAGAAAGACCTTTATCATATAGTCTAATTTTTTTAAATGAAAGCTATTGTAAGAGTTATACAAGACTAAGTTTATTATCACCTATGTTTGTGTGTATACATATACCCATATTAATATAAATGCTTTATAGAGACTTAGTGGAATGTGAAAAGAAATATAAAAACAACAAACCAGAAACTTAACAGTAAATATCTCTGAATAGTGGTAATTTAAGTGGGTTAATATTTTTTTGTATTTATTTTCGGATCTTTACTCACTAAATATGCATGCCTTCTATAATAATGAGTAATAACAACAAAGGGGATAATTTGGTAAAACAGTTAGGCAGCCACCTTGCTGTGGTCAGGAACTGTCACTCAGATGTCTGAGAACACTCAAGCCAGGACAGGATCCTCTGACTCAGTGATGATCCTATGGTATAAATTCTACTTTTATTCCCTAAGGGCGTTGAGGCTTTATTTGGCTAATATTATAATAGATGCTGAAATTCAGGAGTTGAGAGCATGGCAATTTGCCATCTGTATTCTACATCCCCAGAATCACAAAGACGAGACCTAACAAATCAGAACATACAAGGCCAGTTTCTTATGCTTAATGTGCTAAAATATAAGTGTGCAATACACAAGATTTGCAAGTTACAAAGAGAATAATGGGCTGAAGATAGCTATTCCAACCAAGCTTACAATACATTACATAGTATTTTAGTTACTGTTAAATAAGAAATTCTTATATTTTCACATTTTTTGGTAAAAACTCTTTTTATGCTTTGTCATATGCATGTGTGTATGTTTAATGTGTTCTTAAATCCCAATCTTGCTTATCTCCCTGAACTAAAAGAACATAACAATATGTCCAAATTTAGGCACAAAAAAAGTAGAGAAAAGAGTGCTTCAAAGATAAGAGAAAAAATATGGAGCCACAAAGAAAAATGCCAACCAATGATTCTTTACCTGCTAGAAACGAGAAGCTCGATCCCAGCCTTCCTTCTGCATCAGCACTATTAACCCTCTCCACTTCATCCCTGACCCTCAAATTGGGAGGCTGTGACATTAGTGAAGATGGCTCTCAGGAGTACAGCAGATATAATCAATGATCGAATTACTCAACACTTACTGCATTTAATTCTGAAATCATCCCCCTGGCTCTCCTTCCACATGTCTTGGCCTCAGTTCCAATCAACATGTGAGCCCTTC
The DNA here is from genome assembly GCF_963455305.1 of Plecotus auritus. Taxonomy (NCBI): domain Eukaryota; kingdom Metazoa; phylum Chordata; class Mammalia; order Chiroptera; family Vespertilionidae; genus Plecotus; species Plecotus auritus. Next base: position 129,816,620 of record NC_137775.1, read on the forward strand.
ATGATGGCTACCAGCCAGACCCTTTACATTTCTTTCTTAATCCATCACCTCTATTCCAGCTTCACGTCTACCCATTCAGCCTGGAACCTGGATGAGTCACTGAAGTAATGGATTCATTACATGCTAACTTCCTTTAATTGTTTTCTACTGGTATACAGTCAAAGGTTAGCCTCCCAAAGAAAGGACTGAGAGAAAGAATAAGAGAACAGAAACTGGCCCTTTTCTTAAAATTTTCAACCATTTCCAATTACCTGCTAAACTAAGGACACCGAGAAGTCACCAGTTCGATTCCTGGGCAGGGCACATGCCCTGGTTGCAGACTTGATCCACAGTAGGGGCCATGCAGGAGGCAGTCAATTGATGTTTCTCTCTCACTCATCAATGTTTCTCTTTCTCTCTCCCTCTCCCATCCTCTCTAAAATCAATAAAAACATTTTTTTAAACTGTTTAGAGGGACACACACCCAATGCAAGGAGTAGTTGCATTATAATGACAAATTGATGAATGTCTTTTAAATTTTCTTCTATTAATAATTATTTTTAAACATGTTTATATCATCTTTTCTTTAAATTTAAAAAAAAAGTGTTTTAATTATTTCTTTTGGTTTCTCAAAGCCCTTGCACGATGTTTCCCCCTTTCTAAAGCCCAGAAAGTGACTGATCCAACCTTCTTCACCTTTACTGGAGACTTCCCAGACTAACATCTGGCCGTCGTCAGAAGCATAGAAACAAGTGAGGCTGCTCACCCCAGAGATTTCCAATACAATAAAATCAAAAGTGAGGAAGGAGGGACACACACAACACACACACACGCAAAATATCCCTCAGGCAACATGCATGTACCTATGTCTCTGTGTTGACTTTATTTCAATAATTCTGAAGTTACCTGTCTTTTTTAAGTCCTTCCTGGTTAATCTCAGCAAATTGTCAACTACTTGTAAAAGGCAAAAATCAAGGAAATCTAAGCAAAGAGAACATGAATTTTATCAACTCTAAAAGTTGATGTAGTTTTCCCCAAACATCAGAGGTTTCCTTGTAGACAAGACATTTCCACTATTTGTTTCCTGCTCACCAGGTGTTTTGCCTTCGAGCGGTCCTCCTCACTCGATATCCTCTCTCGGAGAATAGCTCTGGTTAACTGCTCATTGGCAAGAGCCCTCTCTCGGTCCAGTTCTTTGCTTTGTTTTAGTCTGAAAAGACAAGAAAGGTCTAAATTAGAAAGAAAACATTCATTAGTTGACATTATTTTTTAATGAAATACTTAAAAAAAAAGAGAAAACAGCTGAATTCATCTTGACAACAGTTTATCAAAAGCAGGTATATTTTCTAGTAAATCCCCATGCAGCCGTTTCCTGAGCATTTAAAATTACAGAATTAAAATACATGGAGTTTACCAGTGTGATTGCTAAGCTAGTTTTACAAAGTTCTTCTTAATCTGGCTGCCTAAAAATTCCCTGATGCCACCATATGCCCTCCAGAGATATCTACACTAATAAAAGAGAAAGATGCAAATTGACTGTACCTTTGCGACGCCCACCAGCCAATCAGAAGTATGCAAATTAACCCAACAAAGATGGCGGGTTAATTTGCATACACAGGCACCAAGCCGAGTGGTCGGGGGCGGGACGCAGGCTTTCGGCACCGCCCCAGCCACTCCAGGCCTCTGGGCAGCGTGGGAAGGCGCAAAGGCAGCTCCGGACCGGAGCGAAGGCCAAAAGGCTCCAGTCCAGAGCAAAGGCGGTGCCGGCAGCCAGGGGAAGGAAGGCCCATTCTTGCACGAATCTTTGTGCATCAGGCATCTAGTAAGTAATAAATCTAATTAACAAGCATCTACAAGACCAATATTTGAAGGTGGCCATCTCTTCCCCTCAAAACTGACTGAAATCAACTTGTTTTGAATACATAGCAGACACTGTAGGAGGCATTGATGACACAGTGCTGAACAAGGTGGACATGTCGCAGTCCTCATGGATCTCATATTACAGTAGGGAACTAAAATCACAATTAAGATGTCTTCCCGGCCCAGCAGGCGTGGCTCAGTGGTTGAGCATCTACCTATGGACCTGGAGGTCATGGTTCAAATCCCGGTCAGAGCACATGCCTGGGTTGTGGGCTTGATCCCAGTGGGGGGCATGCAGGAGGTAGCTGATCAATGATTCTCTCTCGTCATTAATGTTTCTATCTCTCTCTCCCTCTCCCTTCCTCTCTGAAATCAATAAAAATATATATATTTTTAAAAAAGGTATCTTCCCACCCAGTGAATTACTCCCATTTTCCAACAACCCTCATATGCAAAACTGGCCAGACCTTTCAACAGCAGGGCTCCTCACCTCTGGAACCACTCCAATTTGTCCCTTAGCACTAAACCAAATGTAACACTGTAGACACGGTCTAGCAAAATAAAACAGCAGAACTGTACCTCCCAAAACCTGCACACAATGCTAATTGTATTAATAAGCATCTTATTGCATTAGGTTTATCAGAAACCTCATCACACAATTAGGTCATGTTAACTTACAATCCACTAAAACCCCCTCATTGTGCATGAAAAAGATAAATTACTTGAGCACTGATCTTCACCATAGAGCCTGGCACTGAAAGGTATTAAAATAATTGAGTGTACATTTTAGTTTAATTTTATGGACTAAGATTTTCTGATTGCCTTTTCTTCTTGGAGAGAATAACCCCTCTATACCATCATATCCCCAAAGGTTTAAGCCATGCTTTGAAAAGAAAAGGTACAATTGTTATATTGGTACTAGGGGCCCGGTGCACGAAATTTGTGCACTGGGGAGGGATCCCTCAGCCCAGCCTGCCCCCTCTCACATACTGGGAGCCCTCAGGGAATGTCCTACTGATGGCTTAGGCCCGCTCCCCATTGGGAGCGGACCTAAGCCACAGTCGGGCCTCCCTTTGTGGGAGGCGACCAGGCTGATCAGGGGAAGGCGCCAGCCCTATCACCCCACTGCTGCAGCCACTGCCAGTCACCGCGGCTGCCAAGGTATTTTCATCAACACGGACTCCAGTCCCTTCACCATGAAAAAATGACAACTTTCTTTAAGCATTTTCAAGATGTGTCTTTCATAGGATATGACATTTCTTTCTTTATTTTTCTTTTTATCCTCACCTGAGGATATGTTTCCATTGATTTTTTTCCCTTTCCCTCCGATCCCAGGCTTTGCCCCCGCCCAAGCCTAAAGCCTCCACCCCAGGCTTTAGGCTTGGGAAGGAGTCCCCCCCCCGCCCCACACACCTCTGATCCCAGGCTCGGCCCCTTCCCAAGCCTAAAGCCTCCGCCCCAGGCTTTAGGCTTGGGAAGGGGGACCCCTGCCCCTCCAATCTCAGGCTCGGCCCCTTCCCAAGCCTAAAGCTTCCACCCAATAGCCGGCTGGGAGTGACCTGGTTGCCAAGGAGGTTCCCGGGACCCAGGTATGTATGCAAATTAAACGCCATCTTTGTTGGGTTAATTTTCATACTCACTCTGATTGGCTGTGGGCGTAGTGAAGGTACGGTCAATTTACATATTTCTCTATTATTAGGTAAGATAAGTGAAATTCTCAGTGAAACCTACTTTATAAGCAACAATGATGAATAACAAATGGAACTCAGTACTAATCTATCAAATTTTAATTTTAAAAAATTCTTAAACCCTGGTTGGTATGGCTCAATAGGTTGGAGCATCCTCCTGTGAACCAAAAGGTCATGGTTTGATTCCCAGTCAGGACACATGCCTGGGTTGTGGATTTGATCCCCATTAAGGGGGATGTAAGGAAAGCAGCCAGTCAATGTTTCTCTCCCTCCCTCTCTCTCTTCCTCCTACCCACCCCTTCTCTGTCTACAATCAGTGAACATATCCTAGGGTGAGGGCCAGAGAAAGGAAGGAAGGGAGGGAGGGAAAGAGGGAGGGAGGAAGGAATAATTCTTAAAAAGAGCAAAAGAAAAAAGTTTGTGTTGCTATTTTTAAATTGCTATGTCATCCTGATACACTATAATTCTCAGAAATCAATTATAATAGATAAAATCTCCCTGTAAAATATATTCCAAAGTTATAATGCTTTCCTCCCCCTAAAAATTAAACCTGGATGCATTTGTGTTCTTGAATAAAGATGAATAGAAACAAATTAAAACCAGAACTTTGAAATTGTCTAATGCAAAAGCAACTGCTTTTCTTAAACAATAAAGAGCAATTATAACCAAATTTCTCAAAATAAATTTCACAATAAGAACAGCAACATCATGATTGCACAGGTTAACTCACTGGACATGTATGATTGTAAGAGAACAGCCATAATTAGAAGTCATGTCACTCCTGGAGTGGCAGTTCTAAAAGGACGGTCCACAAACCAGCACAGCAGCACCTGGGAGAATGCCAGGCAAATCCTCAGACACACCCCACACCTACTGGGATCAGAAACCCAGGTGGACAGAAAACTGTCTTGCAGGAAGCCTGCCAGGCGATTCTGATGCATACTCAAGTTCGTGGGCCTCAGCCCTCAATCACCAAAATGTACTTTTACCCAAATAAATCCTGGAGATATAGAAAAGGAGAGCAACATCAAAAATGAAGAGGTCCACATATGAATGCTGAGGTTACTGAATCAGGTTACCATCCTGTGCTGTTAAAGTATTGTAAAAGCATGTCACCTGAAAGTAAAAATTATTACCTACTTTACAAGTGAAGTGGAAACGAAAATACTAAAAATTACTATAATTTATGGATCACCTACTATATGGCAAGCACTGTGCTCACAAGGCACTTTAGATACATATAGAAGACTATTATAAACATTACATTATAAAATGAATTCTACACACTAGACTTTCCTCATGTCTACCATATTTGGTATATCACATTTTTTAAAAATTTACTTTAATAATAAATACATGTTTTTTTCTGCATTTACTTGCATATGGCATAAATTTTAATTACACAATGAGTTAAAAGTGGTTGAACTTTAAAAAATATCATGAAGCCGAAACCGGTTTGGCTCAGTGGATAGAGCGTCGGCCTGCGGACTGAAAGGTCCCGGGTTCGATTCCGGTCAAGGGCACGTACTTTGGTTGCGGGCACAACCCCAGTAGGAGGTGTGCAGGAGGCAGCTGATCGATGTTTCTCTCTCATCGATGTTTCTAACTCTCTATCCCTCTCCTTTCCTCTCTGTAAAAAATCAATAAAATATATTTAAAAATATATATATATCATGAAGTTTTGGCAAGTTAATGAAATAAAAGCAAAAAATTGAGCACAAAAGCCTCTACTGTAATAATAAAAAATACAGGTTATTCAGCTTGCAATACTTAATACTTGGCCCAGATGCACAAACTCTGGACACTGATTCCTGGGTCCAAATCAAGGCTCGACCACTTACTAGCTGAGTAAGTACTTAGCGAACCTCCCTGGGTCCTGTTATTCTCAAGAGTAAAATGGATGGTATAATCCCTACCTTACAGGGTTCTATATACTCAAAGCACTTAGCACAATGCCTGTGACAGAATAAGCAATCAACACGTTAGGTAAGTAGCAGTAATAATACCCACTATGGGGTCAGAAATATAGAGAAAGCAGTGTTTTTCTGAAAAGAAGAAAAATCTCCTAATTCACCACATATAGCTTTGTTTTCTCTATCTTTGTTTTCCAATTTTTCATCAATAAAAAGTTCTATTTTCTTTTTATTATCGTCAAGGGCTTCTAAAATAAAAAATTGGCAATAATGACCTGGCAGCCCCATCCTTTCACGTGCCTTTCTTTCTTTGCCACAAGGGCAAGGACCTGGTCTGCTTTTGTTCACTGCTATATCCTGATGCTTTTTTTTTTATATAGACACATTTTTTTTTAATGTTTGGGTTTTGGGTTTTTTTTTTTCAAAGAGAGGAAGGGAGGGGGATAGAGAAATAAAAACATCAATGATGAGAGAGAATCATCGATTGGCTGCCTCTGTTCTCTCCCTACTGGGGATCCAGCCCACAACCTGGGCATATGCCCTGACTGGGAATCGAACTGTGACCTCCTTGTTCATGGGTTGATGCTCAACCACTGGGCCACATAGACTGGGCTATCCCCAATGCTTTTAACCGTCGCTGCCCCATGGTAAGTGTTCAAATACTTTTGAATGTACCTGTACATGAAGAAATGAATGGCATATTTCCAACCTCAGAAAAAAAAAAAATGAAATCCAGCTGTAGAAACAGAATTTTAGAAACAACTAGACAAGTTGAACCCTATAGGGCCAAGCCACCATGTTTTGTCACCAGTGTGATTTAATCCCAGACTACACTAAGTCACTTAAAACAGCAGGATGTTATAATATTTTCAATATAAAAGATATTCTATATCCTATGCTATTATAGCCTCTGGAATACCGTACCTAACTATGCTTGAGTCTTGGCTGCAGAGAGATTGGGAGTGGCACAAATTGACTAAAAAGAAAATTATTTTCCTTTCTTAACTCTTACATTTACTTTCATTTATCCTTATAAACAGGCCTACATCTTTAGGAGTTTGGGGCAGGTCCCAGAACAAATTCTCATTACTTACTAGCAACATAGCTGTACAATTTAATAAACTTCAGTTTTCCCAGCTTTAAAATTTGAAGATTGAACTACATATTATATATATATATATATATATATATATATATATATATATATATATATATAATCCTAAGGTCCCTTTCAATTAAAAGTTTTACAAGCATCATACATTAAATATATTATTCCCCATTCCATTAAAACTCTTGAGAAAAGTGTTAACAGGGAATAAATAAATGGAACTATGGAGTGTTTACTTCAAATTTTGTCGTTTTCTCAGTGGGCACTTATATTTCTAGTCTCATTCTTCGAATTTCCTACTACTTGATAAAAACTGTATGCTAAGTCAGACTCACAAATTCATTCAATATATAATTATTAGGTGACAGACACTATTCTGGTTACTGAGAATAAAATGATGAGCAAAAGAGACAGTCCTTACCCTCAAGAAGCTCAAACTCTGAAAAAAAAAAAACAACAACATTATTTATACAAAGTGCGGATACTGTGAAATTATATGAGTGGGAGCTGTTATTTGAATTGAAATCTAATTAATATTAACTTAGCAATATAGGAAGGACAGTGTTTTAGAGTTCTGTGACTGCTGTTTCAGAGACCAAAGGTTAGCAGATCTAAGGACACAGAGGGAGCTCTCTTAAAACACAGGCACGTCCCCCACAACACACTCACAGACGCACACAACACACACAATTTTCAATAAAAATTAATGCAAGGCTTAAAGGTTCCACTAAAGCTTAAAATCACCTTCGCAATTTTAGAAAAAGAAAACAAACTTAGAAACTTTTAGAAGACAGTTTTGCTTTCTTTCCAATTATTCTAAAGGGCCGAGTTTCACATAAGTGGTGTAACTAGTTGAGGTTTCCTTTTTCACTTTAGAAGTAAAAGCAACAGACTGAAAATTTCTAAGCTATATTACTCCTCATCTCCCCAACTCCCCCTCCAAGAAATTAATTTACAGCAACATTTTCTTCTAATAAGTTCCTTCTCTCACTGATTCATTTAGATCCTTTCACAACAATTTTGCTAAGAACAACTGCTTGTATTCTCAGACGCTCGCAGGTCTTTCCAGAGCTGCTTCTCAGTGCCCTTGGCTTTATATTCCGTCAAGCTGCCCTAATTCAATGGTCATCTATGAAAGGTAGATGTTCATATGATCAAACAACTTCTCTCTCATTCTGAGCCGAATGAGATGACCCTGCTTCCTGGGCCTCACTGAAAGCTACTGCCCAATGCTGAGCCATAGTCAGAGCAGGTTGTTTTGTAAACACTCTGCAAGAGAAAGAAGGGGAAGTGCTCACTGACAATGAGAGGTGGCACTTCACTTTTAAGGTCCCTATTAGGTGAAGAGAAAACAAGAGATAAAAGTAAGTCTTTCATTATTAACTTGGGTTTCCAAAGATTTAAGAATTATCTCAAAATAAAACTAAGCATGCCAAGTATCTTGGAGAACACATTCTCTTTATTTATTGGCATTTCCCACTTATTATTTCAGATCTCCTGGCCTAATATTATTCTACATTAAGCCCATGATAGTAAGTTTCATTTAAATTTCCTTCCTTTAAATACGTATCTCTCCTCATTTAAATTATCTAGAGTTTTAAGCAAAGTAGTAGGAATTTAGTGTAAACTTTTCTTATTTGCATTAAGTAATTGGATAGCTTGCCTAAGCTTAACGAAACAAATACCATTCTGCTCTGCCCTTATACCATTGGCCCTAGCAACTTAGAATATTCTCAATCAGGTGAGGGATTTAAGATACACCAGCAAAATCAATTTCTAAACACCAAGCAAATCTCCTTTAATGAGTATTATTAGAACTTGTTCTTTTAAATGAAAAAAATGATAACAATAAGCTACTGATATACATTCAGCTCCCACAGGTAGCTAGTATATATAAAATCTAGTTCTATATATTTTGGTTTCTACATAAAAGCTAGCCAATATTGTTTTATTCCAAAGAACCGAAAGGGTTTAAGAAGGTGGGAAGGGCATTTTAAAGATAACTTTAGCAAGGCATTTTTTATATATTCAACTTCATTACCTTCCATGGAAGAGGCATTATTATGTCCCCTTTTTACAGGAGAAAAACTGAGATGTGGACAAGGGCACAGGAGACATGAGATGATCTGATTTGGTTCCCCAAGCCAAGCTTCTCAAACCTCTGAAAATAAACCCCTGTAGGAATTAGTTCCCATTACATTACTCACCTTCGTGGTCATATAAGGACAGTTTTAAAACCCTGTATTATTCGTAATTACTATATTCTAAAACAAGATTTTTTATTTTTTATCATTGTATCTGGCCAGAGTTTGCCAGAGCCAAGATTATTACCAGCCCTTTCCCAACGTGGTCCTAAATGTTTCTCTGAACTTATATACTGCTCATTTGGCCATTCACAAATACTCAGATTTATCTTCATGTAGGTTGACACAGAAGTAATTCTATCTAATTCTAGCTTAGAAAATTACTTTATAATTTCATATATAAGACCATTATATTACTGAGGAAAAGTTGATAAGAACCTCAGATAATGGGTGAGAATAAATGGGAAACTGACATTGTTAGAGATAAAATGATTTGATGAAATGATTTATTTAAAATTGAACTATGACCATTATACACGGATAATATCTGCAAAGTACTGCAATGTACTTGACTCAGACTGTTTCCAACACTGGAAAAGAAAAATGAAGGCCTACAACCTCAGAGGTCGTTTTTAATGCTAATGATGAATTTTGTTTTAATGCATCATACTTTGTCAGAACATGCTGAACTAGCACTCAAAATACTGTTTACGGTTCATTTTTTTTTTTAACAGAAAAGCTGAACTGGTAATTCAGCGAACTAATTGTAAGACTATTAAAATTAATGACAGAATAAATATACTGTTTTCTATTAGTAAGACCTTACAAAAATAAAAGTACAAAGCAAGCTTAATACTTCTCAGTTAAAATTATTTAAAATCCTGGAAGGAATGTTTATCCATTGAGCTTTCAAAATAAATTCATAAGATGTACATTAATATAACCATATTATATTAATACTAGAGGCCCGGTGCACAAAATTCAAGAACGGGGTGGGGGGGGGGTCCCTCAGCCAGGCCTGCACCCTCTCCAATCTGGGACCCTTCAGGGGATGTCCGACTGCCGGCTTAGGGCCGATCCCTGCGGGATGGGGCCTAAAATGGCAGTTGGACATCCCTCTCACAATCTGGAACCGCTGGCTCCTAACCGCTCGCCTACCTGCCTGCTTGGTTGCCCTAACCACTCACCTGCCTGTCTGATCGCCCCTAACGGCCTCTGCTTGCTGGCCTGATCGCCTCCTAACTGGTCCCCTGCCAGCCTGATCACCCCCTAACTGCCCCCCCCCCCGCCAGCCTGGGTGCCCCCTAACTGTCCAGAAGGAAGTCAGACGTCCGGAAGATGTCCAGTTGACCCAGTCCAATTAGCATATTACCCTTTTATTAGTATAGATATCATATCTATATGTATCCATATACAATATTTATATGTTTAACAGATGAAGAAATTAGCATTTATTAATGCTTACTTTGTGCTAGGTACAGTATAACTCATTGAATCCTCACAACAGCCTTATCAAGTCAATTACTGTATTTCAGATGAGGAGGCTGAGGTACAGAGAAGCTATGTAAAACCCAGGCTTACTGAAGTTATAATTTGTCCAAGTTCACAAGGCTAGTGAGAGGTGTAGCCAGACAGCCTGACTTTGCAGCCTGCAGTCTTACAGAAGACATACACACACACACACACACACACACACACACACACACACACACACACGAGTATATATTAGAATGTGAGCCATGGAGTAAGAACTTTGTCTTATGCACCACTATAGCCCAGACACTAAAAAGTATATGGCTTCTGGCAGACATTCAATAAATATTTTTGAAAGAATGAATACAGAGGATGAGCACAGTTTAATACTATGGAACACAGGTACTCTTTATATAATGGTAACTCAGCAATAACTAACCCTGTCTTAGAAAGTCAAATAACTGCAATCTAGCTAACCATATAGTAAATCAGTATTATGTTACCAGCATTATTACCTAGTTCTGAGGTATAGCCAAGAGGACATTTATTTTGGTGATCTACACTTCCACATAAATATCATTTTAAATGTCATTCAGAGTTTAATAAGCAAGGTTACCTTCTTTTCTACAAGAACATTAAGAATAAGTGATTCTCCAGCCAATCAATGGTTCTCTCTCATCACTGATATTTCTATCTCTCTCTCCCTCTTCCTTCCTCTCTGAAATCAGTAATAAAAAATATATTTGAAAAAAAAGAATAAGTGATTCTGTTTTCATTTACACTAAAATTTAGTCATAATCTGGAGATTTTTTCTGCAAAGCTTCAAAAAGATGCCAGATGAAAGAAAACTCAACCCAGGACTGGAAGCCTACGACTATTATTGAGGATCACCCACAGATGTAATATAACAATTCTCATCTCCCCTTCTAGGTGATCGCCGACCATGCCCAAAATGGGTATTATATTGTACCTAAAGTCCCCATTTCAGTTCTCACTTGGGAACAGTCTCTACCTGACTTGCATTTTCTGGGACCATTTTCTTTTTTAAGATTTAAAAATATATATACTAGAGGCCCGGTGCATGAAATTCATGCATGGGGCGGGGGGTGCAGCGGTCCCTCATCTCAGCCTGCTCCCTCTCCAATCTGGGACCCCTAGGGGGATGTCCAGATCCCTGTGGGATTTGGCCTAAACCGGCAGGCGGACATCTCTCGCAATCCGAGACTGCTAGACCCTAACCCCTCTGCCTGCCTGCCCACCTGATCGCCCCTACCTTGCTCCCCTGCCAGCCTGATCAACCCTGACCACCTCTGCCTCGGCCCCCCAGCCTAAGCCGTAGTCTGGCCTCCCTCTGTGGGAGACAACCTGGCGGATTAGGGGAAGGCGCTGCCCCCATTACCTCGCTGCTGCTGCCACTGCTGGCCTGATCCTGGGCCCTTCGCAGCTGCCCACCACTGCCTGAGCCTGAGCCTGGACCCGGCCCTCACAGCAGCCACTGTGGTTTTCCTGAGCCTCGGCCCGGCCCCTGCAGCAGCCACCGTGGTTTGCCTGAGCCTGGGCCTGGCTCTCGCAGAGCCTCGGCCTGGTCCTTTCAGCAGCCACTGTGGTTTGCCTGAGCCTCGGCCCGGCCCTCGCAGTGGCTTTCTCTGGAAGGACGTCCAGATGGTTGTCCAAAAGATGTCTGCTCTAATTAGCATATTACCCTTTTATTAGTGTATATAATTGATTTCAGAGAGGAAGGGAGAGGGAAAAAGAGATAGAGACATCACTGATTGGCTGCCCCCTGCATACCCCCTACTGGGATCGAGCCCACAACCCCAGGCATGTGCCCTTGACTAGAATCGAACCTGGGACCCTTCAGTCCACAGACCAACGCTCTATCCACTGAGCCAAACCAGCTAGCGCCGGGACCATTTTCTTAAATACTCTCTGCTAGTGCACTGAAAAATGCATTTATATTTGAAAAGAATTCTGATTTTAATTCACAAGCTGTCACTATACCTAGGGCCTATGCACCCCCTTCTCCCTTAGGAATTCACAGTTAAACTCTCCAAGTTACACAACACTGAATCACCCTTATCACCCCTCTACTACAGGGACCTACGGATGCTTCTTTATCTGGCTAGAGACATCTTAAACCAAAATAATGAATATTTTATCTTAAAGGATACACCAATTGGCACAATATTCAAAATACAACTTAACAACGGTTGGAGTGGGGAAGTAGAGACACACACTATTAAATTGTGCCACATCAGCAGGGCTTAAAAATGAACTGTTTTATAGAAGGAATGGGAGCTAATGCCCCTACATGACCTGTTACCACCAAAGACTTGTCTAGAAAGTATCCACGCTCCTCCCCCTTTCAAACACCCTCAGGATGGAGCTGCAGCTGGATGCTGGAGGAGGGCAGCTACAGCGCCAGCTGCAGGAAACAGGAACTAAGGTCAAATGCAGGCATCTGTGGGGTAAATCCCTTTCGTTGGTCCAGCAGGGCAAGCCATCAACTTCTCTGGCAAGCACTGGCCCCTTCCCAGATGGGCAGCTTCAGCAGGGACAGATGACAGTGTGAGATGCCTCCCTTCTGAAGATAAGAAACTAGGACAATATTCACGGTACTGGGCATCCTAGTATCCTTACGTGTACAGCTTCTTGGTATCGTAGAATCACAGCATCTTAGTGTCCTTATGTATACAAAACATACAGCATGCCTGCCTTTTACAGTGTTTTGCGCTTATGTTTCCTTTTCATACAGGAGACATTTTTGTAGGACACATATTTTGAAATTATGTCCTTGGTAAACTGGTCAGTCTTGGGAAACTTGGCCAGAGAGAAAGAGAGAGAGAGATAAGACATTATCATTCTCCATTCTAAGACGTACAGAGGGAAAGAATCAATACTTCTTTCCTATTTCAAAGGACTTTCAAGCTTGAATCAAAATACAGCCTCTCCCCCTCTACCTGCATTGCCCATCTCAGACATACACACCACCTAACTCACTCCACCCTTACTAAGGACAGACACTTTAATATTAAAGCTTAGTGCATTCCTCCATGGAGACCAGAGTAAACATTTTTAAGGAAGGAATGATTACACAAACACAAATTCCTTTTTTTTTTTTAAATCAAGTAGTCTTTGAATTTCTAATCATTTTTCATTCATATATTGAACTGCTCATTTGAGTGCTGCATAAAGATTAATGACTGTTGTCTTTATAAACTGTGCTTGTTATCATTACATTATTGTGCTTCTTTATTCTTTCAGTGCTTGTAACCTTCAATTGTACTTTTCTGATGCTTCTTTTTGTTTGGTATAGCTTTGCCGATCTAGTAACCTTTAACCTTTATTAAGGTTAAAACAAATTATTTTGTTTTAAGTGTAGGTCATATACATATAGCCCATGGTGTGTGTGATGTGTATTTAACATAATCTGGCAGCCTTGATCTTTAAATGGCAGCTGTAGCCATTCACAATTATTAACAGTATAAACACTGATACACTTACATTTTTTTCTTCCCTTTTATATTATGTTTACTACTAATTTTATATTTTTTCCCTTTCCTTGTTTCCCAGTCATATCAAATTACTACACATTCAGTTTCCCTCTCAAAAAATCTATGGTATTTTTCCATGCAGTGAGTGATCATTCCCTTCCTGAACATTCACACACTTTTTCCCTAGTATTGTTTAAAAACACAATTTCTGTTATTTTCTCAACCACTACACTCGGCAAACTCAGTAAGATGATATCATTTGAATACTTTGACTTTTCCCTCCAACCCAACTCTTAGCTAAGAAAGAGTGCAGTGCCTTTAAATGCATACAATTCTTAGGTTTTCTTTTCAAGGATTTCTCTTCAATCTCAAGAATCCTTACTAGCACCTTTTATTAATACCTTCGAATGTGGTCTATCATTCATGTGCACAATGCAAAGACTGATCTCCAAGGGTGCTTCTGTTCCTCTCCGCAGTTCTCTGTATTAAGATCTCTGTTGTAATTAATGTGTAATGTGGTTAGAATTGTCGTTTTAAGCGTTTTCCTAAGATGGACCACTCTGTCAGATATTGAGCTATGACTCCCAGTATCACACCCCTCTTCTACCCTGTGCTTAGGAGCTGGGTCCCTGTTAGACTCCGCCAATAGAGGGAGCCAGAGGGAGACTGCAAGGCTGGAGGGAGAAAAGTCAGCTCTCCTGCTTGCTGTCTAAGCCAGCTCTCCTGCTTGCTGTCTAAGTCTTTCCCATCACTCAGGCCTCACTGCTTCACCCCAGCAGCAGCACCCTGCTCCTGCAGCAGCAGTTTAATCCAGTTTGCCCACACTTGCAAAAGCAACCACAATGTACCCTGCACTCTGGAGACACCAGCTCTACCCACTGGTAGGCTCCTCAAAGATCTGAGTCCCAGACCCCTGGCCGTGCCTCCTAACTCAGAGACAGGAGCCCCACCAGCCAGGAGGCACCCCTCTTCAGATATCTGAGCTGCAATTCCAAAGCGCCTTTGCCCTCCAAACTTCAGTATCTTAGCGACTACTACAGTTTCCACCCAGTGCTACTTTGGGGATACCCAAACTCCAATATCTTAGTGACTCCTACTGCTTCTGCCCAGTGCTACCTCAGGGACACCTTAGGGCTATACTGTCCAGTACCATCAATGTTATCCACATATGGCCCCTGAAATGAGGCTGTCCAAACTGAGATATGCTGTCAGTAAAAACTATACACTGGATTTTTAATACTTAGCATGAAAATAGGAATGTAATATATCTCATTACCTCAGTAATAAATTTCAAGTAATAATCTTTTGGATTGTTGGAAATAATAATCTTTTGGTTATATTGGGGAAAATAAAATACCTTTCAGTTATTTTTACCCATTTCCTTTTATTTTTTTATGTGGTTACTAAAAATTTTTTAATTACATAGATAGTTCAGATTATGTTTCTATTAAACAACACTTAGTGTTGTTGTTGGGGGAGGGGAGTTTTGCCTTTTCAGCTCAAATACCTCATTAACAATTCCTATATTAAATTCTCTTTATAAAAATAACTGATGAGTTTTGTCTCCTTAATGGATTCTGGCTGCTAGCTGATAACACTAATAAATTATCTAAATCCTTGCATATCTATAAGTCTCTTTTTCACCCTGACAGGTAAATGAGAGCTCAACACAGAATTTGGGGGTTTCGGTCCTTTTTCTCAGGAATCCCTAGAAGTCATTCCACCTCCTAGTTTTCAGTTTGACAGAAAAAAAGCCTAAACTTCTTCCTTCATAAATTAGTGGTTTTTTCTGTCGGGAAGCATGTAAAAGTTTCTCTTGATCCTCAAGTTCAGAAATATGAGCAGCCTAGGACTAGGCATGCATCTTTTTGCATCAGTCCCTCCTAGAATAGGCCTCTCAATTTGCAGGCGCCAGTCTTTCTTCTGTTCAGTAAAATGTTTTACATCCTTTCACTATTACCACTCCTCTATCTCTTTAGTGTATTTCACGAGCTATACAGTGCATGGGCTTATTCCCTCCCCCCCCCCCCCGCCGCCGCTTCACCATCTATGAAATCAAGATGCCCCTTAAAATGAATGCATCTTGCAATCAAGTGGCGATGGTTGCCAACGCTACAAACATCTAAAACACCCCTGAGAGCCCTGACCAGTTTGGCTCAGTGGATAGAGCGTCGGCCTGCGGATTGAAGGGTCCCAGGTTCGATTCTGGTCAAGGGCATGTACCTTGGTTGCAGGCACATCCCCAGTGGGGAGTGTGCAGGAGGCAGCTGATCGATGTTTCTCTCTCATCGATGTTCTAACTCTCTATCCCTCTCCCTTCCTCTCTGTAAAAAATCAATAAAATATATTTTAAAAATAAATAAAACACCCTGAGATAGTCTAACGGTTCTTGCTAGAAGCACCTTTTCTGAGTGGCTTTCTATTCTGTTTATCTTCCGGCCGGTGCTGCTTTTCATCTGCCTACTCACCAGGCTCAGGCCCAGCTGCCAGGCCGTGTTAAGTGGAGGTACCACTGAAAGGCCCACTGGTGTATACCTCCAGCTGAAATGCTTTCAGCCCTTTGTCAAGGGAACTAGGAAAAAAGACTCCCTGTTCCCGTCTCCCACCTCCTACCCACCCAGACCAGTTGACAGGGACATGGAAATCCAAAGTTTCTCTGAGGAACATTCAGATAGACTGGACCAATGCTGGTGATCCTCATGCTATGCCGAACTAACCCACTGGCTCACACCCATCCATCAGATGCTCTTCTAAGAAAAAGCAGCTGGGAATTGGACTGAAATTGAAATGAGAAGAGAGTAGCAATGCTTTCAAGCCTCCAACTCCTGAGAATCCTCTCCACTTAAAATTTTTCTATTATATCTTTATTTTTCTTAACATTAAAGGGCTACTTAAAGCATTTTAGAGCAGAATTGATAAAAAGTGCTGAATGGAGCAATCTAGGGCACTGCACATGAATTCTTATGAAAATAACTTCCCTATATTGTCTTTTCACTATGAGAGCTCCATTTTCCTAAAACAAGGAACCTTGAGGTATAGCATAGCTGGCCTATACTACAAGCACTAGGAGAGCTTCCTGGGTATACATACAGGATGTGAAGTACAGACACTCAATCAAATGAGAGCAACTTTACACTGGGACAGAACAGGGTCCAGTTTTGCAGCTCAGTGACAATAAGGAGGAGTAATTGAAGAGCAGGTCTTAGAGAATCAAGGAATAGATAGATTGCCTATACTGCAGAGCATTGCTTTGGTTAAATACTGCACAGTAGTAATCTCAGGAACAGCCTCCACAGCAAGCTCCTTCTCTACATTGCTCAGAGATGCACAGCCGATGGCCGTAAGTTCAGCCTATCTGAGGGAAGAGCGCCATCCCCTTTGGAAAGCTGGGAGCAGAATGAAGTTATACGTAAAACAGGCACAACCCATCTCCAACAGTATACGCAGCAAAACCAATTTTGTTCTCAAAAACCATTTGAAAACCAGTCAACAAGAGGATAAATAGCCTCTTAAGAATCAAATTTTACATCATTGATCACAATCACAATTGTTATTATTGGCTAAACACAGGCCTTAAAAGAGAAACTCCATCAGTCTCACTTCTGAGTAAAGATGACTCTATATTTTTACTTCAACTCGTCTGTAACCTCAAAAGAAATATTGCAGAGTTGAAGGAGCCTTGTCCCTGACCAAGCTCATCTCCTGTTAAAAGTCACCTTGATCTACACATAAGTACCATGGACAGCAGCACCCACCATGCCTGCTCCAGGGTGCATTATCCTCAGATAACAGCAATCCATTTTCAGGCCTCTCTGACACTCTTCACCAGCTAAAAATTCATTCCTTAGCAGATGTTTATTTCTGTGAAATCACACTAAAGAAAAAACAAGTTCTAACAAAAACACGTTGATCTGAAAACCACACTAAACGGCATACTGGATTTCATTTAATTTTCATCTTAAACATAAAATGAGATGGCAGAAATATGCAACAAAAAGAACAAAAAATGTGAAAATCTGTATGGTTTTTCCCTACTGTCTTTTTAGGGTAACTCTTGGTCATTCCCCTGATAGTTCCCATCTCCAACTCAAGAATGAAATCACAGACATACATTAAGAAATAAGAATTACCCTCCAGAATTCACATCAATAACAAAAAAACAAACAAGCAAATGGAGTCATCTGAAATGAAAACACACTAAGAAGTATTTTTGTGAATTACATGGAGGCCACAGTGTGAGAACAAGGACTGGCCTCAAAGCCCTGCTCTAACAAAAGACATTCAGAACCATGTGGTCTTTTCACTCTCTATTCCATTTAATTTATTTTTATTATTGAAGATTTCAACATGCAATTTGTTCCATTTAAATGAAAAAATATTCAACTAATAATATTTATAATAGCTACTATTTATGGAGTACTCCTTGTGCCAGGTATTTTATTTTACTTTACTGTATTTTGTTTTGTTTTTTGAGAGAGAAAGAGAAAGGAAGGGAGAGAGGGAGGGGGGCAGAGAGAGAGAAACATCTTATTGGCTGCCCCTGCAGAGACCCCCACCAGGGATTGAGCCTGCAACCTGGGCATTTGCCCTGACCAGGAATCGAACCAGCAACCTTTTCGTGCTCAGGAAGATCCCCAGCCAAGTGAGCCACACTGGCCAGGGCTGTGCCAGGTATTTTAACACGTGTTTCACATAAGTTATTTCATGAAATCCTCACAAAAATCCCACAGAGTAGTTACAATTTGCCGTTCACAGCTAAAGAAGCGAAAACAGAGAAGTAAATAAGTTGCTCAAAATTATGTAGGCAAACAGTATGTGGTGGAATTTTTTGCATTCTAGATTTAAAATGCCAAAACCCATGTGCTAGCAGCTAGTCACTATGCTGCATGATCTTTATTGCTTAGCTGAAGCCCCTCAAGGTAAAACGTTCTGTGCTCCGACTCAAATCCTAATAACATACATGACCAATCTTTCTGCCCTCCCTTAACAAAACCCTTCTGCCGTTCATCCATTTGTGCAGACACAATTTGCCCTTTGCTCGACCCTAATGCATCTGCAAAAGCAGACACAGGTACTGGCATCACATGGCGAGGAGAGGTTAGAAGATGATGGGCAATGTGCTCCCACACTTTTCTTTTCTCACTCCCAGACTCGAGACAGCTTCCACTCTATTCTGAAGGTACGATCTGCATATAAAATCACATCCAGTGAAGATGCACAAACTAAATATTAGAGCCACACTGACTACAACTACAAAACATCGTGTACAACACGATACAAAAATTTTAAAAGATTCGTGTTAGATCTTTTTCCCTTCGGAGTTACTAAAGCTGAGAAGGTAATAAATTAATGTTTCAGATTTGTAAAGGTACACATGCCAATGCAGTCCCCTAAACTCAGTGGTTACAGAGGTGGCAATGCTCCCAAACCCCCTAACCAGTAATGAAATTCTAAATCGGAAGGAAAAGGAACTGGGATGGTGATGTGAGGAGGAAGTATGCTCGACAGGCTTTTGAAATGGGCTATTTATTTACTGTGGGGCAGCCTTGCAAGAGGAAAAGGCTGTAGCATTTGGAAGCTAAGCAAGGGAAAGGAATTGCAACATTAGTTAAAAATATCTTGGGTATTACTGTCTACGTGTTCCAACAATGTTTAATAACATGAAATCTTCAAAATCACTAGGTAAACCGCATCTACTTATACAACTAAAACTGTTTCCACGATGCTAACAATCATTTCTAAATTCCCATTGCATTGCAGGCCTGCGGAACTGAGGCGTTTTAGTGATGCAATATTACTCACTGACACTGCTCCCATCCCACACAGAACGAACCCTGTTAGCTAAACTAACAAAATGAATAATTTATCCATCAGCCAGCAGGAATTCATGAAGCCACCTTCATTATTAACTTCACATTACCCTTCTATCATTTTTGAAACAACAGCTATAGGTATTCAAGATGAGCCCACTGGCTAACTTACATAGTTTCTGACCTATAGCTCACAGGAAAATTAATTAATTCTCCATTCAAAAAAAATCTAGGTAAGCAAGGATGTTTTAAAATCAACCTACACTCGCTCATTGATTTCCCTCGTTAAACTGTAACCCATTAAATGTCAATAATCACTAATGTATAAAATAATCAACATAACCATATATAATCAATAAAGCTCATAGGCTATTGCCACTGCATAAAAACCAATGTATCTCATCAGTTGTGGATTTTCACACACCTTTTTCTACTTGAATTCTCCTTATTGCACCAGAAGTGATTTTTTTCTAAAAAAAAGAAAGAACAATTTTAGAAACAAAAATGTTTCTATCATTTTCCTTCATAGGAAGAATTTTATGGCTTCTCGCTGGAACTAACAGGGTTGTGAGAAGCAGCAAGAAACCAGATGCGTTCGCGGCAATCCAGAACAAATTTTATCTCGGAGAGCAAGGCTTGAATTCCATCCCTCTCTTACACTCTGCGAGAATCAAAAGCTTCCCGGTTACTCCAAGTTCACAGGAGGCCGGTGGAGCTTCGATTTTGCAGAGATGATAGCCGTCACGGAGATCTGAAAAATGGTCCCTGAATCAGATAATGCAGTTTTTATAAGCAGCTACAAATGTACCAACTCATATCCAACTCCTTGTTAAAATAGTTTTAAAGATAAATATATACTGTCCAGGAAGAAAAATTTCAGGGATAACTATAAATTTCATTAAGATATATAGCAGATGTTACATGGAAGATGAATATTCATTCCATCTTGCTCCCACTGTAATCATTTTATCTTTACAGTGATTTCCAAATATCCCAACTTAAAATGCTTACATTGTACAAAAATTAAACTACAACACGTTTGTGGTGCAAACAGTTTGTCATTTTTTTTGCTTAGTTCAACATGACTAAGTTTGTTAATGTATTTTGACAGACTTGCCTAACATCCTAAAATGTTTTGAACAATGTAGTTTAGGCCACGATGCAATATTAATGAGTGAATAATGTTCTTGAATATAAGGTTTAATATTTAATGATTCAGAGTGCTGCCTGGATTTGATGCAGAAGAAAAATGTGGTTTGAAATCACTGCATTTATCAGGGGACCTGAGAAAAAGACTACAGCCTCCAAGCAAACCTTTAACCTAAACTTTGAGCTGGGGTCTCAGGTGTGAAATTGATGCTTCTCCAACTGAATTTCTAGTACTTATCAGTATTCACAACATCACACCATTTATCAAGTGTCATTCAACAGAATTTTTAAATTACTAGGAACTCACAGGTCTGTGCCAAGATGTAGGGAAAAAAAGGATTAGTGTAAAAATAACATTGGGTAGTCTGCATTCAAACACATTTAGGAATCAAATCTGCCAGTTGCATCAACATGTCAATTTGATTATTCTTCTTTTTAAAAATATGTGAAACTATAATAAAGTTCAGATCACATAAAGACTTACTCCATATCTTCTATAAAGGGAAATGTCTAATCTAAAGGATCACACAAGGAAGTTGAAGTTGGTTCAATGTGTCAATCTAACCTAATGAATGGTAATCTGCACACATTATTGGACTTGCTTCATTTGCAAACAATCCTATGTCTTAAGAATAAGTATAAGGGACTTCTTAAAATCAGTTAATACCCAAAACTAGAGCTGTGAAGGACGGGAATGTTAATATTACTGTGGCTTTAAAATAAAATACTAATCACAAGATGAAAATCAGGCTGACTTTTCAATATTTATTTGCATTTATAGTTCACAATAGCCATGTCAATAGTAAATAACCTAGAGTTAGGACATCTGAGTTTAAGACACTGCCACATACTGAACTTGTCAATAGAAGCTCTCTGAGCTGTTGTTTTCTCAGGAAGAGGGGCATAGTAACACCCTGTGCCAAATGATTGTTGTAGAGTCAAACAGAATTAATAATGTGAAGCACTAAGTCAAACAGAAAGCATTATACCAATGTGAGTCAACAAAACAAAATCTATGTATATTTACTGAGCACCTCTAGGAAGACCCTGCACAAACACTTCACTTACGTTATCACCGTAGTTGTTAGAATAAAGAGAAAGCAATGGCAATTTCTATGTTTTCTCATTTAGTTTCTATAAATAAAGGAGAAAAAAATAAGTGCAAAAATAATAAGAGAATGAACCCAAGCATCTAAGTGAAATATTTTCTAATAGCTATACTTCCTTTAATGTCATATTTTGATAGTATCTTCTTAATTTGGAAAAAAAAAAAGACATTATCAGTGATACTCAATACTCTAGTAATCAATTTAATATAACATGTTTTAACCCTGGATTAAAGTACTCATTGAGCATTTATGTGCCTAGAATAGTATACTAAATACTTTTTAAAAATATCAGTGATACTAACATTAACCACAGTATCATTTCTTCCTTTATATCATAACATCTTTATAATGCCATTATTAAGTTCACTCTATTCCATGTTTACAAGATCAACAATTATATTAACAATTATTTAAAAATAATAAGGAAATAAAATTGTTTTAAACTGTATACTGCAGAAAACTTGAAAAGTTTGGCAATGACAGGTAATAAATAGTGCCACCATACTCAGTGAAGAGTCTTTTTTCCTGTTAAACTATTTAAAAGAATTGATGCTACAAGTTCAATGAAAATTAATTAACTCCTCCTTAGCACTGGTCCTGATGCTCCTGCAGGTAATGATGGTGTCTCTTTAAGGAAGCACCAATTCTGTAATTAGACTTTTCTCAAATGTGAATAACTGAGACAAAAGGCAGATAGATATTCACTTGGTACTTCTTTATGCACCCCAATCCAAATATCTATATTAAATTAAAGTAGCTCTTGTGATTATTCTCTAATTTATAATGTACTTAAGGACAGAACAGTATGCTTAGAAAAATGACAGGAAGAATACAAGAGATATTGTTAATGATGGGGTTACCACTGGGGAGTAAGATGGGATACTGGGCTTAGCATTTTTTACTTTTGTGATGTTGCCATTCTTATGCAAATGTATTAAGTTAATAAGTATTAAGTTAATAAATGTATTAATTAAATGTATTAAGTAAAATAAAATATACTAGAGCAGTACTGATTAATAGAAATATAATACAAGCTACAGATATAATTTTAAATTTTCTAAAAGCTACATTGAAAAAATGAAAAAAGCAGATCAAATTAAATTTAACTATATTTTATTTAGCCCAATACATCCAAAATATTATCATTGCTACATGTAATCAATACAATAAATTATTAAAGAAATATGTTGTATTGCTTTTTTCATATTGAGTCTTTGAAACCTGGTATGTGTTGTATACTTAGAGCAAATCTCAATTCAAACCAACCACAGTTCAAGTGATTAGTAATTTACCTGTAGCAATAGGATAGCACAGAGTTACAAAAAGTTTCAAAGGCATATGTAGGCATAAAGTAGGTAATTTTCTTCCAAATTTTTCAAAGCAATTAAGAGATACTTATTAAAACTTCTCTCTCATCAGTTTTCATATTGCTGTTTCACTGTGGATCCAGGTTTAGCTTTATATGTTTTCATATTTCACCTAGCTTCATATTGCTGTTTCACTGTGGATCCAGGTTTAGCTTTTGATAGCATCTTCCTCACCAAACAATAATGTAACTTTACTCTGCAAGGTCATATTTAGCTTGCTATTCCATGACCTCTACCCTTACATGTTGTATATATATATATATATATATATATATATATATATATATATATATGATTTTATTTTTTTTTTTCAGAGAGGAAGGGAGAAAGAGAGAAAGCTAGGCTGCCTCCTGCATGCCCCCACACTGGGGATTGAGCTGCAGCAGGGGCATGTGCACATGTGCCCTGACCGGGAATCAAACCATGACCTCCTAGTTCATAGGTCAACACTCAACATCTGAGCCACACCAGCCAGACTATATGAGAATTCTTAATTACATATTTGTGTGGAATGCCACGGACTATATTTATTTCAGGGCTTTAACTACACTAGCAGAGTTGGCTACTGAGAATCACCTGGCTCTCCTTTCAGAAAATCAATTGCACCCCTTTCCCTCCCATGTAATACTCCAATACTCTAACAGCAGAGTCCTGTGGACTTCACAGTGTCTTCCCAGCCCTTGAAAATAATTTTCTGAGCAAGCAAAAAAAGTGAAGGCACAAATACATAAGAACCAACCATTGAGCACCAATAGCAATTTAAAAGTTATATATATCTACACTAATAAAAGAGAAAGATGCAAATTGACTGTACCTCCGCGACGCCCACCAGCCAATCAGGAGTGAGTATGCAAATTAACCCAACAAAGATGTTGGGTTAATTTGCATATGTAGGTGCGGAGCAAAGACTGAAGACTGAAGAGGCTTGGCTTCTCTGCTGCGGCCAGAGCAGAGAAGTCTCGAGGCTTGGCTTCTCTGCTGTGGCCGGAGCAAAGGCCTGGTTCCCAGGTGCCGGAGGAAAACTGGTGCCAGCAGCCAGGGGAAGGAAGGTCTATTGCATGAATCTTCGTGCAACGGGCTTCTAGTGTGTGTGTGTGTGTGTGTATATATATATATATGTGTGTGTGTGTGTGTGTGTGTGTGTGTGTGTGTTTGTGTGTGTGTATGTGTATGTGTGTGTGTGTGTAATATATATATATATATATATATATATATATATAGAGAGAGAGAGAGAGAGAGAGAGAGAGAAATATTTTTCAAACTAAAATATCAGTAATCTAATAAGGAAAAAATGCTCTCATTCCTCCCACTTAGCACTTCTGAAATTAGACATGGGCACACCCTTGGGAAAACACCATCAATGGCTCATGCAAAAAAGAAAAAGTTCACCTAGCTTCATTTAGTGTGTTTTTCCTTCATTTTCACCAATATAGACTTTCTACCTTCCTTGAAATGATAAAGGCATGAAGAAATTAGAAAGGCCACATGCAGAGAACATGAGACAGAGATTTTTCACTCTCTACAACATGGACAGATGTGTAAGATAGATCACATTTATGGAATATTTACTATGATTCTGTGTGAGTCTCTGTATTGTGCTAGGATGTCCCTTTTAATCCTAAAAATAATCTTGAAAATAACCCAAGGGCGGAGATGTTATTATTGTCCTCCATCTTACAGAGAAAACTGACCCCTGAAGAAGTTAAGCAATACACTATGTAGTTTCCAAACTAGTAACCCATAAAGTTGGGATTCAAGTCCTACCCATCTGACCCACTACACGCTTAACCATCATATTCTACTGCTCTTCAGTTCAGGGAGAAGAATTCTCTGAAAGAAAAGCACTTTGTATTGTTTAATGATGGTGTGTCAGGCACTATAAATATCATCTTATTTAACCTTCACACAACAAGTGTATCAGGTTGGCATTCTTACTTAACCCAATTTCAAAACTGAGGGAACTGAGGTGTAGAAGGGTAAATCACCTATTCAAGATCACAGACTACTAAGACAAAGCTAGCATTCAAATCACATCTCTAACTCCAAAACAACGTAAGCTTTAGCCCGTTTTCCACCCTCATAATGTAGGTGGCATGGCAATTACTATAATGGTAGAAATCATTAGGCTTTCCTATTACTAAAATAATTTTATTTGGAGTATGTAAGAGTTCACAAAGGGCATTCTTTATAGAGAGACAACCTGGATGAAGGTAAGCACTTCAAAAATAAAAAAACAAAACCACTCATATAAGAATACTCTTAGAGGCTACAACACTGCTTTAATTTCTAATTCATTTTCAGCTTATTTTAATAGAATTAACTCAGAGCAGGAATGCTATTGAACACATTTATAAATTTTTTCTTTTCAAGTGTCCATAGCACCCTTATTAAAATTGCCCTTCCATTAAATGTCACATAACAGTAATGCCTCCTGAAAACTTCATATACAATACACTAATGTTGGCAATGAATGTTGCAATGATATTTACTTACTATTTAAGTAGAGATTGAACAAGAATAAAAATGAAAGTGAGTAACATTGTTATATTTCATTAGTTTCCAGAGTGAAATGAAATGGCTAAGTCATTGAAAATGCATATAAAAATATTTTTTTTAATTTCTAAGAATTAATTTTATATATATCTGGGAGTATGGAAATGGGGTAAAAATAGAAGAAACCAATGAGGTCAATTCAGACAGTTTTGAAAAAAATTAATCCTAAAAGCATTAAGGATCTATCTACATATTAAAATTAATAAAGAGAGTCTCCAAAAGCCAATTTTCGTGTAAGATAAATGTTTCAAAGACAATATGCAACAAGATTTGCAGAAAATTGCTTGTCAAACTTGAAACTCCCATTACTGGCAATTCTCAAAAAGCCCCTTAAGATCCAGGTCTACAGGGCTGAAGGAGTACAAAATTGGCAAACATGCTCTTAAAATAGCAGGAGACCTGTGTGCTTTAAAAATGGGCTTTAAATGGTAAATTAAACTTTCTGGATTTGGGTCAGTCCCAGGGAAAACAAAATAAATCATTATTTTTTTAAAAGCAAAATTAAGGATAACAAATACCAACACTGAGCTTTTATTTTTATCTGTGTAACATACATAAACCTGGTTAAATCTCACATAACTCAAAACTTTCATAATTGAGGAAAGGATAATTCCATCACTGTCCTTCATCAGTGAACAAGCACCATGTGGCAGTAAAGACCAATTTAACTTCCTTACCAGGACAAAGCACTACAATTTATAGTGAGTTGTCAAGTTGAGATTTAGATACTCGTCCATTTCACACTTGCAGAGGCTCTGTACTTCAACGCACCATCTTGCCCATAATAATTTGCCACCTTTGACTGCCACTCTTGGGCCCACCTGTTTTACTACCACAAACTTAACTGCTTAGAAAAAAAATAGATGAAGAGCCCTAACCGGTTTGACTCAGTGGATAGAGCGTCGGCCTGCGGACTGAAGGGTCCCAGGTTTGATTCCGGTCAAGGGCATGTACCTGGGTTGCGAGCACATCCCCAGTAGGGGACGTGCAGGAGGCAGCTGATCGATGTCTCTCTCTCATCGATGTTTCTAACTCTCTATCCCTCTCTCTTTCTCTGTAAAAAATCAGTAAAATATATATATTTTTTTAAAATTAGATTAATAGGGACACATGACATTTTTATAAATCAGTGAAATCCTAACCCTAACCCTTCTTAAAACTTCAAGCCACAATCACTGGAGAGCCCTGATGCAAATAACTTCCATTAGAAAATCAACACTTAGAATTTCAGACCTGAAAGATACCTTAAAGATTTACTATAAGGATCATTTTCTGCTGAGGAAGAGCTATAAAATAAAACCATGCCCATCAATTTTTGCATCTGCCAATCTGTCCATCTTTTATGGACTGAATTGTGTCCCTCCTCTACTTCATAAGACTATATTTAGAGATAGGTTCTTTAAAAGAGGTAATTATGGTTAAATGCAATCAGAAAGCTGGGACCCTAATCCAGTAGAACTGGTGTCCATATAAGAAGAAGAGACATCAGAGAAGTGCTCTAGAGCAGCGGTCACCAACCTTTCGGACCTCACGGACCACGGGTTGACTACTGCTGCTCTAGAGAAAAAAAGGCCATGTTGAAAACACAGAGAGAAGGCAGCCATCAGAAAGCCAAGGAGACAGGCCTCAGGAGAAACCAAACCTGCTGACACTTTATTTGGACTTCCAGCCTGCAGAACCATGGAAAAATAAATTTCTGTTGTTTTAGCCGTTCAGTCTGCAGAATTATTTTTTTATAGCAGCCCTGGCAAATGAATACACCATCCCCTGAAGGTGTATTCACCAGAGTTGGCTCTTCTGACAGCAGTGCAAAGATGGGCTATGACAGCAAAAGGCAAATTTCAAAGAAACTGACTTACAAGTAAAAATAAAACTGAAACGACCCCAAGATTTAAAGCAATATCCAGCATAGAGGTCAGGCTAACTTAGCTCCTGGTTGAACTTAAATTATGATTTATGTCCAAGAGAATGAGAACAATTAAAGACACTGGGGTAATTAAGCAGCAGAAGAAAGGTAATATGAATAAAAATGCAATGTGAAGGGAGAATAGTTTCCAGACCCAGGGTGGGAAAGAAGCAAGAGAAATTTTTTAAACACACAATATTCCACAATGAAGAAAAGCTTCAAATCCAGTACCAAATAGATCACTGTGGTTCAACAGTGATACAGCAAATTGAATAAAGTATATTTGGGTTCTGCTGGTTTAACGAATGCATGAAACCTCCACAGTAATATTTGTAATTCACGAGATTAATAGTTATAGAAGTAGTTGTGGTAATAATCATTATTGTTTGTATTATTATTAAAAACAACATTATTACAAAAGCTTATGGGGCAAATGCAGTATATTATTGAATCTTCACTACAATACTATGAGAGATTTTACTCTTGCATAATTGTTTTCATTTTTTAAAGGTAAGGAAAATGCTCAAATAGCTAATAAGTAGAGACGGCAGGACTAGAATCCTGGTCTTCTGATTCCCAATTCTGGGTTGTTTTTTGTCTCAAAATATACCCATGCACACACTAAAATCTCTTCATCTCTAACATGCCATTTCATTATCTTAAATGGCATTATGTGGAGTGTAAGAGTGAGGGGCATGTATCAGGCTCCCTCACTCCAGGGTGAACCTAAACAATGAAATAGTTTTGTGCATCTGCTATTAGTCTGGAATCAAGAAAAGTTCTGGCAAAAAAATATTTACTTATATTTTTTAAAATAGTAAGAACATTAATGTAAAGTAATTATGCTAATTACAAATGTAATATCAGGTAATTATAGAGAATCCAGAAAAAAAAAGTGTAAGCTATGTAATTTTTTTAAGCTTAGAGTTCAGTCATCCACTTCACTTGCCACATTTTTTCATCTGAATCTTCAGATTTACTTGATTTTCCATTTATTTATTTATTTTTGTAGCAAGTATAAAAGCAAACACATTATCCTTCAACAGATAAAAGTATGATCAAGGGAGTCTGGATTGTCGGGAAAAGAGAGGAGCGCACGGAAACTCAGGGGAGCCGCAAAAGGCAGAGGTCTGGAGGTGCGCGTGCAAGTGCGCGCAGAGAGGACTGCCTGATGAGTGTGCCTCTGGCTTTCTCTAGCGGGAGGAAGGCGGAAGCTCCCGAATGCGCTGAACTCCAGTTCCGACTGCACTGAACCCCAGTTTTGGGTGAGACCCTGGGGACCCAGACTCATACGGGGGGAGTCTGGACTGTCAGGAAAAGAGAGGAGTGCACAGAAACTCAGGAGAGCCGCGAAAGGCAGAGGTCTGGAGGCGCGCATGCGAGTGCGCGCAGAGAGGACTGACTGCTGAGTATACCGCTGGCTTTCTCTAGCAGGGCGGAGACAGTAGCTCCCAACTGCGCTGAACTGCAGTTCCGGGCGAGAATCTGGAAATCCAGATTCATTGGGGGAGAAACTGGACTGTCTGGCAGTGGGCGAAACTTGAGGGCAGCTTTCTCTCAGAGGTGCTTGCAGTGATTACCGAGGGACACTGAGACCCAGGGGCCTCATAGGGCAGGGCTGACGGGAAGCCAAGGCTGTCTGCTCAGCTCTGAGACTCCGCCCCATCCAAGCTGAGCACAGACGTTTTTGCAATTTTGCAAGTCTTGTCTCATTAGGCTATCTCCAGCACAGAAGTTTTCCTGGCGTAGACATAGCTGATCCTCACAGCCAATTGGCCTGGAGGTCAATTCCTCCCAGTGATACCAACAGCCATCAAGACTTAACTACAACAAGGCTGTACACACAGTCCACAAAGGGGTGCACAGAGAGTGTCCACCTCAGGTAACTGGGGAGGCTGAGCCACTGGGCCATATAGGACACCTAGCACACACAGTTACTCTACAAACTCAGGGAAGCAGCAAAAATGCGGAGACAAAGAAACATATCACAAACGAAAGAAATGGAGAAAAGCAAACGACTGGATATAGAGTTCAAAACCACGGTTATAAGTTTTTTCAAGAATTTCCTAGAACAGGCTGATAAATTTAGCGAGACCCTCGAGGATATGAAAAAGGACCAACTAGAAATTAAACATACACTGACTGAAATAAAAAATATTATACAGAGACCTAACAGCAGACTAGAGGAACACAAGAATCAAGTCAAAGAGTTGAAATACAAAGAAGCAAAAAACACTCAACCGGAAAAGTAAAAAGAAAAAAGAATCCAAAAATATGAAGATAGTGTAAGGAGCCTCTGGGACAACCTCAAGCGTACCAACATCCGAATTATGGGGGGTGCCAGAAGAAGAGAGAGAACAAGATACTGAAAACCTATTTGAAGAAATAATGACTGAAAACTTCCCCCACCTGGTGAAAGAAATAGACTTACAAGTCCAGGAAGCGCACAGAACCCCAAACAAAAGAAATCCAAAGAGGACCACACCAAGACACATCATAATTAAAATGCCAAGAGCAAAAGACAAAGAGAGAATATTAAAAGCAGCAAGAGAAAAACAGTTAGTTACCTACAAGGGAGCACCCATACAACTGTCAGCTGATTTCTCAACAGAAACTATGCAGGCCAGACAGGAGTGGCAAGAAATATTCAAAGTGATGAATAGCAAGAACCTACAACCAAGATTACTCTACCCAGCAAAGCTATCATTCAGAATTGAAGGGCAGATAAAGAGCTTCACAGATAACAAAAAGCTAAAGGAGTTAATCAACACCAAACCAGTATTATATGAAATGCTGAAAGGTATTCTTTAAGAAGAGGAAGAAGAAGAAAAAGGTAAAGATAAAAATTATGAACTACAAATACATATCTATCAACAAGTGAATCTAAAAATCAAGTGAATAAAAAATCTGATGAACAGAATAAACTGGTGAATATAATAGAATCGGGGCATAGAAAGGGAGTGGACTGACAATTCTCAGGGGGAAAGGGGTGTGGGGAGTGCGGGAAGAGACTGGACAAAAATCGTACACCTATTGAGGACAGTGTGGGGGAGGTAAGGGCAGAGGGTGGGGTGGGAACCAGGTGGAGGGGAGCTATGGGGGGGGGGGAAGAGGAACAATTGTAATAATCTGAACAATAAAGATTTATTGAATTAAAAAAAATAAAATAAAATACAAATGTTTTCAATTTTGATTAAAAAAAAAGTATGGTCAAATTCAACATTCAACAGTTCTTTATTTAGTACATACTATGTGCAGGGCATTGTTCATAAAGCTGCAAATAACTCAAAGCTTGTTTATTTCTTCTACTGACACTTGATTTATGACAATCACATGTTCACAGATACAGCAAGTTGATCAAATACCTAAATCACATTTAGGCCAGATCTGCTGTGGCTTAGAAATATCATTGAGTTCACTCTGAGGCAAACGGAGACCACCAGCTGCATACTGTCTCTCAATGTTGTCTATCTATTGTATCTCATCAGCTGGATACAGGCCTCAGTGACAGGTTTTTATATCTTACAGCAGATAACAAGAGAACATTATTAAAATTAAATTATAGTTTAAATTGAAGGGGTTTTTTTAAACTACATGGGCTTAACAATAACCCAAAATGATCTGGCAAGTATTTGCCAGGTGCTTAAACTCTCATGGCATTTATTCCATTAGTAACAAGACCAACAACAAGACTATTCCATCACACTAAAAACCACCCATCTAGAAATAATGAAAATACTTGCCAAAGGAATAGATAAATAAGGCATGGTAACATGGGCATAATATAAAACAACAATGGTTTTACTACTGTGTTCCCAAACAGTGAGACACAAGCAGGGACTCATATTGGTAGCAAGTTAACTAACCCAATTTCTTGAAGGTAATTTGACAATAATAGTATTTTACATAACCTTTGATCTAGTAATTCCACTTACAGAAATTTACCCTAGGGAAATAATACTGGCTACCGATAAATTTAATAATAACATTTAAAACAGTGTGTTCATAATAGTGAAACATTTTCAAACCATTTTGTTGGGAAGACTAAATGTCTAATAGTGAACTGCCATGAATTTATCTAATGACAAAACAGTCCATGATATATCTTAAGAACAAAAATAAATAAGCTCGGGAAAATGACAGGTTCAATATGACACCACTTCTGTTACTTGCTCCTACATGTTAATGCCTGTTTACCAAAATATTTACAATGGTTTTGTGTGACTAGAGGGATTATAGCAACTTTCATTTTCTTCATTTTGTTTAGCTGCATTTCTCTAATTGTCTATACAGTGTATATTATTTTTGTGATTAGGAAAAAAAACACTTCTTTTTACTATCCTGTGACTTTTTACTTTGATCCATAGATATTCTAAGGTGCTAGGAAGGTATTATGGGTGAGATGATGAGAGAACATAGAAACGAAGACCAGGTATAGGGGAGCTCAGAGATGCAGTAAGTCTCCATCAGCAAAGGCGTATGGGAAATGTTGGGCTCTCTGTTTAATCTTCTGTGACTGTTTAACTCTCTGTGGCTGGCTATCCAGAAAGCTGCAATGCACCCAAAGATAAACGTCAGGCCCCATAAAAGAGGTTAATAAATGTATACAGTGTGATAATTGCCTGCTGTTAACTGTTAACTTATGAATGCATTGTTCTTTCTGGTGGTCTATGTCACTACCTACCGTATGGTTTTACTATTAACCCCCTATAAAAAAGAGACCCTGTCCTGGAAGGGAGTGGATATCTTGCCGGCTGGCCACTACGGAGAGCAAGCAGCTGCTTTGCCCAAGAATATAATTTTCTCCTATTAAAACTCTTATAAATTTGAATAAGGCCATGTGTCAGTTCTTCAGAATCGATCCTGAATTTAGACTTTTGGGCTTCCCCCCAACACCAGCTTACAATAAAGAATCGACTATGAAAAAAAACAAAAAAACAGCATCGACTATGGAACAAGGTAAGAGAAACAAGCAGGGATGAACTCCAGGAGCCATGGGGACAGGGTCGGTACTCAGGAACCAATTCCCTTATCAACTGCCTAAGGGGCCACCAAAGGTGGGCACAGAGATGACTATATCACAGCTGATGCCGACTCCAGATCCTCACAGCATTTAAACACCCAAAGGTAACGAGCAACTCTCTGGACCTCCTTGGGGCCCCCAAGCTCTGCTGAGCCTTCTCCCCACAATGATACAATACATTGCAATCTTCTGCGTCTCCCAATCTTTTGTGCCTTTCAGCATCTTGATTAATTTATTTGCCCTTTCAAAATGTCCTCTAATTCATTACAGCCTTCCTGGAATTGCTGTCTGGCTTCTCAACATGTGATATCAGATGTCCCATAAACAACAGGACTATTATATTAAAATCATGAATTAGACCCAAGCATTTCTCCCCAAGCCTATTAACTTGATGTTCTACAGGTTGAATCTCATTTAATTTGCCATTTACAGAATAACCTTTCCAGGTGTATCTTTCAAGTCCTTCCTGCTGTTCTGGATACCTCTTAATATCTGTATGTTCGGAAAAATCATCTGAATGAGGTTAGAAAATTAAATTTTTTTTCCCCGATTAACTGGAGGAGATGAACAGAGTGCAATAAATTCATGACCAGATGATACCTTTAAGAGGACTGCCTTCCTAAAGATAGTACAAATGGCCCCTCACAGTGAAAAGCAATGAATATTTCTGTCTTTGAAATGGAAAGATTGGTCAAAATGGTCAGGTGAGGAGATTTCCTATGCATGGACATTCTGACTTTAGAATGCAGTAAGAAACAGCTGACTTTATGCAGAGAATTGTCACCAAATGTTCCCAGGCTCAGCATGACTATTGACGGTTTTCAGGACTGGAAAAAAAAAATCAAAATGAGACTTTTCTGTCTTCTACACACATGCAGAAAAGCAAGAAATTCTAATTTGGGGAAAGGGGGGCAGGGAGGCACACTTGTATTTCACCGCAAGGCCAGCATATTTTCAATAAAAGTACATCTTAAAAATCACTTTGCCATTTTTATAACATCTCTCAGCCTCTCGTTCTGTTTAAAAATGATATAGTATGTTAATACATAAAGACAATACTAGTCAGCTATAAAAAATGCCTGAGACAAATTTAAATGACCACCATAATAAAGAATTTGATCTTTTCTTTTTGTATTCTCCCTAGTCTTATGTCAGTAAACTAGAATAAACATGTTATTAAAAAAGAATCAATAGAAGACTTTAAAATATACAGTACCACAAAAGGTCAAGCCCTGGTATCGATTTTAATATAACATTTTTTGTGCAGCTTCCCAAAGGGTTCTTTTCTAATATTGTTCTTCATTTTTCTCTCACTTTGTTCCCTAACTGGTGAATTTGTTGTTCTTGTCTGCAAAATGCTGTCTAAAGCTGAGTTTGCTGAGTGTGTGTCATTCCTATGACAAGCTGCTAGAAAATGAAAAAACAAACAAACAAAAAAAATCAAGAAAAAAAAAAAAACATGTAAAGGTAGTAGGAGGATAGATACAAGAGAGCATGAAGCAGACGACAAGGTTCACCTCTTGAAAGGTACAGAAACATTCAAACGCACAACAATCTGCAATCGGGGGCCACCCTGGAGCTTTTGTCTCCCCTGTTGCCTTGAGTGGACACTGATTCCTAGGAGCCAGGAAGGCCGAGGAAGGCAGGATAAGGGAAGAAAGGATGATATCTCAGGTTTCAACAAAAGAAACTGTCACCAAACCAAGTAGGTAATGGATGCAAATTCCCACGACATAAATCCATGTGCATCCAAGTTCCTCTGGAACTGAAAGCACCAAATGTTCAATGGAAAATTGGAATGCCTTTGACAGGGTTCATGGGGACTAATCAGAGGTACATGGCCAGAGCCACAGACTTCCTGACTTCATCCCAATAATCAAGGCCTAAAGACTTCTACAAAGCACATTGAGGGTCAGGCTCATAAATATGAGTGCATACAGAATATATTACATTGTATGTGTCATTACAAATTTTTAGTTTGTTTTTGGTTGCCAATAAAAATAACCCAAAACCCAGACTATCCTATATAATAAAAGAGTAATATGCAAATTGACCGTACCTCTGCTACACCCACAAGCCACGCCCACCAGCCAATCAGGAACGAGTATGCAAATTAACCCAACCAAGATGGCTGCGGCCACGGAGCTGCAGCAAGCAGGAGGTTTGAGTTGCCCCCAGTGATGGAGGAAGCCAAGCTCCCGCAGCCCTGGCCTGCCTTGGCCTCTGCTATAAAGTTTCAATTACAGAAGATAAATAAATCCAAAAAAAATGGCTGTGGCCACGGAGTGAGCAGGAGGTTTAGCTCCGCTCAAGGCTACAAAGTTTCAATTATAGAAGATAAATAAACCCCAGATACCAGGGCCTCTGCTTAGGTCACTGGGGGGCGTGGCCAGCCAGCAAACCACCACAGGCCCTTCGCCCAGGCTGCCCCACGCCCCAAGGGAACCCCCACCCTGATCCAGGACACCCTTCAGGGCAAACCAGCTGGCTCCACCCATGCACCAAGCCTCAATCCTACCTAATAAAAGAGTAATATGCCGATTGACCATCACTCCAACACACAAGATGGCTGCCCCAATGTGGTCAAAGGTGGCTGCCCCCATGTGGACACAAGATGGCCACCACAAGATGGCCAGCAGGGGAGGGCAGTTGGGAGGGACCAGGTCTGCAAGAACGGGCAGTTGGGGGTGATCAAGCCTGCAGGGGAGGGCAGTTAGGAGTGACCAGGCCTGCAGGGGAGGGCAGTTAGGGGCAAACAGGCTGGCAGGGGAGCAGTTAGGCATCAATCAGGCTGGCAGGAGAGTCGTTAGGGGGTGATCAGGCTGGCAGGCAGAAGTGGTTAGGGACAATCAGGAAGGCAAGCAGGCAAGAAGTTGGGAGCCAGCAGTCCTGGATTGTGAGAGAAATGTCCGACTGCCCGTTTAGGCCCGATCCTACAGGGATCGGGCCTAAACGGGCACATCCCTCGAGGGGTCCCAGATTGGAGAGGGTGCAGGCTGGGCTGAGGGACACACACCCCTGTGCATGAATTTCATGCACCAGGCCTCTAGTATTTTCATAACATCCGTTTTTCGCTTTTAGACAATGCTTACTAAGCAGGAAAGGAGGGAATAGTAGATCCTTTTTGCCTAAGTCACCTGAAACCAAAGAAATTGCTGTCTCTGAAGCTAAAATGAAGTCTCCATATCAAAAAAAAGAAAAGCCAATTAGGTCCGCAAGAAGGGAACACAGCTGTTATCTAAGAGCCAATAAAACTTTAAAAGGAAATGCTGGGGAGAAGCTTGGAGTAAGAGAACTGTATTTGAATCCTGAGGCTGCCTTTTGTCAATAACACAGCCTTGGGCAGATATTCAGTCTCTCTGAGCTGCATTCTGATTGTGAAATAAACCCAGAAAGAGCAGAGCGACCACTTTGTACCCCAGTTTGGTGTGTGTGTATGCAGGGTGAGGGGGCACTCAGCCTTGGATCCTGGGGTAATGTGAGGGGTATCATCTTACAAGCTGCCATAGAGCTAAGGCAGGATTCCGCAAAAGGCTCTGGGGATGCTCAGGGTTAATATAATCAAAGGTACCCGCACAGCATCTGGTAAACTGTAGGCTATCATTAAATGATAGTTGCTGTTGCCACAGAATTCTCTTGCCTCTTTTTCCTTTTGGACAAATTCTATTCCATTTTAATCTACTTACCCACAACCATAAAATATAGCTGTAATTTAGTAATACATTCTTGTTGACACTTACTATGGGACAGACAATGAGTTTTACATTCCAGTGGAGGAGGCAGTCAATAAAACAGATAAAGTGCTATCAAGAAACAAAGCAAAGAAATGTGGACAAAAAAGGACCATTCAGTAAACCTGACAAGCTCAGGGAAGGCCTGCCTAGCAGGCCTTACAACTCAGAGACCTCAAGTAACCACATAGGATGGTCTGAGTAAAACTTAACTAAAAGCGAGTTATGGCAGATAGTCATATTCTAGACCAGTATCTTCCCTGACCAAGGTCAATCTTTACCTTAACTGAGCCTGTCTATTGTCTCTTTTTATCTAGGA
The DNA here is from genome assembly GCF_963455305.1 of Plecotus auritus. Taxonomy (NCBI): domain Eukaryota; kingdom Metazoa; phylum Chordata; class Mammalia; order Chiroptera; family Vespertilionidae; genus Plecotus; species Plecotus auritus. Next base: position 129,853,186 of record NC_137775.1, read on the forward strand.
TAACATACCTTTGGATGTCAGAGTAATATCCTTTTCCTAGAACCCCCAGGGCACAACCTCCCACCAGAACAGGAGACCACAGAACCCCTCATTGTCTCTTGTTCCCCGCATGCCATGTCTATGCACTGTAAATGTTAATTGCTAACTATCCTATACCCACCAATGTAAAAGAAGTATATGTCTATTCGTTTTACTTTTTATGCAATCCCAGATATTTCCCCTCTTCGCTTTCTCTCACCTCCCTATAATCTACCACAAATGAATTGCATGAAACCCCCTTACATATTCCCATCATTTTCCAGAGCATTTTCTCAATCCATTGAGATTTTACTTCCCAGCAATTGTCGTCAGTTGGGCTCAAATAAATTCAAAAAAATTCTTACAGGTTTGGACTTTTCTTACGTGGACAGAAATGACAACTAACAGAGAGGACAAGAAAGAAAGAATATTTAGGAAAAGCAATCAGCAAAGCCCGAATAGTAAGAGGAAGCCAGCCATGCAGAACAGGGAATGCTAGTATTCTAAGCAAACAGCTGCAGGCACGAACAGGTTTGGCCACGAATATAGCTGAAACATTCAATGAAATTTAGTAAGAGATGTAGTATGAGTGTATAAATATATAAAGGGAAGAAGAAGACTAGAAGGTCAAGGGAAAGGTTTGGACTTTAAACTAAATCTAATGAAAAGCCGTTAGAGGATTTTAAGTAAAAAAAACTGCCATGATTCAAAATGCATTAACACTGCTTAGTGAAGAGTAGAATCGGGGAGAGAAGAGTGGCTCCCTGCAGGAGACTGTTACAGTACAAGTGAGAGTGACAATGGCTCAGGCCAGTGGTGGGCAAACTCATTAGTCAACAGAGCCAAATATCAACAGTACAACGATTGAAATTTCTTTTGAGAGCCAAATTTTTTACACTTAAATTTCTTCTAACGCCACTTCTTCAAAATAGACTCATCCAGGCCATGGTATTTTGTGGAAGAGCCACACTCAAGGGGCCAAAGAGCCGCATGTGGCTCGCGAGCCGCAGTTTGCCAACCACGGGATTAGGCAGGGTTTCTCAACTTCGGCACTACTGACATTTGGACCTAAGAATTCTTCATTGTAGAGATCTGTCCTGTGGGATAGCTGGCCTGTAGGATATTTAGGCGTATTGCTGGCCTCTATCGGTTACATGTCAGGAGCACCCTCCAACCTGAAAGATCTCCAGACATGGCCAAATGTCCAATGGAGGTGTGGAGGCAAAAGTCCCCCCAATCAAGAAGCACTGGCTTAGCTAAGTAGGGATGAAATGGTGAGGGGTAATGGACTTGCAATATATTTTAAAAGTAGAGACACCAGGGCTAATTAAAGAAGAGACAGAAAGGCAAGAAGAAGGGAACAAAAATAAGCAGTAATTAGCCCTGGCTGGTGTGGCTCAGTTGGTTGAGTGTCATCCTGTGCAAAGGTTGCCGGTCCGATTCCTGGTCAGGGACCATACCCAGGTTGAGGATTAGATCCTGTCAGGGTGCGTGCGTACGGGAGGTAACCAATGGATGTTTTTCTCATCAATGTATGTATGTATATCTCTCTCTCTCTCTCTCTCTCTCTCTCTAACCAATCGATGTTTCTCTCATCAATGTATCTCTCTTTCTCTCCCTCCCTCCCTCTCCTTTCTTCTTTTTATAAAATCAATAAAAGCATATTTCTAAAAAAGAATAATCAGTAATTAAAATTCTGATGTTACCCTCAATTTTTGTTAGACTAACATCCAACTATTCAGTCGTTTGAGAAAAGTGCTTTCCAAGTGAAACCTACCAGGAGCTGATAAATAATTTAGGTTACACAAACTCACCAGGACAAGAGTTTGGGCTCCTTTTCTTCAGTCTTATACAAACTGAATTGTACAGTTGACAGTTATATTCATTAAAAAATACACAATTTCTAACATTTTACATAGAAACCTATAGAAATATAAATTTTTCACCCAGTAGTTGACAGTATTTTTACAGTTTTATTTCAAAATATAGTCCTGTGAATTAAAAAAAAAAAAAAATACCAAAAAGGTCCCTTCATTCGTGAATTCTTTTCAAAACTAATTCATTACTTAATGAGCTCCAGAATCAAGGCAAAACTCACTACAGTGAAACCTGAAAAACACAAATCTTCAGTCAACCACATCAAAAGAGCCTCAGTTAGAGGCTCAGACTAATGTATAACAGGTAACCCATCACTGTTTGATCGGAATTTAATTTAGCCTCTGAGACACAGTTCAATAGAGCAATGGTGAGTATGGCTTCTGATTCCAGACTGCTTGGGTTCAAGTCCCAACTCCTCTATTTTCTGGTTATGTGACTACTAGAGGCCCAGCACACGATATTCGTGCAAGAATAGGCCTTCCTTCCCCTGGCTTTGCTCCCGGCCGCCTGGGAGCCTGCAAGTCCTCACTCCTGGCCAGAGCACCGCTCCTGTAGCTCCCTCTGCAGCCCCCATCCCCCTCATAGTAGGCGTCCTGCCCCTCCCAGCCGCTCCGTGCCTGCATATGCAAATTAACCTGCCATCCGCTGGTTAATTTGCATACTCACTCCTGATTGGCTGTGGGCGTAGCAAAGGTACGGTCGATTTACATGTTTGTCTATCATTAGGTAAGATAAGCAAATGAATCTCTCTGTATTTCAACCACCCCATCTATGAAGTCAGGTACCAGCAGATTACAACCTGCTTCACAGGGTTGCTATGAGGATTACTAAGTGCTCAATAGGAACAAAGTGCTTGGACCAGTGCTTGGGACAAAGAACATGTTCAAAACTACTACCTGTTACTATTGCATATGATTACTTACTATTATATATTATTATTACTATTAATATTACTTTTCTTAAAGTCTTCTTAAATGGTATATATTATCAGATCAAAGTCTACTCTAGATCAGTGTAGACTGTACACAAGAAGAGGACCACAATATATGATTGGGTGCAAAAAACAAAAGCAAGTTATACAACATTATTACTTCTTTTGTTTTGTATAAAAATATTTATATAAAACACTGTTAGGAAAACATTTTCCCTAGGGTAAGAATGTAGCAAATGACTTTAGAAGGGCAGAGGATGACTAACTTTTTATGATTCAGTATTATTTTAATTTCTTCAGTAGATGTATATTTCTTTTGTAACCTTTTTTTAAACAAATCAACATTATCCATGTTTTCAGTCATTTACGGAATGACCTTTCTAAGTCAAACCTACCAGATTCTGTAGTAATGATAAAAATTGCAGAAACTCTGTGGGTATTGTTTTTAAATTAATAGGCATATCCACGTTAAATTAATGGTTTCAGTTGACTTTTTTGTTTTTATTTGATTTGGTTTTAATCCATCAGCCTATCAGGTAAGCAAAATTAAAATTTATGGATTTTGAAGAAATTTTACATTAGCATTCACAAAATGGCACCAGGAAATACGAAATTTAAGAGATCTGGTCTAAGAAATTGTGAAGGCACTTAAACGCAAATCATTATTTTAAACATTTATGTGGTTAACCTCTAATTTTATTCTTTATACTCAATGCCATTTCACACTAGAAGCATTTTAATGGAATAACTTTAAAAATTTCCAAAGGAAATGGTCTAAGCCCAGTGGAGTTCCCTGGTACTCTATGGAAGGAAGGAAGCAAGTAGAAATGGTATGTAATTAATGAACTGTCCCTATGCTGCAGCTGCACAGTAGTCAATAGAGGAATCCACATTCTAGTTCCAGAGGTACACTGTCCCAGCAGCTAATTTTGAAGACTGGTTTAAAAACATGTAAGCTTTTAGACTAAAGTTGGTGACTTATCAAAATACTTATAGACTATCACACAAAAGGCAAATAAATAATAAATACTATAAACCAAAACTCCAACACAACCAATACAAAATAATAGAATGAGTCCAAGTCTCCTTTAAGAAAAAAAGGAAGAAAGAAAGCCTAAGGATGAATATAGGAGAAATGCAAAATTTCCACATTTCGATCATCCATTAAAGTACTATGCCTCTTTATTGCTTTGCACACAGTGGAAGGACCCGCGTTGCTCCCCAGAACTCTGCAGAATGCCACTGAGCACACCTGTGCCTCACTGACCAGAAGCAGATACTCATATCTGAAGCTCCTGGGGCACGGCACCACCTGCTTCCACATAGCCTGCCCCACCCCAGTTGTGCAATAAGAAAAATGTCCTCAGTCTTAGGCTAACAAGAAATTCAAATTGCCATCACTGAAAATGTGCACAAAAGCAAGTGTTCAATAGTAAGTTATAGCCTCTGTAGACAAAGAATATTAACTTTAAGCACAAATTCTCAAGAATTTGGTCATAAGGGCCAATTTGGTCCCAGACCCACCACTTACTACATATGGCCTTGGCAAGTTTCTTTACCTCTCAGTTTCTACATTTATAAAGTCGGGTAACAGAGGTGTTATGAAGATAAAATGAGTTAAAATATACAAAGTGTTCGGAACAGCACTGAGCAAACAGTAAATAACAAAATACTACCTTTTTTTTTAATTTTTTCATTTTAGTTGGGCATATGTGTCCTGTACTCTGTAATGGTTTTTATAACAGAAAGCATGTGACCCCAATGTGCATATTCTATGTGTGTGTCATCTATAAACTGCTTTATCGCTCAACAAAACATTTAACAAAAACTTAAGATGAGCTACTCTCTTTTTAATAGTGTTCTCCAACCAGAGAAGAGGCTACTACTTAAACATAAAAATGTGCCAACATTTGGAAGGAGGTATTACAATGCTGAGAAAAATCGACATCTGATTCACAACCACGTTGCCTAGGCTTCTTTTCAGCTTGAGGCTCTAGGCAAAGCTGGTCAGGTCAAGAGAGGAAATGTACAGGGACCCTCTTGGCACATTTCCCCACTGTTTCCAGAGTGAATTGCCATACAAGAGCCTCACATTTTCCACTCCTCCTCACACAGCATTCATTACCAGCAGGATCAGCAGACAGCTTCCAGAAGGCCCAGGACTGAGGACTCGGCCAGGGTGAGGCCCAAACAATGTGGACCACTGCCCATAAATACAGACTCTGGACTCAAGAAAATGGACATCTGGCCACTCCCCCCACCCCTTCTAAAACAGAAACGGAACTAACTCATCCAACAATGCTATTTGCACAAGAAAAGTATACTCCTCGCTCATGCACAGTGTCCAATTTTGAGAGAAAATCACCCTGACAAGGCATTAGAGCCGGTAAGAATGATTCTTAGGTCTCCAGGAAGGGAACAGGGGAAGGGGCTGACAGAGCTCTAAATCCCTATTCCTAACAATAGTCCGATGGCACTTGAATCAGCTTTATATCAAAGTGCCATGTTGGGTGTCCTTTGAATAAACATTTACAAAATAATGAGAGAGGATGATTCAATCAGACAGTGTAGGGTTATGGGGCCATGCAATTCAAGTCCTGATTCTGCTACAAAGTGAAAAATTTTACATACATCTATTTCAGTCATCGGTGTTTTTAAAACAGTGATAACACTGACAATAAACATGAATAGTTTATGTAAGGAATAATAAATTATTTATAGGGTACATTACAACCCCTTCTCCCCTTACCCCTAGATTGCTCTGAGTAATAGAGAAACTTCAGCAAGAATTATTATAACTATGGCACATCCAGAAACCAATTCCTAGAAAATTCCAAGGGCAGAAACCAACTTTGGCACAAGTTACATCAAACACTATGCTTCACAAGAGAAAACACTGTAATTACTGTCAAAAAAAACATCTGAACAAAAAGTGGTTGAACATCACTGCTGCTAACACGACCAATAAAGAAGGAGTCTGATATAAAGCTGATTCTATGGCATGCTTAGAATTAATTAGATTAATTCCAGTCCAGGTTTAATGTTCCAACAGTGTAAAAATAGCTTCTCAAACTGAATTCTGGGCAGGGCTCTACAACTGCATAACATTGAATAGGAGAGAAAATTTGATTTGGAAAAATAAGAGATGTGAATAAAACACAGGAATAAAATCCAACCTTCTATATTTGTTGGTGATAGTTATCTCTATTAAAAATAGAAAAGTGGCACTTGAAGAAAAAGATAAAGTAGCAGATGGCACACGATTCCTGGTACCTACACAGCACTTCCAATCAACTTCCAGTGAAAAGGACCAGGAGGCTAGGATGTGAGCGTCCTCCAGAACTGGTATGTCTTTATCTACTTTTAAGCAGAGTGGAATAGAAGCATGCAAGTATAAAACAACAGCCAATACCATATGCATTTTTAAAAACAAGGCTACAATGGGGTTAATAAGAAAATTAATCTAAAATATCTGGATTTTTATACTGCAGAAGGATCTCCTATATGGCAGATATATGCAGGAACATTTTTGTAGATAATGTTAACAAAGACTCCGCTACTCCTATTGGAACCAGAACTGAGAAATAAGCTCACATCACAGCAGAGTGTGTCACTGATGACTTATAACTCAAATTTCTGCAAACATCTTTGCAAATATTTATTAATTAGAAATGAGATGCAATTGCCTATAGTAGTTGTAAGTGCCAAGAGAAAATATTCACTACTAACTGATGTTATTCACTTCAAAACCACACTTTACAAGAAGCCATTGATAAATATTAGTTATCAAAAAGTACTTGTTCCCTGAAAGTTGGTTTCTCTTTTTCTTCTTTTTAGTGATAGTATATACCTAGAGATTACATGCAGGTTCAGGCTGAAGGCATGTAATTTCATCATAACTGTGTAATTTGTACCACATTAGGTAGACGATTTCCCACATTATGTATTTCCAATGTGATGCTAACCCACAAACCTTGTTTTTCTCTACTGGATTCTTTCCTCCTTCCTTTTTCAGCTTTTTCCTCCAGAGGCAGAAAATATCTATTCATAAAATTGAAATGAACTCTTTTATATAATGAATTTAAACAGAAGGTACCATCCCTATAAATTTTACCTTTACTACAGGAAACTAAAAAGTCCCCAAATCTTTAAGCCCTTAATTCATGCTATAAGAGGGAAAAAATTAATGGACTGTACTATATTCGAATTTACCCATACAGCTAATAAAATTTATGATTACTTTATTAAATCACTTATTAAATCAAATTAATTAGCTTACGTCTCAAATATCTAATGTAATTATCCAAGTAATTTAAAGTGGGGGAAATCTCATCAATTGTCCATTTAAAAACAGCAAGCAAGTAATCTAGGTTGATGTGTAGCTAGTTACAATATCAAGTAGGTATTCCCCTTCTTCTTGTTTTCTTGAAGAAAAGTTATTAAAACTGAAACACTTTCACTTGCTTTTATAGGTAAAGAGGTGAAATTCAAATGCCAAAGGTCAGAGGTCAGAAGCAGTCACGTTATTCTTCCTGTCAAAGACTGACTTTTGGAGGCAGGGCACAGGAGAGAAGCAAATTACATTTTAAAAGTCTATACTCAAACTGGGGCATATTATGTCCTTGCTATATTGGCCTGCTATAGTTACAACACAATATGGTCAGCTATTATCCAAAACACATGATAGAGTGTTACAGCAAAAACAGACTGCTGACATGAGCATTTAATTTACTCTTGACTCCCAATACACCAAACAACTATTCCCTCCATTAGATGTTGTGATAAGCAAAACTGGAATTCCAAATTAAATTCAACGTTTAGTGCATGTACTAATATTATGTCAGTGATATTTTGGGGCATGATTTTGTTAACTAAGCAAATCACTCAAGAGTCTCATAAAACAGAATCAAATCTAAGATAAACTGAGATTTCATGAATAAATGGTTTTTAGAAATGAGAATACAACACATACAGTCACAGTGCTTTACAATTAGCTGCACCATCACTGTGGCCCAGCAGAAAACTCCTTTAAAGCAACTGCATGTCTGCATAGTAAAGAGTGGAGATTTAAAGGAGTTCAGGTTAATTTTAAAGGGCCTAATGATATATCTTCAGTTTAAATGATTTTTGAATGGGATCTAAATGAGTGTGGCACTACCAATCAGAGAGGCTGTAAAAGGGCTTCTGCATTAGATGGGAGGTAAGGCAAGACACACAAGAAGGCATTTCCAATCCCACAAATATATGGTCCAGGGTGTACATGGACTGTACTGACCAAATATAGCCCTAGGATGATATTTTTCTATGTTTCACATGCCTAAGAGCATCTTACACTGCTGTATGCCAGGCAGCTGTCCTGCACAGTTGTCAGAACTTGAGCATAAGCATCACAATTTGCAAAAACTGGTGTCAGCAGCCTGGAAAAATCCCAGGAACAGCAGTGGAGCAATCATTTCAGGAACGCTGTGTCGCCAAGGTTCTGATGGCACAGAATACGATGTGAGGAAAAACAAGGACAGCAAGACCCTGAGTCAAGAAGTGATTCAGAAGAACTAGACCCAATGTGAGCTGGTTTTTAAGAACACCTTAACCCTGGGGTTCTCACTATCAGCGTGTTGACATTTTGAGCCAGACAATTCTTTGTTCTGGGCAGGGGCAGAGGTGAGAGCTGTCCTGTACACCAGGATGGTTAATAGCATTGCTGGCCTCTACCCACCAGATAACAATAACACCTGACAGGTTGTGACAGCCAAAAATGTCTCCAGACACTGTCAGATATCCCCAGGGGACCAAAATCTCCCCCAGGTGAGAACAGTGCCTTAACATATTTATTTTGCTTACATTTTTCTTTTTTTGAATATGCAGGTCATGTTTTTTAAAAAAATCAGTCATTCTTAATGAGATCTTTCAATAAGAAAATTCTAAGAGATAAACTATGGTGTTACAATTTGCAGCAATTTTTTTCTTGTGGTACATCAAATACAATGCCTCTTATAATCAATGGCATCTTCAATTCAATGAAATTCAGCCATCCAACATCTTTTTCTTTTTGCTATGAAATGCTTATCCTGATTTTCTTTTGAGTAAGTACTTCTTAGTAGTAACCAGTTCTTCCCTAGCCGGGGTTCTCTTCTCTAGTCTTCCTTTTGATTCTTTTGAGCTTTTCAAAATGCTTCTAAAAATCCCCTTGCTTCCTAAGTTAACCAGAGTTAAGTTTCAATCTTTCAACCAAAAAATCCTGACCAAAACAAGATTCTTATTTAAGCTACCCTAATAAAAGACATTTCAGAGTATTTCCTTCCACAAAGTTCACCAGCCTGTTAAAAATGTTACTGCTTCTCCTTACCACTCACCACATAGGTAGAGTGAGTAGGGGTATGTATAGATGACACAAGGATTGCTGAAACAGTGGCACAAGGAATCCTCTAAAACTGCTTACTAGGCTTCATTCAATTAAAGCAACAGATACAATCTATAATAATAAAAGCGTAATATGCTAATTAGACTGGACAGCCAGACATCCTTCTGGATGAAGCTGCGGCAGTGGGGGCCGAGGCAGAGGCAGTTAGGGGCGATCAGGCAGGCAGGCAGAGCAGTTAGGGGCGATCAGGCAGGCAGAGGCAGTTAGGGGCGATCAGGCAGGCTGGCGAGCAGTTAGGTGCAATTAGGCAGGCAGGCAGAGTGGTTAGGGGTGATCAGGCAGGCAGAGGGGTTAGGTGTGATCAGGCAAGAGAGTGGTTGGGAGCCAGCAGTCCTGGATTGCGAGAGGGATGTCTGACTGTGGGTTTAGGTCCGATCCCATAGGGATTCCTGTGGGATCGGGCCTAAACCAGCAGTTGGACATCCCCCAAGGGGTCCCAGATTGCGAGAGGATGCAGGCCGGGCTGAGGGACCCCCCCTTCTCCCCCACCCTCCCCTTGCATGAATTTTGTGCACCAGGCCTCTAGTAATGTATAAATGCCTTGACACCAAAAAGTTGCTTTGCAAAGACTGCACACAAAACTTTCTTAATGCTTTTCAAAAGTTTCTTCTCTGGTACAAACAAACAAACAAACAAAAAACACAGCTATTGATTCTTTTAAAAACTATCGCATAGATGAACACACACTTAGTGCCAAGATTTGACAGCTGGAAGTTTTCATGAAGAAGGCTTCAAATAAAACATTTTTTAAAAGAAAAAAAATAATAAAAAGGCTATACCACCCTCTGTTCTCCTTAAAGGTGACAGAAAATAAATTCTTTATCAATAGTCATTTGTCCAGGTTACAGCTAGGCTGCCAACCCCAGTCCACTTGAGATATGAAATTGGCTCTCCCTGGCACCTTTTATTCATCTCATCTGCCCTTTACCTCTCAAAGACCAAGGCAAAGCAAATGGAAGCTGAATAAAAAAAGGAAAAATAAAGAAAGGAAAGAAAACACCAGAGTGAGAGTTATTGTAAGAAGCCTGTACCACAAGAAGAGAAGGGAAGACAAAAAATTTCTATGTGAAATATAATAAGCAAAGTAAACATAATTTTAACCCCCCAAAAAAACTCCTTATTAAAATAAAAATCAATTAAAAATAAAATTTCAAAAATAAGAAATTCTACCATAATATATTGATTTTCTTTGCTTCTTAATGAAAATGGTCTGAATTTTTTGGAATATTTAAACTTCACCATCTAATTACATACTCCATCAGCCTAACCCAATTAAATAATTATAAAGTGCTATGTGGAAAACTACAGAAATATACACAGACTCTTTCACCAGTACTAACTACATCTTGATTTTTAAAACACTAAACTATTTCCTGAGAAAATGGCAGTCTTAATCTAAAACTTATGTTCTGTTTCATACGTTTCAAAAGCAAACTGGAGGTAGCTTAACACTTATATCAAAAAAGAAATTTTAGAGATGAAATAAATAAGGCCCAAAGAGGTTAAATTATAGTTGAAGGACCTATGGCCAGATTATATGTTGAAGGACCTATGGCCATTGAAGACGAAAATCCAACTCAAAGATTCTTTACATTTAGCTCTCCCAAGCAAAACAGTTAAGCAACCAAAACAAAAACAAGCACACGCTAAGCATCCACTGATGGCAGGCATGTGCTTAGTGCTCACAGCAGAAAGACATTTGCATGATCATATAACAGTAAAGCTCTGTGCTGTATGCAAATTTCAGAAGTAGCACAGATGGAAAGCACTTGACTATCTTAGATTAAAAAGTATTGGCACATTTTTATGAATAACTGTACTTCAAAGGTCTTTAAAAAGTAGTACTTTTACCAAAAAAAAAATTATCTATGCTGTTTTGAATATTGTATGTTTTTCAGTTTATAGCTCTCAACATCTTTTTGAATCAGTACATAAGGATCTACTTGACTGTCTAGTACTGTATTGAGGCATGTGCCATAACTCAGTCATCCAGTCCCCTATGATGGCCATATGAATTACTTCTGGTTTTCTACTATTACAAGAACACTGTTAGTAGTAGTAGTAGTTTTAATAATGATAAAAATAATGTAGTAGTATGTATATAGAAAAAAATCTAGAGGAATAAAACATTCAAGATTGGTTTTCTCCATTGAATGGAATTATAGAAGATTTGGATTTTTCAACCTGATGTATTTCTGACATATCTTCAGTTTTTTTAAGTGAGCATATTACTAATTAGTGCTATTTATTAATATGGGCACTATGGATAATACATGGCATTCATTAATAGCTACAATATTGCTAACCTTCATAACCACAGTAGACAACATAATTTTCAATCCTAACTACATTCATTGAAAGAAACTAGCTTGTGAAATTCCTGGAGAATCCTCAAAAACTACTTCTCACATTATTGAGAAAACAAGGCTCAGTCAGTATTCATGCAATAAAGAACCACACAAAAGACATAATGGACACTTATAACCAAGTTTGGGGAGAGGGTAACCTATGGCTTTAACAAGCACAAGCCAAAACCGAAAATGGCCAAGTTCACATGCTTAGCACATTCTGAAGTTCAGCCAGACACAAATAATGAGTCTTATTACAATTATTCCTCTCTAAAAATACTTAATTATAACAAGTCGACCAAAATCTCCCGCCTGCCAGGAAACTCACCGTTTCTGGTTTTCAGACTCTTTCTTGGCTTGCTCCAGGGCCAGTTCCTCTGCTACTCTTCTCTTCAGTTCTTCATCAGAAACTGGAATCAGTAAAGAGCAAAAAGAGATGAAATTAGTGATTTCTTAAAAACAAAACCAAGAAAATACTCACAAAAACAAAGCTGAAACTGGAGCTTAAAGGGCAAAGTTCTGCCAGCTGGCCAGTATCTCCTTGGGACCATCTAAGCACTATGGAAAAGACCAATTAGTGCATTTCAGCAGTAACTTCATCAAGAGTTCCCTGGTGACCTAGAAATTTCCACACCTGCCAAAATTTAGAATAAGCTCAAGGAGCTGCTTACTGCCCATGGGGACTGAGCCATTAAGTACAAATTCTTTAAAAGGATGTCCTATCACTAAAATCTGACAATCGCATGTACAGGGAAGAGACGATGTAAGGAAGGGACTTTACAGAGGAAAATTACATCAAAGCATTCTCACTCTGACAATTAAACATTTTTTGAAAAATCATTTATTACAGAGAGAAAATTATTTGTGTTTATATTCATTTTTCCATAATTTATGAAAAAAAGGCATTTGTGGACATTTTGAAACCTATTTTTTGGAATACATGTCATTCAAATTCAAGTGCCAGCAACTGGAGAGAGACTTCAGAACAGTGCTGAGAACTTGGCTGGAGCTTCTTATAGACCTGGTGACTTGATGTGAAACATCTGGTCTTTACAATTAGAAAATTTTGTACGATGTGTTTTGTAAAGATTCTTATAGCTATGATAGCAAACAAAATAGATAAATTTTACAGACTCCTTCAGAGCCTTCCACAAAAATAATAAGCAGAGACTATTTCCTCTTCACTAAAACCCACTACCCAAAATCATGAACAAGAAAGCACCAGAAACACTTAGGAGGATAGGAAGACACAATGGACCTATTATTTCAAACGGTAGCCTATTAGATGGAAACCTAAACAGCACTGCTTGCTCTGCAACAACACTCTACTTGATGATCTGAACATTGTAAGCTCCTTGCCTCAGGGCACAGACAAAAAATGAACCACAACAAGATATGCACAAGCCTCTTTAAAATGAGCTGACATTGGGCAATAACAAAGAAGATACATGAAAGTTCGTAAGGATGTTTTCTCTTACTTTTGGACTATCAGAAAACAACAGCATCAAAGGACATCAAGAAGGTGAAAAGACAACCCACAGATGGGAGAAAATATTGGCAAATCACATAACTGACTATTAACTTGTATCCAGAAAGTACAAAGAACTTTTATAACAGAACAGTAAGAAGACAATTTTAAATGGGCACAGATATGAATATGCATTTTCCTAAATAAGTGTTACAAACTGCAATAAGCAAATGAACAATTGCTCAACAACATTTGTCATTTGGGAAATGCAATTGAAAACTGCAGTAATACACCAATTTGAACCCACTATAATCAATAAGACGATAACAAGTGTTAGTGAAAATGTGGAGAAACTGGAACCTTCATAAATTGCTGGTGAAATATAACCTGATGCAACCACTGTACAAAGAGAAAGTCAGGTCCTCAAAATGCTAAACAAAGTGACCACAGGGCCTAGCAATTTCACTCTTAGGTACTCTATATACACAAGAAACTTGAAAATATATGTCTATACAAGAAGTTGTACATGAATATTATGGTAGCATTATTCATGGCATCCCAAAAATGAAGACAGCCTAAATGCCCATCAACTGAGGAATGGATAAACAATATATGGTATATCCATTCAGTGTGATATTATTCAGCCATGGAAGTCATGAAGTACTGATAGATGCTACCACATGGATGAACCTTGAAACATCATGCTAAGTGAAAGAAGATCACAACTTGTATGCTTCCACTGATATGAAATACCTAGAAAAGGCAAGTCTATAGACTCATAAAGGAGACTAGACTGGTTGCCAGGAGTGGCAGGAAGGTGAGAATGGAGAGTGACAGCTAATGGGGAAAGGATTTCTCTGGGGGTGTTAAAAATGTTCTAAAATTAGATAGTGAGAGAGCCATCTCACAACTCTGCAAATATACTAAAAACCACTAAACTGTAACTTTTATTGGTAAACTAACTGGGCAGCAGTTTTCTCAAATGGATATTCTCAAATGGATGTTCTCGAGGGTCCCTTCAAACTATATTTCATGCTGCTATTTGGCTTCTCTCCTACTTCAGAGTCTGTAGTAGAAGAGATGCACATCTCTGCTTTAAAAGGTCACACAAAATCAAGAAGAAAAAAAAACTAGAACAGGGAATTGTTTGCATTCTGGCAAATCTTATAACTTTTTAATATTAAAAGTTTTAGAAAACAATACAAATAAAAGTGAAATTAGTAACAGCTCAGCAAAGAGTCTGAATACTCTTTGTTTCTCTATTAGCTGAACTTTGGATAAATCAGTTAATCTACCTGAGTTTTGATTTCCTCATCCAAAAGCAGGACTGGGTGGGTTACATCACTGTCTGCCAGCTTGGAAGTTCTAGATTATACAGCCCACAAGGTAATGATTTTCACATTTTCATCTATTTCCCATAAACAAGCAAAAAACATGACTCTTCATTTTTTGGAGGTGCTCAGAACTACTAACTCTATTAACAAAAACTGAAACAAATACTTAATCAATTAGTATTATCTGATAAAACTATTCTCTGAAGTTCAACATACCAATCAGGATCAATACACAGCCAAACTGCACCTGTAAAATCATGCCACTTCCCCTAGATTGTTGCAAATTGCCACAGCAAAAATTTTCTCAGGCAAAATTCAAATTCTCAATCACAATGCAACTGAATTCCATTCAGCCCATTAGAGCTAGGCTTCGAAAGATGTCAGTGTACCAGGTCTAAATATGAAGCAATGAGATCAGTTTTCTAAGTGAGCTGCTAATACAGTCTCATATCTTCACAATACATGTTGTGCCTCTTACAGAGGGCTTCTTACCAGGGGAAAAACTGAAATCAGCAGTGAGTTGTTTTTTTGTTAATCCTCACCCAAGGATATTTTTCCCATTGATATTTAGAGAGTAAAAGGGAGAGGGAGAGACAGAGAAAGACACATGGATTGGTTGCCTACTGCATGCACAACCAAGTTGCATGCCCTTGACTGGAATAGAACCCATGACTCTTTAGTGTGGGCCAATGCTCTAACCACTGAGCACCAGCTAGGGCAGAATTGAACTTTTTATTATGATGTGATCAATCTGGAATGGAACAGTAAGCTCTCCACTACCCAAGTGTGACCAGCTGGCTGGATGGAAAGGAAGCCATGCAGGAAAGACTGCAGATGCAGAGAAGCAGAAGTAGCTTCAAGGAGTGCCTTCTTTCTCTATACCCTCCTGTCTATCAATCACAGTCAGCCCTGCCACCTGCTGTGGGGTGAGGCAAGAAACAGAAGGAGACAACTGTGATATCATCTAGGTAGGCTAGGTGGGTAGAAACTGGGCCTGGGAGGGCCACAGAGGAAAACCAGCAGCAATGCAAATGGGGCGACGCTTCTAGGTCCACTGAAGAAGGTATACCCAAGGGAGAAGCTGGTGGGCATCACTTTGTCAGTAAAGGGTCCAAAGCACAGCTGTCTTTCTAATGCCCCAGCTGCTTCCAGAAATGAAAAATTACACACACACACACACACACACACACACACACACGCACACACACACAACTTTTGGGTCTCACTTCCAAGGTCACAGCTGAAAAAATAATTACTTTAGCTACAATTGAGAATTTAAAATAACAAAAGATAAAACATAATCGAGCACAGTGAGTTTAAAATCTAAAATAGCAAGTCAAAGTCCAGGCAGGAAAATAAACCAGTCTAGTAATGGGTTTCTAGCAAATCTAAGTTTCATGTTATTTGTTTTTAAATCAATAGAATACAGAAAGCAACAACATATTTCTTCTGGTAGGTCTGACCCCAAGTGCGCAAGGGAAAAGATATACCTTTGGGAGACCGCTATTTTAAACGGCCCTGCTCAAAACACTCTTTCCAGCTCTCAGGATATGAACATTTTCTCAAAACTGTTATTAAACTAAAAGGTCAGTGCTTCTGGATGGGCTACTTTAAGAGAAGCACAGGAAAGGCCAACTTGGCCGATTGGCACAGTGTGTCTCCAAGCAGATCTTTAGGGACTGACTCGCAAAGTCTGTGAAATGAGAAAAAGTAAAAATGAGAAATGTCCAAGCCATAGAAATCAGATTTGCCATGGAAATCGGCAAAACCACTGCAAGCTCAGGAAGTATGGTTCCATAGCTTTTACATACATACACTCTTTCCTTTCAAAGTGTATGAAGACAAAGGATGTTTCCTTCTCGTACACGCACTTTTAAAAATCTCAGAAACCAATTTAAGTTCTGTCTCAATGGCAAATGTATCTTGGGTGAACGCAAACACCGGCATTTTGTCAATTAGATAGAGTAGGTACGACACTGACCATAAGACGTGTGAGGAAAAAGTCAAGCATTGCTATTGCTTGGTTACAGCAAGTCTGCCCTAAACTCTTTATTTGAAACTATTACTGAAAATTATAAATATCTGTGTGGTTGAAAGCAGCTCATGATTTCCTAACAAAATTATGTTTGCTTGTTTGTTTAGTAAACAACATTTCTAAATGAATGTTTCGGTTAGTCCAAAATTTCTTCTTTACTGAATGCCTAGCAATAATTTACCCCTCTTAGCCACATTTAAAATTTCTAAGAATTTAAATTCTCAAGACATTCTAAGAATCTATATTTCTAATTTGGGTTCAGGATCAATAAGAAACTACTAACCTTATACTTAATTATGAGTATTCTTAGCAACTGTGAATACCATGATCTTAATCCTCAGAGAAAGTGTAGCATAAATTCATTACATCTCACCTGTCTTCTGGGTTATATGACTTATGTCCAAATTTTCCATTTTCAGAAACTGGTTAAACTGGTAGAGGGGGAATGGGGGGATGGGGAAACACCATAATATATTTAAGACAGTTCTTTGGTGAACAGAAATGACTCCAAAAAAATAGAATGACTTTATGAAATGCCTCATCATCTAAAAATAAAAAACCAAAGACTGAAAATGCAACCATGATTTGAGACTTGCATACATTCCCTAGAACTCAAGGGACATACCGATTTCCTTGGTAACTTTCTCCCCCTATGACTCTCCCTTTCCTTCATTTTCTTTGCCTAATCCTCACCCTATAATTCCCTCCCTAATTACAGTATTTCTTAAACAATCTCTGTAAGTTACTTAATAAAAATTATGCCTTGCCTATTAGAAAAATGTCAGGTCCTTTGGGATTTTTTCCTTTACTCCATTTCTCTTTCTGGCTTTACCATTTGCTGATACATACCATGTCCAATTTTATAAAGCCTGTATTTTCATAGGTTAGTTTTGAGACACCAAGGAGAGCTATGAATATCTACTCTAAGAAGAAAATAAATGTATATAGTTGCATAACACAAGCAGCAGATTTTACATAAAGACTGAATCCGCCAGGATTGAGATAGTTGAGCCAAAACGTATGCCTTCCGATAGAGCCAAATTAAATGCTCAGCTTCATAGAAATATCCCTTAATGTTATAATTTCCACCAATTTCTTACTACAAAAAGAGCTCTGATTGTTTAAAAAATAATAATGGAAGCACCCATGAAATCCAACACACAGTATATTAGACATAAATAACTCACAGCCTAGGTTGTAGGATAAATCTTGTCCCGCTCCTTATCTTATTAAGGTATAGGGTTTGATTAGGAGAAAAGTGGAAAGATGACTGGGATAAATGTCAGGGGTTAGAAAGAAACACGTAATAAGCTGACAATATTCATTTCTGACACCATCTAGTTGGCAGACAATACACACAAAGTATGATGTTCAACTGACAATTACATTCTCCTAAGGATAGTGTACCTTAAGACTGCCTTCAAAAGAAAAGACATCTGTCTAGCTCCCTAGCAGGGTAACTGAGACTACTTATACATTAAAGTGAATAATGATGTTAGAATGAAAACTTTAACTGAACATTAATAATTACAAATATTGAATTGGAATGCACAGTGTAACAAAGAGATTGGCAACCTAACCATTAAGAGCATCCAGTTAATGGTTTACTTTGTAGTACTACTGCTCCAATAGGATTTATCTGCCTTTGTAAATTTCTAATAATATGCAAATGGTATCTTTGTATTGCTGGCTTCACAACAAGCACTCACAGAAACCAGATCCACGTTCCATTCTATGTGAAAACAAACATCAATACCAGGCTGCAGAGGCTGTACAATACAGACAAGCTCATCATTCATGTGCCACCGTCCCCACATTTGTAAGTAGACAATTCTTTAAACCAGTATTGGGAATCAGATACATTTAGTATTTCATGTCTTAATATCCTGAATAACAGCTGTGAGCCCTCCCAAAGCCTCTGGGAAAATAAGATCTATAATTTAAATTAAAAAATAATAATTACGTCTGGATATTGCTTTTTGATGCATAGCTTAATTTTTTTGTTTGTTTCACAAATGGATGCATTTTGTTCACCGGGGAGAAAGTTATAAATTAAACAGCATTAAATCTCCAACCCCAAATGAAGTAGCCAAACCTGTTTCCTTTCATTCCAGCGGTCCTGAGTGGGGCTGTATTCAAGGTTTCTGTAGAAAGACTCGTGAAATACAAAGAGGAGCAAGATGGAGATAAAGGGGGTTCCTATCCAGTCCTGGCTCTGCCACCTTAGGCTTTGTGATTTTACTCAAAAACATGCCATTGCTTTAGGCCATGGCTAGCTCATCAGTAAAATTAGGGCCCAGACTGGAAAATCTCCAGCAACCCTCCCCTTGCACAGTCATGTTAAATGGAAGACTGATAGGATGCCAGAATTCATGCTGGAGCCTCCACTTCCCCTAAAAACCTGTTAAAATGAAGGTAAAGGAATAAAAAAAAAGTGTATCGTTGGCAACATATTCTGTCCGTTGTTTTCCTTGAAGTGACTAATACTTTGTACACTTGGAGAAACTCTCTATCTGCTACTCACCTAGCAAACTACCAAAAACAGCGTCTAGGCTTTCCAGACAAACCGAAAACTAAGGGGAGGAAGAAGAGAGTGGGGAAGAGAGCCATATAGTACAGGCTTTGCAAAGCACCCAGGAGGTCCATGAAAACGTGATAATTCATTGATTTGTGGACTCAAACATCAGTCATTAGGTAATAAGTCACCAACTTTTAGAGTGCCTGAAGGAAGATTTAGAAGAAATACAACATACACACTGTAAAAGTCATACAATCGAAGTATAGTGTGACTGCTACTCAAAAAAACCCTTTAAGAAAAGCCCCCTTCCCAAACTGCTCCATGCCACTGCCACCACCCAGGTTTCTGCCCCTGGACCCTTTACAGAACACCTGGAGCCACCAGGCACCAGGACCCTCAGCATAATATTCATAAAGAAAAGAAGAATGGGTAACACCTAGAGCCACCTTGGATGACAGCATCCTATATAATAAAGAGGTAACATGCAAATTGACCATCACTCCAACACACAAGATGGCCGTTCCCATGTGGACACAAGATGGCCAACACAAGATGGCCAGCAGGAGAGGGCAGTTGGAGGGAACCAGGCCTGCAGGGAAGGGCAGTTGGGGGGGGGGGGGACCAGGCCAGCAGGGGAGGGCAGTTGGGGGGGACCAGGCCAGCAGGGGAGGACAGTTGGGGGGGACCATGCCTGCAGGGGAGTGCAGTTGGGGGTGACCAGGCCTGCAAAGGAGGGCAGTTTGGGGGAACCAGGCCTGAAAGGGCAGTTGGGGTGATCAGGCCTGCAGGGGAGGGCAGTTGGGGGGGCCTAGGCCTTCAGGGGAGGGAAGCTGGGGGGAACCAGGCCTGCAGGGGAGGGCAGTTGGGAGGAACCAGGCCTGCAGGGGAAGGCAGTTGGGCGGAACCAGGCCTGCAAGGGAGGGCAGTTGGGGGCGACCAGGCCTGAAGGGGAGACCAGTTAGAGGTAACCAGGCCAGCAGGGGAGGGCAAATGGGGGTTACCAGGCCTGCAGGAGAAGGCAGTTGGGGGCAACCAGGCCAACAGGGGAGGACAGTTGGGGGGGGCCAGACCTGCCGGGGAGGGCAGTTGGGGGGAACCAGGCCTGAAAGGGAGGGCAGTTGGGGCAATCAGGCCTGCCGGGGAGGGCAGTTGGGGGGAACCAGTGCTGCAGGGGAGGGCAATTGGGGATGACCATCCCTGCAGGGGAGGGCAGTTGCGGGGAAACAGGCTTGCAGGGGAGGGCAGTTGGGGGGGACCCAGGCCTACAGCGGTGGGCAGTTGGGGGTGACCAGCCCTGCAGGGGAGGGCAGTTGGGGGGGGACCTAGGCCTGCAGGGGAGGGCAGTTAGGGGCAAACAGGCTGGCAGGGGAGGGCAGTTAGGCATCAATCAGGCTGTCAGGGGAGTGGTTAGGGGGTGATCAGGCTGGCAGGCAGAAGCAGTTAGGGGCAATCAGGAAGGCAGGCAGGCGAGCAGTTGGGAGCCAGCAGTCCTGGATTGTGAGAGGGATGTCCGACTGTCCGTTTAGGCCCGATCCTACTGGGATCCTACTGGGATCGGGCCTAAATGGGCAGTCGGACATCCCTTGAGAGGTCCCAGTTGGAGAGGGTGCAGGCTGGGCTGAGGGACACACACAGACACACACACACACCCCATGCACGAATTTCGTGCACCAGGCCTCTAGTCCTATCTAATAAAAGAGTAATATGCAAATTGACCATCACTCCAACACACAAGATGGCTGCCCCCATGTGGACACAAGATGGCTGCCACAAGATGGCCAGCAGGGGAGGGCAGTTGTAAGCTATCAGGCCAGCAGGGGAGGGCAGTTGGGAAGGACCAGGCCTGCAAGGGAGGGCAGTTGGGGGCAATCAAGCCTGCAGGGAAGGGCAGTTAGGGGTGACCAGGCCGGCAGAGGAGGGAAGTTGGAGGCGACCGGGCCTGCAGGGAAGGGCGGCTAGGGGGGACCCAGGCCTGCAGGGGAGGGCAGTTAGGGGTGACCAGATTGGAGACAGTGCAGGCTGGGCTGAGGGACACACACCCCCGTGCACGAATTTTGTGCACCAGGCCTCTAGTCCTATATAATAAAAGGCTAATATGCAAATTATCCTCTTGACCAGGAGTTTGACTGGAGTTCAACCAGGGCTAGGGAGGCGGGCCAACTACCCGTGGCCCTGCCCCCAATAGAGGTGGGGGGCGATCGGGGGTAGGGCCTGCCTACCAACCGTCCCGCGACCTGCCCGGCTGACCTCACCCGTGCACAAATTTGTGCACTGGGCCTCTAGTACTGTTTATAAAGGACAGAAGAATGGGTATTCATTATAAGCTTATTTACTGGCTGTAAGGTTCCAGTTCAATGTTTAAGCTCAATTTTCTGTTCCCTGGTCAACCATCTGAAGTTACTTCTGTGTTTTTGTTTTTTAAATTATTTTCTCAAAAATCAAACAACCTCTGGGAATATACAAACTAGGGAAATCAATGAGTTCACTAGGTAGCAAATGCACATTGAGTCAATCCTATGCTAGACTTTATAAGATATTAAGATATATGGTCCCTACCACTAAGGAAACTGAAGTCTAAGTTAGTAAAACTGTACTTCTGAGGTTAGATTAAGGACACTTACCAAGGTCGGCTGCAGTCATGGAGTGCTTCATGAAGGAAGGACATGGGCAAGGGCCTACATCAGACATATGGAAATGAAAGCAAACAAAGCTTGTTTGTAAGATAAAATATGCTCAATCATGAGGAGCCTTGGAAACTAGGCAGAAATTTAGATAAGAAATGTTAAAAAAAAAAATAGGGCATCATGGACAGTTGTTAACATATGGGAATAATGCCATGATATAGGGTGTTATTGGAAACTTTACCTGGCAAAGGTTTGCAGACAAACAGGATGGGGAAAGTATAAGGCAATGATGGGTTCTCAAAGTGTAGCCTTAGTTAGAGATGCAAATACAGGGTGTCCCAGAAAAATTTGTATACAAACTTCAACAGCTGATAACTCACTCAATTTTCACTCCTTTTCAGGTTTAACTGATCTGAAATAATGAGTGAATGCAGACTAAGCTTTGAACAAAGAAAATTTATCCTAAAGTGCCACTAGACCCATGGTCGGCAAACTGCAGCTCGCGAGCCACATGCAGCTCTTTGGCCCCTTGAGTGTGGCTCTTCCACAAAATACCACGGCCTGGGCGAGTCTATTTTGAAGAAGTGGCGTTAGAAGAAGTTTAAGTTTAAAAATTTGGCTCTCAAAAGAAATTTCAATTGTTGTACTGTTGATATTTGGCTCTGTTGACTAATGAGTTTGCCGACCACTGCACTAGACTATTTTTTTAATGGGGATACAGAAAAGATAAAGTTTACAGTACAAAACCCGGCAACAGTTGATGAATTGAGGGCACACAAATACTGAATTAAATGATTCTTAATGTTTGTTATTCCATTGCTTCATGTTATCAGCAGAGCCTGGTCCACAACAGTCATTAGTTTAAAAACAGGCCCTGACAAAAAAAATGTATTCATTTCTGTAGATTCTTTTAAATTTTGAAAAAGAACTGTATGTTAGTAAACAATTACTTTATCATCATTCAAAGTGTGTATACATTTTGGAGGAACACCTTGTATTTCTGCTAAGCACCAAATCTACAAGAAAAAAACCCTGGGGGTGGGGGCCAGCAATCCATAAATTAACAAGCCTTCCAGGTGACCCGGTGCTCACTCAAATTTGAGACACTGACATAAGGTGATGAGGACCTGAGGGAAGATACTGGCCACAAAGGTGGAGTCTAAGACACAAGAGCTTTCATGGGAAAAACTGATTGTCTGTGATTGACCAAAAGATGGAAGAGAAAGAAATCAAAGGTTTAACCAGATGCCAAAAAATTAATAAACACGATGGTCAATTAAGTAAAGAAGGAGAGGCTGTTTGGGGAAGAAAGATAATGAGCTCAGTTTCAGACATACTCAATTGAAAGTAATGGTAGAATCACCACACGGAATTGTAGGCAATTAGATATTTGAATTTGAAATTCAGATTTGATTTGAGATTTGGCTGGAAATGCTGATTTGGGAATGATTATTACAGATCTGGCGGGAAATGTGTAAGGAAAAAAAGTAGAAGGCTAAGGAATAGGACTTAAAAATTCTGGAGGGGAGTGAAAGAACATCAATAGAGACAAAGAAAAAATGGAATGGAAAGGAAGAAATGAACCAAGATACCATGTGCAGAAAGGGTAAACAGATTTCATCCCATGTGCCAATTCCGATGAACTGGCAGTAGCAGCCTGAGGTGGTGTGTGTAGGAGGACTCCACGTCCAAGTTCAGTGAATTAATGTCTACCCTGGGCACCGGAGGAAGGTTTAGCAGCATGGCTAACAATTACCTATCCCTCCATGGAGGGCATGGAAATCAGTGTGTGGGCATCGGGGATCAGTAGTAGGAGAACAACAGAAGGCAGCAATTATATACGGTAGGCGTCTCTTCAACAAGTTTAGAAATTAAACAACAAGGAACGGGGTGGAAAAATAATGAATAGAAGGTGATTTTTGCAAATAGAGAGATCTGTGCATGTGTGAAGGGCAGCCACAATCAACAATCTGTAACTAAATTATAAGAAACTGATGAATGCTAGTTGTTTCTCAAAAGTAACTCAGAGAAGAAACTATACTTTTGGTGGTAAGCACAATAAAGAATATACAGATATTAAATTATAATGCTGCACCCCTAAAATTTATACCATTAACCAACATTACCTCATTAAATTTAAATTTTAAAAGTGATTTAGATACTACAATGTATCCATTAGTCAACAATATCTGGTTGTTTAGTGTATCATGACACAGACCAATTAATATTTATATGTTATATTCTAGTCCACTTTCCTAATTACCACCCTGATGCAAGGCTCATAGCACATTTTTCTATAATTTTTTTTTATTGTTTAAGGTATTACGTATGTCTCCTTTTTCCCCCGATTGACACCCACCCCCCGCGCCACTCCCACACCCAAGGGCAAGCCCCCCCCACCCCAGTGTCTGTGTCCATTGGTTATGCTAACATGGATGTATACAAGTCCTTTGGTTGATCGCTAACCCTCCCTCCCCTGCCTTCACTCTGAGGTTGGATGGTCTGTTCAGTGCTACCTTGTCTCTGGATCTATTTTTGTTCATCAGTTTATGTTGATCATTATATCCCACATATGAGTGAGATCATGTGATATTTATCTTTCTCTGACTGGCTTATTTCACTTAGCATAATGCTCTCCAGTTCCATACATGCTGTTGCAAATGGTAAAAGTTCCTTCTTTTTTTATAGGGGCATAGTATTCCATTGTGTAATGTACCACAGTTTTCTAATCCACTCACCTGCTGATGGGGCACTTAAGCTGTTTCCAAATCTAAGCTATTGTAAATTGTCCTGCTATGAACATAGGGGTGCATATATCCTTTCTGATGGTGTGTTTCTAGTTTCTTGGGATATATTCCTAGAAGTGGGAGTTCCATTTTTAACTTTTTGAGGAAACTCCATACTGTTTCCCACATAATGGCTGTACCAGTCTGCATTACCACCAGCAGTGCACGAGGGTTCCTTTTTCTCCATATCCTCGCCAGCACTTGTCGTTTGTTGATTTGTTGATGATAGTCATTCTGACAGGTGTGAGATGGAACCTCATTGTTGTTTTGATTTGCATCTCTCGGATAATTAGTGACTTTGAGCATGTTTTCATATGTTTTTCCGCCTTCTGTATATCCTCTTTCGAAAAGTGTCTATTTAGGTCCTTTACCCAGTTTTTGATTGGATCATTTATCTTCCTTTTGTTAAGTTGTATGAGTTCCCTGTAAATGTTGGAGATTAAACCCTTATCTGAAATATCATTGGCAAATATGTTCTCCCATGCAGTGGGCATTCTTGTTGTTTTGTTGATGGTTTCTTTTGCTGTCGAGAAGCTTTTTATTTTGATGTAGTCCCATTTATTTATTTTCTCCTTAGTCTTCATTGCTCTAGGAGCTGTATCGGTAAAGATACTGCTACGACTTATGTCTGATATTTTGCTGCCTATGGAGTCTTCTAAGATTTTTATGGTTTCCCGTCTTACATTTAAGTCCTTTAACCATTTTGAGTTTGTTTTTGTGTATGGTGTAAGTTGGTGATCTAGTTGCATTATTTTTTTAAAAATATATTTTATGACAGTGAAACAGAGTAGAAAGCCCACTTTTCATGAGCAAAAAAGCTTTAATCAAGATGAATGTCCTTTCCTAAATAATTTGCTTGGTAAATAGAAAGTCAAATATCATTACAATACCTAGATTCATAAATCAGTCTTCCCTCTTCCTACTGTTTAGAACTAGTATGTGCTTTTAGGACAAAAGTTCCTAAATTCAACTAAGACATTTAGTTCTTTAAACTCTGACCAACATTATTTTCTAAAGGAGACTTTAAATTTCTCTTTACATGTAAAGCAAAAGATTCAAGTCTGAAAGTAAAAATCTATATTCTTCTTTTTATTTTTTTCTTTTAGAAAGAGGGGGGGAGAGAGAAAGAAACATCAATCGGTAGCCTCCAGCACTTACCCTGTCCCGGGATTGAACCCACAACCTGGGTATGTGTCTACTGGAAATCGAACCTGCCACCCCTTGGTTGGTGTACAGACAACACTCCAACCAACTGAGCCGCAACAACCAGGTCAAATCTATCTTTTAATCTGCCCAACTTTCTATAACCCTGGAAAATATGAACCAACCCCAATCCCAAGGCTTTTCTTCTTTTGAATGTAAAATTTTGAGCCAATTATATCCCTTACAAAAAGAGTGAAAACTAGAAAAAAAAAAGAGTCCTGTTTCTAGATACTGGCCCACTACTAGACAGAAGAAATAGTGGGAGGATCACATACAGGCAGACCTCTGGGCCTCAGAGGCTTCATTTATAGCCCATTAAGGGTCAGATGCCAAAAAGGACCTATTTAACCCTTTGTACGCCATAAGCGTCTATAGACGCAAATTCAACATATCATGGCATATGGGGATGGTTTCTGTTTTGGACGTGTGGCAGTTAAGTGGTTAACACTAGCGCACCACAGAACAATGGCCTTTCCTGGGAAGTTTTAAATAAAGCAATTCTGATTTTTTACCCATGCTTAATTCATATTTTATTTATGGTGTTTCAAATATATTAAAACTGTGAGACAGCAAAACACGTACTGGTATAATTTTTTCATTAAACTATAGTGCAATATCCTGAGCTTTGTTTTTTATTTAATTTACATTGTGATAATTATTTCAGCCCTTTTTTTAAGTCAAATTATATCCATAGCCCTGTTATTTTTTTCCTTCATCCAAAGTAACAAATCTCCACTCATTGTTCAGAAAATATCATTTCAATGTAGTCATAAGTAGCCATAATCTCTAAAAATAATTATCTATAAAGCATTGTGGAAGCTCTGGGAATTAGCTAATCACAGGTGATTTCACCACCTTTAAAACACAAGACTGCATAAGGATTTCAAGACCAAAGGCCTGGTCCTGCCTTTAATTTAAATGCAAGAAGGTACTTAACCTTTTTCCTAAAAATAAAGTAAATTATCCACAGTAAAGTTAAGCTGAACAGAAGATAACAGTAAAAAAACATGTATTATAATTATATTCCTGGTGATCCACACATTTATTTAATACCAGTGTTATATAGAGAAAGAAAGGGATGGTACACTTTCTTGCCTTTCAGGAGCATTTCATTTTGGTAACTTACACCACATGCTGTGTAAGGTGTAAATCCTTTAGAATACTTGGAACTATAAAACAGCAATGAAAAAGGTGCTTCCAATCAGCCCAGTGGTTTCAACCTTACAGGCCAGGCCCAATGCTGCCTTTTTATAGTAACCATGTGGTCCTACTGCCTTCACTATCCTGAAAAATGAAGCGATAATCTGACACTAAATGTTTCAATCATGTAATACCCAATGTGTAATAAACACTTAAAAAATAAATAAACTAATTTATAATGAAATAATGGCTTATCACTATGTAATGCTCAAACCTAAATACATTGGAAGATGTAATAAAATAGGCTGAATCTTGAGCTTATATGGCTAATCATATAACTACTAGAGGCCCGGTGCACAAAATTCGTGCATGGGGGTGTGTGTCCCTCAGCCCAGCCTGCACCCTCTACAATCTGGGACCCCTTGAGGGATGTCCAACTGCCCGTTTAGGCCTGATCCTATTGGGATAAGGCCTAAACGGGCAGTCGGACATCCCTCTCACAATCCAGGACTACTGGCTCCCAACTGCTCGCCTGCCTGCCTTCCTGATTGCCCCTAACTGCTTCTGCCTGCCAGCCTGATCACCCCCTAACCACTCCCCTGACAGCCTGATTGATGCCTAACTGCTCCCCTGCCAGCCTGATTGCCCCTAACTGCCCTCCCCTGCAGGCCTGGTCACCAATAACTGCGCTCCCCTGCAGGCCTGGTCACCCCTAACTGCCCTCCCCTGCAGACCTGGTCCCCCCACAACTGCTCTCCCCTGAAGGCCTGGATCCTCCCCAACTGCCCTTCCTTGCAGGCCCAATCACCCCAAACTTCCCTCCTCTGCTGGCCTGGTCACCCTTAACTGCCCTCCCCTATAGGCTTGATCGCCCCCAACTGCCCTCCCTTGCTGGCCTGGTCCCTCCCAACTGCCCTCCCCTGCTGGCCTGATCACCCACAACTGCCCTCCCCTGCTGGCCTGATCCCTCCCAACTGCCCTCTCCTGCTGGCCTGATCACCCACAACTGCCCTCCCCTGCTGGCCTGATCCCTCCCAACTGCCCTCCCCTGCTGGCCATCTTGTGGCGGTCATCTTGTGTCCACATGGGGGCAGGATCTTTGACCACATGGGGGTAGCCATCTTGTGTGTTGGAGTGATGGTCAATCTGCATATTACTATTTTATCAGATAGGAGGATAGAGGCCTGGTGCATGGGTGGGGGCCAGCTGGTTTGCCCTGAAGGGTGTCCCTTGGGGCAAGGGGCCTGTGGTGGTTTGCAGGCCAGCCACGCCCCCCGGCGACCCCAGCGGAGGCGCTGGTATCTGGGATTTATTTATCTTCTACAATTGAAACTTTGTAGCCTTGAGCAGAGGCCTGGGCCAGCCAGGATGTGCAGGAAACTTGGCTTCATCCATTGCCGGGGAAACCCAAGCCTCCTGCTCGCCCCGTGGCCACAGCCATCTTGGTTGGTTTAATTTGCATACTTGCTCCTGATTGGCTGGTGGGTGTGGCTTGTGGGTGTAGCAGGGGTACGGTCAATTTGCATATTACTTTTATTAGATTACTAGAGGCCTGGTGCATGAAATTCGTGCATGGGGGGGCCCTCAGCCCGGCCTACACCCTCTCGCAATCCGGGACCCCTTTGGGGGGTGTCCAACTGCCGGTTTAGGCTGTGGGATCGGGCCTAAACTGGCAGTTGGATATCCCTCTTGCAATCTGGGACCACTGGCTCCTAACCGCTCGCCTGCCTGCCTGCCTGCCTGATGGCCCCTAACCACTCACCTGCCTGCCTGGTGGCCCCAAACCACTCACCTGCCTGCCTGATTGCCCCAATTGCCTCTGCTTTGGCCCCCTCTGCCACCGCTTCATCCGGAAGGATGTCCGGAATGACGTCCGGAAGGTCGTTCAGCTGTCTGGTCTCATTAGCATATTACGCTTTTATTATTATAGATTAGATAGGATTGTTACACATTCCTGAAAAACTCTGTATGTCTTAAAACCATGCCAAACATACTTTCTGCTTATATATAGAACAATTAAGTTCTAGGCTGGGTAAGCAGGTTTTCAAGTGCATGAATTTCTGAAGGAACATTCAGAAACTGAGAGCAGACAATTCCTCAAATGGCAGAACCATCCCAGGCCTTGCAAAGCATCTAGATCAGCGATTTTCAATGGGTGTGCAGGGCACACTGGTGTGCCACAAGAATTTTTGAAACATGCAATACCTGCCTAGTCAGGGGCGCTGACCTCTTTGCCCATAGATTGTCAAACAAAAAATGACAGCCAAAGCAACAATAGCCATCTGGTGTGAATGAATCAAAATTACCCTGTTTTTTTGTTTGTTTGTTTTTTCATCAGATTGGCAAAAAATATATTTTTTGGTTTGCCGCAGAATTTTAGTAATTAGTTTATGTGTGCCATGAGATGAGAAAGGTTGAAAATCGCTGGTCTAGATCCCTGCCCACACCCCTAAATACCAGCAGCTCCCCCACAAATTTCGATGATGCCTCCATGGAGGCAGCACTGCCCAGCACTGAGCACCATTGTTTTAGACTGGGCTAAAATGTTCACCCTGACACAAGAAAAACATGGCACACTAGCTACTTATGGTTTGCATGACTATTGATAGTCATAAATAATGCACTAATAGTAATATGGATTTTTCAAACACAGATAAAAATTTGTAGATGACAGCAATATGCCTTCCCCATGTTCTCTGCCTTGAGCTGTCCAAGTATTTCTAGCTTCCTCTATCAACACACTCACCAAAACTGTATTTCGCACAGATCGTCTTGATTTTCCGTAGGGTATACAAAACCACTTTCTACTAATCATCAAATAGTCAAATTTTTTCTCTCATGAGACCTACATAGACGAGGACTCCATTAGGAATCCAATGAAAACGAGAAAGGTGGGTACAAATTGCAGCTTAAAGACCCCAGCTCTCTGATAAGATATCACAGAAATGCACACAGATACAGAATGACACCCCTTTACCCACAAACTATTAAATTTTTTTCATTTTTAAACATGCACAGACATTTTCAGGTTAATGGCTTTAAAAGAACAATTTTCCAAACATAGATTTATCTCAAGCTGACACACTTCCCATCAAAACTTATCTACATCAAATAGCCTTTGGCCAATTAAAACTGTATGTTTTGTAGGTGACAATATTAAAATTAACAGTGAGCAAACAGTACAATAAGGCCATATCATTTTTATATTTAAGGAAAATGAGAAAAAGAATTAAAGTTGCTCACTCTAAATTAACATATAATAATCCACAGCGATTCCATTTTGAAATTAAGGAATGAAGAGTTGAGTAAGGAATAATTTCTCTATAAACACCAAAAATAAATTAGCTTTCACTACAGCATAAAATATGAAACTACCTAGAATAAATGGTAGGAAGACAGCAAGAATGAGTAAAATCTAAAATAAATGCATTTATGTCATTTTCAAGTACCTTCAACAATTGGATCCAGTCTTCTAAAAGTGTTATTAGGTAAAGGTCCCTAGGAACTGTTTTAATGAAACTAATAATTATAATACCAAGTTATTCTCTGTAACTAGTAACTTCTAACATACATGACGATTATAAAATAAGTTACTAATTTACCTGAGATTTCCTCTCAGAAAATTTTCTTACCAAATCCAACCTCGCTTCCACCCCATCCATCTCCGATGCTATTAGTTTAAGTAAACATAAATCTTCTCTAACTCCATGACAATTTGAAAGTTAAATAAACCCAAATTATAAGATTTTACTGCCTGCTTGAACACTTTTATGGTTTTCACATATTTTACCTCAATTATATAATTTATAGACTTTAACAGTAAGAAGTTAATCTAACAAAACACTATACTTTTATAAAATAAAATCTTTTAAAAGATTTAGATTTAAACTGATGAGCATCTGAAACATGGCTATGAAATAATGAGAATGGTCATGAAATAAAGAGAATGGAACAACATGCCGCCCCTGACTTGCACTTCACAGCCACATCCAGAGTGCGCGTGTGTGTGTGTGTGTTCGTTCACCACGGGACTGTGAAATATATAAGCACATCACGTTTGATTTCTCTTAAAAGGACAGATAAACAAAGCTCATGAGAAGCATGGCTAAGGAATTTTAATTACAGAATCAGGTTTAAAGAGACCAGTGTTCCTTTCCTGACACTACCCTCTGTGACTTAATTCTTATCTATAAATTACCTAGGTTTCTCTTAAAGATGAGATGAAGTGAACTAAGGTAGCATTTTAAGGTCAAAATGAACATCATTACAAAAACAAAATGAAGCTCTATTCAACTGAAGAACTGCCAGCATTTTATTTTTAAATACTGATTCATATTGTACATCTCATTGAACCAATAATATATTTTATTTTAGGCCCTGTGTATTCTTCAGCATGTCAACATGCTAGGATTTACAACTGTTTCAACCTACAGAAAATATCAGGTAACAAAAAGAATTTGTGCTGCATCTTTTATGAGGATTCAGGATCTGGCCTATGTTGAGGTCCCAGTTCCATAAGTATTTTAACTTCTGATCTCCAAGGTTCACATATTTAGTATTGTAAATGAATTTGATCTGACAGTCACAAGAATTAATCTGTATCTCTTTCATTGTCTTTGAGCTCTGCTAAAGTCATAGGTTGTGATGAATGATGAGGAGACTACAGACTAAAGTAAAATTGATGTTGATCAAGCATTGCCTAAAAATTCATTTCATGACCAGTTTAAATGACTGTTCAATCTTCCTCCTAGAAACATAAAGGCTGGTGGCAAAGAGAAAGATTGAGACAGTGAGATAGAGCAACACATATTTTATATAGAAAAACCATAAGCAAACTCAATATCCAAAAACAGGGGATCAAATAGTAATATAACATAACCATATTATGAAATACTATATTAATATTAAAAAGCATGCTTTCAAGAATATAAATCCATTTTGCTTTGTAAATTATACATCTAGTACTTTTTAAAAATATTTTTATTGATTTTTAGAGAGAGAGAGGAAGGGGGAAGGAAAGATAGAAACCCATCGATGAGAGAGAAACATCATTGATCAGCTGCCTCCTGCACACCCGCTACTGGGGATCAAGTCCGCAACCCAGATGTTACTCTGACCAGAATCAAACCATGACCTCTTGGTGCATGGGTCAACGATCAATCACTGAGCAACACTCGCGGGGCTATACGTCTAGTACTTTAAAAAACATAAAGAAACCATCACAAAAACATACACATATATGACTTCGAATAATACATAAAAAATGACAAATGATTAACTTTGAATTTGTGGGAAATAGATCATTTTTCCTCTCTCTTTATAGTTAATTGAATATTTAACCAAAAAATACATTTTTACTTTCATAATCATTTACAAAGTAATTTTTAAACAATGTATGAATAAATGGGCAATAAGTTCCAGTTTTTAAAAAATACCGTTATCAATTTAATCACGAACACCAAATATATAAATTATAACAGGTTAGCTGACAGAAGTTCAAACCACACTTACACCAAAAAGAGTTGGTTAGGATGAAAGTGCCTAAAAGTGAGCACCTCAAGATTCAAGGAAACAAAATTGGTTTTTGTTGTTTCCTTTTACCCATCCTGCCTTCACTCCATTATAATAGACGATGTATTCTTAAAGGCAAGTTACTCAAGAAAGTACAATCACACACCACTATTATAATAATGTCTGGGGAGCAGAATTTATAGCATAGCTTCTTCTTATGCTATCTAGAAGAATCCCATGAGACAAGGACTATTTGCTGAGGAGTTCTTCTGCATTGAAAAGCATGAGATTCAAACTGCCAGAAAAAGAATATTTCATAGCCATCCATATTAAATAGGCAGAAAATGGAGGGAGCCCTGGTCGGGTGGCACAGTTGGTTGGAACATTGTCCCAGGCACCAAAAGGTTGTGGGTTCAATTCCTGGACAGGGCACATATGGGAGGCAACCAACCGATTTTTGTTGTTGTTTGTGTTTTCTCTCTCTCTCCCCCACATTACCCCCTCTCTCTAAGCATATCCTCAGGTGAGGATAAGAAAAAGAAAATAGAGGGAATTTTAGAGAGCCAAAACAGTCTCTACTCACTTCAGTTTTTCAAGTAGCATTTAATTTTTTGTCTGCCAGTTAGGTCTTTCAATTGATAACACCAATGGTCCTAGTATGATGAATGATATACTGTATGTCACCAAGACAGCTGATGAAAAATTCTTAGTCACTGACTTAAGCAATGAGCTGAAGTTAAGCTAAGTCCAATAAAAAGAATGAATTATAACCAATGATAGGATTTTTCTACATCATGCAACAAATATCCCATGACACAATGATAGTAAAGGTCCATGGAAAAACATTTCCTGCGTGTAGAAGTCACTGCTACACAGAGTCACTAGATTTTGAGATTCTAGAAAATCGCTCTATAAATTGTCAATTTTGGCTATGAAATAGATATAGAGACCTGTGTATTATATTCTACACAGGCCCAACCTAAAAGAAAATATAACTTCAATAATAAATTTAAACTGTATCTGTCATTACATTCTTTGCTGCCACTAGCAAAGTAAAACATTTAATGTTCTTTGCTTGCTGATTAGATTTATACTTAGAAATACACATCAAAATTCAGCCTTGCTTCCTTAAAATGGTATCTGACAACTTCTCACTAGGGTTTCATTGCCAGAAGCTTTTCTTGTGAAAGCTATTATTTAGCATACCAAATTTGCTTTGTTTTTTTAAGTTGCTTAGTACATACACACTCTGCAATCTCTGGCTAAAATGAAAAAGCTTTAAACACCTATTTGTGGATATTGTATCTCATAACAAACATCAAAACCATCACTTTCACAAAGCTTTCGAGACAGAGGAGCAATGACAAATGACAGGACACTATAGCTTTATCTTGATTTTGATTTTCATCTTATTTATTTAAGTTCAAGAAAAAATCAAACTAAATTATTCATTCCTTACACTAGCAGAGAAATCCTCAGATACTGTTTGTGCAGTGTGGATATAAACTGAAAATATCAAGTCTTTACAATTTTTCATCCATGCTGATAAATCAGGAGTAACCAAAATCCAAACAGAAAGTCATTCATATGAGAAAGTGAAGTCTTTTTTAATTCAATGTAGTGGGGTGACATTGGTTCATGACATTATATAAGTTTCAAGTGTACAGTTCTATACTACATCATCAGTATACTGCATGGTGTGTCTAGTCTCTTTCTGTCACCTTAAAGTATCTGACTCCTTTTACCCTCTCTTATCCTCCCTTCACTTCCCTTCCTTCCCCTCTAGTTACTATCTTACTGATGTCTGTATCTATAAGTTTGTTTGTTTTGTTCGTTCATTTGTTGCTTTCTGATTTATATCCCACATATAAGTGAAATCATATGGTTCTTGTCCTTTTCCATCTTATTTCACTTAGCATATTCTCAAGATCCATCCATGTTGTCTCAAATAGCAACGTTTCATCTTTTCTTATGGCTAGTAGTATTCCATTGCATATATGTATCATATCTTTTTTATCCAATCATCCATCAAAGGACACAGGTTGTTTCCATGAATAATTCTGCAATGAAATACTGGTAGATATATCTATACAAATAAGTGTTTTAAAATTTTTCAGGTAGATACCCAGAAGAGGGATTGCTGGCTCATATGGTAGCTCTATTCTTAATTTTCTGAGGAACCTCCATGTTGTTTCCCATAGGGCTGTACCAGTTTACATTCCCACCAGAATGGTATGAGGGTTCTTTTTACTCCACATCCATTCCAACACTTTTTTACATGTGTTATTGATAATAGCCATTCTAAGAGGTCTGAGATTGCATCTCATTGAGGTTTTGATTTGCATTTCCCTTATGGCTAGTAAAGTTGACCATCTTTTCATATATCTGCTGGCCATTTGTATGTCTTCTTGGAAAAAGTGTCTGTTCAGAACTTCTGCCCATTTTTAATAAGACTGATTGCATTTTTGTTGAGTTATATGAGTTATTTACACATTTTGGATATCAGCCCCTTACTGGAGGTATTGTTTGTAAATATTTTCTCCCATCCAGCGGGTTGCCTTTTTGTCTTGTTGGTAACTTCCTTTTGTTGTGCAGAAGGTTTCTAGTTTGATGTAGTCATGTTCATTTATTTTTGCTTTCACTTCTCCTGCCTTTGGGGTCAAATTCATATCAAATCCTCTCTGAAACCAAAGTCCATAAGTTTAAAACCTATGTTTTCTTCTATGTATTTTATTGTTTTGAGTCTTATATTTAGACTAGAAGTCGTGCATGGGTGGGGTCCCTTAGGGTGGCCTGAGGGGATAGGGTCCCAGCTCACACCCCCAGCCTCACAGCCCCGGAGACCAACCTGGCACCCCATCATAGCCTGGCTGATCAGGGCCAGGCCCCTTCGCACCTGTTGCTGGTCGCTGAGGGGCCCCCGCTTGCACCTGCCTTGGCCTGGCGCCACCTGCTCACCTGCTCCACCATCCCACCAAGGTCCAGCTCTCATCAGGACCCATCGGGGCTGGCAGCACCTCCACTGCTGCCCACTGCCAGCACCATGTCGCTGACGCCTGCCATGTTCCACCCGCTCCCTGGTAGTCAGCGCACATCATAGCAAGTGGTCAAACTCCCGGTCAGACAATTGGCATATTAGGCTTTTATTATATAAAATCTTTGATCCATTTTGAGTTAATTTTGGGGTATAGTGTCAAAGAGCAGTCCAGTTTCATTCTTTTGCATGTAGCTTTCTAATTTTCCCAGCACCTTTTACTGAAGAGGCTTTCTCTTCTCCATTGTGTGTTTTGACTCTTTTTTTTCAAATATTAGTTGCCCATATACATATGAGTTTATTTCTGGGCTCTCAATTCTGTTCCATTAGACTATGTGTCTGTTTTGCTGCCAACCATACTGTTTTCATTATTGTAGTTTTATAGTATAATTTGAGATCAGAGAGTGTGATACCTATGGGCTAAGTTCTTTTTACTAAGAATTGCTTTTGCTATTTTGGGTCTTTTAGAGTTTCATACATATTTGTGGATTTGTTGTTGTTGTTGTTCTATTTCTTTGAAAAAGATGCCATTGGGATTTTGATGGAGATTGCATTAAATCTATATATTGCTTTAGGTAACATGGCCATTTTAACCATGTTGATTCTCCCAATCCATGAGCACAGAATATATTTCTATTTTTTGGTATCTTCTTCAATTTCTGTCAACAATGTCATGTAGTTTTTAGTGCATAGTTCCTTCACATCCTTTGTTTAATTTATTACTAGGTATTTTATTCTTCTTGTTGCAATTGCAAATGGAATTGCTTTTTTCATTTCTTTTTCTAAAATTTCATTGTTAGTATACAGGAATGCAACAAATTTTTGTACATTGAGTTCCTTCAACTTTACTGTGTTTTTTTTTTTGTTTCTAGTAGTTTTTTGGTGAAGTCTTTAAGGTTTTCTATATATAGAATCATGTCATCTGCAAAAAGTGACAATTTTTCTTCTTCATTACCAATTTGGATGTCTTTTATTTCTTTCTCTTGCCTGACTGCTCTGGCTAGGACTTCCAGTACTCTGTTGACTAACAGTGGTGAAAAGGGGTATCCTTGTCTTAGTCCTGATCTTAGAGGAAAAGCTTTCAGTTTTTCACCATTGAGTATGATATTAGCCGAGGGTGTGCCATATATGGCCTTAATCATGTTGAGGTACTTTTTTTCTATACTCATTTTATGAGGATTTTAATCATAAATGGGTGTTGCATTTTGTCAAATGCATTTTCTGCATCTATTGATAAGAACATGATTTTTATCCGTTATTTTGTCAATGTGGTGTATCACACTGATCAACTTGTGTAGTTGAGCCATCCTTGCATCCCCGTAATGAACCCCATCTGCCCATCTCCACTCTTCACTCAGGTATATCCACCCTCAGATCTCTCAATATGCAGATTTCTCTGTGTGCTGAGCAGGGAATCCTTTGTCAAATTATAACTGTCCAACCCACTGCAACTTCAAGGGGAGAGATCTGGAGGTCCTCACACTACCATGCTGCTGACATCCAAAAGTAAAGTCTTTGTAACCAAGATATCCCAACATAGCTCCATTTCAAAAAGAACTTATGTCTCAGAGTTGCCAACATTTTCAGTACTTACAGTCTTGGTTATCTAGCCTTTTCCATTCTCATCTGAGAATGCAAAGACTAACACAGCACAGGCTGCCACACAGGGCAATTTTTGGTTGAGTACATGGCTGATCAGAATACAGACTATAATTTCCCTCCTGTGTCCATTAGTTGTGCTGTAAACATCTATGCCACAACCTTTTTTTCACACAACTACTTGATCATAAGGCAATTTCACCGTAAAAGATAAAATAACTGGCTGAAGGCTTGGTTTTATTTCTCCATTGCAAAATCAACCACCTTCAACCAACTTAATGAGCTAGTTGTCCATTTGATTTTATTTCTCCATTGACAAAGTTCTCACAGTACTCCTCCTATTTTTATATTATATAAAGTTTAGCTAGGTTGCATACTAAACTAGAAAACAACATGAACAGTGTTTGCAAATCCTTCAGTGAACAGTCATCCTTCCCAGCAGTCAAAACCAAAAGTTTACCAAGCTATGGCAAATATAAAAGAGGTGGCTACTCATTCACAACAGTCTCAAGATCAATAATTATCAAATTTTTTAGTTGAAAACTGCTAAATCAGGGGTGGGGAACCTTTTTTCTGCCAAGGGCCATTTGCATATTTATGTTTCTTGGGCCATGCAAAATTATCAACTTCATAACTAGCCTGCTACCTTTGGTCAAACATTTAATTAACTCACCCCTAATGCCTTGGCAGGGCCAGACCAAAGGCCTTATATGGTCCACAGGCCAGACATTCCCCACCCCTGCTCTAAATGAAGAAAAAACATTGTGAAAAAGAAAAAAAATGCAATGCTGAATGAATCGACAAGCAAAAAAAAAAAGAAGTGTAATCTATGAATGAACGACTTCAAAGACAATGTATTTTCATTTTTCAAAGTGTTTTTAATTTTGCTATTAATTTTTTCATGTTTCATTATGTCCTTTATAATGTCCCTCTTTTATTTTTTATTCTTTTATCAGAGAAACTGCCTTACAGCCAATTAGTTAAGTGGCAAATATGCTGTGGCAAAGATTCTTACCTTGAAACTACCTGGAACCTTTCCAGCCTCACCTGTAGCTGTATGGTCTCATGACTATATTCTGCCTGATAATAAGTGAGTGGACATGATGTGTGCAGCTTCTAAGTCATTCCCTATGACATAGCCTGGAGGACAGCTGGGAGACACTTGAGACCAGATGGGTAAGGGAAACACTTAGGAATGCAAAGCAATAAGGCAGAAGGAGCTGGGTGCCAGTACTAAGGAATCATCAAATTATCTAAAATGTTATATGAGTGAAAAATAAAAGTCTACCTTTTTAAACCAGTGTTACTTAGAGTCTCCATTAGACAGTAAAACCTATCTTCTATCCCATATATCATGATAAGACATGGCAAAAATACAAAGTTTAATCTACCATTTCTCAGACCCAGAAGAATCAGAGATAGTCTCAAAAATATACACACTGAAGAAGAAACTAGAAAAGCAGCTATGTTGAGCATACTTGAAAGAATTGGAAGAGACTTGAGGGCAAAAGCCCATTCTTGCCATAGGGTAAGTCTCCCCATGCAGATATGCATAATAAGAAGAAAGAGAAAAATCACCTAAGTGCTTTGTCCAAATAGGGTAAGTAACCCATTTAAATAAGTTATTCAATCTCTTTAGAAGAGCCTCGGTTTCACTGTTTCTAAAATGAGAGGCATAAATTAGAACAGCTCCAACTTTCCTTTCAGTTAACGTAATTCTGAAACCCTGATTCCATACCTATGACATCACAGCAGAGCAGCTAACAATGTCAGCTCTAGAATCAGATTCCCCAGATCTAAAACACTGCTCTGCTATACGTTACATATGCATCTGTGGTCATTATCTTCCTTCCCAGTGACTCAGTTTCCTCATGGGTATGATAAAAGTTAACTATGAACAGAATTGTGAGAATTATGTCACTTTCTGACATATACCAAATACCTCTCTGTATTACATTTTACCTTGCACAAACCTACTTTACTCAAAATTCTATAAAAGTCGTTCACAAATTCAAATAACAAAGCAATTTACAGAGAACTCATCAATATGACTAAATTACATTTTTCTATCCTGACAATACTTTTTTATTTTTTACCCTGGTAATTCTTTAAGGCTCCATCCTACTATCTACTTCCTATTTAATAGAAGTCTAGCATAACCATCCTACCTACAGAGTAATAATTCCCTAACTTTCCACCACTTTTCTGGCAGGCTAAGCCTACAAGAGAAAATGTTTCAGTTATCCCAAAGGTTGTTGAGAACCTGACTAGTGAAAGCATTTAATTTTTTCCTTCACTCTTCTCCTGCAGCATTCTACATAACAGTAGGGGACAACACAAATCCTCCTAA
The DNA here is from genome assembly GCF_963455305.1 of Plecotus auritus. Taxonomy (NCBI): domain Eukaryota; kingdom Metazoa; phylum Chordata; class Mammalia; order Chiroptera; family Vespertilionidae; genus Plecotus; species Plecotus auritus. The sequence continues at coordinate 129,892,384 of NC_137775.1, forward strand.
ATCTTCCCATCCTCCTTTTTTAACAGATTTCCTTTTATTGCAAACTCACTCAGCAGAATTTGAAATAAAAGGATTAAGTTACAAGTTCATTCACCCATCTCCACCACAAGCACAAAACTCAAATGCAATCACCCTATCCTGGTGTTCCAGGTAGGGACCCCACATCCACTCAGTTCTGTTGTTAGGAACATTTCAGGAATCCCTAAGGCCCAAGACAAACAAATGCACTACTTCAATACTCCCTTTGATATGCTAACAGTCCCTAAGAGGACTTCAATGAGCAGCTAAAAAAATAAACATTAGTTTAGGTCTAAAAAATGGTCTGCCTGTGCATAACTGAGGAAGACTATTAATACATTAGAGCTGCTAGTGATGCTCTTAGCATTAGTGTTAAAATCTTATAAGAAAATAATTATTTTAAACATACAGTAACAGATTTGCTGCATTCTTATGAAATGCAAATTATATCCAGGGGCCCTATTACTTCAAAATAGCATGTCCAACTCTATAAAAGATATAAATGGAGAACTATAATTCACCTAAACATATTTACAGAACAACAGGCTTAGTTGAAGCACATCTATTTTTTAATGAACAATACTTATACATTTTTATAATCTTAAAAAGGCTTCTGTTACACAGTCGTAATATTTCTGCTTTTCCCTAAGGTTCCCTCAAACTATCTTAGGTTTCCCTTTGAGTATCCACAATTACTGTTCCTTTCAACTGACTTGCCACCCAGGACAGACCCTCGGAGGGAGCCGATACCTCCAGACAACCATGGCAACCTCTTTTACTCAAACCATCCTTACCCAGAAAGAAGTTGGCATCCCTGTTAGGTAATACTCATCATTTAATCAACTCTGCAATAACATAAGGAACCAGGCAGGGCCAATGTACAACTGAAGTCATTCAAAGCTGGCTCCAGTCTGTGCCAGTGAGTATGTGTTTCCATATCATGGCTCCCTGTTGCAGAAACTGGGAAGATGCTCATTTCCCTTCCCAAAGCTCTGCTCCCTGCTGCACATTCCAATAGATGACTGCGTTTCTCAATGCTTTTGGAAATACAAATCCTCTCACAATAATACAATCTTAAGAAACCCTTTCATAAGTTCTTAAAGAATCTGTAATTTGTATGTTATATAATAAAGTAATTTTAAGACATTTGATAATATTATGATCATGATAAGGTAGAGTATAATCTTTTTATAGCATTTACATTATATCAAAAAAATTCTAACTTGTTCTTGTCTTTAATTATGCAAAAACATTTTTAAAAATGGCATTACAGCTGTCCAGTGTTGCTCAGTCATTGAGCGTTGTTGACCTATGAACCAGGAGGTCACAGTTCCGTGCCCTAAGGTTTCGGGCTTGATCCCCAGGAGGGGGCATGCAGGAGGCAGCCGATAAATGATTCTCTCTCATCATTCATGTTTCTATCCCTCTCTCTTCCCTTCCTGTCTGAAATCAATAAATATATATATATTTTTTTAAAGACATTACCTTTGGTTTGGAAATAAATATTATTTTTAAATAAACTATCAAAAATAGACAAAAAACAATCAGGACCTAATGTTCAGAATTTTCACATTTTACAGTTAAGTGATTTAATCTTAGACCTTTTGTGTTTTATTTCTAAAAGATAAGATAAGATTTCTTGAATCCAAATACATTTGGGGAAAAATAGTTTTTTCCCCAATCAATTAAAAGCAAAACTAAACATAATAATCACCATATCTTTCTCTTTTTAACATTAAGAATTAAAATATGAGACACACCTCAATGTGCTATGTGGGAATTTTTATCAAATGAATACAGCTTACTAATCTAGTGAAGAGCATCCAAAAGCTAATTTTCAGAACTATTACCATTTTATGATGTTCATTAACCTGCTTTCCATCATCAGTGTCTCATATGTTCAGACTTTAATCAATAATCCATTGTGGGCACAAATTAAACCCTACATGACTATGAATAAAAACACTAAAGTACACAAATGTCTACTCACCATGGCAGGAAGGAGTGTGTGCCATAAACCAACAGTGTTGTGTTGGAGCAATTGAGGGACTGGAGCCCATTTGCCTAATCTCCACTAACAATCACAAAACTCATTACACACGCAGAAAATAATTAAATAACTGTTTTACTGGTTGATTTGTTAATAGAACCTAAAATAAATACCCTCCATTAGCGCTTTTAACAGCAATGTGCTCTCCAAAACATTGTCATTCAAGTCCCCAGTCAAGAAATACTGCTTTAAAATGGCACAAAATATCCACCTAAGCAGACATGGATTCTTTCGACCTTTCCCTATAATTGGATGAATGCTTATGTTTTAGGCTTCAGAAGTCTCCTAATGGGGATGCAGCAAAATAAAAGTTAATGGAGGGAGGGGGATAGTTATACAGAAAAAGTCTTCATAAAACAGATACTAGGGGAAAATGTACTATCCAACTTGTAAGCCAAATTTAAAATGATTTGTCTTCCAATAATCAGAGTTAACAGCATTCTCCAGCCCCACTGTAAGCAAAAGCTTGTTATATAAATTCAGGCCAAAAGCTTTTGCTAACTATTTACATGAGGTACAAAAAGTTAGTGTTGGTAATGATTAGAAAAAATAACAAATGAGAGGTCGGGCAGAGCAGGAGAGAATGCATACAGCAGAAGCAGGTGCAGTAGATGTGTCTGCAAGGCCGACTCTGGAGAGAAAATCATGGAAGCTGAAAGGGGGCACCTACTCCAGTTCTCCAAGCCTGCTCCCTGGAAGGGAGGAGAGGTGAAGAGGGCGGTGTCACAGTGCCTCTCAAGTTCTACAGCTCTGGCCCAGGAAGCTAGCTGGGTAAAGCGAAGCCACATACTTCTTGGTACTGGGGAACTGCCAGCTGCCCTGTTAGGTGGTAGACATGCCAAGGGGTCTTGTCCCCCCACCTAAAGCTTCTCCTGTCAACACCACCCAAGCTACTCAGTATCCCTGCTACAGCTGAGTAGACAGAGGGGCCTTAGAGTGAAGAATCCATGGACCTGTCATTCCTCACCTAAGGAAGAAAATACAATGTTGTTGAATGGTTACCTCCTATTTAACTAACAAAAGCACTAGTAGAATTAGATTTTAGGGAAGGACAAAAGCAACTACAATACACTTAAGCTGTCAAGTCTGACAATTGATGAAGAGGTTCATACCTACCAGGTAAAAAGCAGTGAAACAAACCTTCCAGGGCTACACATGCGCAGGAGAGCACACCATGTCTCTGCCATCTAGCATTCTATTTCAGGTCCCGTGTGCGCCCTGCATCCAGTCACCACTGATAGAGAACTGACCCTCCAGACAGTTAGTCACCCTCATTAAAACAGCTGCCCAAAAGGAGCCGAAACACAGAAGCCTAACACTTTTTAATAAAGGAAATACCAAAACCCAGTATAACTTTTTATGCTTCTAGGAACAGGGAGGTATAGAACTGACTAGAATCCTAAGACACACAAGTAATTTACAATTATAGGTTCTAATCAGAGGCAGAAAAAATCTATTTGTGATATCTGAATTTAAAATAGTAAATGAATTGGCAAAATTATTAAAAACTATCTCAACTAATAGAGGCAAAAAGAAAATCTTTAATTCTCAAGAGATGAGAGGTTAAACAGAAGAGAGGAGTGAGACAGACAATCCAAAAAGTCAAGCACAGTAGTTTGGTTTTGGATCCAGAAAGAGATACTCACTCAAACAAACCAGTGAGACACAGTGATGGAAACAGCAGCCATGAGGTATGAGGATAAATTCAAGGGGAAAAAGAAAGCAGTGTGTATCTGCCAACATTCTGACATTGGGCTGGGAAAATAATATGTACACATTACTTTAAATGACCACAAAGCAGCAGTAATTTTAATCTAACACTGAGAACAACGTAAAACACTACAATAACTGCAAAACTGAGTGTGGTAAGTGCTGATTAAAATGTGATCACAGCCCTGGCCAGTGTGCTCAGTGGTTATAACGTCAGCCAGCAGGCCAAAGGGTCTCGGATACGATTCCAGGACTAAGAGGACGTACCTGGGTTGATCCTGGCTACAGTCCGGGCACAAGCAGGAGGCAACCAATCGATATGTCTCTCTCACAACAATGTTTCCTCTCTCTCTCTCTTTCTCTCTCTCTCTCTCTCTCTCTCTCATCTCCCCCCCCACCATCCCGACCCCCACCTCCTCCACCCCTTCCACTCTCAATGGAAAAAATATCTTCAGGTGAGGATTAACAAAAATTAATCAATCCTATATAATAAAGAGGTAATATGCAAATTGGCCATCACTCCAACACACAAGATGGCCACCCCCATGTGGCCAAAGATGTCCGCCTCCATGTGGACACAAGATGGCTGCCACAAGATGGCCAGCAGGGGAGGGGATCTGGGAGGGACCAGGCCTGCAAGGGAGGGAAGTTGTGGGTGATCAGGCCAGGAGGAGAGGGCAGTTGGGGGGGACCAGGCCTGCAGGGGAGGGCAGTTAGGGGTGACCAGGCCTGCAGGGGAGGACAGCTGGGGGGGGCCAGGCCTGCAGAGGAGGGCAGTAGGGAGGGACCAGGCCTGCAAAGGAGGGCAGTTGGGAAGGACCAGGCCTGCAGGGGAGGGCTGTTGGGGGGAACCAGGCCAGCAGGGGAGAGCAGTTAGGGGTGACCGGGCCGGCAGAGGAGGGCAGTTAGGGGCGACAAGGCCAGCAGGGAAGGGCAGTTAGGGGCAATCGGGCCGGCAGGGGAGCAGTTAGGCATCAATCAGGCTGGCAGGGGAGTGGTTAGGGGGTGATCAGGCTGGCAGGCAGAAGCGGTTAGGGGCAATCAGGGAGGCAGGCAGGCGAGCGGTTGGGAGCCAACAGTCCTGGATTGTGAGAGGGATGTCCCAGATTGGAAAGGGTGCAAACTGGGCTGAGGGACACACACCCATCCCCACCCCCACCCCCGTGCATGAATTTCATGCACCGGGCCTCTAGTTGTACATTAAAGCGATTAGAGAATAAGTTTCTTAATGTGAAACAATACCCTTCATCATGGTGCTAACAATTTACAAGAAAGAAAAACACCCCATATTCCGCACTTCCACTAATAACCTCTGGACAGAGACTGTTTGATCCAAGTTCCATCCAGCTGCCATATTCCATTGACTCTAAGACACACATTTATTCACATTGTAACAGCTCTGAGATGATGACATGTTACTGTTGCTATGGGCCACGTGGCCATCATAACATACCTCATGGCATTGTCTATAGAAGATCAGGACAGCAATCACATGGAAACATGCAGAATGAGTGTCAGCAGCATGAGAGAAAACTCCAATCAAGAGTGAAGCACTCTGAAGAACAGCTGCATCACCCGCACTCGCAATGGTGCAGAGGGTGAGAGTGTGTGGAAATACGCTGACATGGACAACTCCGAGTCAGAAAGTGATTCAAAGACTGGGACTCTGAATACGTTTCAAGATATCATAACCAATTCATTTCACTTCAATTTTCCTTTTTTAATCTATGCTCTTCCACTAAATATAAAATGAACATTCTAATAGATAAGAGCATTTTATCAGAGCTTAATTGTAATTGTCAAGGTCATTTCCTAGTGGAGCATAAAACAATGGTGTTTCTTATACTTAATGGCATCTTAAGAGTCAATGAAACCCAGTGTTTCCAACACAGAGGAGAAGGTATTTACTTGAAGAGCTCCTTCACCACAGACCACAGCCACACGGAAAGCCTAACATACTCCACCTGCCAGCTTTAAACTTCTCCAGGCAGGGTCTTGCCGGCCAGCAGGGTACTGTCACATGCAAGCAGCCACTTCTAGAGGCTGCATGCAGAAGGCACTATCTCTATTTCCACAATAACATGCTCCTGGCTCATAACAAGGCAGGCAAACCACAGAGGGAGACAGCACGACACACACCCCCCCACCACAAACCAAAACACAGCTGGTATGTTAAATTTAGACCTACCAACCTTGACAGTATCCTGTTAATTACTATTTTTCCCTAATTCTCTAGAGTGTTTTTTTTAAAACCTGGAAGCTGCCAACAAAATTTTTGTTGCTGTTGGCCAATTATTCTGAGCATCATATCCAAGTGAGGAAACATAAATTATTTTAAAGCAAGAGATCTTTAAAAAATGCATATTCTTGCACCTTGATCATTTTTACGTATTTTTGTCTCACTTTAAAATTGTATACATTACATCTAGGCATACACACACATACATGTATACATATGAATGAATTCCTATCGAATAAAAGAGTAATATGCAAATTGACCATCACTCCAACACACAAGATGGCCGCCTCCATGGGGTCAAAGATGGCTGCCCCCATGTGGACACAAGATGGCCACCACAAGATGGCCTGCAGGGGAGGGCAGTTGTGGGTGATCAGGCCAGCAGGGGAGGGCAGTTAGGGGGGGACCCAGACCTGCAGGGGAGGGCAGTTGGGGGGGACCAGGCCTGTAGGGGAGGGCAGTTAGGGGTGACCAAGCCGGCAGAGGAGGGAAGTTGGGGGCGACCAGGCCTGCAGGGAAAGGCAGTTGGGAGGGACCAGGCCTGCAGGGAAAGGCAGTTGGGAGGGACCAGGCCTGCAGGAGAGAGCAGTTGGGGGGGACCCAGGGCTGAAGGGGAGGGCATTTGGGGGGGGGGGGACCAGGCCTGCAGGGGAGGGAAGTTAGGGGTGACCGGGCCAGCAGGGAAGGGCAATTAGGGGCAATTAGGGGCAATTGGGCCAGCAGGGGAACAGTTAGGCGTTGATCAGGCTGGCAGATGAGTGGTTAGGGGGTTATCAGGCTGGCAGGCAGAAGCGTTTAGGGGCAATCAGGCAGGCAGGCAAGTGTTTGGGAGCTAGCAGTCCTGGATTGTGAGAGGGATGTCCAACTGCCCAGTGGGATCGGGCCTAAATGGGCAGTTGGACATCCCTCAAGGGGTCCCAGATTGGAGAGGGTGCAGGCTGGGCTTAGGGATACACACCCCCATGCACAAATTTCTTGCACTGGGCCTCTAGTTTTCAGATAAAGGCATTTATCAGACTGCTTGGGCACAAACTTCACAAGACAATTTCCATTTATAAATGTTCAAAATTATTATATAATTACCTATTCTATCTAATAAAGAGGGAATATGCTAATTGACCATCACTCCATCACAAAGATGGTTGCACCCACAGCTGAGGCAAAGTTCCCATAAGGAGCCTTAAGGAGTGATCAGCAGGGACCTGAGGCTACGCCCTCCCCCGCTCCTGTGGGGCTTGACATGTGACCTCAGGCCGTGCCCCACACCCAGCAGGACTTGACAGGGGACCTCAAGGTGCACTTCCCGTCCTGGTGCTGGCCTAGGGGACCTCAGGCTGCTCCCCCTGCCCCAGCGCCAGGCTGGGGGATCTCAGGCCACGCCCCCCACCAGGCGGGGCTTGACGGGGGACCTCAAGGTGCGCTTCCCCTCCTGGTGCTGGACTAGGGAACCTGAGGCTGCTCCCACAACCCCAGCGTCAGGCCGGGGGACCTCAGGCCGCGCCCCCCACCCAGCAGGGCTTGACAGGGGATCTCAGGCCGTGTCCCCCACCTGGCAGGGCTTGACGGGGGACCTCAAGGCACGCCCCCCGCCCCAGTTTGGGCTTGGGGACCTCAGGCCACGGACCCCATCCTGGCGCCGGGCCAGGGGACCTGAAGCTACGTCCCCTGCCCGGCGGGGCTTGAAAAGGGTGGGACTGGCCAGGTCTGAATCTTGCCCAAGATGTGGGGGGGTGGTCTGGCTGGGTCTGGGTCTCATGCGATTTTGAGGCGCATGTGGGTGGGCGGGGACTTGACTCTGAGTCCCATGGTGCGCCCAGACTCTGACAGGAGGAAGGTTTCCATATACATTTTACTAATTTTCTTTCATCTCTGACACTTCTATTATAGAGAAAGGGCAAATAGCAATATTAAATTATTTCCTCTAATTAATCCCCTTTTAATATGATATAACTATGACTCCAGTGATAAAAAGTCACAGCTACAAACTCATTAGCTGAAAAAATATTTTGCCCAGGTGAGGTGCTGGTCCACATGTCACTACACTCTAAAGGGGCACTGAAGACACAAAGCTCTCCTTCACCTACCTCCTACTGAGCCCCAAACCCAAATGTTAAAACACCATGAGAAACAGATAATGCAGAGCCCTAAGTGTATATTGTGGAAATAGAAAAAAAAAACAGCATGCATTTGAAGATATTTTTTTAAAAATCTGACAAGATTTCAAAAGTATTTTAACACCTTTATTGAGATAAAATATATATGCCATGAAATTCATCTGTCTAGTGTACAGTTCAATGGTTTTAGTACATGTACAGAATTGTATATCAGCAGTCACTCCCTGTCCTTGCCACCCACACTTCCACCACCCCCAGCCCTAGGCAACCACTAATGTGCTTTCTGCTCTAACGATTTGCTTATACTAGATATTTCATAAAAATGGGATCATACAATATGTGGACTTTTGTGACTGGCTTCTTTCATTGAACACAATACTCTGAAGTCAAAAGTACTGTGAAGAAGCTGGGGATGCTCACAGGTCCTCCTATGCATTCACTGCACTCTCAAGTGTTTCTTGAGCACCTTTTACAGGTAAGGCATATGCCATATGGGTCACAATGGGTCTAATTCCACCCTCAAGGAGCTAACTGCAAAGTAAGATGCTAATAACATAGCTATAAATAAGTACTGTTTTAATGCAGAAAGTAGTGGCTGCCAAGCGAAAAATACAGACTAAATACCATGTGAGTTTAGAGGAAATCAAGGTCAATAGAATGAAGTTCTGATAAGATCCAAAAATCACTAAGCCCTTTGTTATTCTAACTACTGCACCCCGTATTTTTTCTCCCAAGAAATGTCCTCCCTCCTCCCCATCATGCCCCACCATCAAGCCCATCATGTCTGATTGTAAACTCCTGTTCATCCTTCAATATCCAGCTCAAATACACCACCTCTCTCATAGAGTCTACCCTGACCTCTCCAGGCAGAGTTAGTCCCTAATCAGTGCTTTATGCTACGTGTGTACCTCCATTCAGCTCACAGTGCATTTCTCTGCTCTATTCATCCATGAAACCCCAGCACTTAGCATAGTGCCTGGCACATAGCCAGGTCTAAATAAATGATTGTTGGGGAAAAGGCACAGAAAACAAAGTGAAAGGCAAAGAGGGTAGATAGAAAGGTTGGCAGAATCAACCTGAAGTGTGTGAAAGGTGGCAGTAAAGTTATAGACCTAGATGCTATGTTAAAGAAGAAAAAAAGGAGACATTTATTGATCACCTGCTATGTTTCATTTAGTCTCCATAGCAACCATGTGAAATTATTCATTCTATTTTATCCTGGAGGAAACAGATAACTTACACAGGATCACACAACTATTAAGTGATAAAAGCTCTTTGAACACTAAACATAGATTGCGAACACACACACACACACACACACACACACACACACACTTTTATTTAGAGGTAATTGGACTGCAGACTTCTCATTTCCTATTTGAAGAAACTGGGGTTCATTTCCTCTGAAACCCGTTTCTGAAAGCAGGCAATCACAATACATCACTGCTGGCAAAGAGGAAGTGGTGATTTCATTCGGCCTGTGCAGCCTCATCCTGGGTCTGGCTAGCCCGGTACCCACCAGGCCTCCTCAAATACATCAGAATGAGGCTGCAGGCTAGAGTACCAGAGAGGCCTCTGTGACAACTCAACTGCAAGAATTTTAAGTGGTTAGAGATAAGACAGTAATTCCCATTCAAAATATATAACATAGCCTTAAAAAGTTTTAGTTCAAAGCCCTATAAGCAATAATGAGCAATTTTTTAAAAATCACTGCTTTAAAAAGTTTTACTTAATCATTTTTGCAAAATGATGAACATGGCTTATGAAACAATGGCTATGTCAGGAGAGGCAGAATGTTTACTAGGACAGGAAAAAAATTTGAAGGATCAATTTATCATTCATATGTTTACCAGGTTTGATAATAAAACATTATTTTTATATAACACAATTCACATTTTTCTTAGTCTTTTGCTACACAAACTAATAAAATATGTCAAAGGTCAAAAAATAATCATGAAAGAGGATTATAACTTCACATAATCTTAAAATAGATACTCTAAAAAGTTTCTGAGGAAGAATATTAAAGGAACTTCTCAGAAAAATCTTATAAAGATGTCACAAATGCAGTTTATGAGCTCAAGCTTGTGAGATTCCCAGAAGTCAACATGTTATTTAGAAAAATTAAGGAAAAACATTGTGCCCAATGGGTATCTATGTTGTCCCACAAAATTAAGCAGAAGCTGCTCAGCCAGCCTCATTTTTCCTACCAGAAAAAACAGTTGATCAGCCACATCATGGTGAAAGCCAGCTCCTCCTGCCAAACATGTTTCATGAAGGAAAGTGAACTAAGGGTTGTTGCAGGTATCTGGTTAGAATATTTGTTGAAATAATTCATTTAAATAATTATAAGGACAATATTCAGAATCCATAGCCCAGTTGGTTGCATTAATAAAACAATAAAAATGTTTTTGGCGAACTGTCAATCTTAAATACTGCTTTAATATTTTTATTTAAATCAAATCTTGCCCTGGCCCGTGTGGCTCAGTTGGTTGAGCATTTTCCCATGCACCAAAAGGTTGCAGGTTCAATTCCCAGTCAGGGCACATACCCAGGTTTGTAGGCTTGATCTCCCGTAGGGGTTGTGCAGGAGGCAGCTGATCAATGTTTTGCTATCACATCCATGTTTCTCTCTCTCCCTCTCCCTTCCTCTCTCTCTAAAAACTCCTTTAAAAATATTTTTAATAAATCAAATCTATCCTAATGAGAGTAACTGATTTTCATATAATTCCTCAGGTCCATCCTCAATAGTGACATACAGCAGTCAATATTTTACCTTATTTTTTAAAGTCATGAGATGACCGTTAAGTCAACAGAACCAATTATATTTGAAGAATTTAGTGTGATTGCCAAAACCAATCTGATATAGTTGTATGCATTACCATTATTATAGCACATGGCAATAAGGTGAAAATGGTAAATGCCCAGATGAGCTAAGCCAAATTCTCAGCAGTTTTTCTTTTATCATTGTTAGTTAATGCTTGACTACTTATGTATGGTCTGAACATACAAGGAAGCCAGCTCCCTAATCTCCCAGTCCTACCCACAGGGGCCAAGGGGACATAATCAGAGGGTTTTTCTTCCAATCCCTAACCAGAGCCAATCCAAACCTGGAAGTTCCTGAGCTTCCATGCACCAACCCCCACGCCCCCACACCCACGCCCCCACACCCCCACCCCCACCTCCCCCCATCCCCGCTTCAAACAGCTGGTCTCAGGGATTCCAGGAAGTTAGGGAGAACAGAGAGACCCGCAGGAGAACAGCCACCCAGGAGAAGAGAAGGTGAAATGCTCTACTCTCAGGGCCCAGCGTTCGGACAACAGGAGGACGTCAAGGGTCCTACTAGGGGAGGGAGCCAGAGCGGAGGGGCTGCTTTTCCAAGTCAGAGCCTCAGCCCAGACACCTGAACCGAACCGAACCGAACCTACCCTTCTACCCTACTATGCCAGATGAACTTGGTCCCAATGGAAACGGAAAGTGAGGGAGCAGGAACTAAGTGAAAGACCCTCGAGGGGAAAATCCCAAATCGCTTCAGCCCTCCCCAAAACTTAGCAAGCCTGCTTAGATTATTTCTTTTCTAAACTAAACTAATAACTAGGAATGGGCCATGAATCTCGACATCAATGTTTCCAAGTCAGGGCCTCACTCCCTGGCTCTCCCCACAAACGTGAACTTTTCATAAGATGGTGCTCAAGAAAGTGCCTCTTACAACATGGCTTCACTGGATTGCTATGGTTAAAACCTGAAGCTGGCAAAGCACTGTATGGGCACCATCCACCTACCCAAACACCTCACACAATGCCCAGTGAAAGGCCCCTCCTCCTGCTTGTTTCTGGCTGACTCCTGTACCTATACAGGAGTGACCTGGTTTGCTTTAGCTCCTTCATTCCATAAACATTCATTGAGCACCTAACATTGTAATATGATCACTGTGGCTGAAGATGTCCAGAAGATGAGTAACAACCACACCCTGCCCTCAAAGGCTCATGATCTAGTAGGAAAAACAGACAAGTAAATGTGTAATTACATAATAAAGCATATGCTACAACAAGGATCAGTACTATAGACTTGTTGATTTAAAAAAAAAAAGGAGATTCTTCACATAGGTATTGACTTGGGAAGCCCTCATGAGATGATGGGGAAATGGCTCTTGAAGGAAGAGAAATCGCCTCAGCCTTCTGAGACTTTCTTTTATCCCACTTTGCCTAATCATCTGACCGCAACAAGTCAATGTTTACTTATACAGCAAAGACAGACCTATCAATGCTTTAACCTCAGCAAAGAGAGATCGAGACCAAAGAAAGGGAAAATACAGAAAGAAGTACCATAAAAGGAGGGCCTGAGAGGACAAATGAGTAAGTAAAAGCTATAGAATCTGAGGGACAGGGGTGAGCAAATGAGCAATTACAGCACTAGGTGATAAATGATAGAAAAAGTACATACAGGGTGTTAGGGAACCCTATGGGACAGGCATCTAACCCAAACTTGGAATCAAGAAAAACTTACTGGGGTAAGGGATTTCTAGGCAATGACCTGAACAATAAGAATTAGCCAGGTGAAAGGTAGGCCCTGGCCGGTGTTGCTCAGTGGTTAGAATGTCAGCCCACACACTGAATGGTTGCAGGTTTGAATACCGGTCAAGGGCTCATACCTGGGTTGCAGGTTCAATCCCCAGCCCCAGTTGGGGCACATTCGGGAGGCACCAATCGATGTGTCTCTCTCACATCAATGTTTCTCTCTCCCTCCCTTTCTTTTTCTCTCTCTCTCCTTCTTCCTCCCTCACTTCCATTCTCTCTAAAAATCAATGGAAAAAATATCCTTGGATGAAGATTAAAAAAATAAAATAAAATTTTAAATAAAAAACAGGTAGGAGGCAAGGTGAGAGTGGAGCTGGTGTGGACAGGTGGAGGAACAGTGTTCACACAGAAAAGAACGACATAGTCATGGACCCAAAAAGGACAAGTTCAAGGACACTCAGGTGCTTCAGTGTGACTACACAGAGAGTTCAAATAAGAGAGGTGAGTCAAGAGGTGATGCAGGAGACTGAAATAGGAAATGGACTGTATAGGACCTAGTTGGCTATGTCAAAGAAATTTATGTCATCCTAAGAGGAAGGGGGAACCTCAAGTTTTAAACAGAGAAATGACATAATGGGTTTTAAGTTTTGGAAAGATTACTAGGGCTAAAATGAGAATAAACTGGGGAATGCAAGACTGAATGCAGGGACCCCAAGCTAGAGATTGACCATAAGACCAAGGCAGGTGAGAGATGATGGTGACCAGAGCAGGGCCATGACACCAGGAGTGAGAGAAACTAAAACTTGAAACCATAAAAATGAAAATACAGAACCTTGCTGCTATTCATCAAATACAGAGCAAGACCTGTGGATGTCCCTCTCATAACTATAGCAACAATGAGGGTGGGCCAGCAAAAAACTAAATCAGAAGAGAGCAGAGGGCATGAAGTAAGTCCCACCAACTAAGTCAATACACAGGGGCTTTCAGCAGCCATCTACCACCCCACCATATAATCTGTGAGACGTTCTAATCACCTTATACCTTAAAATGAGGAGATACTTACTATTATTACCCCGTAATATAATTTTAAGCCCCAATCATTTGATGCAAGCTCATTAAAGCCCACATTTCCCATGCAGTCAGGCAACCCAGGGCATGCAGAACCAGAACTCTGTCTTAAGTGTGTCAGAGCAATTCTGTGGAACAATCTGAAGAACCTTACCACAATGATCCCTATGGATTCCCAATGCTTTTCAGGCAACACTCAACTATCATGGCAGCTGTCACCAAAGTGTCACGCAGCCCTGGGGACAGAACAGGTTTAAAAAGAACTTAAAAGCACTCATTGTTCCCTGGTAGCACAGATTTGGACCAGTACAGAGTGCTGTACCAATAATTCTGAATAAACAGAAGAGACAGAACAGGGTAAAGGGAAGAACTGAAATGTTAGGTCAGACCTACTTTTTTAAATGTTTTTTTACAAGGAAAACATCATCATCAACAATAACCTACTCTTTGGTTGACAGCTGGAAGGGTCAATGGATTGATTCTGAATAGCTCTGCTTGCGGCAGGACAATGCACATTTGAAACTCCTTTGGGCAATTTAAGATCTCTAGGCCATCCAGAGGATGCCCTCAAAGTCTATCAAACGCCAAGAAATGCAACAAATATTGCTAATCAAGCATTTATTACCACTGGCATATTAAATTTAAATAAAAAATACTATGTTTACCTATTGTCTGTCCTATGCTATATGATCTATTAGAGCTGCTTATATAACCAATGTCTGATATTTTATTTTATAAGCCTTGAAGCACGATTATACAATTTTTACCTTACAGTTGTTATCTCTTTGTAGTTTATGATATATTATTGGTGACATCCATGACATCCTTGATTGTTATGCCCAAAAACAACACTTGTCCTATAAGAAAATGCAATCCGCTACCTCACAACTCACTTTAGTGAATCTACTGCAGCAAAACATGGAGTTTCTTTAATATAGCTTCTCTTTTTTCTGTGGTCACTAAGGGCACTTCCTTCCAGCTCCTGAGTCCTGTGACTCATGGCATTACTAGATTTCTGACCTAAGTGTGCAGTGCACCTAGCAAAACAGCTGCTTCTTCTAGTAACTCTGGAATAAGCAGGGAATCTCTGGCCCACTTGTTTTCATCTGACTTGGAAGCACTAATGGAAAGTAGATTTTGCTACAGTAGGCACAGCACAGGGACCTCTGAAGGTTTTATAAGCATGTGAGGCCAGTGGTCAATCAGTCAACCAAGAAATCTAAGCTCTAAGTCACAGAACTACTGATAGTGTGACACTAGCATTTCAGAACCTACGAAGCTTCTCTCCCTGTAATTCCTTTCTTCCACTGCCGCAGCCTTTCCTTCTCTGCGTGACTCCCCATTCACCAGCCAAAAGTCTGTGGAATATTAACCTCATCGTCAATGATTCGTTGTTCCATTTTTTAAAGTTTTCTATGCTCTCTTCTCAATTTTAAAATAGTTTAAGTGTGTGGTGGTTTCTCAAAATTAAATGCCACAAAAAGAGTGATGAATCAAATGGCACAGAAAAAAGTGCCCTGGACCAGGAAAGAAAGGACTGAAGTGTGAGTCAGGGACTACCATTAACAAGCCATGTGGCCTTTGTCACCAAATCCACCCAACACCTCTGTGCCTCTGCCACTTCTCCCTCAATCATGTGGCCTCTGTCTTCCCTGCCTGCGCTTCCCAACTCATCCTGTGCATTATCCTTCCAAAGCCCACTGGTATCATTTCACCTTCCCTGCCCAGGAATCGTAGATTGTGTGCCCTACACTGCCTCAAACAGCTAAGGGCAATCTTTGTTTTGCTATAGGGCCAATTAAGGTCAAATAAAAATGCTTACGGCGTTGCTTATTTTATTCATGAAAATGGTTTTATTTAGTACTGTGGTAGAAGCATATTCTTACCATTAGATTTGTTTGTTAAATATAAAAATATCAATGAGAAATCAGCACTGCATTTGGGGCTATAAAAATGTCATTAAGCCCTGGTGGAGTTGGTTGGAGCATCGTCCCGGTCATGGATTCATTTCCTGGTCAGGACACATACCGAGGTTGTGAGGCAACTGAATGGTGTTTTTCTCTCACATCGATGTTTCTCTCCCCGACCCCTCTCTCTCTAAAATCAATAAACATATCCTCGGGGGAGTATGAAAAAAAAAAAGTTATTAATATCTGAGTATATTTAAAAAGTAGCAACTAATGCAACTTTTTAAACTTGCATCCTAAAATTAAACAAACTTGCTCAGTAGCCACTGGGCATCACAGTATAAAAGTAAGCTCCTTAACTTGCCCAACTTGCCCACCCATGAGATACCTATATGCACTCTTTATCTGAATTAATCTGGTCTGTGTACCGCCTCTGCCAGGAACATAATACCCCCATCCCTCTTAACCTCAAGGTCTGGCTTAAGTCCTCTTTCCCTGATGGTCTGCCTGCCCCTGCTCTTGACCTTCATCCTCTGAATCCCTAAAGCACTTGCTAGGTCTCATATATTTTATCTCACTTACATATTCATTAATCTACTCAAAAACATTAACTAAGCAGGTGAAGGGTACTACACTAGCCTTTATTTACTACACAGTAATGTTAAATATGCTTTCCCCAAATGAATAGTTCTTGAAGTCAAAGACCACTGCGTGCTAATACTTGTTGACTGATGGAGCAAACAGCAGGAGTTCAACCATCCATTAAAGGTAGACTGTTGCCCTGGCTGGTTTGGCTCAGTGGATAGAGCATCGGCCTGCGGATTGAAGGGTCCTGGGTTCGATTCCAGTCAAGGGCATGTACCTTGGTTGTGGGCACATCCCCGGTAGGAGGTGTGTGGGAGGCAGCTGATCAATGTTTCTCTCTCATCGATGTTTCTAACTCTCTATCCCTCTCCCTTCCTCTCTGTAAAAAAAGCAATAAAATGTATTTAAAAAAAAAAAAGGTAGACTGTTTATGAATTTATTTTTAAGAACAAACTAATAACTAGAGAATTTTATTTAAATCACACCATTATATAGTGTATATATTTCTTCCTTTTAAGAATTGTCAGGCAAATTATCTATTACAGCACACAAAAATAAGTGGAGAGTTGAGACACTGGAATCAACAAATTTTCAGATTATTAAAAGTTAGAAACCTTGATATTACCACTTCCTTCAGTTCTTATTTACTCAAGTCAAAGGAACAAGCCCAGTTTACGGTGAACTCTCCCTACAGAGTTATGTCTAAATCAGGGGTGGGCAAACTTTTTGACTCGAGGGCCACAATGGGTTCTTAAACTGGACCGGCGGGCCGGAACAAAAGCATGGATGGAGTGTTTGTGTGAACTAATATGAATTCAAAGTAAAGGAGCGGAGGGGAGAGCAAGAGAACCCTCCGCTCTTTTGGCTCCGCGGGCCAGATAGAACAGCCGAACGGGCCGGATCCGGCCCGCGGGCCGTAGTTTGCCCACGGCTGGTCTAAATGAACCTTAAAGAGCTGCTATGACCCAGCGATCCCACTTCTGGAAATATATCCTAAAAACCTGGAAATACTGACCTGAAATAATACATGCATCCCTATGTTCATTGCAGCAATATTTAAAATAGCCAAGATTTGGATGCAGCCCAAGTGCCCATCAGAAGATGAGTGGATAATAAAGCTATGGTACATCTACACAATGGAATATCACTCGGCATAAAAAAAAAAAGGATATCTTACCTTTTGTGACAGCATGGATGGACCTGGAGAGTATTACACTAAGTGAAATTAAGGCAGTCAAAGAAATACAAATACCATATGATTTCACTTATATGTGGAATCTAACAAACAAAATAAACTAACAAACAAAATAGAATCAGACTCATAAATACAGAGAACAGACTGACAGCTGCCAGACTCATAGATACAGATTGACAGCTGTCACAGGGAAGGAGAGTTGTGGGGCTGGGTGAAAAAAGAGAAGGGACCAAGCAAAACAAGAAAGACAAAAACTCACAGGCAACAGTATGGTGATTCCCAGAGGGAGAGGGGGTGGGGGAAAGTAGAAGAGGGAGGAGACTTGACACAATACAATATACAGATGATGTATTATAGAATTGTACATCTGAAACCTATATAATTTTATTAACCAATGTCACCCCAATAAATTCAATAAAAATTAAAAACAAATAAGTAAAATCAAAAGATGGCAAGATGTTAATGAAACGGTAAGAGTATAACTATGTGTGATGGCATACCCTATGACAGCCAAAAGAAAAAAAATTCCCTATTATAAAAGCAAACCAATATAGTTGAGATAACACATTATACAGCAAAGAATCTGAGGCAGCAAGGACACAGTTAATTTCTTTAGAGCACATTCATTTATTAAAGTGGCATTACAATCTGCCATGTGTCACACAGTATATTATTTTGCCTGAACATGCAAATACTTATTGCAACGACTCATTGATCTGGTTCAAGGTTTGGCAAAAAATAGTTTCAGTAAACTCTTTAGAGTAACTCACTTTCTTAAAGAATAAATTATATTCTTAAAACTATATATATGACAAAAGTTGATTCCTATATAATAAATTCTAGGAATCTCCCTCCATCAAATCCACTGCCCTACACTCACACATATGAATAGCCAAGGGCTGATATGAATTAGTTTTGTGAGGAAGAAAGCATTTTGATAAATATTAGCATTTCAATTCACATTTACTATATAATTCACTTGACACTGAAAAATGTAGGAAAGCTTAGTGACATTTTTATCAATGTATTTTTGTAGACTTGAAAAATTATTCTGTAACACATAAATTATACATCTTAAGAAATCTATTATTGAGTACTAATAAGACCCCCAAATGAGACAAACACTGAAGAGAACAAACTTTGAGACTTTCTACTGTTATACACATTTTTTTAATCTTAGGAAGAAGAAATCTTTCTTCATTAATTTGCACAATTGTAGTCTAACTGTAATCTTAACCTAAAGGCAAGATCAAAATAGCTTGGCAAATCTTCATTCTTTTCTAGGGTTGGGGTGGAGAGGGTGAGAGAAATGTAGTCAAAGAACCTGCACTATTAGTTTTGTTGAGTCTTTTTCACATGGTGCAGACAGAATTTATCTGACACATGAGGGTACACTCTGAGTCTAAGGAATCAATACCTCCAGCACACTTGTGACATGCAGGTTAGGAAGCTGTGCTAAAGACTGAGGTGAAGATAGTATACCTGAGGGAAATCTTCTTTGGTGTTTCCACTCACCCACAATCCTGGGGGAGCTGGGATGTGGAAAAGGCAGAAAACAAGATTCACAAACACACAGAGCCATCTAGCTCCATAACCTCAGTCACTACATCATTAAAACCATCCGATGAAGGTCACACTGCCGAGCACTGATGCAATCTAGATTAGAGCTGTGCAATCGAACTACCTGTGATGATGAAATGTCCTGTACCTGCACTTGCACAATATGGTAGCCACTAGCCACACGGGTCTACTGAGCACTGAAATGGGACCAGTGCAAGTGAGCAGCTGAAATTATTTCATTTTAACTAACTTCAATTTAAATCTAAAGGCCACAGGTGACTAGTGACTAGCATTTACAGTGCAGTTCTAGCCTGACCAACAGAATACAAGGTGGTACTCAAGAGTGTTCAGTGCCCAGGCTTGTCATGAATCAAAGAGTTCATCAGTCATGTCAAACCTAGCAATGGGAAGGGGTGGATTCCTCAGTACAGCCAGATGATTATAATGCCAGGGTCATGCTCTGCAGGCCACACCATGAGCATTTACAGGAAGCCTCCCCACCCACATCCACTCTCTTAAAGGGTCAGATGAAGAAGCCAACCAAGAAGGAAAACACTTTCTCTCCTTCAACTCACTATTGAATGAAAAATCAATAAAAAGAAAAGCTATGAGCAACAACAATCACTTATAAATAGAAAGTTTTTTCCTGAACTCAAGCAGAACATCACTATAAGGCAGTTCTTTCCCTCCAACTAGTTTCTGTCACATCCCTTCTACAAAGGGAGCAAGATGTCATTCAAATTACAATAAAACAGAGTGGTCAACATTTAACAGCATTTGTTCTGGAGTCTAACAGACTGAATTCAACTACCACCTCCACTGCTTACCAGCTGTGTGTCTGTAAGCAAGACAATCACTTCAAGTCTCAGTTTCCTTCTATGTAAAACAGGTTAATAACAGTACCTTCCCCATAGGGTTATAAGGACTAAATGAGATAAGATATATAGGTAAAAGACTTAGCAGAGTAGCTGGCATGTAATAAACACTATTTAAATAATATTTATCAGCATTTCATTATCATCATCATCATCTTATCTCCTTAACACATTAGGTAAAAAAAAAAAATCTACCTAGGACAAATTGTATTTCAGATCAAGTCCCAATTTTAACAATATCCATATATCAAGATGATGTTGGAAAAGCAGAAAAAGACAAGTCATGGTATGCCTCAGAAGCCAAGGAAAGTAGTTCAAATTATATTCTATGTACCACTCAGTTCCACGGCTGGGATGAGACATGAACTAGTTTTTTTTTAAAGACTGCCAAGGCCCCTGTGTGCAAGGAATAGCTTAAGGACACGAGAGTGGAAGCAGGAAGCCAGTGAAGAGGCCTCTGCAGAAGACAGGTAAAGAGACGCTGGTTACCTGGACTGGAGCTGCGACAGTGGAGATAGGTGTGAAAGAACCTATCCAGCATGTTCTGGAGATGATGTTGACAAGACAAGTTATGTCATAAGTAACAGAAGAAACAGGATGAACCCCCAGTTGGGGGCTTGACTACCTGCACCATTTACTGGGAAAGATAGAGAGCAGAAGCAACTGTGGAAAAGGAAAAAAAAAAGGGGGGGGGGATTTTGGCTAGATTAAGGAGAAGATCTCCAAGTGAAGACTTCAAGTGAGTAGATGTCTAAGTTGAGTTGCATGGAGAGGTCAAGGCTAGGTGGAATTTGGGGAGTCACAGCATCTACATAATTATTCAAAAGGTGAGATTACTTAGTGGAAATCAGCAAAGGAGGCTAGACTAAGGATGCAAGTGAGGTGAGAGGAAAACCAGAGTGCAGCCCAGAAGCCAAAGAAGGGGTTTCCAGCAAGCAGGGAGTGGTCACGTTCTAGCCAACATTAATGAACTATGAAGCCTTCCTAATGCTCCCACGAAACGAGAAGTCTCAAAGGGGCAAGAACTATTTCTTCTCTATCTTGGTACCTTCTGCTGTAAATATATCAAAAGCTGAATTCATGGTTACGACTTAATGATTACGAAACGTGAATGGAATTTGGACAGCATCTCACTTTTCTCAATGTATTTCAGTCTGTAGCCAGATTTACCACACAACACCACTAATAAACACAGAAAATTCTCATTTAGTCCACAATTAACCATCCTGACTATTTTCTCATTGCCACTTCACCAATAAACCACATATCCATTCATTGGATTGGGCAACAGGAATAGTGCCACACACAGCAGGTGCTCAATAAATATTAGCTGGATGAACAGACAGATCAGGTAGGAGAGAGGAAAGGAAAGAGAAATACTCACTTATCCTGCATGATCCACAGATAAAATGAGGCTTAATAATCCCTATGTATTTCATTTAACACTTTATTTTAATCAATAATTAAGACTGACTATAAAGAAATAGATTGCTTATAAACTTGGAAAATAAGTGTATTAAAAAATAAACTCATGGGAGATAGTTCACAATTTGGAAACAGTAAATCAATACTTTCTAAATTGATTTTTTTAATAAATATTTACTATTCAATCTCTAATATCTCTGCAAGTAATCCACTTTACACAAAAAAAGATAATGAAGTAACCTTCCAAAGCCTAACAGAGGATTCAGGAGCTGGATGAGAAAAAAATTTCCAAAACACTGTTTGAAAGAAGATTCTTCTACTTTTAGTTCAAAACACTTTAAAAGAAACCCTGATATTCCCTAGAAAAAGCAGAACACCCAAATAACTAAAGAGAGATGTGCCAAAGATCTTGACTATCGAATGAATTTTTACGACTTCTAATTTATCTACCAAAAAATTCTAATATTAAAATTCTGAAATACCTGAGGCACCATAAGCACCAGAATATCGGTGAGACTTCGAGCCTGATGGAGAAGTTTCCTTCATACGATCAATCACATTTTCCGAAAGCTGAAAAAGCAACATCAAAATAAAATCAATTATAAAAGAGCAAGAAAGAGAGCAGTACAATAGCATCCAAGTAATTTAATCATCCATATCAATATATAATGAATGGCCTAAAGAAATTAGGCTAAATCTAATAGCTATAAAACTAAAAGCAAGTAAGAACAGTTTTAAGATTTCAAGATGCACCCCACAGCACTACTTTTTATTTCTTCTAATGCACTGCTAATTGCTCATTATAAATAACTTCTCCTCATTTTATACTGTGCACTAAATGGTAACCTCTGAGAAAATGCAAGCCATCAGAACTCCTTCAACTTTCTTCCCCAATCCTACAAATTAATGTATGCATGCAATGCGCCTTAGCTCCTTCCTTTCCTCCAGTCCCAAAGGAAATGGTCTGGTCCTCCCTCCTGTTCAAGACTAACCATAATCAGTCTTTCAACAGATTTTATTATGCACCAACTATGTGCATAATATGAGACTTTAGGTACTCAGCAATCACCAAGTTGCTTAAAGTGGAGAAGAAACAGGAAATCATTAGGCATCATATATAATAAAAGGCTAATATGCAAATTGACTGAAAGGCAGAACGACCGGTCACTATGATGCACACTGACCACCAGGGGGCAGATGTTCAACGCAGGAGCTCCCCCCTGGTGGTTAGTGTGCTCCCACAGGGGGAGAGCCACTCAGCCAGAAGCCAGGCTCACAGCCGGCAAGCGCAGCGGCAGTAGCGTGAGCCTCTCCCACCTCCACAGCAGCCCTGAGGGTGTCCGACTGACGGCCCCCGAGGGCTCCCGGACTGTGAGAGGACACAGGCCGGGCTGAGGAACCCCCCTCCCCCAAGTGCACAAATCTCGTGCACCAGGTCTCTAGTTTAAATACAACATGAAGAGTGCTACTCCAGACAGATGGCCTGTGATGAAGTACTCAGAAAGCGTAATGGGTGGGGCATCTAGCTAGGCTTTGGGAGTGGGGCTGGGAAAGCTGAATAGGAGTTAGGAAGAGGAGTAGGATAAGAGCACTCCAAGAGAAAGGAATAACACATAAACAGACAGTTGGCAATAGGGCGGAGGCTCTGAGGAACACTCAGGTTTGAAGATTTGAGTCATCATCCCTCAGTTCTATCATATCATCCTTTTTCATTTTCTTTATACCACTTACCACTAGCTGATGCTTTCTTGTTTACAACCTGCCTTTCACACTAGAAAGAAAGCTCCATGAAAGCAAGGATGTGGCTATCCTGTCTACTATGTTATCCCCAGAGCCTCAATAAGCCTGGTTAACTGAATAAATGGTTAAATAAATGAATGGAACAATACGAATGAATAAAAGAATGGCTGAAGCAGGAAGCTGGAGAGGGGGCTTAGTGAGAGAAGATGGAAAGAGGATTAGGTTTTGAATACTCTTAGTAAGCCCTTCAAGTTAAGGAGTTTGAACTTGATCCCGGGGCAGACAGAGCACTACTGGAGGATTTAAGCAGGGTAATGACACAATCAGACTGACATTTTCAAAAGATCACTCTAGCTACAGTGTATAGAACAGATTGAACAGGGACAAGAACAGAAGCAGGAGGACCAATTAAGAAGCCATTAAGCATATGTCCACACAAAGACGAGCACAGGAATGCTCACAGCATCACTATTCATAATAGCAAGAGTGGAAACAAACAAATGTCCATCTACTGGTGAATGGATAAACAAAACATTATATATCCATACCATGGAATACGATTCAGCAATAAAAAGAAATGAAGTTCTGATATACGCCACAACATAGAAAAACCTAGAAAAGAATTAAAGTGAAGGAAGCCAGACACAAAAGGCCTCAGATCGTATAATCCATTTCTATGAACTACCCAGAAAAGGCAACTGGATTTAGACAGAAAGTAGATAAATAGTTGCCTAAGACTGGGGTGGGAGTGGGGATTAACTGTAAATGGGCATGAGAGAGCTTACTGGGGTGAAGAAAATGTTCTAAAACTAAATTGTGGTGACAGCTACACAACTTCGTAAATTTTTTTTCACTTTTATTTTTTATCGTTTAAAGTATTACAAATAGTAGTATACATGTCTCCTTTTTTTCCCCATTGACCTTCCCCCGGCCTCCCTATCCCCCGGCACATGCCCCCACACCACCCCCCCAGTGTCTTGCATCCACTGGTTATGCTTATATGCATGCATACAAGTCCTTTGATTGATCTCTTACCTCCCCTGCCCCAACCCTCCCCAGCCTTCCCGCTGTAATTTACAACTCTGTAAATTTATTAGAAAGCATTGTATACAGAAAACAGACAAATTTTATAATAGGTAAATTATCTATATATCTATATATAAAAGCCTAAGTGACTGTTACGACTGGACGACCGGACAACCAGATGACCGGCCGGTAGCTATTATGCGCACTGACCACCAGGGGGCAGACACTCAATGCAGGAGCTGCCCCCTGGTAGTCAGTGCATTCCCACAGCCAACGTCCCGCAGCTGGCCAACCTCCCACGGTCCCTCCCCCACCCCCCTCCTGGCCGGCCAGCCGCGATCAGCCCCAATCAGGACTGGGCGAGATGGCCCCGATCAGCCCGATTGCTGGCCAGGCCGAGGGACCCCCCCACCCCCCATGCACAAATTCTTGACTGAGCCTCTAGTACCATGATAAAGTTGTTTTGGGGAAAAAAAACTATTATGGCAATCCAGGAAGAACACATCCAAAAGATATTTAGGATTCAGCACAGCTAACATTCACTGAGTGCTTACTGTGTGCCAGGCACTACCCTAAGCTAAGCACTTTGCTCATAACAATACCGTAAGATAAGATACTTTTAGTACCTCCATTGTATAGATGAAGCACAGCCAGATTAAATAACTTGCCCTGGGTTTTACAGTATACTAGTAGTGAAACCAGGATTTAAACCCAGAAATCTTGAATCTCAAGGTCACACTCAGGAACCCTGTTTCATGCCAGACTCAGTGTCTGACTAGATGTGGGAGTGAAGCAGAAGTCACCAAGCATGAAGTCCAGGGTTCTGGGTCAAGTAAATGGGTGATCCCCTCCTGAACCCTCAAAGACCTGCTTCCAATTTCCCTTCCCTAACCCAATACAGCAGTGAAAGTGTCCTGGTAAAAGTCACCACTGACCAAACAAATAACCTTTATGTTTGTGTTTCTATTTAAAAAATCTTTTATTTCTATTTATAAAGCACTTAATTTATGTGGGTTCCCTTTAGCATCTAACACCTTTGGTAACTCCCTCCTCTGGAAACCCCTCCCTTGGATTTTCTGGCATCCCACTGCCTGGCTGTCCTAGGACTCTGGCCACATCTTATTTCTTTTGCAGGCATCCTCTCCCCTGCCCACCCTTAAATGCTAGATGGGCCCACACCCTGTTCTTTGCCTTTATTTTCTTCTCACTCTAGTGCTCTTGCTGGTGCTCTCATCCACTCCCTTGACTTTTAACTGTTATTGATAATGAATGAATTCTAAATCCATTATCTCCAGCCAAGACCTGTATCCCAAAAGCCAAACCTATACTGTACATTGAATTGCCTTATGGGCACCTCCCCTTCAGACTACAAGCAGTCAAACTGAACATGTCCCAAATTGAATTGGTGCTCGCCAAAAATCTCCTCTTGCATTCCTAATCTCATCAAGGAGACCACCTCCATAGAATTTTCTAAATCAAAACGTAGGATAGTCCGTGACTCTTCTTTCCCGCTCATTCTTAGCCATGACTTCCTAAGCCCCTAAATATTTAATGAATCCATCATCTCCTCTCCAATCCCATGTCCCCTGTTCTAAATCATGGCACCATCGATTATCCTCCTAAAATACAAACCTGATTACATAACTCCCTGCTTCAAATCCTGCAGGTTACCTTCTATCAACAGGAAATTCCAGATTCTTTGCATGGTGTTGAAGACTTCCTTATCATCTAGTTTTATGGCCTAACTCTCCAACCTCAACTTCCATAGCTTTTCCCTTAATACTTCAAACCCTGTTCTCCACCCATACTGGCTTCTTGTTTATTGCCATCTCTTTGCCTTTACACATTCCTACCTGCCTTTGCCCCTCCCTGGCACCTTGGAAGGGAATCACCTTTCAAAAATCCAGCTCAAACATCCCAACACCTTCTCTCACCACAGTTCCCCATTCCAGCCCAACACTGCCTAAACAAAGCTACCTTCCCTGTGCCCACCTTGCACAATTCTCCAATAGGCCTTTCCACAAAATTGTGAGTTTCTATATATTATGTTCACTAGGCCAGTGGTCGGCAAACTCATTAGTCAACAGAGCCAAATATCAACAGTACAACGATTGAAATTTGTTTTGAGAGCCAAATTTTTTAAACTTAAACTTCTTCTAACGCTACTTCTTCAAAATAGACTTGCCCAGGCCGTGGTATTTTGTGGAAGAGCCACACTCAAGGGCCAAAGAGCCGCATGTGGCTCACGAGCTGCAGTTTGCCGACCACGGCACTAGGCCAAGCACTAATTGAGGCCTTGGGATACATCAGTGAACAAAATAGTTTCTACCTAAACAGTTATTTACAACTCAGGAACTAAACCAGAATGATGGTGGGACAATAAAGGAAAAGACCACAGCTCAAAAGCTGTGATCCCTGAAGGAAAACCCCATGACTCCTTCCCTGGGAGAGAAATTAGAAAGGAGAGCGCCAGGGGACTTGCTATTTGAAGATGCCAGGGCTAAGTGCATCTTTTCCAACAACTGAAAGCCACTGAGACTGCTGCTGAAACTCTCCTGCAAAGCTGAAATACATCTTGGGAAAAACCCTTTAAGACTGACTCCAGTCCTCTCAATTTAAGATGAGAAAAAAAGAGAGATCCTGAGTAACATCCAGTTATGAGTAACATCAGGACCACAAGCAGTAACCCCCAACCTCTACTCCAGTGCTTTCTCCACTATTAAACAATACACTCCTTCAAGCCCACATGATAAAATAAAAATATCATCACTTCCTCTCAAGGATATAAAATAAACCTCAAGTTTTAGAGTCATAAAGCTAGTTTAATTGCTATATCATGTACTATATAATATATATTATACTAATACAGTATGCTACACAATTATGTTTCTAGTGTATATGTATTTATAGTATATATTACAATACTATGTTATATACAATATATACTACATATACTATATACGTACAATATATACTATATACAATATACAGTATATACTATATACTACAATATACAATATATACTATAAACTACATATCTAATATAGTTTGTGTTTAAAGCTAATATGACAAATATAATTTTATCTTTGAATTTATATATCTCAGATATATATATATACACACACATATATATGTGTGTGTGTGTGTGTGTGTGTGTGTATATATATATATATATATATATATATATAGTTAACCTAATCAGAGGTATATGTGCTTGCTAAAAAATCAAGCACTAGCTATATACCCTCACCTGTATTGGAGACAGGCCATCATAGTTCTAAATACCACTTCATCTTCGTCTCACCAAAATCGAAGCCTTGCCATTGTCTATTGCTACTTTCAAAATGAATGCTACAAAAAATCCTCCAACCCCCAAATGAGCCTCAAAAGTATCATTCTTTAAGAGTAAAATAAAAAGCTTGCCCAGAACAGAGGAAAAAACACTGGCCACCTACTAGCTACAACCAGCCTAGGGAGGCACCTCAATGGACCTCACTGTCCTCTTCTGAAAACTGGAAATAATGCCGACGTCTGGAGTTACAGGAAGGGTGACAGGTGCATCGCAAACTCTAATGTGCTCCACAAATATTTGGTAATTACCAATACAGCTCCGGTCACTGGGACTTCAACTGAACCTTCATCTTGGTTTCCTGTCATCCGCTCAGCCTGAGTGTGTTCTAAGCTCCTGCTCTATGCGGTACAGAAGAAAAGGCCGCTAGCCATTGCACTGAGTCCTGGGACAGCAGGTGCTAATTGTTCCCTATCTATGCTCTCTGGGTAGTAAACGTGAAATGTCTCTTTCAACCTAATCACTAATTATTTCTTGTTAAGTTTTTATTTTTGTCAAAAATAAAGTGTTTACTTAAATGTCAAATTCAGAACATTTCCCACTCTGGTCTTTGGTTATGTTTTTTAAGTAAATTTATAAGCATGTCCTCCAAAGGAGCACACTTCATTTTTTGAGTTGATAAACATGCTGTAGGGTTGCCTTATTGAGAGTCAACCTCTTTTTTGTTGTTACTGTTCTTAAAATCATTCCTAAGTGCATTCTCAGGCCCTTCCCCGGGAGCACCAATAGCAACCTTCCATTGACTTACCCTCTCCCCAGTCCATGCACAGCTTCGTGGATACAAGCAAGAGCCATGTTATCCTTTGGATCTCAAGTTAATACCTGCTGAGCTGACCTTCCAGACCCGCACACTCACCTGCTCCCCTCTGTGGACTGTGGTACTCACTGTGAAGCAGCTGCCAAGATTTAGAGATGCTAGCCAGGGTTATACACACAACATGTAGCTACAGAACAGCTCTTCTTTCTGATTGAAACTGACCCAAAATGGAGGTCAAAAGTACAACATAAGCTTCTGCAAGAGCCAGATAAGCAGCTTCTGTATGAGATGCAACTTCTTTAGGAAACACCTTTCCTTACCGAGTACTTTTCTTAAAGGTCTACAGCTACTATACCTGGTTTCCAGACATCTCTGGAATCTCCATCAAGGCAAATACCAAGTGGGACTTACAGAAATTATGTGTAGCAAAGAATAGTGAAATAACCAAGATATAGCCAAACACATTAATGCTAGAATTATGCTCTGGGACCCATGGATTCAGGAGTCTATGGATTAATTCCTCAATTGTATGCAAAACTATCTGCTTATTGCATTGTTCAGGGCAGAGTCTCAGCTTACAGATGTACAGTCTATGAATGAACAGAAGTTAAGAACCACTGTTCTAATGTAGGGAGAAGAGAAACAGGCCTGCCAGCAGAGCAGAATTCAGTCCCCTGACTTTGGTTACCCACCCTGTTCTCTATTGCTCCTGGAAACAAATCTAAGTAAATGGGGCTGGCCAATTTTTGGTTTGTACTGCTCACCACACCATGTGCTCCAGAGAAGAGAAAAATATGTGTATCTTCTATAGTCTCCACACTCATCTCTTCCCACCCACCTTGGCTGTTCTTATCAAAAATTAGCACAAATATACCACCCAACAACCCAGAATCCAGTATTTCTCAGGAATAAGAGACTGGATGGGATAGATAAAAATAAACCATTTCTACTTCCAAGAAACAGAGTAAAAGGAGAAAGAGACTCCTTTTAAGTTGCCATTCTCTAAGATGGAGTTAGAACCACATGAGGCAGAACCATTCAAACCCTCACCTCTACAACAGTTTTTCTCATCTTCTTCCAAATGTCTTATCAAAATGATTAAAGGACTCAGACCCGTTTTCTCACTTGGTCTTCCACCCATGCAGCATAGGTCATTTTCTGTGAGAGTACTGGTTTTCTTTACAATTACCATTTTAAGACACAGGCTCCAAAAATTGCCGTTATTTTTTGTGAGAAATTACTCCCAAATACTTACTTATGGGCATGGGGGGAGGGGAAATGGCATTTATATAATGTAATTTTCAGCTTATGTTTGTAGTTTGTAATTTTTAGCTTAGGTGTGTAGTTTGTAAGTTGCATTTCTTTGTATTTGTTATTAGTGGGAACTATGAACTTCTACAGTCAGCAAGCTGAGCATGGTACAATGCCCAAGAGACTCATGGAAAGGAACCAATCATCCACCAGTTAACTAATTACCGGGACAACACTCCTTAATACTCCCAATGACTGACTGGATTTGCAGCCTCTATTAATGTACTCTCTCCAGGAGCCTCCACAACATCCCACATGAAATAACCTCTTCATTTAGAGCAGTGGTTCTCAACCTTTCTAATGCCACGACCCTTTAATACAGTCCCTCATGTTGTGGTGAACCCCAACCTAATTATTTTCGTTGCTACTTCATAACTGTAATTTTGCTACTGTTATGAATCGTAATGTAAATATCTGTGTTTTCCGATGGTCTTAGGCTCTACAGCAGCGGTTCTCAACCTGTGGGTCGCGAGAGGTTGAGAACCGCTAGCAGGGTCGCCTAAGACCATCGGAAAACACAGATATTTACATTACGATTCATAACAGTAGCAAAATTACAGTTATGAAGTAGCAACGAAAATAATTTTATGGCTGGGGGTCACCACAACATGAGGAACTGTATTAAAGGGTCGAGGCATTAGAAAGGTTGAGAACCACTGATTTAGAGGCTCTCCACTGCCAGTTCTTCCCAAAGCACTAGTTGTGTCCCATGTAAGTAAGCAGAGTACCGGCTCCTGTGAATCTCAGCTTGCAACTTCAAGGCCAGGTTGCAGAGATTAGCTTATGCCTGGAAAGCACGATAAATATTAGTTTGAAAGTGATACTCATTGAAGTTGACATTTGCTCTGGAAGGGTTCACTCACAGCTCTGATGTTTCAGATAAACTTGTGAAAGCCTGAGTAGAGGCACACTTGCCAAGCAGGCCCAGCAGGTGCTCAGAAAAATCCTATTAAACACATGCAATATAATAAAAATGCTTGGTCTTTCTTATCACAAGAAATTTATTTTAGACTTGGAGAGGAGGGCAAGGCAGGAGGGTGGACTTTCATCCAACCTCTAAGTTATTTCAGATTCAAAGTTAGAATCAGGTGTAAGAATATAGATTATTCTATGGAAGTGTGGGGAAAGCTATCAATTACTAAGGATAAAGGATGAAAAAACAAGACCTCATAAATACCATGAAAATAAGACTTGATAGGTGAGAAGAAACTTTAAACTTAAAATTATAAGTAGGTCCTTTAATTGCTAGCTATTGAAGCAAGAAAACTCTAGGAAACATGATCTGTTAATAAATGCAGCCTAGCCCTGCCCAGCGTGGTTCAGTTGGTTGAGCATCATCCTGTACACCAAAAGGTCTCCAGTTTGATTCCTGGTCAGGGCACATGCCCAGATTGCAGGTTCAATCTCCGTTTGGATGGCGTACATACAGGAGGCAACAGATACATGTTTTTCTCTCACATTGATGTTTCTGTCTCTCCCTCCCCACTACCTTCCTCTCTAAGAAAAAAAAAAAAAAATCAATAAAAACGTATTTTAAAATAACTAAACACAGCCTATTACCCAAAGCCTCCTGTTGCTTACTAAATGTTACTCTTTGTATATTACAATAAATGAAGATGAAATTAGTATCCTTATCAGTAGAACAGAGAATTGGTTTTCCTGCAGTGACAGAGTCTGTTGAACTGTTGGTACACTCTCATTTCTTATGAGTGTTGACGTAAATGTTTGACAATTGGGCAAATTTGGAAAGTTTTCTTCAGCCAAGTTGAACAAACCTATCTTCAATTCAACAGTGAAGTTTGGGCCTCATCAGCACCACGTTTCCATCACCTAAAAACAGTGGCACACTTATGAAACTGCCATTGTTCCTTATCCTTCCCCATTCCTCCGGGAGAGGAGATGACTGTTTCAAGCTAAGTATAATACAACTAGCTGAACACATCTAAAAACACCGAGACAACCATCACACAGGCAATCAGGTGCAGAACTCGGACTCCCATTTCCCAGTCCACACTTCTTCAGGTATGCCTGTGGGAGCACAATATATTCTTACTTTTACCTATTATTTTAAGTTCATATAAGTTTACTTATCCATCCTCTGATCAGCTCTTGTTACAGCTACTATTCATATAAGTACTAAACGTTCTCAAAGTACTAGACACTGTGCTAGATGCTTACATACATTATGTCAAATTCTCACAAGCAGTGCTGGATACCTAAGTATCACAAGTAGGCTGCATTATCCAGATAGACTGAACAGGGGAACACATCAAAAGTGGCCTGTCCAGGGCCACACAGCGAAGTGACAGGCAGAGCTAGGACCAAACCCAGGTCTGCCTGGTTCTGAAGCCCATACTCTTTCCACAAAACCACACAGCATTGCCAAAGAATCTTAGAAGATTAGGTGTGGAAGGAAACCTATATAACAGCTGCCTTTCATTAAAAATCCACGACGTGCCATGTGCTCTCAATACCTTCATCTTCTTACCATAATCGAGTAGTGCTGGTTCAGGAAAATGAAATATGAACAAATATGAGACTTGTCCAAGGCTGTAGGTTGGTAAACGCCTAATATGAGATTTAAACTGAGATATATTTAATTCCAAGTTGGTGTTCTTTTGACCAAGACCTCAAAAAAAATCGCAGTGCCCCTTAGTACTCAACAATTCAACAGCATGCCACTTTTTAGAGGAAACTGCAATGGGCTGAGTACGGCCACAAGAAATTTATGGTGCCACTAAACTCACAGAATTTCAAAACTGGAAAAGATTAGAGAGCTTAGTGCGGTCTTCAAGCCCCATCATTTTGCAGATGAGAAAACTGAAGGTCAGAGAGACTGCAAATCATCCTTGAAAAAAGGATTTGAAGCAACAGGGAGAACACTGAAAGAGCATTCCAGGTGAAGGGTATATACTGAAGAAAAGAAAGTACAGAGGTCAAATGAGCATGGTGTATGCTTGAAGCAGAACAATAGATAACACATACTCTGTAAGAAAGAAAAAATAAGTAAGACACCTCCATTAAGTTGAGTGCCCAAAGGAAATAGCTTCTTTTGAGAAAAAAAAAAAGTTTAAAAATAAAAGGCTTTTTTAGTCAATCTTCCCATTTTTGATCTAACGCCTATCCCTACTATCACACTTATTTAACTTTATCTAATACTAGTGGCCCGGTGCACGAAATTTGTGCACATTAAAAGGGGATTAATTAGAGGAAATTATTTAATATTGCTATTTGCCCTTTCTCTATAACAGAAGTGTCAGAGATGAAAGAAAATTAGTAAAATGTATATGAAAACCTTCCTCCTGTCAGAGTCTGGGGCGCACCATGGGACTCAGAGTCAAGTCCCCGCCCACTCACATGTGCCTCAAAATCGCATGAGACCCAGGCCCAGCCGCCCCCGCCCCCCCCCCCCACCCCACATTGGGCTAGATCCAGACCCAGCCAGTTCCACCCTTGTCAAGCCCCACAGGGCAGGGGACGTAGCCTCAGGTCCCTGGGCCTGGTGCCAGGACGGGGGTCCCCCAGCCCAGACTGGGGCGGGCGGCGTGTCTTGAGGTCCCCATCAAGCCCCGCCAGGTGGGGAACACGGCCTGAGATCCCCTGTCAAGCCCCCCCTGGGTGGGGAGCATGGCCTGAGGTCCCCCATCAAGCCCTGCCAGATGGGGGGGCACAGCCTCCGGTCCCCTGGCCTGGCACCGGGAGAGGGGCACAGCATCAGGTACCCTGTCAAGCCCCACCAGCAGGGGGATGCAACCTCAGGTCCCCCATTAAGCCCCGCCAGGCAGGGGGCGAGGCCTGAGGTCCTCCGGCCTGGCACCAGGGCAGGACACAAGGCCTGAGGTCCCCATCAAGCCCCACTGGGTGGGGGGCGTGGCCTGAGGTCCCCTGTCAAGTCCCACGCGGGTGGGGGAGGACACAATCTCAGGTCCCTGCTGATTGCTCATTTAGACTCCTTATGGGAACTTGGCCTCTGCTGTGGGTGCAACCATCTTTGTGACGGAGTGATGGTCAATTAGCATATTCCCTCTTTATTAGATAGGATTTGACATGAATCTCTGTGCTGTGGCCAAATTCTCTTTTGATTTTGTTTGTTGCCATTACCGTGTCTGTACGAGAGTATGTGAACATGGATTTATACAGTGTCTTCTCACCCAAAACTTACTTTGCTTTTCCTTGCTTTTATTTCTTTTCCACCCTTTGGTTTAGAACACTCAATGCCTAATGGCAAGATTAAACAAATCTCTGCATAAAACTTAGAGTTTACAGTAATTGTTATTTTGCTCCAAAGGGTACCAACTAAACCACAAAAGCTCAAAGAATGCAGCCTCTGACATCTTATTTTAAAATGTGGTTATGCCATTAGTTGATATGCTATAAAGAAATGCTGGTCACAGACCAAAAATTGAGTTCAACAGTCTGAGTTTCTATAAAAAAGACTTTAATAAATTCTTCTCAAGGTAACAGTTTCAGAGTAAAAAGTTTTTAAACACTTTAAAGTACTCAATAAGTTTTATTTCCTCATAACAAATGCTAAAAGTAATTAACACATATAATCCACTTATGCTGGGTGTGTAATAACAAAGGAAGAAAAGTAAAAACTATTATAAAACTCTCTGATGTCAAAGTGCTTCATTTACTAGAGTCAGGCAGACTTCCAAAAATGTGAGGCTCCAAGTTCAGGTGCAGGGGAGAAGTTAGTGCTGGGATACTGACACCCTGGAGAAAAATCAAGTTTTCAGCTTATGTATCAAGCACATGGCTGGGCGCATTTAAAAATTGTCTA
The DNA here is from genome assembly GCF_963455305.1 of Plecotus auritus. Taxonomy (NCBI): domain Eukaryota; kingdom Metazoa; phylum Chordata; class Mammalia; order Chiroptera; family Vespertilionidae; genus Plecotus; species Plecotus auritus. The sequence goes on from NC_137775.1 coordinate 129,926,610, forward strand.
CAATGTCTGGGTGGAAACTGACTGCATTACTTCCAGTGGTCTGACAAACTGCAATCCTATCTAAGCCCTAAGCAACTGGGCCTCGTCCAGAACTAAGGCGTGACAGGCCACAGAGGAGGTGCCTTGGAAAGACGAGATGCCAAGTGAAATTGAAGGAGGGAGAAGCCAGAAGTCACCGGAGGCCAAAAAAGTCTGTGATGGATGGGTGTGTGGGTGTGTATGTTGGGGAAATGGGTGGTCTGAGATAAAGAGTACTAAATGACAGAACAAATAAAAGGTTCCTTAAAATGCCACTCCGTCCCAAAAGAGGTAATGTGGGCAGTGCAAAAGCAAGCTTTGGGTCCTGAACCCAGGAGAAATAAGATAAGCCCCATTTCACAGATGGGTACAGTGAGGCAGGATTTTCAAATTAAGTCCCACAACGAGTGAGCAATATAGTCAATACTATACTGTAAGCCTCTGGAGGATCTAAATCAACCCGGCTCTCCCCACCCACCCACCCAGCAGTGCTCAGCAGTTAGCACACAACCAGATCACAGGTGTGAATGAATGTCCCAAGTCTTGAAACTTCAAGCTTCTTTGCAGAAAACTCGGCTTCGGACCGGACAACACTGGGGGCCAGGACGAGGGAAACCAGGCTGAGCGGGTCGCGGGAAGGTCGGAGGTTTGGGGTCCAAGTCCGAGTACTGGCCCTCCGCCCGCCCACTGTCACTCACCCGGATGCCCTTCACCACGGTGATGTTCTCATTCTCGTCCGCCTCGAAGGTGACCCGGCGTGTGCTGGAGGCCCCGCCCATGGCTTCTTCTGTCCCTGCAGAGTCCTAGCACGGACCCCCGAGCACTTCAGGCCCCACGCGCACACACGCGCGTGGACGTACCCGGACGCTTGCCTTGCACGGCGGGAGCAAGGCCACGACCCCAAGAAGCAAGGAGAAGGCGCCGGTCCTCAGCTCCCACCTCCTCCGGTCACGCTCCACAACGAAATGCCTCCGGTTGGTGGGAGATACAAACGGCCCGCCTCTACTCTGTAGGGACATCTGGATTGGTTGTTCCAGACCCGGATGCTATGGCAACAGGTGGTGTTTGACAAGGTTTCCGGAGCCCCTGGGTATAGTGGGAATTGTAGTCTCGATCGGGCGCCAGGGGTGCTGGGACAACTCGCCATAATCTGGAGAGTGCAAGGGGAGTGTGGCATTCTGGGAGTTGTGGTCTTCACTGCCCCAAAGGCTTCTAACGGAGCAACAACTTCCTGGGAAGTTCATTCTTCTACTAGTAACTACTGTCAACATAAGAAACATCCAAACCTGTAGGAATTTTTATGGCTTTATTTGAGCCAAACTGACGACAGTCGCTGGGAAGCAAAATCTCAACAGATTGAGGAAATGCTCAGGAGAATGACATTTTTGCAGTTTATTTTATACATTATAATCAAAGAAGGAGGGTACATGAAATTCATTAGTGGTAGATTAGGAAGGTGGGAGAAAGCAAAGAGAGGAAATCTCTGGGTCTAGCTAATGAGTCAAATGAAGAAATAAATACTTCTTTTCATTAGTGCATACAGGATAGTTAACAACATTTACAGCACATAGAGATGGTATCAGGGAACAAGTTAACAATGAGGGGTTCTGTGATCTCCTGCTCTGATGGGAGATTGTGCCCTTAGAGGTCTGGAAAAGAGGGGGGTTACACTAACATTCCAAAGGTATATTATCCTAGATGCAAAAAGACAATAGACAGACTCAGTTAAGGTAAAGATTTACCTTTGTCAAGGAAGATACTGGCCTACGACATGACTATCCATCATGACTCGATTTTAGTCAAGAAGATTTACTTTCAGACCATCTTATGTGGTTACTTGAAGTCCCGGAGTTTGTGAAGTTCACCATGCAGGCCTCCCCTGAGCATATCAGGTTTACTAAGTGGCCCACACTACTATCTTCAGTACCTTTCAACATTAAAAAGCAGTCAGCCACAACACAGCATGGCACCCTCTTTCTTCTTCCAAAGATACCACAAAAAAAGCAGTAACATTTTTTATCTCCAATTATGTGCTGATTTATTTATTACTCCTGGAGTCTGTAGGACAGAGACTGTTTTTTTCATCTCTGTATTCCTAATCAGTAGCAGGGTATTGAATTCATTATTGCACATCATCATTTTGTTATTTTCAACATACATGTATGCAAATTGTATTATGCTCCTTTGCAGTTTTGAGACTACATGCTATTTTGTACGGGTTCTCAAGTTGTACAATATGTTTTAACCTTTGTTCTACAGGGAAGTAAAAATCCGAGAAATGGTGTCCTTTGTTTCTTTGGGACCTCCCCTCCACAAACAACACCTTTTACACTTAATACCCCAATAGCTTCTTGAAGGTTCTACATAAAACAGGTGCTCAAGAAATTCTTACCAAAATAATCAATTAAAAGGAAAGAGTTCCTTGGGGAATACAGAGACAAAGGAACCACTATATATTTTAAATATATTTATCCCTTATAATATTATATGTGTTCATTCAACCAAATACATATGATGAAGGCTAATCATGAATTATAGTGTGGTGCCTTCACTTTTTATGACACAGAAACATGTAAATGGTCTTATCAAGTAATCTAAAAGTACTTTAGATATGCAATACAGTATTTGTAACTATAGTGGATCTTGAAAGTCCTCATCACAAGAAAAAAAATGAAACTATGTAAGGGGACAGATGTTAGCTAGATTTATTGTGGTGATCATTTCACAATATTTATAAGTATGGACTCATGATGTTGTATACCTGAAACTAATATGTTACATGTCAATTATACATCAATTAAAAATAAAATAAATAAAAATGCTTTAGGCCTTGGTGTGGCTCAGTTGGTTGAGCATCTTCCTTTGCACTCACAGGTCGCCATTTAGATTCCTGGTCAGGGCATATGTCTGATTTTCGGGCTTGACCCCCAGTCCAGATGCGTGTACGGATGGGGATAGGGAAGCTGATTGATGTTTCTCTCTCTCTCTCTACCTCTCCCTTCATCTCTCTCAAAAAAAATCAATAAATACATATTTTTTAAAATTACTTTAGAATTCATAATCTATTGCAACCAACAACCATCAAAGAAACCTTCTGAATTAAAAAAAATATATATATCTTCTTATAAAAAATGCCTAATATAACAATATTGTTTTATCATTTTCAAAGTCAGGCCATGCCTACAGCCCCTCCTAAAGAAAATATCTTGCAATACCCAGAACCTATACTCTCTCTGACCACAGCTTATTAATGATCCTCTAACCCAGTGGTTCTCAACCTTTCTAATGCGGCGACCCGTAATACAGTTCCTCATGTTGTGGTGACCCCCAACCATAAAATTGTTTTCGTTACTACTTCACAACTGTAATTTTGCTACTGTTAATGAATCATAATGTAAATATCTGCGTTTTCCGATGATCTTAGACTCTACAGCAGCGGTTCTCAACCTGTGGGTCGCGACCCACAGGTTGAGAACCGCTAGCAGGGTCGCCTAAGACCATCGGAAAACACAGATATTTACATTATGATTCATAACAGTAGCAAAATTACAGTTATGAAGTAGCAACGAAAATAATTTTATGGATGGGGGTCACCACAACATGAGGAACTGTATTAAAGGGTTGCGGCATTAGAAAGGTTGAGAACCACTGCAGTCTAACCCAAAGAGAGCATTTATTTGCCAAAGAGCTGAGATAGAATGCAAACTTTTCCCAAACAAAAATAATAGCTAACACTTGAGCCAACCTGAGTCTCTAGGTATTTTTCCCTTTTCTATATCTGTACTTAAACTTGAAAATTCAGAACATATAAAAAGATAGGAAACAGGGAAGCTATGATACTGACTCAGAAACATGAGGCATTGTAGGAAACTAAAGATAGGTGGAAGCATAAACTATAAGAAGAATAAAAGACTTGCATTAGAAAAGAAATAAAATTATCTCTATTTACAGATGATGTGTCATTAAAAATAGAAAAATCCCAAGAAATCCACTAAAAAACTATTAGAGCTAATAAAAACAAGTTTAGCAAGGTGCAGGATACAAGATCAACATACAAGAATTAATTGTATTTCTATATATTTGCAATTAACATGCCAAAATTAAACTAAGAAATTTCTTTATTATAGCATAAAAGCAATTCAAATGTCCATTAGCTGATGACTATATACACAAAATGTAGTATGTTCAGACAATGGAATATTACTCAGCAATAAAAAAGAACAAAGTACTGACATATGCTAGAATATGGATGAACCTCAGGATATTAGGCAAAACAAAAAAGAAGCCAGACACAAAAGTCCACATATTGTATGATTTCATTTAAAAGAAATGTTCAGAATGGGCCAATCTATAGAAAATGAAAGTTGTTTAGGCTTGTCAAGGGCAGGAACAGGGTGAGATGAGGAGTTACTCTAGTTGGCACAAGGTTTCTTGCCGGAAGCTAATTCCAGCAGGTCATAAATGCAAGAAGTTCATCAAAAGGTTGGTGGACCTTGAGCCTTCAGCAAGGGCTGGAAAATCACATGTTATTGCCTGTTGGAAATGGCTGAGGGCATTTCCCCAAACCTGAAAAGGATGCATAAATGATTGCTTGCTGCCAGACAGCTGAGGGCATTTCAATCTACACGTTATTGCCTCCTACTGGCCAAACACCTGAACAGCTGTAGGCAGTTTCTCCAATCTGACAATGGATTCTGTATACTAAACCTTGGCCTTTGATGTGTATATCTACCTTGCCTTAGGACAAATTGTGTTAATAAAGAGCAAGGGGTCCTGAGACAAGGAGAACTTGGTTCCTTTAGCCAAGTCTTCTCTGGCTCCCCAAAATGCCTCCCAAAATTATGTTTCATCTCTAGACCCTTTAATTATTTACAGCAGCACCTTCTCCAGACTCCTGAACCCCTTCTAGATGCTGAGAAACACACACAGGCAGTTTCTATTTTTTTTTTTTCTTTTTGGTGGAGAGATAAAAAATGGTCTATAATTAGATTATGGTGATAATTACATAACTCTGTAAATATACTAACACCCATTGAATTGCGCACTTTAAATGAATGAACTTTTTGACATGCAAATTACATACCAATAAAGCTGTTGAGGAATGCATAGCTATCCAAACATGATAGAAATTAATTTATCATTTAATCAAGTTCAAAATAGGGTGTTGTTTTTTTTTTTGAGGAAAAAGAAAGAAAAGAAAATGTAAGAAGTTTGAGGTGCTGAAAAATAAGCCAGTGGAAAAGGAGACTAGAATAAAACAGACATTCACGAATTAGCATAGTCCTACAAGTCAAGGAGCACTGGAGTGAAGACCCACAGCTCCAGAAGCTTCCGGAATTGCCTAGAACTAAGAAAAGCCTTCCAACTATACTTTTCATAATGGCCAGTTCTGTCAAGACACCTCATCTTCCTGAGGTTCAGCTGTTCCGAGTTTCCTAGGTTCTGGGACACAGGTGACCTCACTAAAGAATCTTCCTAATCACATAAGGCCTACCCAAAGGCGCAGGCGTCCTCAAACTACAGCCCGCGGGCCACATGCGGCCCACCAAGGACATTAATCCGGCCCGCCAGGTGCCGCTGCCTGTCCTGCTTAGCAGCTGACTCATCCCAGGCCCGCAGTGCGCATAGGAATTTGTTCATAGTTTTTTTTAAAAAAACTATAATCCGGCCCTCCAACGGTCTGAGGTACAGTGAACTGGTCCCCTGTTTAAAAAGTTTGAGGACCCCTGGTACAGCAATGATACTACATATTTTCTTCAGTCTCCAGTCAAGAAACCAGCACTCTAAGTAAAAAGAATGAATATCAGCAGTTTACTTTGATGCAGAGCAGAGAACTGAGCAGTAATTTGATTCTTCACAAATCTTAGTTTGGCCATTGAGCAATATTACCTTCAAACTCCTTCACCCTGAGTAATTTCATGCTTTCCCACCATGTTAGCCATTGGAATTAACAGTGCAAACAAATAAACAAATGCTTTTGCTATTAAAATGCCAATCATCTCCAATTTCCCCCGTCCCTGAAAGAAATCCACCTAGACTTCTAAATCACTCTAACAAGCAATTCCAGAAGTCTCAAAGTAGGAAGAAGCTTTTCACTACATACTCTGGTTTTTCAATCCCAACTGTTTGTGTTTTTTTTTTTATTTTTATTTATTGATGAGAGAGAGAGAGAGAGAGAGAGAGAGAGAGAGAGAGAGAGAGAGAGAGAGACATAAATTTTTGTTGTTTCACTTATTTATGCATTCATTGGTTGATTCTTATATATGCTCTGACCAGGGATTGAACCTGCAATCTTGGTGTATTAGGATGATGCTCTAGCCAACTGAGCTACCTGGCCAGGGCCTCAATCCCAACTTTAAACAAAAGTTTGCCAAATGCAAAATCCTAATGAGCCCCCCTCTACCCTTTTCTTCACACATCACTTGACTGTTCCTGATATACTAGCTGGAAGTGTAGGAAAAGATGTGTGAGAAGGAGGAGTAACAACAGAAAGAACATGACCTGCATGATGAGGAACCAGGGAAGAGAGCCCTGGGTCTGGTCCCCAGCTAGAAGAGCTAATCAATGTGTTGCTTACCCTCACCCCAGCTCTTTTCAGCAGCATTTAAACTGCACAATAGAGCACTCTGACCTGTGCTGAAATAGAATATAGATATAATGATCATGCTACATGAGCTAAAAATTGGAGCACATGCTCTGACTATTACTTATGTACTTATAGAGACAATTGCATCAGTCCTTGAAATCAGGATCATCCTAGAAAATCTAGGACATATAGTTGCCATAGTTATAGCAAACCAATTAAAATCACTGACAAGTGCTCCTTATGTACTGCACACAATCAATATAAAGACTTTCTGCAAATATGGACTAAGACATTCGACAAGCTGTAAAGGACATCAGCCTTAAAGCTTTCCCACCAATTAAGAACCATACAAAAACAATGAGGCCCTAAAACTGTAGTGACGTGTGTGTGTGTGTGTGTGTGTGTGTGTGTGTGTGTGTGTGTGTACATGAGCAAATGTGCTTATTGGACATATTTTGAATACAAGAATTTTGGGCAAGATACTCGAAGATATTAAAAATCCCCAAAGGTCATGAAACAAGTCAGCAATGAATATATCATTCATAAATACCATATAACAATGGCACACAAATCACATTGTCTCCCTTTAGCATCTCATCACTGCTCAAGTAAAACTGTTCATTGCACTGCCTATGAATCTAGTAAAATCATGAGTCAGAGGTTTCATGTTACAGGAACCTCTCCATCTATCTTTGACTTCCACTTAATAGTACCCTTTGCTACTAATTTCTTGCTCACAATAAATTGTATATTCTGTGCCACATCGTGTCATAGGATGGGCTCTGGTGACCATTCTGCTTCACAGACATCACTTAACACCATGCAGCTAAAATAAATTTTACACATGAGTTATAACTTGGCAATGCACCAAGATTTCTTAGTCCTCTGCTATTAAAATTATTTAAAGTCTCAACAAATTTATAGCAGATTTCTAAAAGGCCATCCTTTGCCATTTCCTGGACATTCTTCTGTTACAGTTTTTTTCTTTTTGATGTTTTTTTCCTTGACACCTCATTTCTTTTCTCCTTATTCTACATTCATCAGAATATGGTGGCTGAAATACTGAGTGCTGGTATCAGGGCAGGGAAGGAGGGATGCCAGTGAGTGGGGAAAGGTCTCTTGAGAAAGGGAGAGACCAACCCAGCCTAGTTCCTGTCTCATCCTTCCAGAAGTTCTACAAGGGTCCCAGAACCTTTGATTTCCTTCCTGTTGGATTTGTGAGAAGGAAGAGGGATCATCTTTGACAACTAGCACCCAAGTCAGAAAAGGCTCATTTCTCATTGCCGATCCTTAAACAGGCACAACCTATTTGTCATCTCTCCTGAATGGCTCCTCTGGCCTTGATGAATTTTCAAACCATTTTTACTTGAGAGCACAGGACATCATTTTCCTAACCCTTTCATGATACCCACCTGTCATGGATCTTGAGAGATTTCTGAAACGCAGGCTGTTAGCCTCTTTACTTCCAAATAACAAATGCTCGAAATGCATCAAGGTTACGTGAGCACCTGTACTGCGAGGCTGGACAAGCATAGGAATGCCTGTTTACTGATGCTAATAGTGTGGAAAAGTATACATTCTACACAACTGGTTCGCACCCTAGTAGGTTGCCCTGTTTGATTCCACTTTTGTCCCAGCTCAGAGAGGCAGCCAAGGAGGACACTTTGTGGGCATCCCAACTCCAGTGGTACTGTTTTACTCACGTGTTCCAAAGCACAGTGGATCACAATCCTCAGCCTGGAACATGAGACAATGCAATGCTTTCATTAGGGAGCTCAGGAGTTTCAAGTGGAAGTGACTGTGACAATCCTCTAATCTTCCTCTTTATTTCACAGACGAAGCTGACACAGAGAGGCTAAGTGAGGTTCCCAAGACCACACAGCTTCATTTCATCAGAGCCCGGGGAAATTCCAGATCTCTGGTGATTCTATCTTGTACTCTGCCACCACGTCATGCTGCTCTCTCACAAGAAACTTCCCTCATGAGCCCTACATACCCGAACTCTGAGGCCCAATATGAATATTGCAGTGATTGCTAGAACTGGGGCAAATGTGATTATTAGGCAAAGATGCAAAGGGAGCCCTAACCAGATTGGCTCAGTGGATAGAGCATTGGCCTATGGACTAAAGGGTCCCAGGTTCGATTCCGGTCAAGGGCATGTACCTTGGTTATGGGCACATCCCCAGTAGGGGGTGTGCAGGAGGCAGCTGATCGATGTTTCTCTCTCATCGATGTTTCTAACTCTATCCCTCTCCCTTCCTCTCTGTAAAAAATCAATAAAATATATATTTTTAAAAAGATGCAAAGGGAGCCTGATCAGGGTGGCTCAGTGGTTGAGCATTGACCTATGAGCCAGGAGGTGAGAGTTGGATTACCGGTCAGGGCACATGCCCGGATTTCTGGCTTGATTCTCAGTGTGGGGCGTGCAGGAAGCAGCCAATCAATTATTCTCATCATTGATGTTTCTATCTCTCTCACCCTCTCCCTTCCTCTCTGAAATCAATAAATTTAAAAAAGAAAACAAAAGGATATATTGAATCTATTGTAATCATTCATCTCAGAAACTGAGAAAATCAAAAGATGGAAAAAGAGGAACAGCGCGCGGATATGTCCACGGCAGCCCCTCACTGAGGAATTCAAAGCGGCAATGTGCTGAAACAAGCTCTCCCTGCCTTGTACGAGCTGTCCTCCATTCTGTGTCATCCAATTCTATATTCAGTAAGATCACCTGGGCAGCTTGAGATTGACCCTGGTGGGAATAGTGTTACCACAATAGAAGGCAAACACTTACAAACCAGAGCTCTTTTACTTTTTCCTCAAGCTGATTGCTAAACAGCAGGTTGGTGAATAGGAGGTAAGGGTAGTCCACATGGGTTGGTACACAGCATATAAATGAAATGTATCTGTTCTTCGTCTCTTGGCTATTATGTAGTCAGTCAGGATCGGATCCCAGTCAATCTCTCCCCCTCGAACCTCTCTTCCTTTTCTTATTAACCATTGCTTCATTTAAATAAAAATAATTTTAGCCCTAACCGGTTTGGCTCAGTGGATAGCGCGTCAGCCTGCAGACTGAAAGGTCCAATTCCGGTCAAGGGCATGTACCTTGGTTGCGGGCACATCCCCAGTAGGAGGTGTGCAGGAGGCAGCTGATCGATGTTTCTCTTTCATCGATGTTTCTATCTCTCTATCCCTCTCCCTTCCTCTCTGTAAAAAATTAATAAAATATATTTAAAAAAATAATTTTACCTATTACTCTGCTTCAGTTCATATATTTAAAGCACCTCATATAGATAGCATCTGGCATTCAATGGGACTCAATAAGTGGTGATTCTGTGTTTTTCTGGTAGGGTTCATTTTATTCTGCTTGATTTAAAGTATCTCATTAATAATATTTCTAAGTCCTGGTATCGTATTTTGTTTGTTTATGTTTTAGGTATTTAAATCACTTAGATAGATTTTATTTTTAAATTCTTAATTTAGAATTCTTATTTTAAACTATCTTATTTTTCTTAATCTTTCTTGAGTAACTTTTACTTACTAAAAATGACATGTGTTCATTGTATAAATGTAGATAAACAGACTATTGAAAAATAAAATCACTCATAAATATCCACTATCCATAAGTAACTACTACTAATATATTAAGAATATACACACATTTTTTCCTACAAAATTAATGGGATCCTATAGTATATACTGTTCTTTAGCCTACTAAAGATTTTGCTAAGTATATTGTGATTCTCTTTTCCATGTCATCCCTTTACAACAATATTTTTAATAATGATATAGTATTCCTTCATATAATAAATCTTTATCAAATTTCCCACTATTGGGCAATTAGATTTTTTTTCCCTCAGTTTTAAAACACAACTAACAATGTTTTGCTGAAGATTTTTGTAGATAATTTGTTGTGTATATTTATGATTATCTTCCGGGGATAAAGTCCTAGCAATTAAATTACTGAGCAAAAGAGTATGTATTTAAAAGACAAATACTGTATGATTCCACTTATATGAGATAATAGAGTAGTCAAATCCATAGAGACAGAACGTGGAATAGGGGTTACCAGGGACTGGGGACCAAGGGAATGGGGAGATATTGTTTAATGGGTATAAAGTTTGGTTTGCCAGATGGAACAGCTCTGGAGATAAATGGTGGTGGTGATTGCACAGTGAGATGACTGTACTTAAGTAAGGCCACTGAACTGTACACTTAAAAAAGGGTTGTGAGCTCTGGCCGGTGCTCAGTGGATAGAGCGTTGACCTGCGTACTGAAGGGTCCCAGGTTCGATTCTGGTCAAGGGCACATGCCTGGGTTGTGGGCTCGATCCCCAGTGGGTGGCTTGCAGGAGGCAGCTGATCAATGATTCTCTCTCATCATTGATGTTTCTATCTCTCTCTCCCTCTTCCTTCCTCTCTGAAATCAATAAAAATATATATAAAAAATAAAATAAATAAAAATAAAAAAGGGTTGTGATGTTAAAGTTTATGCTATATGTATTTTACAACAATTTAAAAAAATAAAAAGTATGTTTATTTTCAAGTGTCTCATGTGTCTTACTAACCCCTATATGCCAAAAAAATTTACAGTTCCACCTGTAGAATGTGAAACACCTATAGGTTGTTTCCTGTACTCTGACTATACTGAATATCATTATTTTTCAAACTGTTACCAACTTGGTAAGTAAAAATCAATAGCGCATAGTTGTTGTTTTTTTAATATTTGTATTGATTTCAGAGAGATAGAAACATCAGTAATGAGAATCATTGATCAGCTGCCTCCTGCATGCCCCTTACTGGAGATTGAACTTGCAACCCAGGCATGTGCCCTGACCAGGAACTGAACTGTGGTTCACAGTTGAGACTCTTGGTTCACAGGTTGAGACTCAACCATTGAGCCACACCAGCCGGGCATGCATAGTTTTAACTTGCATTTATTTTACTACTTGAGAGATTGAACATTTTTGCACATACATATTATTATTTGGATTTGTCATAATGTGAATTCATGTTCTTTGTCCATTTTTCTATTGGTATGCTCATCATTTCTAAAATATTATTTTAACTGTAGTTTTTAACTTAATACTATTTATCTTTAATTATAACCTTTATAAAGTGTAAGTAATTATAATTCATAAAATCTTTAAAAAGTGTAAGTTTAATTATAATTTACTTTAACATTAATTGCGATTTCGTTTTATTCTATTATGATTTTTTACTTTAAATCATTTTATATTTCTTTTTAATTGTTAATTTTCAAATTTGTTCTCAAATTTTTATAATTGCTGCTATCTAATTTGAGTCTTTTAAAGTTTCTCTTCCAACCATTATCTTCTTATATAATTCTTCTTTTTATCCCTTCTCCTTATTTATCTTGAAAATCATCTTTTCTGCTTTCAATGATCATTTTAATGATTATATGACAATTCAGAGGACATACAGGACCGGCAATAGTTCAGGTGGGGTGAGACCACGTTGTTCCAGGGAGTTCTGAAGTCTTCCTCCCCAGCCGCCCTGAGGTTACTCTTCTGTAGAAGAAATGGACTTTTTCCTTCCCAGGTTGGTTCCTCATCCCTCGGGACCCACAGAACAATGCTCCTGACCACAGTATCACCTGTGCATGCTTCTGTAGAAATGCTATCACCCCCTACCCCTGCTTCCCGACCTGCATTGCAGAGCTATAAGTCAACATCTGGGCAAGCTGTGCCAACCATGCCCCATGAGGAAGGCGGAGAGGTAGGCAGGAGACCACACCCACCGAAGACCCCTGCATGACTGTCTCTCTCCTGATGGAGGTGAGAAGCCAGAGGGGTTGCACCTCTGGAATAGCACCCACTCTCCTTCCTTGACCCTGAAGGTGGGGATTGTGTCTCATTCAGCCCACCTGGAGTCCCTAGACTTGGATGTGTGTTCTTTAAATGATTAATAATGTGAACCGAGTAATTCTCTTTCATCAAGAGCTGGCGTAATGCCATGGAGGCAGAAATCTTAGTTACTAGCCTCAGCTTTGTATTAGTAATGTGGGACCTGAGGTGGAGCCTTGGATACAATGGTTAGTTTCTCTAATTCTTGCGTTTTTAAATCTCTAAAAGGTAATAATACCTACCTATTTGACGTGATAAGGGTAATATAAAATAGCCTTACAAATTGTTATAAAGATTTCAGGAAAATTTTTAATTATTTATATTAAAAAGTAGTTTGCCCTAGCCAGTTTGGCTCAGTGGATAGAGCGTCAGCCTGCGGACTGAAGGGTCCTGGGTTCGATTCCAGCCAAGGGCACATACCTCAGTTGCAGGCTCCCAGCCCTGGTCGGGGGCACATGGCAGGCAACTAATCAATGTGTCTCTCTCACATAGGTGTTTCTCTCTCTATCTCTCCCTCTCCCTTCCACTGTCTCCAAAAAATCAATGGAAAAAAGGTCCTCATGTGAGGGAAAAAAAAAATAAATTAATTAATTAAAGGTAGTTTGGAAAAGCTTAATAGAAAAAGAAAAAGACTAAAATATGTGTTTATATGTCTTTTTTTCCCTTGCTCTTGTCCAATAGGATACATGCTTGGCTTTTCACTCAGAAGTCCCCCTTTTCCTTTTTCTTCATCTCCACCCCTGGCCAGAGAGGGTCATCCAGTGGAGGCAGAGGCCTGAGAATGGGTGCTCTGTGCTGGAAGGGCCCGGTTGACTCCAAGGGAGACCAGCAGCAGAGGGAGAGGCGGAGTTGGAAAGAGAGGAGGAGAGCCTCACGGACAGCAGGGTTGAGTTATGTCATGGATATATATATAGGTAGTACAGATGTGAATGAGAAGGTACTGGGATTAGCTACAGACCATGAGGATACTAGGGACTAGAGAATAGAAGGACACAGAGATGGGAAATTCAACAAATGATTCTCTGGACTATGAAGTGACTCCATTTTATTTATTGTCTTTCAGTAGATGCCACTTAAATCAGTCAGGGTTTTCCTGGGAAACAGAAATAGTACAGATATTTCTAGGGAGTGGCTTACCTGGGGACTGGTGAGTCTGAAATCTGCAGGACAGGTTATCAAGCTGGAAACTCTGGGGCAGAAGCTGATGCTATAAATCTTCAGGCAGAAATTCTTCGTCTTCAGGAAAACCTCAGTTTTACAGTTATGGCCTTTCAACTGATTGGGTGAGGCCCACCCACATGATCAAGGAGATTTAGATGTTAGCCACCTCTGCAAGATGCCTGCACAAGGACACCTCGGTTGGTGTGTGCTTGAATAGCTGGACACCCTAGCCTAGCCAAGTTGACACAGAAAGCTGACCATCACACCGGTATGGATTGGATCTGCTTTACATTTTTATCCCTGGACTTTCTCTGAGACCTGACCAGAGACTGAACCACACAGGGCAATGAGATTGACTCCTGTTAACCAGTATAAAGTCGTGGACACACAAACATAAGGACCAGTGCCACTCCCAGGATTAATCAAGTGCTATGCAAAGCATCTTTGATGATTAAAATTGTGGGGTGAGCCCTGGCCAGTGTAGCTCACTGAGTCAGTTCTCTCATTAGTTAGAGGGTCACCCCATGCAATGAAAGATCTAAGGTTCAATTCCTGATCAAGGGCACATACCCCGAGTGGGAGTTCGATCCCCAATAGGGATGTGTGTGTTGGGCGGTGGGGAGAGGGTAACAATCGACATATCTCTCATGTCTCTCTTCTTCTTCTTCTTCTTCTTCTTCTTCTTCTTCTTCTTCTTCTTCTTCCTCTTCTCTCCCTCTCTCTCTCTCTCTCTCTCTCTCTCTCTCTCTCTCTCTCTCTCTCTCTCCCCTTCTCCCCACACTCTCTCCCTCCACTCTCCTTAAAAATCAATGGAAAAAATATTATTGGATGAGGATTAACAACAAAAATTGTGGGGTGAGGGGAGAAAGAGAAAATAATTGGGCAGGAGGACTTTCAGGCCCTGCCTTTAGAGGAGTCCTGGGAGGGCCTCCTCTCTGAGGATGGGCAAGCTGATGTGTGAACCCAGGATGAAGAGCCGGCCCTGGAAAGGGTGGTGTTGAGAGAGCGAGCACCTTGATGCTTGATGTGCGTAGGTTCATCCACAGTAACTTACTTCGTGTCCACATCCGCAAAGTCCAAAGGTGCTATTCACTTGTACATGGAACTGTCTTCTAAGAAGAAAGAAGGGGCCAGGAGGGACACTGGGGAGCAAGCTTCTGCAAGCAATGGGGGAAAAGAGGCAGAAGGTTTCTTGCGCAGCCTCGTCACCTGAGTCAGTTCTCTCATTAGTTCCATTCTTTAGAGCCCCAAATGTAGGCTGCTCGAAGCCCTGTGCTCCCAAGGCGTGCTCCCCACCCTCACCTGAGTCCCGAGAACCATTTCCTCAAGCCCTGCATCATCAACCACCAATGGGCTGTGGAAGCCCTCTGACTTCCAGGAGGGGAAGGTTCCCGGGATGGAGGAGAAGTCCTCCAGACACCACTTCCCAGGTTACATGCTGTAAACTGAATCCTGAGCATGGAAAATGCAAGCCTTGCAGGCCACAAATCACTTTTAATGATCCCTGAAAGAAACCATCAGTAAACCTCAGGCAGCGATCTGGAAGTCTGCAGGTACAGCTACAAAAACACACGGTGAGGCGGGTGACATATAAAGGCTCATTTCACTTGGACAGCGTGTCTGTTTCTTTCTTTCATGGATCATTGTGTTCGCCTCTCTTTGTCTGCTGTGAAGTAGAGATGTGTCTTACCTACACACATTAGGAATGTATAGTCAATCTCGAGCTGTGATGAACCTTATCAATCGCGTATTGGTAACATCTGCATGAGTCTGTTGCCTGTGTGCTCTGAGAGAGGCATTCGATTATAAACAAAACCCCTGCGAGAAATGACACCTTCTCCTATCAGAATGTTAAATGGTTAATGTAGCTGTGAACAGCAGAAGGAAGCATTCTTGTCAGCTTCCCCCTCTTTCATTTCATTTCTTCTGCTCTGCCTATTCCTGCCTTCGGAACAAGGATGAGGTGCTGATACCCAGTTCTCACCTCTGCCACACACCCCCACACCCCTGTGACCACCCCCTCCCAGGCTGAAGTGGGCTCCAGGCACTGGAGCCCCTCAGACCAGGAGGGAAAGTGTGTCAACTGCCACAACCCTGATTTTACGTTATGACTATGGCAGACTGAATTTTCCAAAAATGGCCACAGCAATATTTCTGATGTTTCATCCCACAAGCTCTTTTCCAGAGCATCGCCACACTCTATGAAGAAGTGGGGTCTATTTCCCCATCCCTTGAGCCTGGTTGGGACTTTGTGACAACCTCAATGAATAGAACACAGCCAAAGAGACACCACATGACTTCTGAGGCTAGGTCATCGAAAGCAATATAGCCTCTGCTTGGATCTCTCTTTCACAGGATGCCAACCCACGGAACCCAGCCACTGTGCTGCGAGGAAGCCTAGGCTGCAGAGAGAGGACACTTGTTCCAGCTGATAGTCCCAGCTCAGGCCCCCGCGCTCCCAGCTAGCATCACCACCGGACATGTGAGTGAAGGAGACACAATCCCCACTTCTGCTGAGTGAAGCACGGATGAGCCAACACTGTGGAGCCCTGCCCAAATCACAGATGTGTGAGCAAGATGAATGTTGTCTCGCTTCAAACCATAAAGTTATAGGGCAATATTGTTGCAACCCCCATAGAAACTGGAACCATTACTCTTCCAGATCTGGAATCCAGGAGCCTGGAAATGCAACTAGACCCCTCCCTCACTGTGTCAGTCTCCTCCAGGCCAGTCCCAAGCCTTGATTCCTAAGGATGCCTCCCTGCACGGCTTGTCTAAAGAGCTGGGCCCCTGCACCCTTTCACCCTCCTCACTTCTAACAACTTATGCTGCCTACTAACTCCGTCTCCCTACTAGCCCTGGTCTCTGCTTGATGCCCAGGAACTGAGCTTCCCTGCTTTGTTTTGACCCATCTCTGCTCTAAACTGAAGACTTCTCTGCAGTTTAGCCCTGTTACCCCAGTATGACCATCTCTTCATATTGCACATGATGGCAGCCTTGGAGTTTGATTACTGACTCACCTTGGCCAAACTGGCTTGCTTAGAAGCCCTCTTGACACCTGTTACTGAGCCAGGACCAGGCATACCACACCCCAGAATGTTTCTTGCCAGGTGGCAATATCTCAGGAATGTGTTTTGCAGATGGGTCAGCTTCCCAGATCACGGGACATTCGCTTACCAGGTCCACAGGGACTCCTTCTATCCACCCCAGATCGTCTCACATAGATCACTCTTCAATAACCACTAGAATATTACTAGAGGGTGACTTGGGATAAATATGGGTAAACAAGTGGCTATTACACCAGGAGTTCTGAACAAAACAAAGTTCTTGGCGGGGCAAAAATTTGAAATTATTATCTAATCATTCGATTCTAAAGTAGAATTTGGAGGTTGCTATCTATTTAACAAAATGAGTACAAATATATTATCTTAGCTGCTGGTAGAAAATGTATTTCCAGAAGAAAAAAACCCTTTGTTGGAAAAATTTTTATCACTTCATGTAGGCAAGTTCCACGGGCATGAACACTGGCTGATGTCAAAGTTTCAGAGAAGGATGAAGACATGCCTTTTCTAAGATAAGGACAGATCTTTTGCTACCAATGGAGAAGGAAGAAGAAAGGGGAGAGGGATAGGTTGGGACCTGTTTGGAGAAAGTGTAGTCAGAGAGGGAAAAAAGCCATGTCCTACCCTGTGACCCCTCCCCATGAACTTCACAGTTGCAGAAAGGTCCTCCCCCCCAACCTATTACACACCTGGTCTAAGCCAAGGGGCCATGGGAAGTAGTGAGGATGTTGGGATTTGGCTCCAGACTGATGAGGGGCAGATAAAGACCAGGTGTGGGTGGGGGGACAGCAGAGCTGGAGGCAGAGGTGAGTGTAAGCCTTGAGTGTAGCAGCAGAGTCCAAAAAAACAAGAGTTGGGACTTCAGAGCAATCCTGCTGAAAGTGTGAGACTCCACCCAAACTCTGGGCTAGAGGAAGATTCCAGGCACCTGAGGGCACCTTATACTTCCCCAGACCACACAATGAGAAAGCAGTGTGGTCACTGTAAACTATTTAGATAGTTCAAAAAATATAAAGAATGAAGTGAAAAGTCATGTTTTGGTGTATATCTTAGAGACATATATAAAAATACTCTTCTCCCAAAAAATGGGATCAAAATAAATATGTTGGCCCTGACCGGTTTGGCTCAGTGGATAGAGAGAGCGTCGGCCTGCGGACTGAAGGGTCCCAGGTTGTCTTGTCACCTCTTTCCGCAACTATTACATAATGTTAATGACAATATACCATCTTTTCATGTACTTGTTCTTCTTTACCAAGAATAGTCAAAATATTTTTTGTGGTTTATGAAGAATTCTACAAAGATTCTCCTAATTTTTTAAAAAGAATTATTATAACAATGTAAATGCTTCTATGTGTCACATATTAAGCTTTTGGTCACTGACAACCCAGCAACCTCTCTAGAAAGTTCTCTGGAATTTGCACTTAGAGTTATCAGTTTTTATAAATCAATTTTCAATTATTGTTTATATCTGTCATCATAAGTCTAAAAAGAATTGGAAAATACCAGTGCTTTCCTAAACTCAAGGAACCTTGTAAAAAGCACTGACACAAATAAAACACTTGATGTGTACTAGTATACTATAAATGTAGAAAGAAACAGAAGTACATGTCTAGAACAGCAAACTTATTAATTTGGTTGTTTTTGAGGAGGAGAATGGGACAAGGTAATGAACGGGGGACTTTAGATTTTTCCTGTACATACTTTACTATTACTTGAAAAGAATATTTTATAATTTCTAAAAGTCTAAAACAAACCAACCCACTAGTAAGTCGGTAAACAACTTACTTTTTGACTTTGAGGTGAAGAGAGGAGAGGACAGGCCCTGCCTAGCCCTGGCCCGGATCTGGATGTGGGGGAAGGGAGAGTGAGGGAGGTCACTCCCTTTTCTCATGCTGGGCAGGTGGGGACACTTTCAGCTCAGGTGACCCTGAGATTACTGACAAATATCAAATCTAAGCAGCACCAGGCAGCCTCCTAAGATTTCTAAGAAAGTGCGATGTCCAAATGATATTTCTTTCATTAGAACATGAAGATAAAGTTTTTCCTTTTTTAGAGAACAAAACTTTTAAACTATACCATCATCAGTAGGTATGTACCCTCAGTTGTTTCTCCAAAAATGGGGATAATTTTCCATGGAGTTATTGATAGTTACCCATGAGGCTTCTCTGGTGGTCATGGGCTTGATTTTGGGAGACAGCTGGCCAGGGTTAGGAGCCACTGGTCACCTGTAGTAGAATGGAGCTTGAACTTGTGGATACTGTTAAACTTGTGGACAAAATATGGCACCAAAGGATAACACATCATAGTCATAAACTTAATTTGCTAAATAAAGGCAAGTCACTTTGTTGCTTGTTTATTTATTCCCATTAACATTAACATGCACAGAGCTCCCTCTTATGCCAGAATGTTTTCTCATAAAATGAACTGAGCCCACTCCATATATAGGTCAAGTCATTGGGACCAAGAGTGAAAACTGTTCCATGTGCAAAAGCCAAATTCCCAACATCGGACAGAACTAATGGAATCAGAAGTTAAAAGTTGACCAGAAACTCTTTTCGTGCTAGCTGGAATTTACCCAAAGAGAATTCAGACTGCAAAAGCGTGCTGAGGCTGAATTAGAAGTTATAAAACGCCATGAAATGCAAGAAAAATACACTTTCCTCTAGAACAGCCAGTGTAGGGAAGGGAGGGAGCTGCCCTCCCTGTCTCTCCCTGTCTCTGGCCTGTGGCCTGACAGCTGGGAGCTCAGCCTGCAGGAACTTGGTGGGGTAACCCTGCTGAGCAGGTAATATTTTCACTGTGAACGTCCCTGATTTGGCACCGCTCTGAGACAGAGCTATTCACAATAGCTTTAACATGGTCACATACAAAGCCCTGTGATGCTGGCTGGCAGAAAGTTTGAATACTCAAGTGATACTTTAAATATACTTTCAAAGAAACCCGTGTTCAGATCTCCCTGATCCTTTCATTTCTTTTCTCCTTTGAAACTCAAGGTAGGGTTTCTTGATCAAATAGTACATTCTCTTTAAAAATACTAATCTCGTGCTAAGCATTTCTTGCCCTCGTTCTACAGAGTGATCTAGGGAGAATAACATTGCCAGTGCATTGCTAATTTCTTTGTTCTTACAAAGGTAGAGCTCTCAAAGTAGCCTTAAAATTTAAGAGCCTACTACGTGTCAGGTTCTGTTAGATGCCAAAGACAGATTTCTACCTCTAGTGGCTGGCTGTTTGGGTGATAGTGTAAGCATTAATATACACCAGGATCACCTGGGCACTTTTTTAAAAAATATATATTTCTATTGATTTCAGAGAGGAAAGGAGAGGGAGAGAGAGATAGAAAAATCAATGATGAGAGAGAATTATCATTTGGCTGTCTCCTGCATGCCCCCCACTGGGGATTGGCCTGCAATCCAGGCATGTGCCCTGACCAGGAATTGAACCGTGATCCCCCTCATAGGTCAACACTCAACCACTGAGCCACACCTGCAGGGCCAACTGGGTACTTCTTAAATGTGTAATTTCCTGGTCCCATCCCCTGAAACTGTGATTCACAAAAGGTTTGGGGTGGGGTCCCAGGCTTCTATAATTTTTAAAAAGCATCCCGGGTGATTCTGATGCCCGTGATCTGAGGCCCACACTGCTGTTCCAATGATTAAAATTCCCATGGTGGCCTCCTGCCTCCCTATGCTAGAAACTGTCACCAAGTAGCATTTGACACACCCTGTTATTTTGCTCTGCAATATTGACTATTTCCCCAGTGCACATAATGACTCCATTAAGATCCAATTTTTACTTTTTTCCTGGCCCCACAAGGTCCAGATTTGAGATAGAGATAGGTTTGGAGGTGCAAGATTTTAGACCAGTTGGTGTTTAAATCAGAATCTAATTTTGATGCAAGGGAGAGTGTTCCTTTGCTAAAAGCAGCTTAGGGATTCTGAGCTGAGAAATACTCATGTGAGTGGGAGAAAATAAACTGCATTGTGGAAGAAGTGAATTATGTGTTTGCTTTTCTGAAATGTCACCCTCTATTTCATTAAAACGTAGTTTTAGTGCTGAAGGAGAGAAAAGGTACAAGGCCTGCTTAGTGAAACTGTAATTGCCCAAAGTCTCCCAACAGGACCTTTCATTGTCCCCCGGGCTCCGTCAGCTCAGGTGAGTAACTAGGTTGGCAGAGCTCACACCTTGAAGACTGGAAAGGTCATCACACCTTGACTCAAGACCTCAGAGCTGCAGAACTTACTGTCTCACCACTGGGTAAAATTTTTACTTCTAGTTTGAGTTTCCGCAAGCCCACTGCTCTAAAATCTCCCTAGATTTCCTTGGCATAAAAAGAACATTGAGATTAACTGAGCGAAGTCCCAAGTATTGCTTCCCTTCAGTCCCTGGGCTTCTTAACGATGGCAGTTAAAGGTGTATTACTCCTAGAGTGAATAAAGTGAAGGATGAAATCTCTGCCACTCTGATCATTAGGGGTCTGGTCACAGGCGACTGAGAAGAATCAGGAAAATGGGTGGCTGTGGACTGCTTTGGTTTTTTGCCTCCCTTTCTCCTTCTGGGAGTAGCCCTCTTTTCCACGGAAAACCCTTTACATGGGCTGGGATAGAGTTGTTCCCACCCTTCACCACAATCAGAGTACTCCCTACCCCTTCCCCTCTCCCCACCCAGGCCCAGAGTGCTCGGTTCAAGGAGAGGCATACGACCAACAGAGGAGGGAGCCCATGAGCAGCCTCCCTGCTACTTGTCTGCCAGAGCTACAGGCAACCTTCTCTCTACAATGGGATTGCTAGGCCAGCAGGAAGCGATTCTTGGGCTGCGGGATGTCATCATTATCGTCATAACAAGTGAGCATATCTGAGAGAGAGAGATGCATGGAGCCTTGGTGCATTGCATGAGCCCTGCATGCAGCCAAGTCTGATTATTAATGAGTCAATAAAACCTCCTCCCTGCCTTGTTTTCTTCTAGGTTAATTGGCGGTGGCTTTCTGTCACTTGCAATTCAAAGAGGCCTGCCTACGACAGATGACACATTTATTCTTGAGATTTACAGCATCATGCCATAGTGCTAGGCTGATGACTTATGCTCTTGGTTAACAATGATCCTTTCCAAAGATCAGCCACTGGCTAGCTGATGCTCCAGGTGGGCCAACTCGGCAGAACAATCTACCACCCAGAGCTCTCCATGGATTGGCCAAGGCTAGACTTTAGCTAAGACCACTTCTTTGCTCAGCTGTTTTTCTTCCTCAACCTGCTGCTCTTGCCTCCTTACAATGTTTTTCTGAAGAACTCAGTAAGTCCCAGGTACCTAATCCCTGTCTCAGCCTCTGCTTTTAGGGAACATAACCCTAAGACACACAGTAGTTTCTTTAACAATTAGTTTACATTTTAATCAAAGATATATATTACATGGTTAAAAGTAAAAATGTATAAAAAGGTTTCAACTGGTCAATAGTAGTCCATTGCCTAACCCTTTTCCACCCCAGTCACAGAGAGTCAATCATTCTGGATTATTTTAATGCCCTTAATAATTACCTGAATGTTTTAAATAATATGCTTATCCTGTTATTTACATTTTAAACATTATTTATTGACCTCCCACAATGATAGAGGAGAATTTAGCTTATTTGTACCACCTCTGCTTTCACTCTCCCATGGCATATTATCATAGTATATCAAACTTTTAGTTAAATCAGTAGTCATTTTTATATTATTGTGACTATTATGATCTATACCCATATTTCATCAAATTTAAGATGTCATCAATTATAAAACATATTATTATTTTATATACTGCTAAGAAAAAAATGTTGTCAATTAAGCATGACACACCATCATTTATATGGCACATCATAACATGTGGTGAAAAGAATGTTTTGTTAACTCACCTTCCCTACACACACTAGAATCAGGTCCATAAAAGCAAGCAGTTGGTCTATTTTACTCACTACTGCAACTACAGTGGCTGGCACATAGTAGGTATCCAATGAAGAAGTGTTGAATGAATATGCACATATTGTTTATTATTGAGCTTAGTGGTTGATCATGACCCAGTTGGATTTTTGTGTAGGCCATCTGCCCACACATCACATCCTCACATGCACACGTGTACCAGTTTCATTTTCTCTCTAGAGGTTACCTCCAGAAGCGCTCTGTCTTTCTGCTCCAAACTCTGTGAATTTTCCCCCTGGGAATGCCCTTTACTGGTTCCTCGAGTTTGTCCTCCTTTTTCCTTGAGTCCATGTTTCCCCTTTTTACAGTTACTACCCTCTTCTTATGGAGCACATCCTCCATGATCTTCTGAAAAAGTTCTTTTTCTTTCTCTTCCCAAATACAGTCACATTCCAAAGTACTAAGACTTAGGGCTTCCGCATATGAGTCAGGGGTTGGGGGACATAATTCAGCCCATCACAGGAACACACGTGACAGAGACTCCAGCATCTGGTAGGGGCACTATTGGGGACATGTACCCTGCCTTACTTTCTGTGGGCAAGGGGAGCTAAGACTTCAGGGTCTGCACGAAAGAAAAGTGCTTCAGCCAGAAATGGCACACAGCACGTTCATTCCCAACTCATGCGTCAGAACAAACCACGTGTCGTGCCCAGCGGCCCTGGGCTGTGACATGCAGGCTTCCGCAAGCCTGACCAGCACGGTAATGTCTACCATGGTACCTACCAAACATCTCCCTCTCAAGGGCCTCATGTTCAACAGACCTGAACCTGAACAGGTCTCCTACTGGAGCCTGAACTGCGGATGCTTTCTCTCAGAGACGGATGCCACCATCCATCCAGTTGCCCAAGCCTGAAACCTGGTGGCCATCCTCCCCACCACTCTCTAAATACAACTGGCCATAGAGTCTTTTTTATTCAGTTGCCTTAAAACATGTTGCTTTGGTTTTTCCTCTTCATCTAATACCACCTTACTTTCAGCCTGCCTTGCTTCTCCCCTGGAGTATTACTAGAAAAAAAGTCTTCTTCCCAGCCAGCGTGGCTCAGTGGTGGGGCATCAACCTATGAACCAGGAGGTCACAGATTCCATTCCTGGTCGGGGCACATGCCTGGGTTGCTTGATCTCCAGAGTGGGGCGTGCAGGTGGCAGCTAATCAATGATACTCTCTCATCATTGATGTTTCTATCTTTCTCTTCCTCTCCATTCCTCTCTGAAATCAATAAAAATATAAAATAAAAAAATAAAAAAGGCTTATTTTAAACAAAGTGTAAGGTGATGGTTACCAGAGCCCAGGATGTGGAGTAAATGGGGAGATGTTGGTCAAAGGGTGCAAACCTCAAGCTATAAGATGAATGAGGTCTGGGGATCTAATGTACAGCATGGTGATTATAGATAATCATACTGGATTATATACTTGAAAGCTGCTAAGAGAGTAGGTCTTAAATGTTCTCACCACAAAACACGGTTATTATGTGATGTGATGGAGGCGTTAATGAAATTATAGTGGTAATCACTTTGTAATATATAAAATCAACACGTTGCATACCTTAAAGTTTACCCAGTATTATGTGTCAATTATCTATATATTAGAGGCCCGGTGGACGAAATTCGTGCAAGGGGGGGGGGTGTCCCTCAGCCCAGCCTGCACCCTCTCCAGTCTGGGACCCTCCAGGGATGTCCAACCGCCTGTTTAGGCCCGATCCTGGTGGGATCTGGCCTAAACGGGCAGTTGGACATCCTTCTCACAATTCAGGACTGCTGGCTCCCAACTGCTCTCCTGCCTGCCTTCCTGATTGCCCCTAACTGCTTCTGCCTGCCAGCCTGATCACCCCCTAACCACTCCCCTGCCATCCTGATTGATGCCTAACTGCTCCCCTGCCAGCCTGTTTGCCCCTAACTGCCTTCCCCTGCAGGCCTGGTCACCCCTAACTGCCTTCTCCTGCAGGCCTGGTCACCCCTAACTGCCTTCCCCTGCAGGCCTGGTACCCCACAACTGCCCTCCCTTGAAGGCCTGGTCCCTCCCAACTGCCCTCCCCTGCTGGCCTGATCGCCCACAACTGCCCTCCTTTGCAGGCCTGTCCCTCCCAACTGCCCTCCCCTGCTGGCATCTTGTGGTGGCCATCTTGTGTCCACATGGGGGCAGGATCTTTGACCACATGGGGGCAGCCATCTTGTGTGTTGGAGTGATGGTCAATCTGCATATTACTCTTTTATTAGATAAGATAGAGGCCTGGTGCACAGGTGGGGGCTGGCTGGTTTGCCCTGAAGGGTATCCCGGATCAGGGTGGGGGTTCCCTTGGGGTGTGGTGCGGCCTGGGCGAGGGGCCTGTGGTGGTTTGCAGGCCAGCCATGCCCCCCGGCGACCCCAGCAGAGGCCCTGGAATCTGGGATTTATCTTCTACAATTGAAACTTTGTAGCCTGGAGTGGAGCCAAGCCTTCTGCTTGCTCCGTGGCAGCAGCCATTTCTGTTGGGATTTATGTATCTTCTATAATTGAAACTTTGTAGCCTGGAGTGCAGGCCTGGGCCAGCCAGGGTGTGCGGAAAGCTTGGCTTCCTCCATCGCTGGAGAAACCCAAGCCTCCCTCCTGCTCTCTCTCCGTGGCTGCAGCCATCTTGGTTGGGTTAATTTGCATACTCACTCCTGATTGGCTTGTGGGCGTGGCTTGTGGGTGTAGCAGAGTGATTAATTGGGTTAATTTGCATATTACTCTTTTATTAGATAGGATATAAAAGCCAAAGCAACAGAGTGATCAAACCACTGAAGCACCAGTTGGTTGCTATGACATGCACTGACCACCAGGGGGCAGACGCTCAATGCAGGAGCTGCCCCCTGGTGGTCAGTGCACTCCCACAGCCAACCTCCTGTGGTCCCTGCCCTTGGACTGGGTGAGACAACCTGATTGGCCCTGATCACCAGCCAGGCCGAGGGACCCCACCTGTGCACAAATTCGTGCACCAGGCCTCTAATATTTCAATAAAGCTCTGGGGAAAAGGAGGCTTATTTTTATCCCTCTGGGCTTCATGCTTCAGCCCATTCCCTGCATAGCTGCCAGGTTCCCTCCAAACTCAGCAGTGAACTGCTGCTCCAGTGCTGCCAATGTTCCCTGCCTGTTGGCTACAGTTCAAGCTCCATGGGGTTGTGGAAGTGTTAGGACTGCTCTCATTTGCTCCAAAGTTAGAGAATATCATCCTCTACTCTCAACCCTCCTGGAGCCTTCCATCTTGCAGGGTTGATAGGCAGCCATTCTTCCAGGGTCCCACAGGAACTGACACAGTCCGCGCCCCACACAGTCTGCCTGCATCTGCTCATCCGTCCTTTGCTCACCGGATGCAGCCATGCTCACCTCCTCACCATCCCTCAACTTGCACTGGCTGAACTCTCTTCCCAAGCTATTTGATAATCAGCTCCCTCACTTCCTTCAAATCTTTGCTCAAAAGTCACGTTCTCAGTTCTCCTCGCCCCATTCTCTCCTCACTCCTAATCCCATCTACCCTGCTTTTACTTTACCTTCCTCATACCACTTTCCAATATACAACTTATTATTTATTTTCTGTTTCCTCCCTGCTAGAATAAAAACTTCATGACAGTAGAGCATATCTGTATCCCTGATGTATCCCATGCACATAAGAGAACATGGCACATAGTAGGTGCTAAATGAATACACTAGAGATTGAAAGAATGGATTTCTGTTATATTACCTTGCATGGGACATTGTAATTATCAAGTGACATAGCTGCTGTTCCCACTAAAATGTAGATTTATTTCTATACTCCCACTATGATGCTTGATACATACATGCTCAATATTTATTTGGTGAGTATATACAAACAGAATAAACCCATCACTATCCATAAGGACACTGAGGCCTATGGTAGAGTCCAAGCTAGGATCCTGGTCTTCTGTGTCTCTGGGATGAATCTCATAACTGTACAGGCCAACTCTACTAAAAACATTTAAAACGCTAGCTGGTTTGGCTCAGTGAATAGGGCATTGGCCTATGGACTGAAAGGTCCTGGGTTTGATTCTGTTCAAGAGCATGTACCTTGGTTTCAGGCTCAATCCTCGGCCCTGGCAGGTGGCGCATGCAGGAGGCAACCAATTGATGTCTCTCTCACATCGATATTTCTCTGTGTGTCTCTCCCCCTCCTTTCCATTCTCTCTAAAAATCAATGGGAAAATATCCTCAGGTAAGGATTAACAATAATAACAACAACAACAAAACACATTTAAAAGTGCATCTTATCTTCCAACTATGTTGTGAATTTCTTGAGACTGGGGCAAGGTACCAACTGCTTTGACACTCCATTGGTGTCTGATAGAGTGCTAGGTAGACATAATACTTATCCAATATATATTTGTGGTCTGAGTGCACAATAAAAATATTATTATTGTTATCATTGTTTCCATTTTTAATGACAAAAGTGATAATAACCTCCCGGCAATCTCCTTTAAATAGGTTCAAGACACTGAAATACAATTTTAGCAGTGTCTTCCATCAGCTTACTCCCTGGAGAGATGAAATGAGTTCATAATGAGATTCCGCAATGAGTCAAAAAGCAGAGGGAATGAGTACAGGGTTTTGCTGCAGGAGACACAGATGTTCTACTGGTGTTTGGGAGCTCATTTTTTCTCTGCTTCTGAGAGCTAGCACTGGGCCGTGGGGAGAGGGCTAGTGGTATGAGTCTCCAACGCTGAACACACATTCTCTTTCCTGGACATCACCCCTTCCAGATCTTGCTGGGATGGATGACTGGAAGAGAACTGACTGTCTCCTCAGGATAAAGGGAGTGGCCACCAGCCTCTGGAAAACAGGTACCCCTGAATCTCAGATGAACTAAATTGATTAATTGCCAGCAACTACAACAGGTTATTTTCTCAGTTGAGACACTGGTGCAAAAATTCTTATTTCAAGCTTCTGGCACTGATGTGTTTGACTTGCTTGATTTTAAAGTAAAGGTTAATGCCACCTGGTGTTTTCAAGCTTTGGTGATGAAAGTGTGAGTTAGGGAGAATCTGGGCCCGAGGTGACCAAACTAATAATTAAATGGGTAGGGGTAAGGTTTCATCATTTCCCTTTATGCAGCTAACATATCGTTAGGAAAAGGAATGGAGAAAGTAGGAAAAATTAGCCTATTGGAAGCGCACTGGACAGTCTCCCTACGCTATTCTGCTGCTCCCCATCATGCTGCTCCCAATGACACACTGTCAGAACGCTGCCCTCTAATCCCGCTCCTGAGCTGCAATAGCCAAGGGTCTTCTTCACCAAATGACTCCCTGAGATCAGGAAGGGAATGCTCTTAGTTCCTGAGCTCTTCTGTGACTCTGCTGCATCATTTAAGGGCTCAAGCCCTGAGCTTCCAGGGAGACTGAGGTTTACTTCCAGTGTGGGCAGCATCCCATCTCACTCTCAGTGCTGCCCCCTGGAGGTCGCATCAGCACTTCACTGCATCCTCCCCTTCTCCCCTTATGGCATAACAAACAAGCACACAAACCCATCTAAAATAACTCAAACTCCAAAAGCACTGGCAAGTTGCATAGACTTTGACAGACTGTGATAAGACAGAGCAGAGGAATACAGTTCATAAAGATGCCTCTAATTTTCTCTCGGCACACAGTGGCCGGCCTTCCCTCTGCTGCTGGCTCTCCAGCTGTTTGGAGCTCAGCATCGCCCTGTCCCTCGCTCCATTATTCCATGGAACAACTTAGTGCTTCTCTGGTGTCTTCTATTTGCAGCCTCACAAAGAAATTCTTTGGCATCCATCTTCCTTGGAAGAGAGGGAGGTTGAAAATGACATTCTTTTCCTTTGACACATTATGTAAAGGGGGTTAAGTGCTGAGCTAGGGGGAACTTAGGCACTGAATGCCATGTGGTTCAGCTCTGGTTAGGGCCAGGTTCCAGTGAGGGCTTCTGGATCCAGGGATAGACACTGGCTGGGAGTCTGGATAAGTGGCAGAAGTCCCTTCACCCCTTTTTCATGGATAAAGTGGGGTTCATAACACCTTCCCTACTCTGCTGGCCAGGTGGGATTATAGATGAGCAAGCATTAGAGAGAACAGTTAACAGACCTGTGAAATTGCATCATCTGAGATCCTGTGAAATTTCCTTCCAAGTTTAGAATTTCTAGTGGCTTCTGTCTGTACCAGGATACAAGCTCCAAATATCTTGGCCTCCGGAAGGATTAGCATATGCATGTCAGTCTAGTGCAGTGCCTGCCTTTTTAACCCTTTGTCCCCGTTTTCCTCATTGCTCAGAAAAGCATTGCATTGAAACTCAAAACCATCCCTTTTCTATTCCTGGCATTATTTATCTTTACTGAGAGTATATTTCCAAAGGTTTTTAAGGAAAACGCAGGGAATAAGTCACAAGGGTAAATTGGCTTACATTCTAGTACAATGAGGATGACTTTCTGATTTAAAAAAAATTGTAATAACGCATGCTATATTTTTTATTATTTTTAGCAAAGATGTTTCTTAAAGGAGATTTCAACAAAGGGTTTTTCTATTAACTTGACACCCAATTCAGCCATGCAGGCATAAATAGGCAAAAGCAGAGGGGATAATTGAAAGTCCAATTAGACGTGGAAGATCTTGTTTTTCCTCTTTTTCTTGCTCTGGTTTGCTCCAATTCATTGTGGTGATGGTGGGAAGGAGATGCTCTCCCATCTGGGTATTTATTGTCACTTGAGAGCTCAAAAAACAAGGGTGGGTGGAATTTTCTTTGATGCCAACTTCTTTTGCAGAGCCTTTCAAAGTAAATTGGTCTACTTCGTTTCATTTTCAGAACATTCACCTCAAACATTTCAGCTCTTAGCACTGCCTTCGCAATACCCCTAGATCTCCTAGGGTTCACTCTGAGTTCTGACTTTCTGAAATCACTTTCTAGCTGTCACTTTCATACTTGATGGACCTGTTGATTCCACAAAATGCCAGCACACGAATCCATCTGTCATGATGGCATGGTGCCCTTGCTGCAGGATGATATGCCAATATCCCCCAGCCTTGATGCCAGCCAAAGTGGCATTAGCAACAATGCCCGGCATGACACAATAAACTGTATGCCATTCAGCAAGAAGGTCTTCCCAGGGAAGGCACAAGCTGCCAAAGGAGGAACATGTTTCTCATTACGGCAAGTCACGCATGGCCCATTTCATTACACTGTCCCACGGGCATCATTGGCTCTGTCTGCATAGAGCTACTGTGGTAGAGCGCAGCTTCCACACTGACAGAACACACCCTGGAAAGGGGAATTAGCAATGGTCAGAACATCCATAGGTTGACCAACCGTCCCCATGTGACAGGAACTGAGGGGTTTCCTGAGATGCTGGACTTTCAGGGAAAAATCTAGAAAATCTTAAGCAAATTGGGATGAGTTGGTCAACCTACCTGTGTACTCATCACTGGCCCCACCAGGTAAATTCCTCCTGGTCCTGTGTCTCCATTTCTACTTTCCTGGTAGACATCCATTATATGGCCCTGATGATCCCCACCTCCTGGTTTTCATGTCTTTGTTACTCACCTCCTATCGAGGTGGACTGGACTTATTCCCTCACTTCTAATGAGAATAGGGCAGAAATAAAAGGATTTCAATGCTGAGATTATTTTAGAAAAAGGAATGTAGCTTCCATCTTGGGTACTCCCTCGCCACCTTCCTTCCTTCTGCTCCTCTTCCTCCTTCTCTTCTTCTTCGTCCTCCTCCTTGTCTTCCTCCTCCCTCCCTTCCTCTCCCCAACCCCATCCTTCTCCCTCTGAGGATAGTCACCTGTCAGGTTTCAAGCAGCCTTATAGATGCTTGCTGTGCCACCAGGTAGCAAGGGCCTGAGACCTGCCACCAGTCCCTAACACTTTCACTATAGCCTTGTGAGAGTCCCTAAGGAGATACCCACATAAGTTGTGCTGGGACTCCTGACACTCAGACATGGAGACAATAAATGTTGCTTTCAGCCTTTACGTTTTGGGGTATCTTATTACATGGATATGGATAACAAATACAACTTCAAACTATGACGAAGGCAGATGGTTCAGAAACACACTGGACTCAGAATATCACATTAGAATTTACAGGAACCCGAGAGCTCAAATGTTCTGACCAATTCATTAGGAAGATGAGGTGCCTGAGCCCAAGGAGGCCAAGGAAGGCACAAGCGAGTCTGTGGCAGCTAGACTTAGGCCAGCACTTCTGACTGCGACTCTGGCGCTGGTTCTGTGTAGTGCTGCCTCCCAGCGTGGCACCACCCAGCACCCAGAATCCCGCTGCTTCCTGATTTGGTTCACAAAAAGAGACTGCCTTGAAATGACCATCTTCTTAATCACCACTCCCCTGCTGGAAGCCTTTCTAACTCCGATTAGTCGGCGGGATGCTGCTTTCAAAGGCTTTCTGGGTGAAGTGCCTGTGGGTCCCATCCCCCATTTGATGCTTTTTAAATTGTGTTGTTTCTCTGAGGTCTTCCAGGGAGAGGACTTATCTCCAGCTTTGTCCCAGAGTTGATAAACGTAATA
This sequence comes from Plecotus auritus, assembly GCF_963455305.1. Lineage (NCBI taxonomy): Eukaryota > Metazoa > Chordata > Mammalia > Chiroptera > Vespertilionidae > Plecotus > Plecotus auritus. The sequence goes on from NC_137775.1 coordinate 129,957,741, forward strand.
AAATCTTTTATACGTGATCTAGAAACACTGCAGATTTTTCCTGGCTCTGACAGTCAAGAAACCTCTTATCCTCTTTAAATCAGATTTTAAATCTACAGATTTAAATCAGTGAATAAACTACCAGTTCAATTTAATTCAACAAGTATTCCTAGAACACCTAAGCCAGCATTTGTTCAAGAAGGGCTGGAATGGAAGAAAGCAGGAATGGAAAAAATATATGACATGATTATTACATTTCTGCATGGAAAAAAAATAATAATTATAATCATCACATTTAGCACTAGGGACTTACATCTGCTTATCTAAAATGCATTATTTTTTAATTTTAAAATATCTGAAAATTGATGAAGTGTTAACAATTGTTCATTCTTCGTGGTGGGCACATGGTTGTTATATTATTTTATTTTAAAAACTAGAGGCCCTGCAGGGATTGGGCCAAAACTGGCTCTCCGACATCCCCCAAAGGGTCCCAGATTGCGAGAGGGTACAGGCCAGGCCGAGGGACCCCACCGGGGCCAGGGAGGGACCTTGGGAGGGCTCTAGGGCATGTCCAGCCCGTCTCACCCAGTCCCGATCAGCCAGAGCCCAACAGCAAGCTAACCTACTGGTTGGAGCGTCTGCCCCCTGGTGGTCAGTGCACATCACAGCAACTGGTCCAACGGTCAAACAGTCAGAGGGACAATTAGCATATTAGGCTTTTATATATATAGATATATACTACATTTTTATAATATACACATTATAGTATATATTTAAACACATTAGCTTTTATAAGATATACATTATAATGTATACAAAAATATACAATATATTTCCTGCTTTTTTTTTTTTTCAAATTGAAAGCGTGTATGTGTTCTGTCATTGAGTTGTCTCTGACTCCTGGCTACTCTATGAATAAATGATGTCCACAGCGTCATGTCCTTGAGAGCCCTGCTCAGCTCCTGTAGACTCATGCCTGTGGCTTCTTTAATAAAGTCAGTTCATCTCAGATATGGTCTTTCTCTTTCCCTGCTGCCTTCTGTTTTCCCACATTATTGTCTTTCCTAAAGAACCATGCCTTCTCATGATGTGCCCACAATAGGACAGCTTCAGTTTTGTCATTTTTGCCTCCAGCAATGTTTCAGGTTAAATGTGCTCTAGGACCCACTGGTTGATCTTGTTGGTGGCCCAGCATTTTCCCAGAGCTCTTCTCCAGCCCATATTTCAAATGAATCCATTTCCCCTCCTCTATCAGCCTTCTTCACTGTCCAATTTTCACATCTGTACTTAGTAATTGGGACTACGAGGGTATGGATGATCTTGGCCTTGATCTCTAACATTTATTGAGTATTCACTAAGTCCAACGTGTTAGGTCTGATCAAATAATGAAATGGATATCCCCTCCCCTGGGAAACTGACCTTCAGATCATTTCACAACCAACATTCCCTTTCACTTAGATCACATTCCATTTGCTAGGACAAGTAGTAACTTTCCTCTCCTGACTTGCCCAGGACCCAGCCCCAACCAGAGAATTCCCTGCCCAAAAAAGCCCGCCTTGAATCCTTTAAAATCTCTGATTCCCCATCCCTGGGGGCTGGTACCATACTGGGGCTCAGCCCATCTGGTTTCCAGGTGACCTAATAAATTTATAATTCTTTACCACTTTGCCCTCATGTGTTCCTCCTTTAGAGACACAAGGCACTCTAACAAGCACTTTACGTTCAGTTTCTCACTGAATTCTTCCACAAATCCTCCAAGGAAAGTACTCATTTTTTTTTCTTGTTCCAGTTCAGAAAGGTTGAGTATCTTAATCAAAGTCACCCAGCTAATACATGAAATTAAAACCTAATTCTGTCTTACTCAAAAACCAGTGATCTCAATCACTAAGTTAAATTCTTACTATTAAGAAGTAACAAGATGTGTGTCTAGGTGGGCAAACAGAGGCTAGGACTAGGAGCCTTTGGATAGGAGTTGTGGGAGCTCTCAGTTGTATGTGGCAGCATTATTTTTGCCAACATTTTTGAGGATTAAGTTGTTCTAGTCTGTGGGCATTTGAACAGATTTTTTAGATGATCTCTCCAACTTTTTGCTTTTGGACTTGAAATAGAAAGTTTCTCTGGATGCCTTACTTGGGTAGGTGGGAGGACTATGAGTAGGAGTTGAGGTTCTGGGGGCAAAGGAATGGCTGCACAGATGGACATATTAGAGAATACAGACTACAATGAACTCCAGCATTTAGGAGACTTCATTTCTTGCTAAACTTTGTTCCACCCTTTGAGAAATAACAAAAAAAAAAAACAACAACTTGTGCCATATGCTTCAAATATCACTACTGCTCCAAAGATATTTAAACTACTGTTCTCAGTCCTATCATTAATAGCCCATTCACAACATATATATTTATGTTGTATTCAGGGTTTCAAAGAGGAGAGATTTGCTCAGGTTACCCCAAGAGAAAACAGGAAAGGGCAAAGAATTATAAGGATTTGTAATAGGATGTAAAAAGGTAATTATATCTGTCCCAGAATTTGGGCTTAATCTTCCCAATTCACAATTATAGGTGCAAAGTACTCATACATTCTAAATTGCAGTACTACAACATTGATGCAGGACATGCAAAAGGGGTGGTGGCAAACATTTTGGCCAGCATTGGCCCAGCACCCCTCCAGACAATGTAAGAGAAATCACACTTATTAAAGGGAATACAGACCAAGAGTTGGTATATGTTTGGAAAGGGCCATCCATATCCCACACTCCCCACCTTAACCGCCTTCCACAATGTGGCAAATGTGGTTGGTGTTGTGCTCCATCCCCTTGCCCTTACCACTTCAGTGGGCACTGATCCAACCTCCCACTGCCCTCCCTGCTTTTCTTTGCCTGAGCAGTCAGAACCCAGACGGGAAGTGCTGGTATTAATGCTTCCTCCTAAGTGAACCCACGCAGCAGTCTTCAGACAATGACTGATGGTTGTTGGTATATAAGTCCCCCTAGGTCACTTGCCCTTTGGAAGGGATATGATTCTGGAGAATCCAGCTTGCAACACTGTTCTACATGATTTCAACATTCTTAAATGGGTGGAGATTTTTCTGTTGTCCTAGCACATGGTCAGCTTTCATAAATTTGCTATAAATGGAACAATACATCATATACTTTTTTTATATGAATTCTTTTCTCAGCAAAATTTTTTTAAGATTCACCATGCTGAACATATTATTCCATTTTATTTCTACAAATATTATTTCTACTAATCCCTTCTTTTAGGGCCTACATGAAGTTGTGTCATAGTTCCCTGAAACTCTTTTTATTTTTTAAAAATTATTTTTTCTCTGTGTTTTATTTTGAATAGTTCTCATTGCTCTTTGTCTTCAAACTCACAATCTTTTCTTCTGTAATGCCTAATCTGCTATTAACCTATCCAGTATGTTTCGCATCTCATGCATTGTAATTTTCATTTCCAGAAGTTCAATTAGTTTTTTAATATCTTCCATATCTCTACTTACCTTTTTAAATATATGAAACAGTTATAATATCAATTTTAATAATATCCTTGTCTGTTAATTCTAATTCCTTTGTCAGTTCTGGTCAATTTCAATGAATAGATTTTGCTCCTCTTTGTGGGTCATATTTTCCTGCTTCTTTTCGTTCCTGGTAATTTTTTATTGGATGCCAGTCATTGTGACTTTTCCCTTGCTGGGTACTGGATAGTTTTGTATGCCTATAAATATCTTTGAGCTTTGTTCTGGGATGTGACTAGGCTTCTTTGAAACCAATTGATCCTTTCCCGCTCTTTCTTTAAGTTTCATTAGGTAGGACCAGAGCAGTATTTAGTCTAGGACTAATTATTCTTCACTACTAAGGCCAGACCTTTGAAGCATTCAATCCAGTTATCCATGAATTAGTCTTCTAGTCTGACTGGTGGGGACAGCTGCTGTTCCCAGTCCTTTGGAGAACCTTTCGAATGGTTCTTTCCCCAGTCTCAGGTAGTTTTCTCACATGCATGCACTAATCAGTACTCTGCTGAATATTAAACGACCCTCTGCAGTTTTCTGGATTTCTCTACCTGTTCAGCTCTTTCCTTCCCAGTACTATGTCCTGCAAACTCTAGCCACCTGTGTCTTCTTAGACTTTTAGCTCTGTTTTCTCAACTCAGGGAGTCCACTAATTTCTGCTTGGGTTCTCCCTCCCTACACTGTAATCTGGAAATTTTTAAGACATTAAACTGGGACAATGGCAAGGCTCACCTCATTTGCTTCCTATTTTTCAGAGATCACTGTTCTTCATTGCCTAATACCAGTATCTTGGAAACCATTGTTTCAAATATTTTGTCTGTTTATATTGTTTGTTTCCAGTGTGAGAGTAAGTTTGACCCCTGTTATTCCGTCCTGACTGGAAGCAGAAGTTTTATTTTATTTTTAAATTTTCCATAGCTTCATTTTTTATTTTTTAAATATATTTTATTGATTTCAGAGAGGAAGGAAGAGGGAGAGAGAGATAGAAACATCAATGATGAAAGAGAATCACTGATTGCCTGCCTCCTGCATGGCTCCTACTGGGGATTGAGTCAGAAACCGGGGAATATGCCCTGACCAGGAATTGAACCACAACCTCCTGGTTCATAGGTCGAGGCTCAACCACTAAGCCACACATGCCAGGCAATAGCCTCATATTTTAGATGTGTTTTTTATTTTTTTAAATATATATTTTATTGATTTTTTACAGAGAGGAAGGGAGAGGGATAGAGCGCTAGAAACATCGATGAGAGAGAAACATTGATCAGCTGCCTCCTGCACACTCCCCACTGGGTATGTGCCTGCAACCAAGGTACATGCCCTTGACCGGAATCAAACCTGGGACCCTAGAGTCCGCAGGCCGACGCTTTATCCACTGAGCCAAACCGGTTAGGGCTTGATGTGTTTTTTAAATAAATAATATGTAATTGGATCTTTTAGGTCTAGTCTAAAAATCTTTGTGTTTTAGCTAAAGCATTAGTCCACTTTTGTTAAGTGATTATTGATTTATTTAGGTTTATATCTACCATCTCATCTTTATATTGTTTCTCTCCATCTATATATTTTTCTTATTTCTCCCTTTTCTTTCTTTTAAATGGTTTACTTTTTGTTTTATTTTAAATTATTTTCCTCTCTAGACTAGTTTAAAGTTACTAGGCTATTACACATCATGAAAGCAAGTTTTGTGAACCTGGTAATATAATCAGCAAGATTCAGAATAAGGACAGCTCAGAATCCAGATGCCAAAATGAAATCACAACAGGCCTCTGAAAAGAGAATTTAAGGAATGAGAAGTGTCCAGGATGACTACTGAGCAAAAACTTAATTAACAATGGGAAGAAAGCTGAAAAAAATAACTTGTCATCGGTGAAGATTATCATAGAAGAGGTAAAGAGGCAATTATTACTGTAGTGATAATATGCCTGCCTGCCTTATGGGGCCAAGCAGGAAAATGAGTTCTTTAAGAAGGTCCCAGAAACAATGGGAGGTGGTGGTAGAATAACCTAAGCTTTCTGTGACTTGCCCTTTTCCTAAACAACAGGTCTATTCTTCAGGGAAATAATAATAATAATAAGAATTATATCAATGACAGAATACCTTTAGTATGTAATGTGTAATGCAGTATTACATGGTTTCCTCATTTGATCTTCCCAATAATCCTTTGACATGGCTTTGACTCTATAGGACACTTCCTGTACATACGTCAAGTGTTCTGAGCCTCACTTATCTGTTAGTCTAGCCACTGTTACAGTGACCAGTCCTGCACAGACTCCAGTCAGCTTCCTACAGATGCAACCTGGTGGTATCTGCCCTTTGTCCTGTGCTGCCTGCCCGGGTGCCTCTCTGCTCACACTCAGCATAAGTTGATATGAAAGAGTCCCTAAGTATGTCACTGGGATGGATATAATCAGAAGTTGAAAGAATCCTCTCATTAGTTCTCTGACCTCTAGAATAAAAGACACTGTGACAGGAAGGACAGTGTGGAAGCTCTTGTCACTGTTTCTTTCCCCCATCAGTCTCGCCAACATAGTAAAGCAATCGTGTATCCTAGAAGGAATTGTAGAGACTAGCAGTACCATCAGAGGCTTAAAAGGAGAAGGGTTGAAAAATTTTTTAAATATATTTAAAGTAAAAAATAAATGATGCAGGGGTAGGGATTCCCATAATATTTTCATTCAGTTCACTCATCTGAATGCTGAAAAACAAAAACAAAAAAATCCAAGCTAGATCATGGTGGATGATACCCATAAACCTTAATCAGGTGATAGCTTCAATTTGCAGCGGCCACGTCAGCTGTTGTGTCCTAAAGCAGGTCAACACAGCCTCTAGGTCTCGGCTTGTGGCTATTGATGTGGCAAATGCTTTCTTCCTCATCCAGAACAGTATGGGGAGGGTCAGAGTCAGTTTCATTTTACATGAGAGGAACAGAAGTGCATTCAGTGTCTTGCCCCAGGGCGATGTTAACTTTCCTGTTCACTGCCCCAATGGAGTCTGCAGGGACTTGACTGACACTACATTCCACCAGAACATTAACAGCATCACACAAATGGGACTTGGTGGGAATGGGATGGCAAGGCCTTGATGCCCTTGTAAGTGAGCCAATTTGTGGAGATAAATTCTACAATGACTTAGGTTGCAAGCACTACTAGAGTAATTATGTACTAATATTTTTTTATTTAAATTAAAATAATGTTAGACATTTACCATAGAAAAATGCAAACTTATACAACATTAAGCAGATAAAATAATGAATCACCATGTATCCTTCACTTAGCTGCAACAATTAGCAACTCATAACCAATTTTGTTTCATCTATAACTTCATTCACTTCATCCCTCCCATATTATTTTGAAACAAATCCTTGACATCATATCCTTTCACCTATAAATACCCCATATACTGAATATCTCTAAAAGGGGCATCCTTTTAGTAAAATTACAATATCATTTTTGTATGCAAAAACTCTTAAGAATTCCTTAATACCATCAAGTAAATATTCAGTCATTTTTCAAATTTCCAGTTGTTTCATAAATATCACACATTTTTAAAAATTGTTTGTTTGATTATAGATACAAATAAAGCCTATACATTGCAATTGGTTGATGTGTTTTTAAGTCTCTTATAATTTATTAGTTCTCCTTCCATCTCACTAGTTTTGTTCCTTGCAATTTATTTACTTTAAAAAATTGGGTCATTTTTCTTGAAGGTTGGATTTTACTAATGGTATCCCTGTGGTGACTTCTGGCAAATTCCTCTGTGTTTCCTATAAATACAGAGTGGGTGATAAAACTTTTAGGAGTCCATGAGTCTGGGATGTACTGGGATATCCACTCGAAGCTAGAGAACAAGTTTTTGTACCTTGCACCTATCACTAAGAAGGAGGCACAATGTTTGATGAGCCTTTTTGAACTTGGGAAGCAGCATGCAGTACACTTGAAAATACTCTTCTGACCAGCTTATCAGAAGACCAGAAAGGCTTCAATTTTTAAGTGGGATGCAGAAAACAAAAGAACTCAGCACCAGATCCAGACTGTGGGGCAAACCTCTCTGACACCTTGGTCACATGACCCAGCAGATCAAATACTACTACAGTGGTCCCTGGTGGGTAGGAATGCTGTGTGAAGTTTCTGGCAAGCCCTGACATGAGAATTATAGCAGGTTTCTGGAGCAACACTATACCCTCTGAATGAGAGAATTACTCTCCTTTTTAGAAGTAGTTCCAACTGTGCTCTTGGGCCCTAATAGAGATCTAACACTTGACTCTCCAAATGACTATGAAACTCAAAGTGACCATTCTGAGCTCACTGTTACCAGAACTACCAAGTCAAAAGCCAGTTGGGCACAACAGCAGTTCACTGGCATAACAAACAGTGCATCTGGGATCCTGTCAGAGCAGGTCCAGAAAACACAGGCACATTTTATGATTAGTTGGCCCAGTTCCCAAGCCACCTACCCCAGTTGCACTAACATCTGTCCCTCAACTCACACCAAAGGCTTTATGGAACAGGAGGAGGATGTCCCTACAGCTAATAGAGGAAGAAAGAGTTTCCATCTGGTTCATGAATGGGCTGGCATTTATGTTGGTACTGGCCAAAAAAATGATTTTATAAGTTCAGTGGTAAAACAAAATTTTCCTATTAGGCAGAGCAATGAGCATAGTCACTTAATTGTTCCATTTCTATGGGTGGAAAAATATGGCTAAACATGGTTTTCTGGGCAGTGGTGAATGCTTTGACTGGTTGGTTATGGATTTGAAAGACTGGAAGATATAAGATAGAGAAGTGTAGAAAAAGGCATGTGGGTGGACTTCTGGGAATGAGTAGAAAGCACGCAACTCTTTGTGTCTCATACCAATACTCAGCAGAGACCAGCCCATGCGGGGAAGGCTGTACACAGCCAGGCAGGCAGGATGACTCATCCTGTGATGTCAGCCAGCCTCTAGCCTAAGCCACTCCAGTGGTGGACAATGGATCTAAAAACAGAGAGACCACAGTGGCAGGAGTGGAGACTATGCAAGGCTCCAACAGCATGGGTTCCCTCTCACATTGAATGTTCAACCTGCAAACAGTGACCTTGAGCCCTTGATATGGTACCACTCCTCAAGGACACCACCCCAACACTTGACAGCAGGTTGATTACATCAGACCCTTCTACCCCAAAGGGAGCAGAAATTTGCCCTTAACAGAATTGATACTTACTCCAGATATGCATTTGCCTTTCCACCCACAGTGTCTCCCCCAGCGCCATCATTATTGATCTGCAAAATGCCTATGCATGTGTACAGCACAAGCACAACACTGCCTTTGAAGAATGGGTCCATTTTTATGACAAACAGGTGCAAAAATGAACATGTGACCACAGGACCCTCTGACCACGTAGCCCATTATTCAGAGGCAACCAGCCTAATAGAATACTTTATTAGGAATGTCATTCCCAATAAGGCTCCATCTCAGAAATAACCCCTTGCTGGGCAGTGACATTTTGCTCCAGGATATAGTATATGCATTGAGCCAAAAGAAGATATATGGTGCTATCTCCCCAACACTAGCATGCAGAAAGGGGAGGGATTGTGCCAGGGGACTTAGTCACTGAACTTGAAGCAGCCACTACCAACTGCTCACTTTGGGATCCTCATGCTGAAGAAAGGAACTAATGTACCGGCAAGGGTAACTGACCTGATTACTGTTCTACCTCAGTGTGGGAGGAGAATGTCTGGGGGCTCAGTAGGGGAATCTCTTAGTGAGAGGTGAGTGGGAATTGCAGTGATCACTGCCTAACTGGCCAAGGCAAGCAAAGCTTACATTTCAGAGATGAGTAGCTGAATCACCCCCACGAGGGAAGCAAAGGGGGTAGGAACCAATGGACAAGTGTTTCCATCATCTTCTCAGACAACCGAATCTGAGCTTCACTGTACACAGCTTTTCAGGTAGTCTCCCAGAATCAAGTAGCTAGTTTCTTACAGTGGAAGCCACTCAAACATATGTACATCCATAGTGGACTCTGCCTCCTGCCCTACTTCACATGTTCCATCTTTGACTCCTGTTCCCTGCAGTGACACTCCTCAACAAAGTAGGTGTACATACTCTGTTTCAGACTCTTTTTTCTGGAAACCTAGGCTAACACTATTGTTATTTCTGTTTTATAGATGCCAACTGATGACTTGTCCAGGGTAACACAGCTATGCAATAGTGCATTGCTGACTCAGCCTCTGCCTGTCTGATGCCAAAGGCTATGCTCCACCCCAGTGCTGCCCAGTAGAACTCTCTGTGATGATGGAAATGGTTGCTACCTGTACTGTTCAGTGCAGTGGCCAGTAGCCTCATATGGCTATTGAGACTCGAAATGTGGTTCCTCCAACTCAGGAACTGAATTTTTATTTAATTTTAATTAATTTTAAATTAAATAGCCACACACAGCTAGTGACTTTCATATTGGATGGTCTCTGATTATCCAAACCAAACACTTGGTTCAATTGCTTTCTAGGAAAGATGTAGGGTAAGCTCTGAGGCTCCACTGATTACATATTCATTAAACAATCTGCAAGCACAGTAACTAAAACCAATAAAGGTGCACTTGATTATTCTTGCTGAGACCTAATTGCAAAAAAGCCTCATGTCAGAGACTGGAAATTTATTCAACAATTAAACAGAAATTAGGAGCCAGGCGCTGTGCTAAGCAGTGGAGAGACAATGGTAAATGAGGCAGATGTGATCTTTGCCCTTCTCTTGGATAAAATCAAAGCCAGATATTACAGGAATATTACCTCCCTTTGTCTTCCTTTATCTCCAAACAATTCACCTGTATAGGACATCATTTTTCTCACCCACTTCCTTGACCTTTGATAGTGTCATTGTTATCTTACGGATCCATCTTCTGAAACACAGGTAGGGAGAGGTGCACGGGCCCTGGAGTCAGACGTATCTGGATTTGATCCAGTTCTACTTTTAAAGGCCTGGTCTAGCTTATGCAGTTACTTAGCTCCCTGGGACTTCGTTCTTCTCATCTGTAAAATGGGGTTGTGAGGATTGAATGAAGTCATGTATATCCTGGCATCAGAAAGCCCCACAAAAATGTTAGCGCTCTTCTCCTCATTCTGACCTCTAGGTATTTCCTGCCCTGGCTCTCCATTAGCATTTATAAGAACTTTGCACAAAACAATCAATGACATGGCAGGAGCCACTCTTGGAGGCTCAAGATAATATTGGAAAGAACTTACAAAGGGAAAGAAACCTATAGGCGTGGTAATCACATAGCTTTTCAAAGGAAGGAGAAAGTTACAGGCTCATAATCACATAGTCATGCCACATTCACCATAGAAACAGGTTTGGATTATTAACCATAGGCATGTAAATACCAGGTACTGAAAAACAGATGATACTAGAGCTATGCTCTTTTTAAAAAAATATTTTATTGATTTTTTACAGAGAGGAAGAAAGAGGGATAGAGAGTTAGAAACATCGATGGGAGAGAAGCATTGATCAGCTGCCTCCTGCACAACCCCTGCTGGAAATGTGCCTGCAACCAAGGTACATGCACTTGACCGGAATCAAACCCAGGACCCTTCAAGTCGGCAGGCCGGTGCTCTATCCACTGAGCCAAACCGGTTAGGGCTATGCTCCTTTTATTACTCTAGGAAATTTAAAACTGCTCATTTTACATGCATGGCACTCCTGTCACATGCTTTTTGAGTACCCACTGTGTGTTCATCACCGTTCTGGCCCTGGGGATCAATGCAACCTGGCCTGTGTCCTCCAGGCTGAGTGGTGGAGTACTACGTACAGCACATTTCACAGGTAACATGTGACAAGTGTCAAACTGTTAGTAAAACTGCCCTGTCCTGGACTGCTTATGGCCTGGACGGAAGCAATGATGTGAAGATATACCAGCCAGACTTAGAGGACATGCCAACTGGTCAGGCCATGGATTTGGGCTGGGGGCCTGAATGTTCTTAATACTGGTAGAAAGGCTGCAGGCTCTTGTTTGAAGCCAGGTGGGATTTAGGTGCAGCTCAACTAAACCCAGTTCTTTTTTTTTTTTTTTTTTTTGAATGCTAATTGTCTTCTGCACTTCCTTTTATTATCACCATAGCCTTTGTATCAGGATACACAGCAATGATAACAGATTTCTTTTTAAAGTTTAGTATTAAATATCTCTTCCCATTTTAATATTACATTACTCTGCCAAGAAAAAAAATTAAAATCAAGTTATCTGAAGCCTGGACACACTTCCATGATTAGCTGGCTGCCTCAAAGTTGGTGACTTCTTCCTACTGTCAGCAGATCCAGGCCCCAGAAAGATGAGACAGGTTACAATCACTTCTGAAAAGTGTGCTACAAAATGGATGGCCTGTTCCAAGCCAGGTTACAAAGGATGGGGGTAAGGAAGGGACATTTTCTTCCAGAAATAGAATTCCTGAAGAGTCCCAATCCATCATTTTCCCCCAAAATGGTTGGAGGAGGGATAAAATCTCAACATGAGGTTCAAAGCACTCTGTGCCAAGGGGACAGAGTTGCCTTGCTGAGGCGGGCTGCTGAGGAGGGGCATGGCCAGGTGGCTCACCCCTTCCTTGGCGAGGGACATGGAAAGCTTATCCTCCTGCCCTGAGGTGGGGAGGTGGGCTGAAGCCTGGCTGGCACTAGATTCTCTAAGAGGTTTCCTCTAGAAACAAACAACTCAGGTGCTTCCTTTCACTTCAGCAAAGAAGTTATTTTTGAAAGCACTTGGGAAGTTCCCCTCCAGCCTTGTGGGGGGAGGCTCAGAGAAGAGAGTCAGCAGTATAGCTGCCTTCAGGGCCCGCAGCAGAATTCCTGAAGGTTGGAGACCCCATAGAAGTGGACAAAGGCTGCTGCCACCACCAGGACATGAAAAATCTGATGCGACTGGAACCATATGTCAAACTTTCCAAGAAAGAAGTGCTCAGGCATCCGAGCAGCAAAGAGGCCAGCCTGGGTGATGTACATCACAGCCATGAGGAAGAAGCAGCCCATCTGGCCCACAGTGGTGGCCTTGACAAAGCCCTCGGAGATTGTAAAGGGCACGGTGGGCACATCGCCGCTCAAGCCCAGGCCCAGGGCAGGAACACCCTGCTCTTGTCTGCTGGTGTTTAGGAGTGGCAAACCAGTCCCACTGTGCCACAGTCATGGCGGAAATGCCCAGGACACAGATGATGGAGAGGTAGATGAGCCGTGGCTGTGGGGAGCAGTAGAAGGAGTAATAGAGCCAGGGGACAAAGCTCCCCGTAATCAGTAGAGCAATCTCTGAATAATCCAGTTTGGAAAAAGTCCAGGAGACTTTCTCTTAGTGACAGTAGACTGTGTGAAAGAGCCAGGAGAAGCTGAGGCAGAGCACCGCGCCCAGGAAGAACATCCCAAACACCACCTTCTCCTGCAGGGGGGCCATGAAGTACATGTTTGGTCTCAGCATGGTCAAGATTTCCAGAAACAGAAATAGCACAAAACCAAGCAGATGGGCCCAGATATTGCTGGTCTCTGTGTGGATGCGGAAGATGCTCCTGAAGCAGGCCCGGAAGGAGGGCATGGGCAGCTTGTGGCCATGAAGCAAGTAATCGTTGTCCTTCAGCCAGTCAGGGAGCACATCATGCAGGATGACCCTCCAACGTCCCTCCCAGACCTTATACAAGAACTCCTCCATCTTCTTCATGGCATGATGTGTTGCAGGGGAAGTGTCAGGATCCTCACCTCCTCCTCCTCCTCCTGGGGCACTGGGCATGCTTGCTCTTCTTCAGCTTTGGCTGGGTCAGCGATTCCCTGTTTGCCCTTCTCTTCTAGCAGGGTTCCCAGTTCAGCCAGCTCCACCGTGTCAGTCCTCCTGTTACTGGCAGGAGCCCCATTTCCCTGTGTCACCACTGGCCCTTTGTGAGAAGACATCTAGCTGGTACCTCAGTGCCCTGCAGCTTCAGCTTGGGGACAGGCTGGGTGTCTCAGCTCCAGGGGGCAGAGATCTCCCTGTGACGGCAGACACATCAGGCGACGGGCTCAGCTGGGGCCGTGGACCCCGCGCTACATCCCTCAGGGGCCCCGATCTTTAAGCTCCCTGAGAGGGAAGGGCTAAACCCAGTTTTTGATGCCTCCAAAGGATGGAGTCTGGGACAAGTGCACATGACTGGCTCAGGCCTCAGCATCTAGGTAGGGAATTCTGGCAGCTGTATCTTGAGCTACTCAGCAGTAGCCTCAGGCACAACCATCAGCTTCCCTCAGATGAAAGAATTGGTTGTGCCCTAATACTCATTTTGTTTGTTTTGTTTTTTAATCCTCACCCTAGGATATTTTTCCATTGATTTTAGAGAGAGTGGAAGAGAGAGGGAAAGACGAGAGAAACATCGATGTGAAAGAAACACATTAATTGGTTGCCTCCTGCACATACCATGACCAGGGCACAGGCTGGGGAGGAGCCTGCAACTGAGATACATGCCCTTGACAGGAATTGAGCCCCGGACTCTATCCACTGAGCAAAACTGCCCTGGGCAGCCGAATATTCATTTTGGATTCCCTGTGGCAATGATGAGTCCCCGTTGGCTCAGGAACTCTTGCTGTTTTCAGCAGATGACTCAACATCATTGAGGGGACTGACTTTCATTTGTGGGGTCAAAGCCCCCTTCTTGATTCACTCTTGACAGCTCATCTTAGGTCTTTAGGTTTCCTAGTGAGAATCATTCTTGGGGGCATGGTCTCACATGAGAGTGGGGTCAAAGACACCACTGGTAGCATCTTTGAGCGTCTACTGAAGGGAGAGGGCCCTGAGGACTGGGGGGATCCAAAAAGGCCTCCCAGAAGTGGAGCCTGAGGATCTGGATAGGTGTTCACACTATGGCCTGTGTGGTCTGCAGTGCACAACCCATATAGCTGTATATGGCCTCCCTGTGGATAGGCCAGCAAGAAGGAACTAAGTACTCCAGGAAGTAAAATGATGTTAAAGATCCAGTCACTTTTGTATGATTCACATTCATTCATTACCACTTTAATTCAAGGAATATTCTATAATTCACAGGCATTTTCACCTCATTATTATTTCAACTCCCTTGATTTCTCTGGAGGATTGCTTTGGGGCAAGTATTATTGCCTTCAGAGCAACCTCGGTAGAATACATTAAAAGTAGCAACCTGGTTTCAGAGAGTGAGTTATTGCCAGAGATGAAGGGGAGCCTCCCATCCTTGGGCTCGAGCTCCTCTCAAGTCCTATCTTAAATTCTACCTCTTACATTTTAAAAACGCAACTTGATTTTTCAAGGGAATGAAAGAAAAGTGAGGGGGCCGTGAGAGCACTCCACTAAACAAGGGCCAACATTGGAATGAAATTTTAAAAATCATTTATCCTTGTGCGGTGACAAACTGAAGTTGCTATAAATGCCAAGAGAAAACAATACAGAGAAAATGGATGAGGTTACCGGAACATGTTCATAAATTTATGCAGTAAATGTGCTGTGTGTTCTACAATCGGCAATCGTCTGATATAAGACAATATTAAGGTGCTGCAAAGTCTAAGTTAATATAACACTTCTCCACTATACTATTTAGATTTATTGCCTGAATTTTTATGGGTTTTAAATGGCTTTTCCTTGACATTAAATATTTAGCAGTTAAGTTAATTCGTCACTTTAATCTCGAATTGTTTTATACTGAATTTAAAACAGTTATCTAGTTGAAGAGGAAAAGGAAGTATGATATGCTTATATCCTGGATTTGTGGACAGGTTTTTGGGATGGAGAAGCCAGATTAGAGAATTGATGTTTTCAGAAATCTCTTGTAATGTTGAAATGATGTGTTTCAGAGCTTTCACTGGAGGTCTTATTCCATGGGGGAATGACACGATCCTCACTATCATCACTGTCCATTCCTGTTAGAAAGAGGGCAATAGACATTGGCCCCTGCTTACTGTGTATGGGAGAAATTAAGGCACCAAAAGCAAGTTTCACATGGTTGGCAAATAATCATTGGTGCTGGACCATGCATAGGAGGTTGGAATCATCATCCCATCATCCCTTGCTGGCTCAGTCCCCAGTGGGAGGCATGCTGTAGGCAACCAATTGATGCTGATGTTTCTCTCTCATCGATGTTTCTATCTCTCTCCCTTTTACTCTCTCTAAAACCTAAAATTTAAAAAAATATATTTAAAAAATAAGAAGAGCCATAGGTTCAGAGCAGGGCCCTTGCCCCAGCAGAAACCCTCAAGTTCATATCAAATAATCAAGGTAATTTGGGCTTCAGACTGGACCCTGATTAGGCTTTCTACTCTACCCTAAACCTGTGCCATATAACATTATGGTTGGCATAATGGTCCCAGAAAATAGCACTGGAAAGCCCACTGTGATTTCCTGAAGGGAAAGGCCCATATATTCATTAGCCTTTTTGTATCTGCAGTTTCTAATGCAATGGCAGTCCAGAGTGGGTCCACAAAAATGTCTGTCTAAAGAATGAATGGTAAGGTTCTATACAGGGATATGATATAGGAACTTACTTTCTGAAGTCAAAATAATCCAAGCAGATAAGGCCTTATACTAGGCTCAGATCCAATAGTGTACTCAACTCTCTAGTTATTCCCATTTGACTTAATTTGGACCTTCTTCAACCGTAACCAACCCACTTATGCTCTGTGAGGCCAGAATTTCCTTCCAGTCCCCAGGCCTCCTCGTGCAGACCAAGCTTCAAATGCTGGGGTGTAGACCTGGGAAATGATATCTACACCCTAGGGATGTTAAGACTTTCTCTCTGTGGATCTGATTCTCATTTTTAGGGTCACCCCATTTCATGAGCACCTATTACATTGCTAGGAAATCCAGGCTCCAGATACTGAGTAGAGGGTCCTCAGCGCAGCTCACACAGGAACCACGAATTGCTCTGACTTTGACAGTCACTAGGGGAGCTGCCCCAGCATGCTTCAACTCCCACTACATAATTGAAATCTTGTCGAGTTTGCCCATTGTTGCTTACTGAACTCAGGGCACCTCTGGTTTAAATGTATTTGAATTCTGCAAGCACAGGTTCCTTGGAGAAAACGAGGACATCTTACTCCGAATCAGGTCCTTTCCTTGTAGAATCAATAGTGGAATCTGTGCCTGGCTCCCTGTGGCTAGTGGACATGTCCTCTGTTTCAGAGTGAGGGGCTGTGCAGCCAGCAGCAAGATTTAAGCTTCCTGCTCTCAGCTTATGTTTTGCATCTTCCAGAGCAGGGGTCCTCAAACTACGGTCCCCGGGCCACATGCAGCCCGCCGAGGACATTTATCCGGCCCGCCAGGTACCGCTGCCTGTCCTGCTTAGCAGCCGACTCGTCCCGGGCCCGCAGTGCTCATAGGAATTTGTTCATAGTTTTTTTTTTTAAACTATAGTCCAGCCCTCCAACGGTCTGAGGGACAGTGAACTGGCCCCCTGTTTAAAAAGTTTGAGGACTCCTGTTCCAGAGCCTTTCTCTCTGTGGATCTGATTCTCATGAGTGTAACAAGCTTCCTGCCAAAGCATTGCCCGGGGGGCTGCAGGCACTGGGGACAGTGGGACTGCCGGGTTCTACTTCCTCATCTAGTTTCTATATTTCTGCTGGAATTATCAGTGTTTGTCTTAAAATCCCTGTGCTGGATGCTCTGATATACTACCCAGATGCCCCAGTAAAGGTGTTTTTCTAGTTAACTGTTCCTCTTTGCCCTGCTCAGTCCAATTAGCCCAGGGCTGGACTATGTATATTAGCTAGGAAGCCCACATGGAAGGAGAAACCCCAGAGTCCTATCTCCAAATGCTGACTCTTCTCTTGATTTTCATAAGACCGCAAGAAAAGACACTTGTCCTTTTCCCCTCTTAGGATCTTTAGCTACTAGTACTAAGGAGAAATAAAGATATCAAGTTGACTTATGTGGTTGGGGGAAACATATCTGTTAGATTATCAAATTCTCAGGAATAGGGAGCACAAAAGAAATGCAAAGCAATGGACATGAGACATGTTGCTTCCTGCAAATTCCAAACACAGCAATGATGGGAAAATCTTTGACATGACGGATCTGTCACTGTGGGTTTAATTCTTGCCTTTGATCTGTGCTTCTCTTTTAAAATAGTATTTCTGCCTGCCAGTGTTTAAAACAAGAAGGAACCTTAAGAAATTGATTCCAGTGTGTAAAAGTTTCAATTTAAAAAATTTTTTCTTCCTACAAATGACAGAATCTCAGAACTACTGCTTATAATTACCTTGGAGAAGGAAATGCCATTAGAGGCAAAGGGATGAACTGTGAGGGATGAACTGGCAAAGCAAAGGACCCCAGGGAACTGGACTGTTTCAAGCTAAAGCTGGCCTAGGGAATGGTTGTTTCTGGATGCCTTCGCCAGCCCCACTGTCACAGAAAACTAGGTACTCATGTCCCATATCTGTAAAATGGAATTGGTTTTACTTGGTGCCTCTCTCAGCTGTTGTGAAAATAAATAGATTTAAACAGAATAGATCTTTTCATAGCATTTCACCTAGCCTGAACCAAGAAGTGATGAGCGGTGAATTCCAGATGTTGATGCTCCCCTATTGCTATCATTTCTCTCTGCGCCTGCCTCTTCTTTGACAGCCCAGGGTATGGATGGCAACCTGAAATGGCTCACTGCTCTCTCTCTCTCTCCCCCGCCTTATCTCCCTCTCCGTTTCCCTGTTTATTTCTCCCTTTGATGAAAGCCATTTTCTATCAGGGTGAGATACTTTGCATATATTTAAAAGCAACAGGATTTTTCTCCCCAGATATTGCACAAGTAGCAAACACAATAAAAAAAATCAACTGCTTGGAAATATGAAAAGCGTTTTTCAATGGTCCCAGGAAGGCAAGACACATATAATGTGAATGGGTTTCTCATCTGCCACCCAAACATAGTCTTTTTTTTAATGCTTTTTATTGATTTCAGAGAGAAGAAGGGAGATGGAGAGATAGAAACATCAATGATGAGAGAGAATCATCAATTAGCTGCCTCCTGCACACCCCACTGGGGATCAAGCCCACAACCCAGGCATGTGCCTTGACCAGGAATTGAACCAGGACCTCCTGGTTCATAGGTTGATGCTCAACTACTAAGCCACACCAGCTAGGCAACACAGTCTTTTTTTTTTTTTTTTTTTTTTCAGGAAACGAAGAGTGGGCTGGGCTTCAGGAATGTCCCATAGCTTTCTTCTTATTATTAATTTTTAATTTCAAAGAAAAATCCTGGTCAAAGGTTTATCTGCTTGTGTCAGAGACAGGAACCTTCCTATAGTTTTTTCGTGGATGTCTGCAGTTTCTTAGTGCTTGGAAGTTGCACTGATCAACAACAAGGTAGGGAAATGACAAGATATAGAATGGGTAACAAGACACATTCTGGGGCCAAGCAAACCTATCTTCTGCACAGGGGCAAACTCCCCCTGCGGAGAAATGCTGATGTGTACAGATCGGGCTCGAGGCGAGCTGCTGGCAGGAGCCTGACTCTCTGAAAGTCTTCTGTGTTATAGAGGAAATGAGAAGGGGCCTTTGACAGAATAGTAATAATAATGTCTTATTTATATGGCACTTTGCTCTTTTGTGAGCTCAAAAGATATTTAATCCTCATTACAAATTATGAGTTAGGACTATTTTTTCTAGTCTTAAAAGATAAATAGCTTGCCAGGGCCAGTCAGGGACTGCGATGGTTAATTTTATGTCAGCTTGACTGGATCACAGGCTTCCAGACACTTGGCTCAACGTTCTTTCTGGGTGTGTCTGTGAGCATATTTCCAGATGAGTTTGGCATTTGAATTGATGGACTCAGTAAAGCAGTTTGCCCTCCCAAATATGGGTGGGCATCATCCAATCCACCGAGGACTTGCTTAGAAGAAAAAGGCAGGGAAAGGAAGACTTTAGCCCTTCCTGCCTGACTGTTGAGCTGGGACATCAATCTTCTCTGGCTCTCAGTACTCCGGTTCTCAAAACTTCCTACTCAGATGGAATTACATCACTTGCTTTCCTGGGTGTCTAGCATGCTAACAGCAGATCGTGGGGCTTCTCAGTCTCCATAATTGGATGAGCCAATCCTTATAATAAATCTGTGTGTGTGTGTGTGTGTGTGTGTGTGTGTGTGTCCTATTGGTTCTGTTTCTCTGGAGAACCCTAATACAGGGAATCAAGGCTTCGAACTCCCAGAATGCGATCGTTCTAGCACATGCTCCCCGAGGGGAGCCAACCAGGGGATCTGAGGAGCCAGCAGCAGGAGCCATCAGGCTAACAGAATGTATCATAGCTGGGGGCCACAGCTTACTCTTATTCCTACTGAGCTAGGTGGACATCTCTGCAGCAGATGCTTGTGGTACCTGGTGCCACATGTCCTTGATCCACTTGACTCCAGCATGGCGGTGGTGGACAGCTCCATCATGGGGCAGCAGCCCACTTCCAGATGGGCCCAGGACTTTCTCAGTAGCCCAGGACATCCTCCCACCTTCTGAAGGGGCTCAGCAGCCGCCTGCAGGTGCAACCTTGACGCATAGAGGAGATGATGGCAGCTTAACCAATAAAGGATCAGAGAGTAAAGGACCCTGCTTCCCTGCCCCACAGTGGGTGGAGCAATTCTGAGGATTGTTCTACCTGTTCCTCACAGGTTCCCAGAAGGACTAAGCCTCAGCTGCCCTTAGCAGTAATCCGTCATCAATACACCTTCTATTAGCTTTCCTTCCTTCCCTGCTTCACTTTCTGCATTCTCTCAGTCCTGTTTCCTGAGATCAGCTCCCAAAGAAACTCTTTATATCAAGTTCTTGTCTTAGGCTCTACTATAACAGAAACCCATACCCAAGTCAACCCCCTTCCCTGATCCACCCCCCTGCATCTCTCGAGAGGTTGATGCCTTCTATCTTTTATTATTAATCACCAGCAGCCAGCCCAGCCTCCCCTTTCTTTGAAACACTCCCTCATTGCAAAGTCAGCTCTTCGTAACAGCAATAACACTTGCTAAGGACTGATCCAAAATCTTGGCTGTCCTGGAGTTCTCAAGGCAAGGAGCTGCTGCTGCACTTACACTCTCTGTCACTTGCGCGTTGTGAGGTAGCTTCCTCGTACTCACCGATGTCCCCTACATCATGGATGGCTAACATTTGCCTTAAAATGCTGGATAATACATATGTTAGGTTTTGCAGGCCTGAAGGTCTCTATCGCAATGACTCAACTTATTGTGGTGAGAAAGCAGCTGCAGACAATATATAAATGTAGGAGCAGGGCTGTTCCAATAAAACTTTACTTAAGGACGCTGAAATTTGTATTTCATGTCATTTTCACAGGTCAGAAAATATTATTAAAAAGAAGCGAAAAACCATTCTTAGCCCTCAGGCTGTGCAAAAAATAAGTGGGTGCAGATTTAGCGGACCCTGCCCTGGGTCCTACGCTTATGGGGGGAGGGACAGACTTGTTCAGGCGGCCTCTACTCTGTGTTCTGCGCCTTTCCTGGCACACAAACTGCCCCCAGCACTTACTGGATGACTAAATAAACAGGACAAATGCCAGTCCCTATACTGCTTTCTATAAAACAATCAGTTGCTTAACCTCATGTCCTATCTGCCCATGAAGTCTCCCCAAAGGCAGTTGCTCCCCCAATTTAATACCCCGCAGGCTGTTCGGATGCTTTCCTCAGCACCTGAACCTCTTTGGGAAGCATTGACAACACAGAGGTTTGTGTTAACTGCCACCTGCAGAAAACCCCCTTTTCCAGCCGTGTTTCCAAAAATTACCTTGGCGCAGTAAACAAGTGAATTTCGTGTTGAAAACAGGAACACAGGTAACAGGTGTTACTGCTGATCTTGCCAGAAGAGGAAAATCTCAACCATGCCAAAAGCTTTGTTATTGAAATGACACGCGCCCCAGGGGAAAATAACGATTGCAATCTGATCAAGCAGTACACCAGCCTGGTATTCTGCAAGCCCCAAGTACGTTCCTCAGACGACTTCCCCATGATTCGTCCTCCGTTAGGATAACCATCTTTGGACTTAGCTTACAGGATTTATCACCTCCTGGTTCTGTTGCTAGAATAAGTGCCCACCATGGATAAGATCAGGGGGCTGATTTAACAAACTTTAATATGATTTTCCTAAGAAAATGTATCATCCCCAGTTCCCCTCTGGCTGTTGAAACAGTCCCCACCGGAGATAAAGAGATAGGAAGTTCTGAAACTGCTCGGCCCTCGGGTTCAGCACTCATTGGATTCTTGGAGATTGTGCGGGCACACGCCACATCCAAGAGCTGCCAGAGAAAGTGGTGAGGTGGGGAAAACTGTTTACCTTCGAGATGCCAGAGCTGCGCCTGCAGTTTTCATGTAGGGATGACGCCAGGCAAAGGTGTGATGTGGGTGCCTGCCCAGGCATCTGATCACCCCATCTGTGTCTTCCTCTAATTGACATGTCTCCATGTAAACTTACTCCCCAAAGCCAGATCCCAGGTGTTTGCTACCCTCTCGTCTATCAGAAGCTAAGTTCAGAAAGACTATCTGATGAACTTCACGCTGAAATTCTGGGTTCTCAGGAATAATGCTTTATAACTAATGTCTTGTTGTCTGTCTCTTTCTACTGGAATATAAACTCCGGAAGGTCAGTGCAAAGTCTCCTTGGCTTAATAGGTGCTCAGTAAATCTCTTTCGAATAAATTAACGAATGAATAGTGTGTAGTTGGGCCCACAAATGCTGTCTTACTGACCCTCAGAAAAGAGAGTGGGAGTGAGACAGGACAGATATACCTGCTGCTTTAGCAAAGGCCCGAGACTCCTAGGCCTACATATAAGCAAATGATTATGCGTGCACATTTGTAAGTAATTAATTTAATATCTGTAAAGTGATTAGAACAGGCCTGACTCACAGAAAACAATACAGGGGTTTCTTCAGCAAGCAAACAAGCGTAAAGAAAACAAATAAAAAGCCGGCACACCTTTCCCCGTTGCTGAGACAAATAAGAAAAGAGAGCCTCTCCTAACACGCACCTCTCTAACCGCCTCTTCACCTTCCACCCCATTTTCTTCTTCCCTTTCATTCACACCAATTTACCGCCCCGCCCCCCCCCCCTTTAATTTAGGGCTATTGCTGCTCTGATTCTTACCAGGTTTTATTGGTCTGGGGCCGCAGAGGTGGGAATACTCTTATGATCTGGTGGGTCACTTTGGGATTGACTTCCTTTCCTAAGATGATGGTTGTTGATGATGATGAAGATACAAAGGTTTTGATCATGAACAAGGCGAAGACAGTGGCTGCAATGCCATGTAGTTGCCATGGGCTCTTCACTTTATGAAGAATCTCTTTTTCTCATTAACTGCCCTGCTCCACCCTAGGAAATAGTTATCATTTTTATCTCCCCGTCTTACAGACTTGGAGAGATTAGCTAGGTTCCCCAAGGTCAAACAGGGTATAACTGGCAAGGCAGAGATTCAAACCCAGGTCAGTCTCTATTTGTATATACTCTGCATGAGGCACTATGCTAAAGGCCATGCTTAGAGCATCTCTAATTCTTGCCACAATACTACTAGGGAGGTATGAGTGTCCCTTTTTTATAGTTGTGACAAATGAGGCTCAGAGGAGCTAAGTGCTTTGTGCAAGGTTATAGCTAAAAGTGATGGAGCCAGTATTTGAACTGAGAATGCTCATGTTCAAACAACATTCTTGTGTTATTTGTCCCAGCATTGTGGGTCATTTTTATGTTCCTTTGAATTTTAAAAATATTTTCAAATTTTTTATAATCAGCATATATTATTTTTATTTTTATCTTTTTAGAGTTTTTTAATTATAACAGTAATACATGAATACATGCTTATTGTAAAAAATCAATACTGTAGAAGTTGTATTATTTCTATAATGAAGAGAAAAGATCATAAAAATGATGTTACTGCTTGTTTCTTTGGGTTTACTAATGACTTTATTTTTGTTATCATTGGCAATTCTTACAGAGAGAAATAGGGCTGTGGCAATACCCCCATTTTTCAAATAAAGACCCAGGTAAATAGTGACAGTGCTATTTACCAATAGTTTTTATGTTGAGAGGTTCAGCACATCTCTCATCTTCTACTTCTGCCTGGTCTGCCGACAATGGGGCAGGTAGGGTGGGTTCAAGCGTGCCAGTGGGAGACAAATTTATCTTGTTTTCTTAGAAAAGCATTGTGGGTTACAGGCTGTTGGGGGTACAGGGTATCTGGTTGTAGATAAAGTATGTAAGGGGTACTGGTAGCAGTCAGGGCCCTACAGGATACCAACGGCCCATTCCAGTGGGGAAATTGGGATGATTTTAATGAAGGGTGTGGGCAGGGTTAAGAGAAACCAGTGAGTGATGGTAAAATGTCTGGACAGCAGCAGCACTAACAGTTACCAGCCTCCACCTGAAGGAGGGAGTAGTTAGGCAGATTTTGAGACAGAGCAGTCAGGAGGCTCACCCAGACAGAGTTCTGGCCTGAGATTGCACAACACAGTCACTGCCAGCCCACAGCTGGCACCAGAGAAATAAACACCCCACATTCTTTCTCCTTCTATTTTCTGATCTCCCACCAGTGCCTTCCACTTTCAGAACCTACCAGAAGGCAGAGGGCAAGGGGCCCCAGTTGGTGAAATTCATGGTGATCAACTTTTAGAGGCACAAAGAAAGGGTGGTGAGTGACTATGGAGGGGCCAACAGAATTGCCAGCATTGCCCCACCATCCTTGCAAAGGTCAAGGATGGCAAAGCAGAGGGACTTTAAGGATTCCAGAATTCGGATGCATGAGAGAAAGGGACCAGGATGGTAGCCATGATGACCACAGAACCTGCCCCCTTCCCTTTAAAATAGGCTATATTTTAGAACAGCTGTGAACTTACAGAAAAATTGAAAAGACAATCCAGAGTTCCCATATAACCTGCACCCAGCTTCCCTTGTTATTAACATCTTAAATTAGTATGGTACATCTGTTATGGTTAACGAACCAATAGTGATATATTTCTATTAATTAAAGTGCATCGTTTTTTCAGATTTTTAAGTGTTTCTCTGTCCTTTTTTTGGTTCCAGATTGCCACCTAGCATATGATACTGCATTCAGTCATCATTTTCTGAGGCTTGTGTTAGCTGTGGCAATTTCTCAGACTTTCTTTGTTTTTGATGTTCTTGACAGTTTTTAAGAGTACTAGTCAGGTATTTTGTAGGATACTTGTCTATTAGGATTTTTCTATGTTTTTCTCATCATAAAACTGAGGTTAGGGGATCTGGGGAAGAAAACCACAGAGGTAAAGTACTGTTATTATCACAGCATGTCAAGAGTACATACTATGAACATGATTTATGACTATTGATGTTGACCTTGATCATCTGGCTGAAGTAGCACTTGTTAGCTTTCAGCACTGTAAAGTTTTTTTCCCCCCTTTCCATACTTTACTCCTTGGAGGAAATCACTATGTGTGAACCCTAATGAGTAGAGAAGTATGCTCACCATCCCTTAAAGTGAAATATTTATATAAATTATTTATAATTCTTCGGCATGGGGGTTTTCCCTTTTCTCTCCATTTATTATTTTATTCACTCATTTATTATATCAGTATGGACTCCTGGATATTTATTTTCTACTTTAGGGTATAATTCAATGCCATTTTATCTATCTTGTTGCTCAAATTGTCCCAGCTTTGGCCATTGGGAGCTATTTTGCTTGGCTCCCATGCTCCTTTGACACATCCCCATCAATGTGTTTTGTTTCTGTTGTTTTTTAATATGCATTTTCTTTTTAAAAATCATTTAAAATGTTTCAATTAAAGTTGACATACAATATTATATTAGTTTCAGGTGCACACCCTAGTGATTAGACATTATATAACTTACTAAGTGATCATCCCGATATATCTCGTACAATCTCACACCATACATAGTATGTTATTGACTATATTCCTTATGTTGTACTTTACATCCCCATGACTATTCTATAACTATCAATTTGTTCTTCTTAATCTCCTCACCTTTTTCACCCATTCCCCAAACTCCCCTCCCATCTGGCAACCATCAAAATGTTCTCTGTATCTATGAGTTTGTTTCTGTTCTAGTTTGTTTATTTTGTTTTTTAGATTCAGTTGTTGATAGATATGTATTTATTGCCATTTTATTGTTCATTTTCTTCTTATTCCTCTCCTCCTCCTCCTCCTCCTCCTCCTCCTCCTCCTCCTTCTTCTTTCTGTAGAAGTTTGGTGGTGATGAACTCCTTTAGCTTTTTCTTGTCTGTGAGCTCTTTATCTGACCTTCAATTCTAAATGATAGCTTTGCTGGCTAGAGTAATCTTGATTATAGGTCCTTGCTTTTCATTACTTTGAATATTTCTTGCCAATCCCTTCTGGCCTGCAAGGTTTCTGTTGATAAATCAGCTTACAATTTTATGGGAACTCCCTTGCAGGTAACAAATATTCTCTTGCTGCTTTTAAGATTCTCTCTTTGTCTTTAACCTTTTGCATTTTAATTATGATGTGCCTTGGTGTGGGCCTCTTTGTCCACCTTGATTGGGACCCTCTGTGCTTCCTGTACTTACATGTCTATTTTCTTTGCCAGGTTAGGGAAGTTTTCTGTCATTAGTTTTTCAAATAGGTTTTCAATTTCTTGCTTTCTCTTTTCTCCTTCCAGCACCCCCATGATGCGAATGCTGGTATGCTTGAAGTTGTCTCACAGGCTCCTTACACGATGCTCATTTTGTTGGATTCTTTTTTCTTTTTGCTGTTCAGATTGGGTGTCTTTTGCTTCCTTATATTCCAAATCACTGATTTGATTCTTGGCTTCATCTACTTTACTCTTGATTTCCTGTAAATTATTCTTCACTTTAGTTAGTGTAACCTTCCTTTCTGACTGGTTCCTTTTTATGGTTTCCATATACATTTTTATGCTGTTGAAGTTCTCATTAAGTTCATTGAACATCCTTATAACCAGTGTTTTTTACTATGCATCTAGTGAATTGCTTGTTTCCATTTTGCTTAGTTCTTTTTCTGGAGTTTTGTTCTATTTGTTCATTTGGGACATGTTCCTTTGTCTCCTCATTTGGCAGCCTCCCTGTGTTTGTTTCTATGTATTAGGTAGAGCTGCTATATCTCCCAGGCTTGGTAGAGTGGCCTAATGTAGTAGGTGTCCTGCAGGGTCCAGTGGCACAGCCTCCCTGTTCACCCAAGCTGGGCACTGCAGGTGCATCCCCCAGTGTGGGCTGTGTACACCCTCCTGTTACCATTGAGCCTTGCTTACTGTTGGCATGTCAATCTTAGAGATTTACCTCCAGGTTGATCAGCTGTAAGGACTGACTGTGACTACCATGTGACTACTGTGCAGGGCCCACAGAGCAGGGCTTATTTCAGCAGGATTCTAGCGCCTTATGTGTCTTCCCCTTAAGGGTGTCACTTGTAGAGGTGATTGCATGGTGCTTTGACATGATCTGAAACTGTCCACTGGGTGTGCTGGCTCTGGGGCTTCCTGGGAGGTGTAGGTAGGCTACCTCCTGTGTTCTGCCTAGAGCCTCCCAGCATGAGCTACAAAGTGATCTGCAGATGGCTGCTATTTGTGCTAGGCTTGGAGGAGCCCAGGAAAGGCCAAATTACAAACCAGGGCTGACTGTTGCTAGTGTCAAGCCTAGGATCACTTAGTGAGAGATACAGGGCACACCAAGGCCAGATGTTACTGGTTTGAGAAATTTTAGAAAAGTCTGAGGCATGAGCCACGACAGGCCATTCATATGGAAAACCCACTGGGAACAGGTTGGGTGGGACCACCATTTGAGTGGGGTGGGGGTCTTAGGGAATCACCGGGCAGGCAACAGTGATAGCCAGGTTGATGGAGACTGAGAAATGGCACCCACCTGCCAGCTCTGTGGGGGGATGGCTCATCAAAGGAGCAATGGCCTCTGCCAGCACTTCTTTCTGGGAGAAAGCTGCTCCTCCATCCCTCACACTAATGTCAGACAATTCAGTTTCTCCCCACATGTCCCTGGTATCCTTCTAGATGAAGCTCAGAGGGAGTGAGTCCAAGTAAGTTGGTGTATGGGCCCTTCAAAAGGAATTCCTGGGATTCTGTCTCACTCAATCCCCACTGGTTTTTACTATCAGAAATTGTGGGAACTTCTCTTCCTGGCACTGGGATCCTGAGCTGGGGGGCTTGGTATGGAGCTGTCATCCCTTGCTCCTCATGGGGAACCTCTTCAGCTGAGATATCCCTCCCAGTATTTGTCCTCTACATGTGGAAGTGGGACCAGCCTGTTTTGCACCTCCACCTCCTCCTGCCAGGCTCCATGTGGCTTCTTCTATGTATCTTTAGATGTAGGACTATGTTCAGCTAGATTTCAGGCAGTTCTGAATGATGGTTATTCTGTACTTTAGTTGTAATTTTGATGTGGTTGTGGGAGGATGTGATTTACCTATGCTGTCAGAAGCCTTAATGTGCATTTTCTTACTTTCTTGCACTACAAGATGCTCTAGGTTTATCTTGTGTATTTCTTACTAAAATAAAAATAATTTACTGTACCTACAGAACACTTATGATGCCAAATGGTGGGGCTTTCCCTCACATTAAACAATTCTGACACTAAGTACATGGAGTTAGTGCAGACTCCACAGATTAAGAGCTCAGTTCTATAAGACTGCCCCCAATTTGAGATATCAACTGCAAGCAGTGGGTCCCCAGGTCATCCACACTCTGTCTGATTTGGCTATTAATTAAAGATTCCCGTGACTCCCTCCTCAGGTTTGATTATTTGCTATAATGGCTTGCAGAACTCAGAGCACAACCTTACTTACTATGACTGGTTTATTATTTAAAAAATACATTTTAGGAACATCCAAATGGAAGAGATGCCTAGGGCAAGGAAGGAGCAAGGAGCATGGAGCTTCCATGTCCTCTCCAGGTAGACCACCCTCCTAGCACCTTGACATGTTCACCAACCTAGAAGCTCTCCAAATTCTGTGGTTTTTATGAAGCTTCAATTACAAAGATGTGGTTGATGGCATCATTGGCCATTAATGATTAACTCAATCTTCAGGCCCTCTTCCCTCTGTGGAGATGGGAGGTAGAACTGGAAGTTCCAACTCTCTAATCACATGGTTGGTTCCTCTACTAACTAAACCTCCTCAATCCCCCAAGAGTAACCTGGTTAGCAGAAATTTAGGCATGGTTGAAAGGGGCTTATTATGAATAACCAAAGATGTCTCTCTCACCCTAATATGCCAGAAAGTTCAAGCGTTTTGGGAGTTTTATGCCAGGAACTAGAGACAGAGACCATATATATATTTCTTGTTATGTCATTCTTGCCCTACTCCTAGAATCTGCCTCTTTTGTTGTTGTTGTTAATCTTTACCTGAGGATATTTTCCCATTAACTTTTAGAGAGAGTGGAAGGGAGAGAGAGAGAAACACCAATGTGAGAGAGCCACATCAATTGGTTGCCTTCACACAGACCCCAACCAGGGGTGGGGATTGAGCCTGCAACCGGGGTGCATGCCCTTAACCAGAATCAAACCCAGGACCCTTCAGTCTGCAGGCTGTTGCTCTTTCTACTGAGCCAAATCAGCTAGGGCTAGACTCTGCTGTTTTTTCAAGGAACCCTGGTTCTGTTGATTGAAGAATGATATTAGAAACCAATTTCTGGGTGTTCAGCATGCTTGTTGCTCCAGGGGCATTGTTCATTTAGGCCCTCTCAGCTAACAGAGAAATAAAGTCACATATATGCAATCATGCTAAATATGAGTTAATATGAATGTCTCCAACTCTAATTTATTACCACATGGACCACTGAATGTTCCTCCTTTTGCTGACCTGTAAATTTCCACTCCAACAGTAAGAAGCCTGGCTCTACCATTTGCCACTCATTTATTTCATCATTCACTTCCAGTATACATGCATAGCAGTCTCAGAACTGTTAGCCTATACCCCTGTGGTTCACACCTTTACTACAACACAGGGCTTATGTGAAGAGTCTTTTGTCTATAGCCTTACTGACTTCACTAGTTTAGTTACTTAAATCAGCACCTTTCCCCCGCCTCCTTCAGTGAAATTATTTCCTACATTTAGGTTATCATACCATAGTCTGCATTTTTCTCTGGGATCCCTCAATCCCCTAAATGATTTTTTAAATTACATACAGTAAGGTTCACTCTGTGCAGTAAAGTTTTACAGGTTTTGACAAGTGCATAATGTCATGTACCTTTTGCAGTATCATACGAAATGATCTTACTGCCTTAAAAATTTCCTGTGAGTCACCTGTTCATCTCTCCTCCTCCTCCCCCAGAACCCCTGGAAACCATTTGTCATTTTCATGGCATATAGTTTTGCCTTTTCTAGAATATCATATAATTGCAATCATACGATATGTGGCCTTTTAGGCTGGCTCCTTTCGCTTAAGAGCTTACCGATTCCTTCATATATTTTGGTGGTTTGACAGCTCATTCTCTTTTTATTACTGAATAACATTCCATAGTATGGATGTACCACATTTTGTTTGTCCATTCACCGATTGAGGGACATCTTGATTCCTTCCAGTTTTTGACAATTATGAATAAAGCTACTGTAAACATTTATGTGCAGGCTTTTGTGTGAATATATCTTTTTCAAATCAATTGGGTAAATACCCAGGAGCACAATTCCTGCATCAGATGAAAAGTCTGTGTATTTTTAGCTTTGCAAGAAACTGCCAACCTGTCTTTCGAAGTACCTGCACCATTTTGCATTCCTACCAGGAATGAAGGTTCCTGTTGCTCTACGCCTTCCCTTTTAATTTAAATCATGTCACTCACCAAGTGAAGAAAAGCTCCTAGCCAGTCTCCACTGCTGCAGAAGGCAGGGCGTCTCAAGAAGAGGTGGTGGCTGAGGCATCAGTCCTTAGAAATCACCATTCTCATGACTCCAGGGACCCCAAAGGGCACCCGGAGAAGCAATATTTTTGTAGTAGAGGGGGAGGTGATAATTCCCTGGATGAAACAGGCATGTAGAGGACACCCAGAAGACTAGGAAATCTCACTACACTGTCAAACAGTGATTCTCTCATATCAAAAAGGAGCTTCACTTATCAGACACTCAAGATGCACATATGTTCTGTGGTCCCAAGGTTTTCCCATGTACACTGCAGTCAGGACCAGTCTACCAGCAGGATCCCTGAGAGTGAAAAGATGTGACATAGCGGAGAAATGAAGAACTTGCCAGCTTTTTCATTTGCCACCATTTGACCACAAAGTTGCATCGAGCCTGTCCTCTGGGCCAGTCACTGTGCTGGGTGCTAGCATTCCAGAACTCCCAGTGTGACCAAGGCGACCAACACACCCACAAATTATCACGATTCAATGCAATGCACACAATAACAAAGGGACACGCATTGATTTTGTAGCTGATGAGACAAAACCGGAAAGTAAATGGGAACAAGTTAAGTGGCAATTTCAGCAACAGCCTCTGCATCCAAGGAACCAAGCCAGTCAACCCGAGGGGCCATAATTACTTTTTTCCAAGCTTATGCTAAATTACTGCAACTAGCTTTTTGGAGATATTTTGAAAGAGAGGATGAATTCCCCTGTGTTTTTGGAGGCTATTGTGCAGGAAAAGATGGCAGGAGGTAAAGGAAGAAAGCCCAGCGATGGAGCAGCCCTGGGCAGGGAGAGGCAGAGGCATTTATTAAAGGAGCAGCTGCACCCTGTGCTCACCCGTTTCCAACGCTTCCCTGTCATTTAGAGAGAAGACAGCACACATTTTAAGGACACATTGGAAGGCAAGCGATTGATGGGTCAACACGGCTGGCTGGGCTGGTGATTTTGTAATTACGAAGCAGATTTTTTAGACAGAATGGCTACCCCAACTGTGTAATTAAGAGGATCGTTAAGGAATGTTGCTGGGCTGTGCATCACCCTGGGGCTGGAGCTACCACATGGTTACAATAGAAAAAGGCAGTTGGGCTTCATCATAAGTTCATTGCTAATTAATTGAAACAAATATTTGCAATAACAATTCCTGTTTATGATATATTTGCAACAGTTGGCCGAGAGAATCTTAATAGAGGGGTCTGGTCAGGGGTGAAAACAACAGAAAAACAGGTGTCAAGCCCCAGGTTAGAGAAAAACCAAATGGGCAGTTAAAATGGATGGCCTTGGTGTAGTTTTGGTTGAATCTGGTTCTGTATCACTGGTTAGGACCTTATTTTATCCAGCATTTTGTAGAGCGGGCATAGATAAATTGGAGAAGTTCCAGAAACAAAGAACGATTTGAGTTGGAAAATAGCCCCAGTGGGGAAGGTGAGAGAAAAGGGATGATTTTGTCTAAGCTGTAAATCTGCATAATACATGAATGAAAACTTTCAAAAAATCAAGATTTTGATTTTTTTTAAGGATAGAAATTTGCAATTTCCATCTCTCCTCAGCACAAAGAAGAAATAGACCTCAACTAGAGAATGAGAAATTTAAACTAAGCACAAAATTGAATGTTAGATTCTAAAACAGGAGGTGATAACAGATATTTGATCTAATTCCCTAAAGCCTTAAGAACTGCAAGAAGGTCACAAATCCCAACAGAAGCCCCCTCCCTCCATGCTCCGCACAGATTTTAATTTTTCTTCATATTATTCTGGACATCTTCTTTGTTAGAAATCATTGAGCGGCCTTTGCTAAATGAAAGCACTGCTTTGGAAAAAAATATAGAATGAATCAATAGCAAAGGACCCGATCTCATGCATTGGAACTGGGGTCAGTCTGCAGGTTACAACGGCAGCCACTTAAGGCTTACGTGTGAGTTATCTATCCTTTGGAGGCTGCTTCTAATCTTACGATTCTAGACATTAATGGTTATTTGCCTTATATTTTTATTGCCCACCTCTAAAGGACCACATGCAGTATAATTACTAAAGGCTCTTTTCATCGGGAAATTTACATGTTTAATAACCTCTCCACAAGTGATTGTGAATACCCCCGGCCTGCACAACCAAAGCTCAGCAGTGGGCTTGAAGGGACCCCTCTGAGGACAGCATCCTAGGGCCTCAGAGATCAGACAGGGAATCTGCTATGTGGTCAACAAGTTCAGTCTGCATCTACTCAGCCTGCCAGGTTGTCATAGCATAGTTAAAAAGTAGGGTCATTCTGCTCTGGCTGGTGTGGGTCAGTGGTTAGAACACTACCCTTCACACCAAAGGGTCTCAGGTTCGATTCCTGGTCAAGGGCACTTACCTGGGTTGCAGGTTCAATCCTCATTCCCAGTCAGGGCACAGGCAGGAAGCAACCAATAGATGTGTGTCTCTCACACTGATGTTTCTCTCTCTCTCCCCATTCCTCCATCCCTTCCACCCTCGCTAAAAGAATCCATAGAGCCCGCTGTGGCTCAGTGGTTGAGCATCGACCTATGAACCAGGAGGTCACTGGTCGATTCCCAGTCAGGGCACATGCCTAGGTTTCAGGCTCGATCCCCAGTAGAGGTGTGCAGGAGGCAGCCGATCAATGATTCTCTCTCATCGTTAATGTTTCTATCTCTCTATCCCTCTCCCTTCCTCTCTGAAATCAATAAAAAATATTTGTAAAAGAACCAATAGAAAAAATATCCCTGGGTGAGGATTAACAACAACAAAAGTAGTCATTCTGAGATGCCCCTCTTTGTTCCCTGAGCATCACAGAGCTTCCCTGGGTGTGAGCGGAGGTTCTCAGAGAGGTCTGCAGCTGTGTCACTCTCAGGGTCTAAGGAGGAATCACTTTGTTGGCACAGCCCCTTCTCTCTGGTGAGGCAGGAAGGCTCATTGTTGGTGACAGGCAGAGGACAGCAAGACCCTCAGTGCCCCAAAGCTGTGTTCCTCTAGCTGCAGGAGGAAAACTGCAGGATACAGCTAATGCCTTTGTGGTTTGTCCATTTTATTCAATCTTCGATATTTAAACTCATATTTTTACATTAAAGCAAACGTGCATGCATTATATCACAGAGTGAAAAATTTACCAGAGCTTTTGAAAGAAAATGAGAGATTTCAAAGAATTTTCTTCCCTGGTAAAGTTCTGGCAGAAGCTCCAGAACGCCAGGGAAATAAATGCATTTACATTCCTCCACTGAAATGTAGCTTAGAGCCGCGCATGCCACAGAGCTTTCTGGGATCATGGAAATGTTTTAGAGAAACACACGTGCTGTTGAGCGCTTAAGAGGTGAGAAGTGAGACTGAGGAACTGGATTTTTTAATTGTATTCCATTTAAATTTATTTAATTAATTTACATTTAAATAGCCACATGTGCCTAGTGGCTACTGCATTGGACAGGTTTCATGGAAAAGTTTACATTTTACTCCCAATTTCTCCTGAGAGAAGTCTTTGGGAATTTAAGAAGACAGGAAATAGAGCAGAGCTTGAGGCTTCTGAAACAGTTCCCAGCCCTCTTCGCCCCTCCCCTCCCCCAACACACACACTCACCCCTTCTGTGTGGACCTGAGTGAGGAGGAAGAGCCCTGCTTGGTGAGGGGAGGGGAGAGCCACAATGACAGTGGTGAAAAGTAAGAGTGTGGAGGTCTGAGAACCCATCCTGGTGTCCTGT
The DNA here is from genome assembly GCF_963455305.1 of Plecotus auritus. Classification (NCBI taxonomy): domain Eukaryota; kingdom Metazoa; phylum Chordata; class Mammalia; order Chiroptera; family Vespertilionidae; genus Plecotus; species Plecotus auritus. The sequence continues at coordinate 129,991,670 of NC_137775.1, forward strand.
GGTCCTCTGGTGATCCGAGGAATCCTGTGGGTCCTCATGTTTAAGCGCATCTTATAGAAGTGGAAACTGAGACTTGGGGCTGGAAATATTGATTGTGCCAGGGACTCTGTGAGGGAAGTGGAAGCAGCCCTCACAGCCTCCAGCTATGTGGGATGGTTCCTGTAATGAACCTGGGTCCTTCTCAGGGGAGGGTGGTGGATTGCTCTCCACTGGCCTGCAAGGCTGTTCAGATTTCAAAGCCAGACAATACCCTTATTTGACCATGTGTATTGTATGATTTACAAATGCCCCTCTGATCTAGGAATTTCTGTGATAGCAACTCATGAGGAAATGTTAATAATGTTCTATTAGTCCTTACCGGTTTGGCTCAGAGGATAGAGCATCAGCCTGCGGACTGAAAGGTCCCAGGTTTGATTCTGATCAAGGGCATATACCTCAGTTGCAGGCTCAATCCTGGCCCTAGTCTGGGTGCGTACAGCAGGCAACCAATTGATATGTCTCTCTCACATCAATGTTTCTTTCTCTCTGTCTCTTCCCCTCCCTTCCACTCTCTCTAAAATTCAATGGAAAAATATCCTCACGTGAGGATTAATAAATAAAAGTTCTATTAAGTGGAAAAAAGACACAAAATTATATATATATTTACATATAATATATTTTTACACATATAATGTTATATACTATATCATATAGTTATAATATATAACAATCATTATATGTATTATATACATATATTATAATACATATTATATATATAAGAGGTTTTTTAAATGCATTGCATGTCTATAACAAAAATTAGAAGAAAATATACTAAATATTAATAGTGACTATTTATGAGTGGTAGGATTATGAGCGATTTTAATTTTCTATTTTATATCTTTTCTACTTTGGAATTTTCCATTTTTCTTTAGTAGATATTATTTTTATACTTGAGAAAGCCAATATAACACCTTATTCATAAACACCAACACCTCCCTTATTAATCATGACTGAATATCTTGTATCATTGAAAACCCCCATTCTCTTCACTGTTGTGGATACATATCGGTGTACTTGGTCCTGCCCTTAGGAAGTGGGTATTCTGGAACACCTTGAAATTTTAATGTAAGTTTTCACTTTTCATGTAAGTTTTCTCTGAAGTAGGCCCTCCGTGGAGACAGGCACATTCCAGAGGCAATGCCAGTGGGCAAGAATCAAGGGTAGCCTGGCTGAGGAAGTCTTCTGGGAAGAGGCTGGTTAGAGACCCTTTCACGGACCAAGAACTGGGAGTTATTCTGGAGAGCAACAGTTATGATCAGAATGTACAGTCGTGTAGGCACCTCTGGGAGGAAAAAAATGGTGTCTTTTTCTAATTTACGAAAAGGCAACTTCTAGGCTACCAGTAGCCTTATGTGGACACCTTGGTCCCAGTGACTTGATCATATTCAGAGTGAAATCAAGTCCAGCAAACACATCAGGGCTATATGGGAAGTTGCCCTCACAAGAGCCTTCAGAAGTTGAGGCAAATGCCCGGATCTCCAGCACACCTACTTCTAACCACAGACAGGCAAATCCAGGCTCATCTCCTCCCTGGAATGACTTTCAGTTGAAGCTGTGGGCTTCAACCTTGTTGTGTTGTTTTTTTTAAAGCAATTGCCAGTGGAATTAGGTAAATACAACTTAGAATGAGCAGTGGTTTCTAAGGTGTTGAGAGAGCCCATTACCTAAGCGAGCCAACTCCCCCCAGTCCACTGACTGTCCACTGGCAGGATTCATTAAGAGCCGTGCTTTTTGTGGTCATGTGGTGCTCTCACTGAACACACCACTTTGCAGGCAAAACATGTAACTGTGCACTAGCTATCACCCAGCTTGCCACATCCTGTTATGTTGCATCCCATCAGCCTATAAGCCGTGATGGAGGCGAACACAACCTGGGGTGACATGCAGCACTTTGTAATGCATTGTAGCATTTAAATCTAAATCAGCCAAGTTGCACACATCAGCTTGGACACTAGATGCTTGTTATCCAGAGGAAGTGATCTAATGTGCCGAAAGTGCCGGCTGGGGGTATGACATGCAGCAAGGGAGAGCATCTGTGTCACTCTCCATCTGAGAGCCTAAGTTCATTCGCTACATTGAAGTATAAGTTTCCCACTGGTAAACTCCACTACCAGTGGGTCCTTGGGAGACAAGATCTGACAGATGAAAATATCTCAAACTTTTGGTAAGAGGATGGTACCTCTAAACTACTGTGGGATGGGTCATGCCCTGTGAGCAGATCTTCTTCCAGTATTGATGCTGATGAATCAAAGGATGCAACTGGTGCTGAAACTTACAGCAAGTAACTTACGAAGCATATGGCTGGATTCCCACTGTCACCTCAAGTCAGAATAATGCTAAATGACTTTATTGAAGTTTTAAACTTAAGAGCTTGTTATCATCAATTGTCCAAGCAATTGATTCCACGCATGAGACTTTTCAGCAGAACTTTGATGACAAATGATGAATAAATGAATGACCTGAGACTCTAAAGCCAAGTCTTCGCCATAGAGAAAGATTTGACAGCAGAACTCTATCGTCTTCTCCTCCTCCAGTTGCTGCCTGAAGGACTGGGACTGGTAGTTATGGGAAACCTGATGCTCTCCAAACCCAACTCAAAGATCGGTAAGGGAACTTAAGAACATAACAGCCCTCAAAAACTGAGAAGCTCTGGAGTTATGGCTCAAGCTGTCGGTTTCACAGGCTGGGAATCCTCATGGGTTCCTCTTAAGAAAATGTCAGAAGGGCCTTAAGACCTCCCAACCTGCCTTTAGATTACACATGCTTCCTATTATATCCTTTAAACAAATTCCATGCCCTGAGGTTCTCTTGGCCCAGCCAGAGAGGAAGGAAAGACTATATATTTTTTTTTTTCAGTAAGCAGACTTGGTACCTTCCAATGCATAAACCATCTATCCAGCAACTTGTTGATAAGTAGCAGGCACGGTACCATGGTGATGTCAGGTAATCCTTTAGCTTTCATACATCCATTAGTCTTCCCTGATGTGCCTAAATTCTTACCTTCCTACCTCTGTCAAGACTTGCACTTCAACAGGCACCCTTGATCACTTCTGTTTTCTCTCCACGTTAAATGTACCCTTCAACCAAACTGAGGAATAATGACTTACTTTCTGAAGAGTCACCTAAATTCAGAATCTTCATTTCTTTATTTTCCATTCACTCTGTATTCACTTATTTCTGGCTTCTGCTTCTATCATTCCCTTGAAATTATTTTCATTAAGGTCAACTATGATTTTTCTGTTGCTAATACTTGTACTAATCTCATTCATTTTTTTTCTTTTTTTAGAATTGACCACTCTCTCCTTCTTGAAAATGCTCTTTCTATTCTTCCTATTACAGTATGTTCTGTTTTTAATAAATCCATGTTGGTTTCTTTAAAATTATTTCAACATATAAATGAACAAAAAAATCATCTATCTTTGTATCATCAAAAAGTTAACTACTGCTAATATGTTTGATTCTCCTTTTTATTATTTTCTTTAGGGAAATCATGCCACCATTTCATAAAACAGTTACTTGCTCATGATATAAATTTAATTAATATGGAAATGTAAAAACATTAGAAATTTATAAATAGCTCAGATTTCTTCATCCTGAAGGTCTATTCTTTAGAATAACACAACCAAAACCTCTTTGTTATCCAAAGCATCTTTTTAAAATGCAAATGTGGAACTAGAAAAATAGATGGAAATACATTTTTTTAAAAATGAGCTCACATTATAGATGCTGTTTTAAATTTAAACTTAACTATATTTAATAGATGTGAAACAGAAGAATTCTTGAACTTGAAATAAATATTTCTTTCATTATAACAGAAACAATTTTCTAAAAGAGTCCTCCAAAGTTAAAAAGAGAATATGAAAAATATTAGGAGCCTAGAGTCATATTTATTTATATTTTAGACATCAGCATCCTCACAGTTCCTCTCAACTCCCTTCGCAACCTCCTGATTTGTGTTAGCTGCACTGCTGTTTTTTTATTGTCCATATTTGTAACTTTCACTTTAATTTATGCACATAATTCCCACAGTTGCTTGGAATCTGGCTTTGGTTCTATATTTGGCTCTATATTCAAATGTATTTAATGCTCACTACCATTTATCCTGGAATGTCCATTCCTGCATTCTTTATTTTGATTTATTTCAATGCAGGATTTTGTTGTTCACAGTTTTTTCAGAAGTGCTCATGGGTCTGTATACTTTGAGTTATTTACTTGATGCCTTCTTAGATAAAGTAATGTTCACAGGTCACACATTCCTTCCCTGAGAACTCATGTGGTGCTCCTCCTTTACTTTCTTCTAGCATTGAATGCTTTTGTGGGAAAGTCTGGAGCCAGCCTAGTTCCTTACTGGATGCATGAGAAGAATGTCTCTTTACCTGTGTTCATATCATTTACCTAGATTAGGTTACCATAGACAATACCTGATGTTCACTGGCCTGAGCAATGAAGTTAATGTTTATAAAGTGCCCAGCATAGGGGCTGACCCAGTATGGTCCACACACCAAAGCGGCCCACAGCCTGTGTTAGTAAACAGAGTTCTATTGGAACACGGCCATGACCATTCATTTCTGTATTGTCTGTGGCTACTTGTCTGCTGCAGAGGAAGAGTTGAGTAGTTATGACAGAGAACATATGGTCTGAAAACCTAAAATATTTACTATCTGTCTCTTTTCAGAAAGTGTTTGCCAACACCTGACCCAGACATAATCTTTCTCCCAAAATACACATTTACTCTTTTTTTATTATTATTAAATCAGAAAATGTGGCCATTGGAAGAAACTTTACACTGCAATTTATAATCTAACACCTGGTTTTCTGTAAGAAAATTTCCCATAAAATCTAGACATATGCCCCACCAACCTTTTGTTAGCCACCTCCAGAGAAGTTCACATGTACTCCATAATTTCCATACCACATGCTCTTATCTTTCAAAGATGAGCTCATATCTGTGTCCAGAGATCTATCTACAACTGAGGCAGAATGACGCTCCAATATAAATCTACATTCAGAAACTTGCCCTATTACCTTCATGGCACAAGATGGGCTAGGCCCAATTATAAATAGCCAGTCGATATCAACCACAGCATGAGGTTTGATGGGGAGGAGGGAAGTGAAACTGCTTCTGATTTGAGGACAGCCTGAAAAAAATGAAGCAAGTCTATTAAAAGTAATTTTGAAATGGTCTAGATTTTTTAAAAGTTTTACTGTAATGACTTTGAAATGCACTTGAGTGGGATTCATCTGATTCTTCCTCTTGGGGAACAGGCAGTTTCCTCTATAAGTAACACCTGTAGAGATCATTTCCTGCTCTGTGAACTGCCAACTATATTCACTATCTCTCATGTACCAATTTGTGGAGAGTGATGAGGGTGGCGAGATAGGAGAAAGGATTAATAGTCTGCTTTCTGATGACTGGGAATGTTGAGAATAGATTTTTAGCAGAGGGCAAAATAAGGAATCTCCACACTTTATGTGTGTTTGTACGTGGAAGATATTATCAATATATCAGCCTTTTAGATAGCCACTTGCCTTAGGTCAGTAAAAATTAGAGACAAATTTTATTTAACTCTGTGTTATCTACTCCTTGCAACTTGAGGTAGAGGTAGACTAGTTAATACAAAGTATATCTGGAGTGGGTACATATTTACAATATATATAAAAGGCTGATATATAGCTTGTTCTATTTTGTTCTCCATGGATAACAGAGCAGGCATATATAAACCTGAGAAATATTATGAACATACATCTGAGAGTCAACAGACCCAGCATGTGTTGCCTGAGGCAAGCTGCTTAACCTGCTCTTAGTTTCTTGATCTTCAAGATGGAGAAAATAGTAAGAGTCCATCTTAATCAAGCACTGACTATTTGCTAAGTATGATGCATGGATTATCTCACTCAATTATCACAACTCTTAATATACAAACTATTATTATGGGCCTGCAGGGGAGAGCAGTTGGGGGAGATCAGGCCTGCAGGGGAGGGCAGTTAGGGGTGACCAGGCCTGCAGGGGAGGGCAGTTAGGGGCAAACAGGCTGGCAGGGGAGCAGTTAGGCATCAATCAGGCTGGCAGGGGAGTGGTTAGAGGGTGATCAGGCTGGCAGGCAGAAGTGGTTAGGGGCAATCAGGAAGGCAGGCAGGTGAGCAGTTGGGAGCCAGCTGTCCTGGATTGTGAGAGGGATGTCCGACTGCCCGTTTAGGCCCGATCCTACCAGGATCAGGCCTAAATGGGCAGTCGGACATCCCTGGAGGGTCCCAGATTGGAGAGGGTGCAGGCTGGGCTGAGGGACACACACCCCCTTACACGAATTTCGTGCACCAGGCCTCTAGTCTATATATATAAAAGCCTAAGCGACCGAACGACCAGTTGTTATGACACACACTGACCACCAGGGGACATATGCTCAATGCAGGAGCTGCCCCCTGGTGGTCAGCGCACTCCCACAGAGGGAGCAATGCTCAGCCATCCCGGTGGCCCACCAGGCTGGCAGCAGCCACTCCTTCAGTAGTCCTACAGGTTCAATCTCTGGAGAACGGGCCAGGCACCAATGAGCAGCATCACCAGCAGGATCCCGACAGCGCTGCCGGCCTCCTGGAAGTCAATCTCAGGCACTGCAGCCACTCTCCCTCCATCCCAGATGTTCCACAAGGAAGAAAGGATATAAAAGCAGCCGCGAGGTGGCTCCCGACAACCAGCGCAAATGTCAGCAGGATGGATCTGGATCCCAGGCCGGCAAGAGCATCCCAACGCCCACTGGGAGAGCCAATCATGTCCTGCCCCATGCCCCCCAGACCCCACTCGTGCATAAATTCATGCACTGGGCCTCTAGTAATAATAATAAAATAATGATGATAATTATGATTAAAAAAAAAAAATCAAAGTGATTTAGAGAAGGTGTGATTAGAATCCCTGGAAGGGCTGCTGGCCCCAAGCAAACTGTTATCCTTATTGGAGAGAGGGCTTTCTTTACTTGTGCTTGATCCCACGTTGGGAGAAGACTATCTTTTACTGCCACAGTACTGATGGAGTTCAAAGCTGCTGAGCCATTATCATGGTTCTGGATTTGGGTTGTTGAGTATGGGACATGTGCTCACCCTTTATCTTTTGCCAGAGTCTCAAAGTCAGGGATGATCTTTGTGTATTCATGTGGGCTGCCAGGTGGAAATCAGGAATTGTTGCTTTTAGCTATGAAAGGCTTGGGAATGGGATCCACCTTGGCTAATGGGCATCAGTGGGAAAAGATGGGAGTATCCTCTTCTCAGAGTCTGGCCTGGGCTTCTGCCTCTTCTACAGCAGGCTCATGGTGGGAAGGAAGCTTGGGAGATAAATCAGAATCTGTGAGCTGAAGAAAGGGGACATGGAGAGGGCAGATAGTGAGAAGAGGTGAAATTTAGGTAGTAACAGTGAAAGGCATTGGCAAGAACTGTGAATCACAGAGAGATAAAAGTTGGGATGGGTTCACATGGTTAAGGAGATGAGTAGTATTTGGCAAAGACCAAAATAATTGAGAGCAGACACTTGAACAGATATTTGTACACCTGAGTTCATGTTAGCATTATTCACAATAGCTAACTTAAAAGAAAATGTTATAACTCTAAGATGTTTTATATCAACCTCATGGTAGCCACAAAGTAAAAACCTCTAGTAGATACACAAAAAATAAAGAGAAAGGAGTCAAGCATAACAGTAAAAAACCCACAATAGCCTAAAGCTCAAAACAATCCAAATGTTCACTGATGGATAAATGGATAAATAATATATGGTCCACCCATACAATGAAATGTTATTCAGCCTTAAAATAAAATGAAATTCTGATATATGCTACCACATGGATGAACCTTGAAGATGTTACACTAAATAAAAGAAGGCCAGTGGCTCTGTGCTTTTCTCCACCCCCTTCTTTCCCCAGGGGTGCTCTCTCTCTCTCTTTTCCAGAGCAAGCCCATACCTCCCCTTCCACTTTCCTCCTTCAAGGCACAAATCTCTCTCTCTCCTCCTCTTTCTCCTATGCTCCAAGGGCCCTTCTACTACCTCAGTAACTTTCTAAATAAAAATTTCCCTTATAATTTATTTTTTAAGGCAGACACAAAATGATAGATATTATATGATTCCACTTATACAGGGCACTAGAGTAGTCAAATTCATAAACAGAAAGTTGATTGGTGATTGTCAGGATATGGAGATATGGAGAATTATTGTTTAACTAGTAGCCCTGTGCACAAATCTGTGTGCCAGTAGCTCTCTGTGGGGCCTGGCCGCTCCACACCTGCTACCCAGAGGCCCTCCGTGGCTGGGGGGAACGCTTGCCTCATCGCTGCAGCAACGAAGCAAGCATTCCACCAGGCTGCTCACACTGCCTGCTCTCAGCGGCCACCCCCCTGGGACTGGGGGACTCTAGCAGGGCTGAGAGGACTGGGAGAGCCACCTTGTGGCTATGGCACTGCCATCTTTGTGACGGAGTGATGGTTAATTTGCATATTACCCTTTTATTAGATAGGATGGATACAGAGTTTCAATATGTGAAGATTAAAAAGTTCTGAAGATAGATGGTGGTGATGGTTGCAGAACAATGTGAGTGCACTTAATGTCACTGACCTGTATATTTAAAAATGACTAAAATGGTAAATTTTATGTTATATATATTTAACCATAATAAAAATAAAAAATAAGATATAAAGGAAATGTCATTTAAAAGGCGTGGGCAGCCCTAGCTGGTTTGGCTCAGTGGATAGAGCGTTGGCCTGCGAACTGAAGGGTCCCAGGTTCAATTCTGGTCAAGGGCACATACCTGGGTTGTGGGCTTGATCCCCAGTGGGGGACTTGCAGGAGGCAGCCGAACCATGATTCTCTCTCATCATGGATGTTTCTATCTCTCTCTCCCTCTTCCTTCCTCTCTGAAATCAATAAAAATATATTTAAAAAAAATAAAAGGCATGGGCAAATAAGAATGACATGACTTACAGTAGTTGCCTTCTAATGCACAGCTGTTGCATAGATTAATGTTTATATTTAGAGGTGGTGGCAGCTGGGGTGAAGAGGAAACTGGCTAAATGTGTATAACTTCCATCTCAGCCAATCCGAACTCATTGGTCAGAAATGAGGCCTATAATTTATTCCTGGGAGCTGCCACAAAATTTTGGGCAATCCCGCCCTCCTGCCAATCACTCTGCAGACATCCATGGTGCCCCAGGGGAAATCTGATGGAGGTGTCATCACCAGGATTCCTGATGACTAGAGCTGGCAAGATTCGATCAGCAGGAAAGTAGGTCAATGGAGAAGTCATTTGCTGGCTTGTGAAGACTTCAGCTGGGGTGTAGAAGGGCAGGCTGTGCTGCTGACTGATTCAGGGCATGAGTGCCTTCATGTGCACAGGGGTGAAGGTCGTTAATATCCCGAGCTTGCACAGGGCCCTCTGGAAGCCAAACAGCATGACTCTCATTGACTCTGGCAGACTCCCCAGTGCTGGCAAATCGAGGCATCATGGGACTCTAGTCTCCCTACGATTAAACAGATAATTAAGAAATAAGAACATATTTTTTCAATGTAAATTGATAGATGCTGGTTGGTAATGTTAGCATCAGGAATAAATTGAGCAGTAATCTGCAAAGGATGTTATTGCTATTATACAAATAAAGATCTGTCTCCACAACCAATCAATTCAGTAGATATATACCAACAATCAAATTGTTAAAAATGACTTCTATGAATTACCCAGTGTTCCATCTGACGGTGCCAGAAGCAGCTGTGATACAATTTAGAGCTGATATGCCCGTACGTCGAGAGTGCTTTTTCATTCTGATGTTTTTTGTTCTCTTCTAAGCAGCGTAGTAGAGCCCACAGCTCTGCTTAATGCACCCCTGTGAAAACAAGGTGTATTTCACTCCACGGGTTAGCAAAGTCATTTTAACAAAAACACTCAGGAATATATACATTTACTATGGGAAGAATAATTCAATTTTCTTTCTATTATTTCAGCTACAAGGTTGAAGTGTTCTTAATTCTTCATTAAGCCCTCTGGCTTGTGAGGAAGTTGCTGTTTTTTTATGGGCTGCCATACCTCTTTCAAATGAATGTGGAAAAGACCCACAAAGGGATAGTTATAATCACGCATTTTTCAGTCTTGTCAAACAGCCATTTCAAGAAAATCAGAGCGATTCAGTGCCCTTTCTTGATACCTGCAGCACTTGAAGAGGTCTGTCCAAACTTTGATTGTCTGTTAATGCCTAATCACCAAGCCACAGGATCTGCTGGTGGCCTTTTTCCCCCTTTGCATATTCATGTCAGCTGAAAGCAGTTAAATACTGGTGAAACTGAGAGCAATTTTCCCAGTTGGGAGCCCAGACACAACAGGAATCTACCTTTAAGAAAACACTTCCAAACTTAGCTCTTACTTTGAAGTTTGTCTAGAAATCTTAGACATGGTTAACTCCAGACACAATTAACAGTGAGGGCAAAACATCAACTGTAGCCACTGGTCTTCTAATGAGTGTTAGGTTCTTTCCTCCAAAAAGGGGGACCAGGAACAAGTCAATGCAAATAAACATGGTCCCTGCCCTCAGATAACTTACAATATAGTGCGGCAATGGCTACAAAATTGAATAGTTTGGGAATAACTAAGGTGATACAAACTAGGGGGAGTTCCATGACACAGATCTGCTTCGGGAGAGCAAGTTCCTATTTCTCCCCCAAATGGAGGTAGACAAGCTCTACACAGGGCATTGTGGAGGGTGAAAAAGTAGCCACCTCCTTGTGTTGAGTTCAATGATCTAAAAGTCTAGTTGAGGAAGAAGCTTAAAGTGATGGGTCATATAATAAGGTGAGAGAAATAGAGTTCAGGTGCAGGGAGAGGCTAGGAGTAGTTGAGGAAGGCTGGGGTTAGTGACAGGTTTGGAGAGGCATCATTGAGACATATTAAGTTTGACGTGGAAATGATATGCCCAGAAATCAACTGAAGTCTGAGTCTGAAACTTGGGAGAAAAATCAAGAATAAGGGGTGGGGTGCAGGGTGGAGGGGGCGGGGTGGTCAATGGGGAAAAACAGGGGAACATCTGTAATACTTTCAACAATAAAGATAAATTTTAAAAAATAATAATGAAAAAGAAAAGTAAAAAAAGATATAAATGTAGAAGTCCTGTTTTTATGGAATATTGCTAAGGTATATTGTAGAATGTTCTGAAAGTTTTGTTTTTCATACTCAAAAATACTTCATTTCTTCCTCGACAACTATTTATCCTGAAACTCTCAAGGAAAAATCCCCATGTTTTATTACCATTTTCAATGTAAAAGTTTTGGTAACTCCTAATTGATCCTTTTACTATAGATTTTTTTTGAGTGTACCTCCAGATTTCCTGTCTATTCTTCTCCATGAGGTTGACCTCTGTGGACTGCTTGCATCATTGTGCCCTCTGGCTGCCAAATGGTTTGGCCAATGGGAGACCCTGGTGAAAGATAAGAGTCAGGAGGAGAGTGAGGTCAAGATGTCCATTCCCCATGGACCCCTCTTTGCTTAGTCATGAGGAGTTTGCTGCCTCTCTCTGTATAGCTACTTGCTTTAGGTTTCAGTAACCACTCCCCATCCCTGCCAGTCTGGCCTAGAGGTGCTGACAGCTCTCTGATGTTAGCTTGTGGGGAGTAACATCATCCTTTGTTAGTGTCCCTAAACCCAGGCTATACTTTTGTAAATAATGCATTTTTTTAAGCTTTATTAATTTTGTCAAACTTTATTACTTTATTAAAGTATTCTCAATTAGTGTCTTTTTGCTGACATGACTCTGATAGAGTCCTCTACAAATATTGGTTGATTGACTGGTTAATTGATATTATTTGATCTTGGTTCTAATATAACTTCCTTTAAAAAATTCTGTGACATTGTAATGGTCTTTAGGTTGATTTCTTTTTATGAATGAGAATGCTTAAGGTAGTTTTTCTGAACTTAAATATTTATCAATAGGAAAATAGTTAAATAAATTATAGCCCATCCTATATAATAAAAGTGTAGTGTGCAAATTGTCCCCTCGGTTGGGAGTTGTCTGGGAATTTGACCAGGGATTGGGGCCAGCTGGGGTAAGGAAGGGAGGCCCTGGCCGGTGGCAGCAGCAGACGGTTGGGGGAAGGCAGGGAGGCCCTGGCCGGGAGAGGCAGCAGGTAGCTGGGGGAAGGGAGGGAGTACCTGTCCAGCAGCTGGCAGCCGCTAAGGACCCTACCAGTGCACAAATTTTGTGGACTGGGCCTCTAGTCTATAATAATAGAAGTGTAATATGCTAATTAGACTGAACAGCTGAACAACCTTCCAGATGTCATTCTGGATGAAGCCGCAGCAGGGGGGCTGAGGCAGAGGCGTTTAGGGGTGATCAACAGGCAGGTGAGTGGTTAGAGGCGATTAGGCAGGCAGGCGGAGTGGTTAGGGGTGATCAGGTAGGCAGGCAGGCAGGCAAACGGTTAGGAGCCAGTGGTCCCGGATTGTGAGAGGGATGTCCGACTGCTGGTTTAGGCCCGATCCCGCAGGGACTGGCAGTCGGACATCCCGTAAGGGGTCCAGGATTGCGAAAGGGTGCAGGCCAGGCTGAATGACACATCCCCCATGCATGAATTTTGTGCACTGGACCTCTAGTATCTATATAAGTTACAAAGAATGAGACAGTTTTACAGGTATGGACATGGAAGTATCTCCAAGATATATTAAGTGGGGGTAAAAATCAAGCAATAGGAAAAAATAGACTCAGTCTATCCCCATTTATGAAAATAATATTAAACAAAATAAAACTAACATTTCAAATGAACCTTTGATCCTTCGAACTTGAGTCCTAAACTTTTCCTTTGCCTCATCTCCTACTTTATTCCTGCCACAACCTTACATTTCAGCTACAGTGTACAGTAGCTAAGCTAGAGTAGACATTCAATGGTTATTGGATGAATGAATGAATTATAATTTTCAAACATGCCCTTAACTTTCCACCCCCCCCCATCTTTATTGAGGTATAATTGACAAATAAAAATTACATATATTTAAAGTAGACAACTTGATGTTATACATACACAATGTGAATTAATTGCTACAATCAAACTAATTAGCATATCCATCACCTCACATGTTTACCTCTTTCCATTCCTTTTCTTTTGTGTGTGTGTGTGTGTGTGTGTGTATGGTGAAAACATTTAAGATCTGCCCTCTTAGCAAATTTCAAGTATACAAACATTATTGTTAACTGTATTTATTCTGAACTTTCAAGATTTCATCATTGTAGTAGTTCATACTGTTTCAGCTTCTAGGAATGCCATTAACATTTCCTTTACCTGTTGTAATTAGAGTAGTCCTCCAGCATCTGCTCCAAATGCCCCCTTATCTGTGATGTCTTCCCAAACACCTCAAGCTAGAATTTCCTGCCCTCCTCTGCCATTCTATAGCAACTTGTAAGTTTATCTAAACCAGGGGTGGGCAAACTTTTTGACTCGAGGGCCACAATGGGTTCTTAAACTGGACCGCAGGGCCGGAACAAAAGCATGGATGGAGTGTTTGTGTGAACTAATATAAATTCAAAGTAAAGGAGCGGAGGGGAGAGCAAGAGAACCCTCCACTCTTTCGGCTCCGGGGCCGGATAGAACAGCCAAACGGCCGGATTCCGCCCGCAGGCTGTAGTTTGCCCACGGCTGATCTAAACCCTTAAGACACCTTGCTTTGTACTAAGATCCCAACTTAAGATTCTAAGATCTTTGAGAGAACTTTAGCAATTTTGTATTCCTAATACCTAGCATAGCAACTCACACACATTAGGCACTCCATAACCGATTGGGGTACTGTCTTGAATTAAATCTAATTGATTGTTAGGGTCTGATGGACCAGGTCTTGCTGTCTATTATGGATCCTTAATTGAATGTTTCCCATATTGATTAATCTAATTATGAAATTAAGCATCATCATATTTTAAATAATTTATTCAAAAACTTCAGGTAATTTAAATCTAAGATAAAAAGCGGATGGTGAAAGTAAGAGTGTAAGTAGAAAAAGTGGGGGGTTTTTGTTGGATATTACAGTCAACATAGAGAAGGTAAGGGCCTCAAGCAAAGATCCGTCCTGGCCAATGTGGGAATAAGCAAGAGAGGAGAAGTTGGCACATACTTGGGGAACCTCCTCCCCCTCCTCCCTTCTCTCTAGGGGAACTAGCATATTTTCCCATTTACTTTAGCAGCAGTTACCCCCCATGGATTTCCCAGTGAATCAGAAACCGCCTCTGCACAGACCCATAACCCACAGCTTGTAAGTAATTCTCAAATCTAATTTATTAAAAACTCATTTATTTTCAACAACACCAGATTTCTGATTAATTCCCAGCACCGTGGGTTATTTAATGCAGTGGGTTTCATTGTCATTTGTGATTTCCCAAAGTGCTTGACTGATAGAAGCTATTGTGGGCTTAGTCTGTCAGCATATTGTTCCCTTGTCAAATGACAACAAAAACACCTTATTGATGAAAGTGCTAGATGTCTCTTAAATAAGGCAGAAATGCAGTATGGTGCTGAAGACCCACAGGTGTTCAGCATTCACCAGGGAAATTGAAAATCATACTGAAATGTATGGCAGACGTTCCTGTCTCTATTCCACCTAAAACGTCTGGCAGAGTACATGCTTGTGTTTTCTCAGCTAATGTCAAAGAAGAAAGAAGTTTATTTTCATTTTTCCTTTTTATGAGGGTGATGAAATGCAGTGAGGCAGATTCAGAACCATAAGTCATCTTCCAATGAAACTGACCTTATCTTCCGTTTGTTTTTTTTAAATTTCAGAACATTAAAAACTGATTTAAATCTTTGAGGAGGCCCAGCCAGTGTGGCTCAGTGGTTAAGTGTGGACATCCGTGAACCAAGAGGTCACTGGTTCAATTCCTGGTCAGGACACATGCCTGGATTGCAGGCTCAATCCCCAGTAGGAGGCATGCAGAAGGCAGCCAATAGTTGTTTCTATCTCTCTATCCCTCTCCCTTCCTCTCTCTCTAAAATTAATAAAAACATATTTTAAATGAGTAAATAAATCTTTGAGGAGTGTAACCCTTAGAAGACAAGATATAATCATAAAGGCTCAAAAGAAATAAAAAGTTTTGTGTCGCTAACCTTCCACACTAAATAGAAATCCTCCTTATCCACTCCCTGAGTGTCCCCCGGACTGAGATGACTCCTCCAGCCTACCCACAGATACCAGCTAGGGATTGGGAATTAGGTATCAAAGTTATGTCCATAAAGGGGGAAGAAGCAGGTGTTCCACATATTAGCAATGCACTTTCACAATTTGCTCTACTCAGTTGCTAAAATGTGGCAAATCTCCCCTATAAACCTTCCATTAGTGTCTTTGGTCCTTTATCTCTGTATTTCTAGATAGACAAGGATCCTTGATGGAGGAGAAGTGGCCACTAAATGGAAAACCCAATCTGCTCTCATTTTTCAAACATGAAGATAATCAGATCTTTCTCTTCTAGACGGCTCCTTCCACAGCCCTCATGACCATAGTGCTGAGATTTGGATTAGCTTCTGTGCCAAATGTTTCCCTTTAGCATGGTGTCTAACAGCTGGACTGTTGTGCTGCTCATGAAATGTTCACTGTCAAAGAGATTATGTACCACCTTGAACAGCTTAGAGGACACATACTGTGTAAAACTAAGAGTGAGAAGTCAAGAGTCTGAGAAGAAAGCATAATGCAGATAAGTCTCCCAACTCTGTTCCATCACCTCTACTTGCCTCCCTGGTGGAAAGTCTAAAAGGGCAAACGAGGGGATCAGGATCCCGAGTTCTTCAGATTGTGCTTCCCTGGGTCCTGGATTATATACTAACAAGCCCACTCAGGCGCAATTTCTCAGCTACAGATACAGCTCTGCTGACAATGGCCATGTTTACTGACACTCTGTTGTCAGACAAGTGAACCCTTTGAGGTATTTTCCAAAGAGAAGTTTATAGTAATTTATCTACAAATATCTGCATGCAAGAACGTGTACTTACTAAAAGACTAAATTGAGAATTAATGCGATTTCAGTGCCCTTTACAAAGATATGTTGTTGTTTTTTGAATCTCCACTTTTCACTAAGATTACCTGAGGTAAAAAGCGAATATATTAAGATGGTGAGGAGGATATGGGGAATGAACACTTTTATATTATTGTGTATAAACTAGTGAGAACTGTATGGAGGGCAATTTGAGACTATCTAACAAAATGAAAATGTGCTATTAGAGATGTCCAAGTTTAAGATGGCAGAGTAAAGTTTTTTCTGCCCCCTTCTCCTCGGAAATCACCCAAAATCAACAAGGATAATGAGAAACAAAATGCAATTCCCTAGTCCACAAAATCAGGAAATATTTACAACCTCACACTATAATATATGAAATGGAATGAAATAGTTAAAATGGTTTTGCAGAGTGGAGGAAGCCTGATAATCGGTTCACAATAGGATTTTTAAGACATCTAATACCTCAGAAGGCATGTGTGAGAGAAGCGGCTAAAAGTGGGGAGATTTGTTAAAAGTCTAAATAAGGAACAGTGAGAACCCCTCAAAGCCTCATCCAGCCTGCACAGCCAGGTAACTATCTTTCAAGATTCTGTACCAAGAAGAAGTCAAGTCAGAGAAGCTTCAAACTCAGGGACACCAGCCCAGTAGAAGGCAGGGAATAGGCACTAGTCTTAAAAAAAAAAGTTATGTGTAAAATGAATGGAGAGACCCCACTTTCTACCCATGCAAAGCTGCCAGAACACTAGGTACCAGCCTTATTGTGTGGCCTCCTCCTTCCCCACAGCCCTCTACCCAAAGAAAGTAAAGTAAATTATAGAATTCTTCTCTGCAATAACTGGATGTCCCAGAGAAAAGGCCTAGAGATAGAGATACCTATAATTGTGAATTCCACCAATGAAAACCAAGCAGTTTGTTATATTTCACTAACTTACACTGAAACCAGCAAGTTCGGCTCTTTAATATAGTAGCTCCCTTTAAAATATGAACTGACAACCAAGAATCTCATCTGAGGAAATCTTCCATTATGAAAGACACACACACAAACACACACAGAGACACATACACACATCACACATACCACGCACACACACCACACACAAACACACACAGAGACACATACACACATCACACATACCACACACACACCACACACAAACACACACATCATACATAGCACATATACACACATTACACACAAACATGCACACATCATACATAACACATGCACACACACATCACACACAAACACACACATCACACATACCACACACACACAAGCACAAAGGTGGGAGGAAGGAACTAGGAAGAAACAGAGACAAGGTAGGTAACAAAAACATTATCTTCAAAAAATAAATATAATTTATATTCTTAGAAATAAGAAAAATAAAATACCTATGGGAAAAGAATGGGAACTATAAAAAGAATAATCAGAGAAAAGAAGCTCTTGAAAATTAAAAATATTACAGCAAAAATTTTATTTTATTTTATTTATTTTATTTTATTTTTTTTACTAAGGGGGAGCTTAAAGAAATATCTCTTAGAAAGTATAACAAAAAGACATGGAGATAAATCATAAGAGAAAATTAGAGGTTGAAACAAAGAGATCCAATATCTGATTAATGGATATACAAAAAGAGAGAACAAAGAGAATCATGGGGAGGGAATTATCAAAGAAATAATACAAGAAAATTGTAGGATATGAGTCTCCAGATTGAAAGAGCCCCAAAATGTCAATACAAAGAATGAAAAAGACCCACACCAAAGGATAGCATTGTAAAACTTCAATAGATCAGGAATAAAGGGCCTATGCCTTTTAGAGATGTTTTAAAAGTCATATACAGAAGATCAGAAATCAGAATGGCAATGGACTTCTCAACAGCATTCTTGAAAGTTAGAGGACAGCAGGGACTGTTTTTGTAATACTGGACAGCTAACCTCGTACATTTGAGGTGAGTCATCGGGAAAAATGAATATCTTAAAGTTTCATAAAAAAGTGCATCACACTTTGAAAAATCAACTTTACCGACAGGAATTTATTCTGTAGGTGTACTCACACTGAAGTGCATTAATATCATTAACCAAGTGAGCCCTAATTAGTCTAAATAAAGTTTTATTAGAACACAGCCTCATCATTTATACACTCTCAGTGGCTGCTTTCACTACATTGGCAGAATTGAATAATCTTGACAGGGACTGTGTGGCCTCCAAAGCCTAAAATTTTCTTTTGGTCCTTAACAGACAAAAGTTGCTGACCCCTGGTCTAAGCCAGTGTGTGCCTCAGAATTACCTGAAGGACATATTAAATAAAACACAGACTGCTGTGTCTACCACTAGAGTTTCCAATTCAGCTGGTCTGGATCACGCCAAAGAATTTGCATTTCCAATTCTCTCAAGTAATCCTCAAATTACCCTATGTCGGCAACTACCTATTCTGTGTCCCTCTGAGCTGATAATTGCTCTGTCTACCATGCACTGAGCATTCTGCTGAGCACTAGGATTCAACTCACAGCTTTCCATTTTCCTTCTCATAAACCATTTAATCTTTCCTCCCAGGTGTTTGGAGGGAAAGCCATAGAAACTGGAAAAGACGTAGAAGGCCTGGGTTCAAGTTTCTATTCTACTATGTCCTTGGGTAAGGCAGTTTACCTCTCTGAAGCCCTGGAGATAATAAAATGCTCTCACCTACTTTACATGGCTGTTGTGAGAATTAAATGGAAAATTCTGTACAAACTATTCCCTCAATGCTAACATTTTATAAACTAAAGTTATATTGTTATGCATTAGTGTTAGTAACCTATTATATTGTAACATTGCTATTATTGTTAATCCTAGCAGTTCTAAGCAGTTGTTGCTATGAGTAGAGAGACAGGCTTTGCCCAGGAAGAATAAACCATTAATAAAATCCATCTCTGATTAAAAAGAAGGCCTTTCACCCATTAAGTAGCTTCAGACATTATTCTGCATTCAAAGGTAAATATTGTCTTCCTCCTTGGCAGGAAATAAGAGTGTGCCGCAGAGGTGAGTGGCACGGATAGATCCGACTTCCCAGACTGGAAGCTCAAAGCAAAGCCTGCCTGGGCCCCTGCCCAGAGCATCTCAGTCTCTGGGTTCCGTTCTCACTTAAAGCCAGCCCTCTGAGCCCCTCCAGGTGCTCCAGCACTTCTGCCGCATTGCTTCCGGGGAACCACCGCACCGAGAACACCTGCCCACACAGAAAAGCTCAAGGAACGACTGCCAGTCAGCTCCAAGCTACAAAAAGCTATTAGCTGATAATGACCCTTGGCACAGCCACCCGTTGGATTGGAAGTTGATGCAGAGCTCATTAATGTCGCCTCCAGCCCCCATCTCCCCAGAGCACCTGAGCTGATGTTTGCTGCCTGGCTGGTCTTCTGAATGTCTTTTCTCAAACCTCCCTGCTGTACTTCTTGGGGAGTTAGCCAGCGGTGGAGGCTGCCTAGCTGCTTTGTGTTTGCTCTTTAACTGTTATTTCAAGGTCAACTTAACTCACTGGCAGCCAAGCCCTAGATTACCCATCAGGCGGGCATAGGTCCTGGAGTCCTGATTCAAAGCACTGTGCTCACACGAGCTCTCCCCCGCCGCGCTCCCCTAGGTACAGACTCACTGGTTCCAGCAATTCCCACACCCAACTCACACAGATCTCAGGTGACTTCCTGAGAGCGAGCTCTTGGCTGATGCCAAGCAACTCACATCCCGACAGCATGTGTAAGAGGACTCAGAGCCCACAGGGCCATTGGCTGCCCTGGGAAACAGATGTTGTCTAGCCACATTAGAAAGGTTTGTGGCTCCAGAAATGAGAACGTAGATGGCTTCACCCTTTGGAGGAACTGAGAAGTTTGTTTATGGGTTTGCATTTGGAAACCTAAAGGCTGGGACACTCAGTCAGCTTGTGATTTATTTATTTTTAATCCTCACCTGAGGATATGTTTTTATTGATATGAGAGAGAGAGAGAGAGAGAGAGAGAGAGAAAGAGAGAGAGAGAGAGAGAAGAGAGAGAGGAGATCGGTTGCTCCTGTACTCGCCCCCACCAGCGATTGAACCTCATAACCTTTTGGTGTACAGACGATGTTCCAACCAACTGAGCCACTCAGCCAGGGCTGGCTTCTGATTTAATAGTGTGTGTTTCTCCTCTTGAAATAAGAGCTAAGTCTGGTCCCTGCTCTGCCACCAATTTACACTGGGATCTCTCATAAGTCACATTACCTCTGAGGGCCTAGGCTGCCTCCTCTAACAAAAATAAAAGAAAAGGTTGCATGACTCCTAAGGCTCCTCCAAGTACCATAGTTTTATGATTCTCTTGAACTCTAGGGATGGCATTCCTACCACCACCCCCCCAACACCCCTCACACCCCTACACACAAACACACACACTCACAGAGAATGCAAATAAATGTTTAATATGAATGCAAGCAAAATGTAATAAAGAAGGTAAATTTGCTGCCCCAAATTTGCATAATGTCTTTTCAAGCCAAGCAGAAATGGCATTTGGATTCTTTGCTGTTTTGAATTATCTGCACCACCGCACCCCTGCATTTGTGCAGATAATTGGAAGGTGACTACATAGAGGAAAGATACACAGTTGTCGCATATGGATCACATCACAGTAGCATTTCTCAGAGTTTGGGTTAATGTGATTAATTCAGTTGGCGGAGGCCAAGGAAAAACATGAGTCAGATCTCTATAGTTCTATAGAGAGAAAAATATCTTTTCAGATGTCCCTAATTGTACCCCTAATCATAAAAGGAATAAAGAGGGTAAAAAAATGTGTGTGCTCCCTAAATTCTGAATCGGTAGACTCTTGCCTTCATGAATTTGGGTTTGTGATTAGACTCACTCCAAAAGCAGGTAAGGTGATTCGTCATTTTATTGAGGCATGAGTTTGGATCACCTGTGCCGGGTGACATGTGACAGGAACGAGGCACATAGATGGTGACGGCACCTATCCAGTCACCAAGCAGCCAGTCAGCATCTCAGCTTTGTCCTTATAGGCAGCAACTCACATGGCTGTAAAGAAGTGGTTTCACTCTGACACTTCAATAAAGCTAGAAAGGCTGTCAGCGTGTCTGTGAAGATATGCAAAGAACGTACGTGATTTGGAATACAACCAGAAGAAAGCCTAACACCTGTACAAATGTTCCCATTCACTTGAATTCAGAGACGTGAGCAGGTCCTTGTGGTGAAGGTCTTGCGTCCACTAAAGTAGAAACAAGAAGCTGCCTCAGGAGCTTAAAGGGGGTGGTTTTTAGGAAATACAACCAATTACTACTCGACAAAGCAGATAGTAAAGAAATGAAACATATTGCCCCTGAAGGCAATATAGGATGAAAATAGAAATAGGCTCAAAAATTACCTTGGATAAACTCAAACTTATACGTCTATGACAGAGGGTTTCCTTTGTAATAGGTAAGCTCAGCACACTTGACACTTGACGGAGAAGACATCCTTACTCCCACTCTGAGACGCTGCTGCTGCTACTGTTGCTATTATCCTTCATTTACTGAATGCTAGGCAATTACGAAAAAGTTTATATACACTATCTTATTTAATTCTCACAGGTCCACTGTATTAAGTATACCTGTAACTGTCACAGGTGGTGACAGACACAGGATGAAGGCCAACAAGCTGAGGATACAGAGCAAAAATGTATACAGACTTGGGCCCCAGAATCAATACCAGACATCACTCACCTATAGATAGATTTCTTCCTCTTTTTAAAACATATTTTCATTGAAGCATAATGTACATACAGAGAAGACACCAAACATAAGAGTACAGCTCAAAAAATCTCACAAAATGTTCGTACACAAGAAAGCAGAACCCAGATCAAGAACAGAACGTGACCAGCATCCCAATGTCCTCCCACACCATATCCTCTTTCATTCTTTACCTCCACAAGGATAACCCCTTCCTGCTTCTGATACCAGTGATTAATTTGGCCCGATTTTATACTTTATATAAATGAGACTCTACAGTGTGAATTATTTGGTGTCTTATCTTATTCACTCAATATTATGTTTGTGAGATATTTTCCCTATTTGTATATGTACTTGTGGTTCATTTGCTTTCATTACCTTATGGTATCCATATGTGAATAGATCACAATTTATTGATTCTACCTTGGTGAGCATTTGTACTATCCAGTTTTGGGTTATTATCCAAGAACATTCTTAAACAATCTAATAACAAGCACATTTCTGTTGGGTATATACCTAAGAGTAGAATTGCTGGGTCTTAGAAGATGCACAGCTAAACCGTTTTCCAAAGTGGTTGTACCAGACATCGTTTCATGTGAAAAAAAAAAGCTGTATTTGGTAAACGTAATATAAGGTGGGTTTTCAGTAATTTGCAACTGAATGCATTCCTAACCAATAGAGCTTTCTTGGTGTTTTAAAATATTTTTTAATTAAGTTGAAAATCAATTAAATAGTTTCAGTTCAAACAAATATCACTTGGAAACAACATAAAAACTACATTGCTAGCTTATTTTAAAATATTAAAAGATCCCACAAGATAGAACACATTTCTGTATGGAAATAATAGGCTGGACTTGGAAATCATAATTGTCAACACTTATACAGTGCTCAATATATGCCAGAAACATTCTAAGTGCTTTAGCTATATTATCTCATTTAGTTTCCCCAACAATCCTCCAGGGCAGATATTGGTGATATTCCCATTTTACAGAAAGGGAACTGAGACACAGAGAGATCAGATATTCAGCCTGTGACCACAGAGTAAGAAATGGTGGAACCAGGACTTGAACTCAGACTGTTTGGTTCCAGAATCTGAACTCTTAACCACTACACACCACCATTAGAAGGTCATGCATGTTCCAGTTCACCAGTCTTCCCCATCACTTTACCATCTAAGATCCACTTCTGTTCTCATTTAAGTCAACCTGCCAGGGCTCTGTAGACATTTGAATTTGCAATCTTTGCATTACGTATTTTGTGAGGGAAAGAAAACCCAGCCTATTAATTCAGAATTCTCCCCTTAACCTCCCAGGATACTTATCACACCATGAAATTACTAACCCCTGGAATTTAAAATAATTCCATACATTTACCCAGGTGCAATCATTTTGCAATTCTTACCATCATTCATTATAGTAAATTACCCACATCCTTAAAATTCCTGTGGACTTTAAAGAACTATTTTCTTTTAGTCAATAGTTTAACAAACAATTGTGTTACTATACGCTAACTTCAGCACTTTTTGGCAGGCTCTTTAGGCCTGGAAGCTCAAAGATGCTGACAGAATGAGGCAAAGGGAAGTATTAAGAGGCATGGGAGCAGCCAGCAAAACGGTGCAGAGTGAAGTGATAGGATTTGGAGGAAAGCAGAAGTCATCAGAGAAGAGAAAATTACCTGAGCAGAGACAAGTTATCTAGAAGAGTCTTGAAAGCAGGCAGCAAGTGCTGAGGGGAATATTTTCACTTAGTTTGAAAGCTCTGAGAGAAGAGAAAAGAAGATAGGGCATGAGTAACACACCATTTGGGTGGATAAGTAACTGAGAAATTCATTTTCCAATTGGAATTGGAGGTAAGGGAAGTGGTTCCTGGAAAGCAAAGGAAAGTTTCAAGGAATGTGGAGAAAAAGAAAAAGAAGAGAAAAGATTCCTAGTGGTCAGTGACTGCTCTTCTGGTCACAATACCTCTCCCAGTCTGGGTAGTTCTACAGAATTCATCCCACCCATACATCCTGAAATTGTCATGTGGCCCAAGCATGACCAGTGAACATACTAGTATTTCATTTTGCGAACTACACTGATTAGTTCAATGATGGCCATGCAATTCAAGCCAAGCAATGCAATTTAATCCTGTGACTTCCACTGGAACTATGGGGAAAGATAAGCCCTTGCAGATATTTTTAGCTATTAATAGAAAGAGGATAGATTCTTGAAGTATCTGGGAGCCTCATATGGGGAACATCTTAAAAATGCTGTTACTACAGATAAAATAAGAAAATCCTATATAATAAAAGCCTAATATGCTAAGTGTCTGGTCAACTGGTTGGCTGTTCAACCAATCAACACGTAATATGCTAATGATATGCTAAGGCCGCTCAACCGCTTGCTACGACTTGCACTGACCACCAGGGGGCAGATAGTCAACCACTCAACCAGTTGCTATGAGGTGCACTGACCACCAAGTAGGTTAGCTTGCTGCTGGGGTCTGGCCGATCAGGACTGAGTGAGATGGGCCAGACACGCCCTGAAGCCCCCCCCATGGCCCCTCCCCAGCTGGCCAACCTCCACGTCTCTCCCCGGCCTGGATCATGCACCAGTGGGGTCCTTCGGCCTGGCCTGTACCCTCTCGCAATCTGAGACCCCTTGGGGGATGTCGGAGAGCTGCTTTCGGCCCGATCCCGCAGGCCAGGCTGAGGGAACCCCACTGGTGCATGAATTCGTGTACTGGGCCCCTAGTTGAGTTATAATGACTTGATATGGTTCAAGCCCCTGGACCCAGCTGTACCTGAAGTTCTGGATTTTTCTATCATGAGAACCTATACGTTCCTTTTTTGTGCTAAAGTCACTTTGAGTTAAATTTCTGTCACAACAACAATAACAAAATCTTGATTTGTTTCTTTATACTAAAATTATAATCCAGGGGAGAGATCCAAGATGGCGGCGTAGGTAAACACCTAAACTGCTGCCTCGCACAACAATTTCAAAACTACAACTAAAAGACAGAACGTCTATCACCCAGAACCATGGGAAAGCTGGCTGAGTGAAAGTTCTACAACTAGAAGGAAAGAGCAAACAGCATTGAGGGGTGCACAAGCGCTGAAAAGCTGAGGTACGGAGACGCGCGAATCGGGCTGGCGACGGGCATCTGGGAGCGCTGCTGTTTTCAACCCGAAGGGAGATAAGCTCCCGATTACTCCGAACTCGTTTCTGGGGAGACAAGGGGGACCCAAACTCCTACGGGGAGAAACTGGACTGTCTGCCGTGGGGTCGGAAAGTGAGGGAGGCTTGCTTGCAGGGCTGCGCGCAGGAACAATTGTTTATTGTGCTGGGGCGCGGGACGCGGGAACATGGTCGGAGAGGCAAAGCCAGCTTACTGGCAGCCATTGCTGTTTGCCACGCCCTAGCCTAGTCACGCCCTGAGACCCCGCCCTGCACAATCTACGAACCCACCCAAGCTCCAAACAGCGGCTTTAGCATATGAATGGCCTGCCCTATCGCAGCTTAACCTAGCAAACTTACAGCCCCGGTCAGACAGCTCCAAAACCTCCAAACCCCAAGCAAAGAGGAGAAAACTGTAGTTCTTGCTATAGCTCCTGCTGGGTGGCCTCAGACAGTAGCTGACCTGCACCCCATTGGAGATCCAGAAGCCAGTGTACCTAGTGGTCAGTGTGAGACACCAGATTTCAACTCCTCACATCCATAAGTGATACATTCAAGAGGCAGACTCAGTGAGCACCAAAGCCCCACTGAAACAAGTCCTGCACCAAAAGCGTGTCCCCAGCGCAGCAGTTCTTCCATTATAGACACAGCGGGTCCTCACAGCCAATTGGCCTGGAGGTCAATTCCTCCCAGTGTACCAACAGCAATCAAGGCTTAACTACACCAAGACTTTGCACTCAGCCCACAAAGGGGTGTACCAAAGGCGTCCACCTCAGGTGATTGGGGAGGCTGAGCTACTGGCCCCTATAGGTCACCTACCACACAAAGCCACTCCATCAACACAAGGAAGTAGCAAAATGCGGAGACAAAGAAACATGTCACGAATGAGAGAAATGGAGGAAAGCAAACTAATGGACGACATAGAGTTCAGAACCACATTTATAAGGTTACTCAAGATTCTTCTAAAAACCGCTGAGAAATTTGATGAGACCTCCAAGGACCTTAGTGAGACCTTCAAGGGCCTTAAGGAGAATGCCAAAAGAATGGAAAAGGACCAGTCAGAAATTAAGCATACACTGTCTGAAATAAAGAATATACAGAAATTCAACTGTAGATCAAAGGACCCCAAGAATCAAACCAAAGATCTGAAATATGAGGAAACAAAAAACACCCAACCAGAAAAACAAAAAGAAAAAATCCAAAAATGTGAAGATAGTGTAAGGAGCCTCTGGGACAACTTTAAGCGTACCAACATCCGAATTTTTGGGGTGCCAGAAGAAGAGAAGGAACAAAATATTGAAAACCTATTAGAAGAAATAATGACAGAAAACTTCCCCTACCTGGTGAAAGAAATAGACTTACAAGTTCAGGAAGCACACAGAACCCCATACAAGAGGAATCCTAAGAGGACCACACCAAGACACATCATAATTAAAATGCCAAGGGCAAAAGACAAAGAGAGAATCTTGAAAGCAGCAAGAGAAAAATGGTTAGTTACCTACAGGGGAGCACCCATACGACTGTCAGCTGATTTCTCGGCAGAAACTATGCAGGCCAGAAGGGAGTGGCAAGAAATATTTGAAGTGATGAACAGCAAGAACCTACAACCAAGATTACTCTACCCAGCAAAGCTATCATTCAGAGTTGAAGGTCAGATAAAGAGCTTCACAGACAAGAAAAAGCTAAAGGAGTTCATCACCACCAAACCAGAATTACATGAAATGCTGAAGGGTGTTCTTTAAGGAGAGGAAGAAGAAGAAAAAGGTAAAGATAAAAATTATGAACAACAAAATAACATCAAATACATACCTACCAACAAGTGAATCTAAAAATCAAGTGAATAAAAAATCTGAAGAACAGAATGGACTGGTGAATATAATAGAATCAGGGACATAGAAAGGGAGTGGACTGACAATTCTCAGGGGGGAGAGGGTGTGAGGGGTGCTGGAAGAGACTGGACAAAAAGCTTACACCTATGGATGAAGACAGTGGCGGGGGGTAAGGGCATGGGGTGGGGTGGGGAATCAGGTGGAGGGGAGCTAGGGGGAAAAAAAGAGGAACACCTGTAATAATCTGAACAATAAAGATTTATTTTAAAAAAATAAATAATAAAAAAAAATAAAAAAGTAAAATTATAATCCACAGTGAATAGACTGAGGCATGATAGATATAAACCCTTAATAATTAAGAGAGAAAACTAGAGCCCCTCTTGGTACCTTATCAATATGTGGAAGCTGTGTGGGCTGAATGAGCCCTGGTGGTTACTCTCTGGACAGTTTGAATAGTCAGGTCCCTATTTTTTAAAGGGCAGGGTCTCTATTGTGTGGAAGATGTGATTGAGAAAGGGCATGGTGGGGGGGGGGGTGGAAATAAAGGCAATTGCTCTAGACCAGGGGTGGGCAAACTTTTTTACTCAAGGGCCACAATGGGTTCTTAAACTGGATCGGAGGGCTGGAACAAAAGCATGGATGGAGTGTTTGTGTGAACTAATATAAATTCAAAGTAAACATCATTACATAAAAGGGTATGGTCTTTTTTTATTATTATTTCAATAGTTTTATTCATTTCAAACATTTTAACAAGAAGAATGTAAACACTAATTATTATAATTTGAAACTTCAAAAAATGGAGGAATCATAGCACAATAACATACCTTATATTGAAGATGGCAAAGGCAAAATAAAATTGCCTAACAAAGGAAAGGTACAAAAGCCTTTCAAATTAAACTTAAATATAATAAAATAATTTAAAACTAAAACAAATAGAAAAGAACAAAATGTGTAAACAGTAAATTAAACATTTTCTTTAGTGCAACTTCCAAATTATGCCTGGGACGTAGATGTAGATGGCAATGTAGACTGGGTTGAAAGGTTTTTGGTCTTTAAAACATCAACTTCAGTAGGAACAGTGTTGTTGGTCTTTTTTTTAGCTAATGCTCTGATACTGTGCTCTCCAGGGGCGTGTCTCCCTACATCACCACGATAACGTGTCTCCGCATTCCCAGGGTGATGTCGGGGGGACGTGTCCGCGGGCATTACAAGGAGCCTCTGGAAGACTGAGAGGTTGTTCCTTCTACTGAATGGGCGGATATAAATCCACCCACTCAGAAGAAGGAGCTTCGGCCGTGTTTCCCGATGTTGCCATGTTAACACTGCTGCTGGTGAAGGAGCGGAGGGGAGAGCAAGAGAACCCTCCGCCCTTTCAGCTCCGCGGGCCGGATAGAACAGCCGAAAGGGCCAGATCCGGCCCCCGGGTCGTAGTTTGCCCACTGCTGCTCTAGACATAAGACTTCATGCTTTAGATGCAACAGCTTTGTCTTTCGGGGGATGGTGACATACATTTCTGTTGGTGTTATGCCAGCCATCTCCTGAGTGGGTACTCTGGCCCACTTAATCAATGACTTTTCTTGGGATTTCTTTTACTTTTTATTGTTTCTCAAGGCCTTTGTCATTATTTCCTTCTTCCCACCTTCCTCTTCCTTTGATTCTATTTCCATTTTTATATATTTTCCAGTCTTCTCTTCCTCAAGTGAGTTCAAAAGAGGAACTTGAGATTGTCATCATTAATCATTTGGTATTTAATTGGGTTTTGATTAATATCTGTGGATTAAGGTCACATCCTTCACTTAGAATTTCTGACGGAGTGATGAAGGTGTATATAATTCTAACCCCAAGCCGCAAACTAAAATACTATGGACTAGGACAAATCACCTGTCAACATTATGATAATCTTCAACTCCAAAACTGAACAGACAGGTTTCTCAAGTGGTATAGACAGCTTTAATTTAATCACCAGGAAAGGGTCTTGGGTGAGCACTGACTTCCACAACTGAATCTTTGAATTAAAAGCCATATATATGTGTGGGTGTGCGTGCGTGTGCATGTGCAGGTGTGTGTGTGTGTGTGTGTGTTATAATGTTTTAAGAGCTTGAGAGTATGGGGTACCATTGTATTTTCTCATAGTAATCCAAAAGTTTTGAGAGAATATCTTTCCTGGTAGTTTTTAGCTTTACCCGACTCGGATAAGCCTTACTCATTCCACTTCTGGATGACAGTATCATTACTGCAATGTTGGGACACAGCTCCCACTGTAATAAGAGTTTATAGAATCTCCTTGATTGTTAGCTACATGTCAGTGTAACTATTGACATCCAAAGATTTTGGAAGCAATGAAATGCTTTTTCAACATACTTGTTTACAGACATTTTTAGTCTCTTTTCATTGGTTTCCTCAAAAATCAGAGCTAAACTTGAGTCAGCAATCTTTCCTTTCCATGTCCCTCCCCTCCGCCACCTCTCCATCCATCCCTCATTCTCTCAATCTCTCTCCTCCAACCCACCTTTTTCTTTCAACATTTATTGAAGGCCTATTGTAGGCCAGCATTGTCAACTCTGAAATGACATTAAAAAGTCCCTTACAGTTCCGTTTCAGCCACTATTGTTCTCTATTATTTCACTTAATTCACTGAGGGAATGGTTTTTAATTTCATCGTTGGAAATTTCCTTAGCTTCTGATTTCCCCAGGGGATTGTGTAAAGTAAGAAAAAAAATTACTACTCTTATTTCCCCTCTTAAGATCTTAGTGTGTTTGAGGGCCGATACACATCACTGAAGTTTGCTATTAACATTAAGTTAGTTAATTATGGCAAACACGTAGTCGGCATGCTGTGATGATGGAAGAGAAAAAGAATAGCCCATCAGTCAGAGGAGCTGCTAAATGATTTTGCCATAATCTGGGGATATTGAAATGGATGGTTCTCAGCCCATCGACTAACAGCATCCACTCTTACTGAGACAGGAGCTAGAGTTTTAAGGACATGAAATCCAAAGGATCTGGGGTAGGTTGCACAGGTCACACTTGAACCAAGAATTATTTCCATATCCTATACTTACCCCAGGACAAACGTGCCCCATGACACAATCTACCATTGGTGCCCCACGTCTTTTCTGAACATTCCATTCCTAACAGACACCTTTGGCGTTGTCTCTGAAAGTTCTGACATTACCACCTGAGTTATGAGTGGCCCTAGTTAGGTACGCTCAAATGTCTCAGCCTCTGCCTCCACCACCAGGCCACAGGAGGAGCCCAGGCATTTTCCTGTAATTCTTGGGACACAGAGAACTTCAAAATGCTGGGAAGTTCTGGACTCTGGACTCCCCTATCCCTGCTGCAAAACAAGTCATTCTCCTATAGGTGGAAGGCACCCACCTAGGCACATGACTGGCATCAGGTGGCAGAGTTTCAGCCCCAAACCCCTTGACTGTTGAGATCCTGGCCTGTTTTGAATTGTTAGCCTGGAGTATCAGAGAACAATTGGAAGACATGTCAGATGGAAACCCACTCTCCTTTAGGCTTCTGGACTACCAATTTCCTTTCACTTCATTTCATGCAAATGAGTGTACTCAGAGCTTCCTTAACTGTTGAGAGAGATTTGTAACCCCACCATACCTGCAGGTCAGCACCACGGAAGGCCCACAACGGTCACTGTGAACATTGTCCTAAAGGTTTTCCGGTCTCTTCCAAAATGCAGTAAACAGTCCCTCTATCTGAAAGTGTGTCTTTGTCATCATCTCACTCTCTGTCTCCTTAGTAAGAGTGCCAGAGCCTGGAGCAGTTAGCGTTTCCAACCTGACCTCTTCCAGCGATGCTCCTTCTTAAAATGACCATGTATCACTTTCTCTGAATTAAACTGAATGTTAAAAACAACAGAGAGGCTTTAGAGTGAACAGGATGACAGTACTTCACCCAGAGACAGAAGGTGTTCAAATGTTCTCCAGTTGTGCACCCGGACATTCCTTCCCCCTCACCCCTCTGGGAAGCCCAGAGCTGTGTCTCCCAGGCTCACCGTGCTGTGTTTAACACATAGTTACCCTCTCAGGGCTCCTAAACAAGTATCTAGTCTTGTTTCAAAACAAAGTCAGCCCGACTGGACCCCCTTGTCAGTCTAAACTGATTAGATCTTATCTATTTCCCAGCTGCTAGAGGTCCAGGTAGTGGTTATTTGTGTAGAAATTTGGCAAATGTCAGACGAACCCAGTGATGCTTGTCTGTAGCCCTGTTCACAAAATATGGCGGCAAAAGGGTGGTATGAATATTTCCCAGCTCCTTCTAAGAGGCTTAGGCAACAAGGTCCTGTAATGCATGAGCTGGAGTGAAATGGTGGCAAGAGCCGTCTCACTGAATTCTGAATGCTTCAGGAAGTAGAGTATTGCTTATTTCAGTGGGATGACTGTTTGCTCCACAAACTCAGGGTGCAAATGTGTTCACAGTTCTTTCGCTTCCCTCATTATGAGTACACACACAATCAGTTCTCAAGTCAAAACCTAGACTTTTTCCCCCGGCTTTATTGAGATACTAGAGGCCCGATGCACAAAATTCATGCAAGGGACTCAGCCCTCGCAGCAGCAGCGGCTTGCCTCAGCCCTCACAGCCCCTGCTTCGTCCAGAAGGTCGTCTGGAAGGTTGTCTAGCTGTCCAATCTAATTAGCATATTACACTTTTATTATTATAGATTATTGACATATGACATATGTAAGTTTAAGGTATACAATGTTATGATTTGGTACATGTGTAAACATATATATTATAAAATGATTAGCACAAAATTAGTTAACACCTTCATCCCCTCACATAATTCCCATTTTTTAGTGATAACATTTAAGATCTACTTTTAACAACTTTCAAGTGTATAATATTTTGTTAATTATTGTTACCATGTTGTACATTAAATCCCTAGAGTTTATTCATCTTATATCTGGAAGTTGGTACTCTTTGACTAGCATCTCCCCATTTCCTTTACCCACCCTCAGCACCCTCAGATCCTGGTAATCACCATTCTACTCTCTATTTCTTCAAGTTCAGCTTTTTTAGATTCCACACATAAGTGAGAAATACAGTATTTGCCTTTCTCTGTGTGACTAATTTCAATTAGTATAATGTCCTCAACTTGTACCCTTGTGGTCACAAAATGCAGGATTTCCTTCTTTTTTGTGGCTGAACACCATTCTATCCCATATAATAAAGAGGTAATATGCAAATTGACCATCACACCCTTGCACAAGATGGCCAACCCCATGTGGTCACAAGATGGCTGCCACAAGATGGCCAGCAGGGGAAGGCAGTTGTGAGCAATCAGGCTAGCAGGAGAGAGCAGTTAGGGGTGACCAGGCCACCAGGAGAGGGCAGTTGGGGGGGACCAGGCCTGCAGGGGAGGGCTATTGGGGGCAATCGGGCCAGCAGGGGAGCAGTTAGGTGTCAATCAGGCTGGCAGGGGAGTGGTTAGGGGGTGATCAGGCTGGCAGGCAGGCGAGCGGTTGGGATTGTGAGAGGGATGTCCAACTGCCGGCAGTCAGACATCCCCCAAGGGGTCCCAGATTGGAGATGGTGCAGGCTGGGCTGAGGTACAACCTCCCTCCCCACCCCCCACCCCCCCCCCCACCCCCAGTGCATGAAATTCGTGTACCGGGCCTCTAGTTGTGTATAAAACCATTTTTTCTTGATTAATTAATCCATTGATGGACACTTAGGTTGTTTCCCTGTCTTGGCTACTGTCAATATAACTGTGAATATTGAAGTGAACATGGATGGAGATGCAGATATCTCTTCAAGATAGTAATTTCATTTCCTGCTGATATATACCCAGAAATGGGATTGCAGAATCATGGTAGCTTTATTTTTAATTTTTGAGAAACCTTCGTACTATTTTCCATAGTGGCTATATCAATTTACATTGCTACAAACAGTGCCCAAGTGTTCCCTTTTCTCCACAGCCTTACCATGAGTTTTAAGACAACGTTTGTTGTCTCCAGTCTTTCTCATAGGAGCCTTCTGACAGATGTGAGGTGATAACCTCTCTTAGATTTTGGTTCCTATTGTCCCAATGATCAGTGATGTTGAATATCTTTCCATTTACCTTTCGCCCATTTGTGTCTCCTTTGGAAAAATGTCTATTCCAGTTCTTTTCCTATTTTTTTATTCAATTGTTTGTTTTTTTGTTTGTTTTTTTGTTTTTTTGCTACTGAGTTGTATAAGTTTCTTATATAATTTGGGTGTTAACCCCTTATTGGATAGATGATTTGCCAATATTTTCTCCCATTCCACAGGTTGCCTTTTTATTTTGCTGATTGTTTCTTTTGCTGTACAGAAGCTTATATAGTTCCTCTTACTTATTTTTGCTCTGTTGCTTGTGCATTTGGTGTCATATTAAAAAAATCAATGTCAAGGAGTTTTTCTTTATGTGTTTTTCCCCCCATTAGTTTTACAGTTGCAGGTCTTACATTCAAGTCTTTAACTTATTTCTAGTTAATTTTTTTGTGAGTGGTGTGTTAATTTCCACACATTTGTGAATTTTCCAGTTTTCCTCCAGATATTGATTTCTAATTTCAAACCATCGTGGTCAGAAAAGGTACTTGATAAAATTTTAATCTTACATTTGCTAAGCCTTATTTTGTGAGTTAATATGAATGCATCCTAAAGAATATCTGTGGGCACTTAAAAATATATATATTCTGCTGATTTTGGGTGGAATGTCCATTTGTATTAGATGTAGTTCAAGTCCAGTGTTTCCTTATTGAATTTATATCTGAATGATCTGTCCATTGTTGAAAGTGGGGTATTAAAGTCCCTAATAGTATTGTGTTGTTGTCTATTTCTCCTTTCAGATATGTTGGTATTTGCTTAATATGTCTAGGTGCTCTGATGTTGGATGCATATATGTACTAGTATACAATTGTTATATCCTCCTAATGAAGTGACCACTTTATCACAATATAGTAACCTTCATTGTTGCTTGTAACTAGTTTTGACTTAAAGTCCATTTTTTTAATTTTTATTTTTTAATTACAGTTAACATTCAGCATTATATTAGTTTCACATGGATAGCATAGTGGTTAAACATTTATATAACTTACAAATTAATCACCCCAATAAGTCTAATGCCCCCTGACACCATACATAGTTATTACAATATTATTAAAGTCTATTTTAAGACCTAGACATTTGGTTGTTGTTTTCAATGTTGTTTATTTGGACTTCAGGTCCAGATGATTCTATTGATTATATTCCGCTGTTCATGGCCCACTGGCAACATTGGTTGGATTTGTTTTTTTCAAATCCTAATACTCAAAGAAGTGTCTTTTATTACTATTTTCTTCTTAGAACCTCCATTCCACCTGACTATTTATTGATTTGCAAGATAATCAAATTCCCAGAGGAGAAATATCTGAACACAGAGCAAAGGAATTCTTTGTTCTCAAAGACTAAATCATAGGACAAGGTACTTAAGTAGACTCTGAATCTAAAGGGGAAAAAAACTATGGTATACTCTGAAAAACTGTAATGCAAATTTCCTCTTGTTTTAACAACCATGCTGACATTATGAATCTTTTGCTTCTCATAGCTTGTACCATGTCACCTTTTGTCCTTATTGAAATGAATAATGTAAATCTGATCATACTCTGTCTAATGTCAATGGTACCTTTAAATGAGTCCTGAGGAGCAGAAACAAGAGATCCCGGGCCTTGTTAGTAGCAACCGTGCAGCTCCTTTTCATCCTTTCGAACTCATACCAAATATACACTGAGTGGCCAGATTATTATGATCTCTGAATGCATAATTATCTGGCCACTCAGTGTGTGTGTGTGTGTGTGTGTGTGTGTGTGTGTGTGTGTGTGTACCCCCCCCCACACACACACACATACACACACACATATATTAGAGGCCCAGTGCATGAATTCGTACATGGGTGGGGTCTGGCCAGCCTGGCCAGGGGGAGGGGACATGGGCGGTTGGCTGGCCTGCCTGCTGGTCAAACTCCTGGTTGAGGAGACAATTTGCATATTAGCCTTTTATTATATAGGATATACACTGAGTGGCCAGATTATTATGCATTCAGAGATCATAATAATCTGGCCACTCAGTGTATTTGGAACAACTTTTAGATGAGCTGGATGCATTCTCTCTTCCCATAGCAAACAAGAAGATCATTCATCATTCTATTCTTTGATGATGGCATAGTCTTACTCTCTCTCTTTTTTTTAATTTGTTGAAAGTATTACATATGTCCCCCTCTCATTCCCCACTGACCCCTCCACCCTGCACCTCCCCCACCTCCAGACCTTCACCACACTATTATCTGTGTCCATGGTAGCCATCATCTTAAAGCAAATAATGGCATCAACTAACTGCTTTCAAAAAGAAAAGCCCAAAATTAACTGTGCCAAATTCAAAATAATTGCCATGGGCTTCAGTTTATAGACTGTGCAACCTTGTTATTTAATTTAGTTATCAGAGATATTTTACTTTTCCACCAAAGCTGCTTTCTGAGAAAAATGTTGGCACTGTTTGCATAGGCACCTGAAACCTACCCAGGGTAAAAATGAAAAGACTTTCTATATCAAGCTCCTGTTTTTATAATAAAACCTTGGCTTTGCCATCAGCACGCCAGACACCTAATGCCGTGGTCGGCAAACTGCGGCTCGCGAGCCACATACGGCTCTTTGGCCCCTTGAGTGTGGCTCTTCCACAAAATACCACGGCCTGGGCGAGTCTGTTTTGAAGAAGTGGCGTTAGAAGAAGTTTAAGTGTAAAAAATTTGGCTCTCAAAAGAAGTTTCAATCGTTGTACTGTTGATATTTGGCTCTGTTGACTAATGAGTTTGCCGACCACTGACCTAATGTACACCAACCTTCTAATATCAACAAAATGGAAGATCTATGCTTCAGATCTCAAATTACCTGCCATCCATTGTTGGTTAATTATCTGAGACAATTGATCATTGAATGTTCTATGAAGTATAGCTAACAATTTATTTATTTAGACTAAATTCCCCTCAAGCCTAAATTCTATCCTCATGCCACGTCAAAAACTAGCCAATAACATCACTATGACAGATTTCTTCAACCTATCTATGAGAAAACCTTAACAAAGCCATGACTTAAATTCTCCCCCTTGGTATCTATCAAGGATATACCTGAAAATGTTCCATGGGAAAATGTTTCCATATTGCAAATAAAATTGAAGATATTTAAATATACCATGTTAATTGAATATCTCTATGACATATAAATTCATTTGAGAATTTAATGATAGGAAAAAATTTGTATATTTAATTTAATAGGAAATGAAGTCTACCTCAAGTAATTATATTTTTTTACCTTGGATTCCATGGGACTTAGAGCTATGTTTTGGATCAATTGTAGTAGTTTTGCTTAGCCTAATTTTTTACAACACAATTATAATCCACCTATTGCTTGGCTCTTATTCTTTTGCTATATTTTAGTGGTTTATAGCAATTTAGTCTATGTTCTAAATCATTTCAAATCTTTTGGGCAATAGATAAAATCTATTTTATCTATTGCCCAATGGTAAGTGAATAAATTGTACACAATTTTTATTTCACCATTCTAGGAATTTGATACAGTATAGCTATAGGTGAAGAGAAAATAAAACTGTCATAAAAAACAGGGTTGGAGGCGGGGGAGAGAAGGCATAGATAGAGAGTAACAGGGGAGAGGTAGCTTTTCTGCCTAAGAGGAATAGTGGAAAGAAATAGTCTGATCTATGAAGCCCACTTATTTTCTAAAATGGATTAGAATTTGCACCTACTCTGGATACTGAGCAGTTAAATCTCCGACTGCTGCTTTGGACAAATGGTTAGCGATTTTTTTTTTTTTTTTTTTAATGGTGTATGTTTTTTGCTAGCTTGCTTGCTTGTTTGGGGGGTATTTTTTCTTTTCTCTTTCCTCATTTCACCCAGGGTCTCTCCCTAGGCTTGTCCTTTCTAAGCACTCTTGAGACCACGAGTACCAATGTGCTCAGTGGAGACTGCCATCAGCCCATCAGTTCCCTCGCTGCCTTTTGTGCCAAACTCCTCTCTCTGACTTGTAATTCCCAGGGCAGAGCGAATTGGCTGATGGTAAGTGTCCCTGATGTCCCTTCCACCACTTCAGCTGTGGAGTTGGGCTGTTGCCAGTCAACAAACAGGAAGACAGGCTCAGCTGTTTCAGTCAGAGAGACCCACCCTTTTTAAATAAAACCTGTTGGGGTGACTAGCAGAAGACTCACAGGTGCTCTGTCAGGGAAGGGTCACACTCGGAGAGAAATATCAGGCCACAGAGAGAAATGTATATGCTCCCTTGACTTCACCCATTACAGAATGAGATCTGAGAGACAAGTTTAAGGGAAAAGATTGCAATTAGACTTTTAAAAATTGGCAAATAAGTTGACTGATTTCGTAGTATAACTGTAGTTGTAATATTGTACAGCTGAAAAGATACCCACAATAATAAAATTCAGATTATATTAAGTGACCGAGTTCTGTGGGTATATGGAAACATTCATTTTCCTGCATAAAAAAGTCACAGTTTCATCAAATTTATAAAGAGGTCAACAACTTTTTTTTAAAAGGTCCAGAACCCCTCACTGATCTAATCCAGTGTCCTCATTTCATAGAGTTTATCCAATCATAACCACTCAAGTTACTGTGCTGAAGCACAGTTGCCAGGTGAGGGGCTAGGAAAGATCAATAGCAGGAAAGGAAGTTTTCTAATATGTATATAAATAGAAAAAATAGATAGTAGATAGATAAATAGATAGATAGATAGATAGATAGAAAGATAGATATAGATATATAGATTTAAATATAGATATGTAAAATTCATATACCGTGAAAGGTAAAAATAACATAAAAGAACAACAACAAAAAAAGGTTGCACCATATAGATCAGTAAATACATAATTTTTCTGATCAAAATATTTCAGGCATAATAATATTTAATGATCATTTTATTAGTTTAGGAGTACAATTTCTCCAGAGGCACTGTATCATTTACAATAGCAAAACCTGCAAATAGGATATGCTGACACCAGTTAGTAATAAGTCTGGATTCTTTTGAATGTTCCTCTCACCAAGACCTCATGGGTGATTCAACACCCTACTCAATCAGTTCCTTGATTTACACAGTGCCAATAAACATCTCCTCCACCTTTTCTCAGCCACCTCCTTCCAAGGCCACAGCTCTAGATTTTGTCATCATCCAGAATACCTGTTTCTGACAGCTTTCATTTAAAGTTCTTATCCTGGTAATTACTTTTATTCTCTCTGTTAGTTTACACTTTGACCCCTCTACTTCCTTGACACTTCTATTCCCCCCATACTCAGCACCTCTGTTTGTTTTCATTGCTTTGTCTTTCCTCAGCTCTCTTGTCTCATTGTCCAATTCAACCACCTGACCATGTTTTGGCTGAACCAACTGCTCACATTCTCTGCTTCTGTGTTAGTCTGTATTAAACTATTAGTCTGTATTAGAAACAGAACTAATTATATACGTGTGTATTCTATATTCCATTTATATAGAATTATACATGTAATTCCATATATAATATATATTATGTATTCTATATATAGAAGTCTATATAGATATATAGAATTAATAAATACAAAGACTTCTATACATAATATATAGGATTTATATGTAATTATATATTTATGTAGAATTCTATATAATTATAAAGAATTATATTCCACCTATATTTATATGTGTATATCTCTATATATCCATCTACAGAGAGAGAGAGAAAGATTTACTTTACTTATGGAATTGGCTCATGCAATTATGGAGGCTGAGAATTCCCAAGATCTCTAGTCCCAAGTTCTGGAGAGCCAGAAAAGCCAATGGTGCAAGTTCCAGTTTGAGTCCAAGTCTGAAGGCAGGAGAAGACTGATGTCCCAGCTCAAAGACAGGCAGGCAGAGAGAAAGAATTCTTTTTTAATCAGAATTCTTTCTTTTATGCTATTCAGGCCCTTAAAGAATTGGATGATTGTTTTATTTTTTAAAGTATTTTAACAGTTTTATTGAGGTATGATTGATATATAAGAAAGTATACATATTTAAAGTGTACAATTTGAATAACTTTTACATATGTATACATACACCCATGAAACCATCATCACAATGAAGATAATAAACACATTTATCACCCCCAAGTGTTTCTTTGTATTCCTTTGTCATCCCTCCCTCTAACCCAGTGGTTCTCAACCTTTCTAATGCTGTGACCCTTTAATACAGTTCCTCATGTTGTGGTGACCCCCAACCATAAAATTATTTTTGTTGCTACTTCATGACTGTAATTTTGCTACTGTTATGAATCGTAATGTAAATATCTGTGTTTTCCGACGGTCTTAGGCTCTACAGCATCAGTTCTCAACCCACAGGTTGAGAACCGCTAGCAGGGTCTCCTAAGAAGGTCGGAAAACACAGATATTTACATTACGATTCATAACAGTAGCAAAATTACAGTTATGAAGTAGCAACAAAAATAATTTTATGGTTGGGGGTCACCACAACATGAGGAACTGTATTAAAGGTTCGTGGCATTAGAAAGGTTGAGAACCACTGCAACCCCTTCACTACATCACTCCCCATCAGTCCTTAGGCAACTATGATCTGCTTTCCATCACTAAAAACTCATTTGGACTTTTTAATAAATAAAATAATATAGCATATACTCTTTTTAATGACTTTTCAGTTATAATTTTGAGATTCATCTATGTTATTGCATATATCAATTGAATTAATTCCTTTTTGTTGCTGAGTAGTATTTCATTGTAGTATAGATATACTAGATTTGTTTAATCACTCACCTGTTGATAAACATTTGGGTTGTTTCTAGTTTGGAGCTATTACATATAAATCTGATATATATAAATACAAGTCTTTATATAGACATACATCTTCAGTAAATACCTATAAGTCAATATCTGGATCATATGGTAGGTATATGTTTAACTTTTTAAGGAATTGCCAAACTGTTTTTCAAAGTAGTTGTACCATTTTTCAGCCCCACCAGCAGTATGTGGTGTATGAAAGTGCCAGTTGCTCCACATCTTCCCCAGCACATGGTATGATCAGTCTTAAATTTAGCCATTCTAATGGGTGTACAGTAGCATCTTCTTGAAGTTTTAATTTACATTTCCTTGACTAATGACGAGCAAATTTTCATGTAAATATTTGTCATCTATATATCTTCTTTGGTGAAGTAACTTTTCAAATTTTTGCCCATTTTTAATATGTATTTTTTATTATTACTGTGTTTTAAAAATTCTTTATATATTCTGGATCTAAGTTGTTGTTGTTTTTTACTAAATATGTCACTTTCAAGTATTTTCTCCAAATCTGTGGCTTGTCTTTCCATTATTTTTATGAACTTCTTAATTTTGATGAAATTTCTTTCCAAGTTTTTGATTTGGATACAATCCATCCAATATGTCTATTTTTTTTATGGCTTGGGCTCTTGGTATTGTATCTAAGAAATCTTTGTCTAAGTTTATAGACATTTTCTTTTACAGTGTTAGGTGTTACAGTTAGATCTAAAATCAATTCTGAGATAATTTTTATATGGTATAAGTTATGATCAAAGTGGGGTGTTTTTTTGCATATGGTTGTCCAATTGTTAAAGAATCATTTGTTGAAAAGATTTACTCCATTGTATTGCTTTTGTGACTTTGTTGAAAATCATGGACTCTCTAATTTGTTCCATTGATCTATTGTTCTATTTTTATGCCCATACCATACAGTCTTGATTACTATCCTATCTAATAAAAGAATAATATGCAAATTGACCATCACTCCAACACACAAGATGGCTGCCCCCATGTGGAGACAAGATGGCTGCCATAAGATGGCCAGCAGGGGAGGGCAGTTGGGAGGGACCAGGCCTGCAAGGGAGGGCAGTTGGGGGCAATCAAGCCTGCAGGGAGGGCAGTTAGGGGTGACCAGGCCTGCAGGGGAGGGCAGTTAGGGGTGACCAGGCTGGCAGGGGAGCAGTTAGGCATCAATCAGGCTGGCAAGGGAGTGGTTAGGGGGTGATCAGGCTGGCAGGCAGAAGTGGTTAGGGGCAATCAGGAAGGCAGGCAGGCGAGCAGTTGGGAGCCAGCAGTCCTGGATTGTGAGAGGGATGTCCAACTGCCCGTTTAGGCCCAATCCTATCGGGACTGGGCTTAAATGGGCAGTCAGACATCCCTTGAGGGTCCCAGATTGGAGAGGGTGCAGGCTGGGCTGAGGGACACACACCCCCATGCATGAATTTCGTGCACCGGGCCTCTAGTATCTTTATAATAAGCCTTGAAATCAGGCAATATAAATCCAAAATTGAACATAATTTCTCTTTCAACCTAATCTTATTCCTGCCTTCTTTATTTCCATGAATGGTGATACCATTTATTCATGCCAGAAACCATCTTGGGCTTCTTCCTCCACTCCCATATTTCATCAATTACCAGTAAAGTACTTCTCTTCAACCTTACTGATCATTCTGGGTCACTACCTTTTTATGTTCAAGCTCTCTCTCTCTCTCTCTCTCTCTCTCTCTCAGTCTCTCAGCTTAAAGTTTGTGAGACCCTTACATGGGGCTTATTAAAAGTTAGTTGCATGAACAAATTAATTAGTTAACTTATCACATGGAATTCTGCAACACAGACAAATCAGTCTTTTAACTGGTTTTCCCCAGTCTTGGCCCATCCAATCCATTCTCCTCAACACAGTTGGACTAATTTTTACAAGCAAATATAATAAAGGGCATTTCCTTTTAATCCCCTTCAGTGGCACCTCATTCCTCAAGATAATTTCTGAGTTCCTTAAATTGATTTCCATAGCCTCATTGACCTGGCCATACTTAGTTCTCTAGCCCCAGCTCTCATCATGCCCATCTTAACACTGTGTTGCATATTCTCTCATTTTGATCTTAGTGCATACTGTTTGCCTACCTGTAATAACATTTTTCCCTCCCTCTTTCCTCTTCCCTTCCATCAGGCTAATTCCTATTCATCCTTCATGCTTTAGTTGAGATGTCTTCCTTAAAGCCATCACACCTGGGTTAAATGTTTTTTA
The DNA here is from genome assembly GCF_963455305.1 of Plecotus auritus. Classification (NCBI taxonomy): domain Eukaryota; kingdom Metazoa; phylum Chordata; class Mammalia; order Chiroptera; family Vespertilionidae; genus Plecotus; species Plecotus auritus. The sequence goes on from NC_137775.1 coordinate 130,033,444, forward strand.
TATTTGCTCTTAGAGCACCAGGTATTTCTACTTATCACAATATATTATATTTATCTATATCCATAGGAGGCTTTGCGGGAGCAAGGAATGTGGCTATATTGTAAACCAAGTATCTCCGCATCTACTATATTTCCTGCAATATAGGGGGTGCTTACTACGTATTTGTTAGATAAATGCTGCATACTCTGACCTACATGATTTAAACTAAGTGTGGCATTGAAAACAAGATTAACATTGTTACAAATGCATTGTTCTAATAGATTTAAAACTCTTTGAACACTTCAACTTCAGAAATATTTCATTTTGATATATATGCATACCTTTTTAAAAAATCAAAGAATAAAACGGTTTTCCAACTTCAATGTGGGTAGAATCACCTGGAGAACTTGTTAAGAATTTCAGATTTCTGGATCCTATTCCAATATACCTTAGAATGGAACAAGGACTGTGTCATTTTAATATGTATTGTATTAATCAAGGTAGCCTATCCTCATAACAACCTTCAAACCTCAAATAGTTAACACATAAAAGGTTCATTTCTCACTCATATCCCGAACCAAATTGGCAGCTTCCTACATAGAGAATTAGGGACTAAGACTCCTTACATTTTATGGTCCTGTCATCTTGTAAGGACTGAGAATCCTCTATGGAAAAACCATATATCTAGACAGAAAGAAAGAAAGAAAGAAAGAAAGAAAGAAAGAAAGAAAGAAAGAAAGAAAGAAAGAAAGAAAGAAAGAGAGAGAGAGAAATAAGATTGAGAATGTGATATATTAGTACATGAGAGAGTTTACAGCGTATTATGGTAGTGGCTGAACTCAATCTAGAAATAACACCTAACTGTAAATCGGAGAGGGGAATACAGTCTCATGGTATATTCAGGTAGAATGGGAAATGCTTGAATAGGTGAACAGTGGCATTCCATCTCTAGTACCCTTTTCTTCAGATGCACTAATTTATGGACCATAGTTGGAAAAAACTTTGCTATGTGGCAAAACTCAGTTCATTTTTTTATAAATTCTAAAAATGATCATTCATAACACAGTTTATTTTCCCAAGACTTGGTTTTAAAATGTCTTTGTCATTTCTCTTTAATCCTTATGTTAAAGTCATATAACATGTAAGATGGCTCACATCCATGGCTTTTCTGCCTTAGGGTGAAACATTGTTTTCACAGCTTCCATCAACTCTTGGCTATTGCTTTAGCTTAAAGAATCACTTCAATGACTCCCCTTTCTCACAGCTTCTGCTGAAGTAGTTCCTTATAAGTTTCAGGTGTTTTTATTGATTCTCTCCATGGAGCAGGAAAAGGAGGAGATTATGGCCAGGGAAGGCATTTCAGCCCTTCATAAAAAAACAAACAACAAAAAAAAAACCAAACAAAACAACCCTTAGTAATCAATTCTATTTCTAGATTCCTTTTCACTTGGGTGCCTTTATATCTTTGCATTTTATTTTTCTTTTATGTGAGAGCTCGCTTCAAGTTATAACCATTTGATCAATATTTTATTTTGCACATAAATGATTTTCCTTAGTAACTTCTTAACAACTTACAACTTTGATAAACTGCCTTCTTAAGTAAACTGCTTTCTGAGGAAGATTACATAAGAAAGTAGTTTGTAAAGATTATACAAAAGATTATATAAAAGTTTGTAAAGATTATTGTAAAAGTCCTATTAAATATTGTATGCAAATATTTTTGGCCCCAGAATCACAGTTGCAATAGCATTTTCACACCAAAAATGTAAACTTTTAAAAGAGGACTTTACAGGACTTAGGGACTGCAGAAATTATTTGGATAATTTGAGGGGGGGGGGCAGGGTAGGAGAGAAAGTGTTGCTCCTGTTTTAAGCACGTGGAGTTCATCTTCATCCTCGTTTTGTGCCTTGTAGAAAGAGAGCTGTAAATGCAGTGTAGGTGATAATTATTCTAAGAAACCAAGGATTCACTGAGGGGAAAAAAGGGGGAAATCGGAAACCCACCGGTTTAGTGTCTTATCAACTCATTAGGAATCAGAGATTTTAAAATTCTGCTCTTTCTAATCTTGAGTAACTTTGACTTCATCACTCTCCCCATCCCTGCCTCAGTTTCCCCATCTGGTAGGCCAAAAAGTCCTGCCCTTACCTATGAACTTGGAGAATCATAGGTCAGAGGAATCATAGGTCAGAGGAATTGTACCAAACCTGAAAATCACGTTGAATTCCTTTTTAAAAACAATAAAGTGGAAGACTGATGAAAACATTGTTGGTGAGATGAGGCTCTGTCTCCATTTATTAAAGGAATCATTCTTATTCTCAGACCTTTCTCAGATGGCCTTGAAGATGAGGGGAGAAGAGGCTCAGCCTCCTTCCAAACCAGCAAATGTTAGCTCTTCTAATGCAATCTAAAGTTCAAAGGATAAGCAGGTGGAATACATCTGGGACACAGTGGCAAAGGCTCTGTACACATTTCCAGGAACAATTCCCTTAAGCCCTGATGAAGGCAAAGAGGCTGGTGAGCTGTGGTCTCTCTCTCTCTCTCTCTCTCTCTCTCTCTCTCTCTCTCTCTCTCTCTCTCTCTCCCCCTCTCTCTCTCTCTCTCTCCCCTCAGCTTACACTCTCACTACCATTCTAATCACTGCAGATGAAAGGTTTAATAGTGTTTCAGGTTAATGTTTCCTGAGTACTTGCTCTTTGGGCCTCACTGGCACTGGTCCCAGGGGCTTTGTGTTTTGATACTGGCCATATGGAGTGGGTTCTGGAGAGCTCAGTTAGGATGGTGGGAATAAATAGCCCTGATCTAGGAGATTCTGCCCCTCACCCACCACTGAGATCCTGAGGTCTAGGAGCCTAACTTTCTTCAGCTTCCATTTTCTCAGTGAAGAACTTGGATGGTGCTCTCTGCACTGTTTGTACAAAAGGGTGACAAGAGGACAAGAGGCTCTGAGTATCTTTCAGGAAGAATTTTCCCTATGGCTTATATGTCAGGCATATGCATCACTAGATTGCAGATCTAGAAAGGGGCTAATACTAATGCTATATCTCGTATGAATTTCAGGGGTTAACTGTTGCTAATAAAAGTTCATTAGAATTTACATTATTAGCCCGGCTGTCGTGGCTCAGTGGTTGAGCGTCAACCTATAAATCAGGAGGTCACAGTTTGATTCCCAATCAGGGCACATACCCAGGTTGTGGGCTCAATCCCAGTGAGAGGGTGTGCAAGAGGCAGTCAATCAATGATTCTCTCTCATCCTTGATGTTTCTATCTCTCTCTAACTCTCATTTCCTCTCTGAAATCAATAAAAATATATTTTTTAAAATAATTTGCACTACTATAGCCTCTCTTAAAATCTGTTCAATTGGATTTGTTAAAAGTGCCCTTATATATTGAAAACAATACAAATTTATTCTCTTTCGGTTCTGGAGGTTGAATTCTGAAACAGGCCTGGCTAAAATCAAGGCAGGGCTGCTTTCCTTCCTGGAGACTCTGGGGGAGCATCTGTGCCCTGCTTTCCCGGTTTCTGCAGACTGACTGCTGCATTTCTCAGCTCCTGGCTCCTTTCTCTATATTCACAGTTCGCAAGGATGGGCAAGTCCTCCCAATGCTACCAGCTCACTTGTACTTCTGCCTCCTCTTCCATTTTGAAAGATTTTTGTGGTTACATTGAGGCCACCCAGAAATCTACTTACCTATTTTTGCATTAAATTTTTTAAAAATTGTCCTAAAATATACATTGCATTAAATTTACCATCTTAACTATGTTTAGGTATACAGTCAGCAATGTTAAGTATTTTAGCATTGCTGTGCCTTTTCTTGGTGATAAAGGAAATTCAAGTCCCTCTAAAATATAAAACACACTTCTGATCATTCTTGGCTTAAAAAGGAAATTGAGACTCCGGAATCTCAGTGAGTCCCAGTCTGCAGGGCACTTGGAACCATCGCCATGGGCGCCTGTGAGCCAGTGCTAATCCCGCAGGGCCAGAGCATGGAACCTGAAGAAACGCAAGGCGCAGGCAGGCGCTGGGAGATGCCGGCTGGGAGTTTGACATCTGCTTCACCTCAGTGCAGAAGAGAGCAATTCGGACCCTCTGGGCAGTGCTGGATGCCTTAGACCACATGTGGCTGCCTGTGGTGCGGACGTGGCCTCTCAATGAGCGGCACTGTGGGGGTCTGACTGGCCTTAAAAAAGCAGAAACTGCTGCCAAGCATGGAGAGGCCAGGTAAGCGCCTGGAGGCGCTCCTATGATATCCCACCACTGATGGAGCCCGACCGTCCCTTCTACAATCACATCAGTAAGGTCGCAGGTTGCAGACCTCAGTGAAGATCAGCCACTCTCCTGGGAGAGTCTGAAGGACACCCTTGCCAGAGCTCTGCCCTTTGGGAATGAAGAAATTGTTCCCCCATCAAGGAGGGGACACGGTACTGATTGCAGCCCATGGCAACAGCCTCTGGGGCATTGTCAGACTCTGGGGGAGGGGGGGACTTTCTGAGGAGGCTGTCATGGAGCTGAACCTGCCAACTGGTATGCCCATTGCCTATGAATTGGACAAACTTGAAGCCCATCAAGCCCATGAAGTTCCTGGGGGAAGAAGAAACCACACTAAAGCCATGGAGGCTGTGGCTGCCCAGGGCCAGGCCAGCACGTGAAGGCCAGGACATGGAGGTGAGCAGGCTGACGACTTCCCCAAGGACACCCTCCCTCACACCCCATTCCTCTGCATCTCTCCTGTGCACAGGTCACACTGACCACATCTGTAGGCATCTTAGGTTGTAGCTGCAGATGGGGACTGGTGGCTCCCAATTTTGGTTTAGCCATTTTGTCTCTGGCACCCACTCCCTTCATGCAATCTCATCAGAATGGCACCTCTGGGGCATGGGTCCTCAGTCTAAACTGAGGGAAGACTCTTACCTAAGAGAGTCCAGAGGTAGTAACTCCATTTTTTAGCTAGTGCTTTGTTTACTACTAAAGACCTGTTGGAGTAGGGGGATAGGGAGGAGCCATGCTAAGGCGTGACCAATGAGGAGAGGCGAGAGAGCCTACCTGTGTTCCCATGAGCAGCCCTGTGCTATTCTGTAGTCAGGTGGCTGGGGGCGGGGTGAAGGGGGGGGCCTCTGGTCATTCAAAGATGAATGAGTGGTGATTCCAACAAACATTTCCTCCCTGACCCCTGAAACACTGGTTCCAGAAGATTGGGATCAATCCTGACTGTTGATGTGTTGCATTTACTTTTACATAAAAGAAAGTAAAGTTATATAGAATAATAGAAAGCAAACACCCTTCTGGGGTTTCTAGTGGTGGTTGAACTATTCCCCCATGTGGCCATCACAAAAGAGCCATTCCTCACACCAAGGTGGGATGAGCTCCTTGACTCTGAGGCGTAGGAGTCATCCTGCTGTGTGTTCTGGAATCCCGCCCCTGCCTCATTGTTTCCTGGCAGTGAAATGCCTCTTGAACATGTCCAGGGGTGTCTCTCACTGTGTCTGAGTTCTGAATCCTGTTCCCATTGCGTGGCCCTGCACTTGCGTCCAGTCTGCATTTTGTGCATAACTACTAAATTTTTTTTTCCAGATCAGTATAACAAAAGTGATGTGCAATTAAAAAAAAAAAAGAAATTGATGCAGAAATTACAAATTATTGAAAAGTGAATGGCCCTGTGGGGTGTGAGCAAGGAAAACTTACAGTCTTAAATATATTTATGAGAAAATAAGAAAAATTAAAAATAAAGTTAAAAAATAAACTAGTCATTCATTACAAGACATTTTTGAAAAGAACACAAAAGTAAAGAGGAAGTATTATAAAAGTAAAAGCAGAAGTTGATGAAACAGAATATAAATATAGTAGGCTTTATCAATATAAACAAAAATGAATTTTTTTAAAAAATAGTAAAATAATTTTTTGGCAATTTTATAAAGATAAAAAACAAACCTTAAAAAAGAAAGTGAACAAACTAAAGGTCCAACAGTAGTTTCTTTAAATTATAAAAGATTATATAAATTTTATAGCAATATGTTTGAAAATACAGAAGAAATGGATGATTTTTCAGAAAAATTTAAATTTCTATATTGATTTAAGGAGAAATAAGAAATAGAAAACAGAATAATTCAATAACTATAAAATTAATTGAATAAGTAATCAAAGATCTATCCTTTAAAAGGCTCATTTCAAACAATTTATAGACAAGTTCTACCAAGCTTTTAAGAAATACATAATTTCTTATATAAATTATTCCAGGAACAGAAAAAGATGGACAACATCCCTACTTGCTATACAGTCATAACCAGATGTGTGTGTGTGTGTGTATATGTGTGTATATATATACACACATATACACACACACACACACACACACACACACATATATACACTGAGTGGCCAGATTATTATGATCTCTGAATGCACAATAATCTGGCCACTCAGTATATATATATATATTAGAGGCCCAGTGCATGAAATTCATGCACGGGGGATGGTGGGGGAGGAGGTGTCCCAGGTAGGATCAGGCCTAAACGGGCAGTCGAACATCCCTTTTACCACCCAGGACTGCTGGCTCCCAACTGCTCGCCTGCCTGCCTTCCTGATTGTCCCTAACCGCTTCTGCCTGCCAGCCTGATCGCCACCTAACCACTCCCCTGCCAGCCTGTTTGCCCCTAACTGCCCTCCCCTGCCAGCCTGATTGCCCCCAACTGCTCTCCCCTGCAGGCCTGGTTCCCCCCAACTGCTCTCCCCTGCAGGCCTGGTCACCCCCAACTTCCCTCCTCTGCAGGCTTGGTCACCCCCAACTGCCCTCCCCTGCTGGCCTGATCACCCACAACTGCCCTCCCCTGCTGGCCATCTTGTAGCGGCCATCTTGTGTCCACATGGGGGCAGCCATCTTTGACCACATGGGGGCAGCCATCTTGTGTGTTGGAGTGATGGTCAATCTGCATATTACTCTTTTATTAGATAGGATAGAGGACTGATGCATGGGTGGGGGCCAGCTGGTTTTCCCTGAAGGGTGTCCCGGATCAGGGTGGGGGTTCCCTTGGGGCATGGGGCGGCCTGGGCAAGGGGCCTGTGGTGGTTTGCAGGCCGGCCATGCCCCCTGGCGACCCAAGTGGAGGCTCTGGTATCTGGGGTTTATTTATCTTCTACAATTGAAACTTTGTAGCCTGGAGCGGATCCAAGCCTTCTGCTTGCTCTGTGGTGGCAGCCATTTTTGGGGGGATTTATGTATCTTCTATAATTGAAACTTTGTAGCCTTGAGTGGAGGCCTAGGCTGGCAAGGGCAGGCGGAAAGCTTGGCTTCCTCCATCACCGGGGAAACCCAAGCCTCCCTCCTGCTCTCTGTGGCCGTAGCCATCTTGGTTGGGTTTATTTGCATATTCGCTCCTGATTGGCTTGTGGGCGTGGCTTGTGGGTGTAGTGGAGTGATGGCTAATTTGTATATTACTCTTTTATTAGATAGGAGATATATATATATATATATTAGAGGCTCAGTGCATGAATTCGTGCATGGGTTGGGTCCAGCCAGCCTGGCCAGGGGGAGGGTACATGGGCAGTTGGCCAGCCTGCCTGCTCGTTGAACTTCTGGTCAAGGAGACAATTTGCATATTAGCCTTTTATTATATAGGATATACACTGAGTGGCCAGATTATTATGCGTTCAGAGATCATAATAATCTGGCCACTCAGTGTATATCATGAATATATATGATATGGCTATAACGACAAATAAATATTCTAAGTAATGCTATATAATAAAAGCCTAATATGCTAAGTGGTCGTCTGGTCATCCATTCAACCAAGCAAAGTGTAATCCTATCTAATAAAAGAGTAATATGCAAATTGACCATCACTCCAACACACAAGATGGCCGCCCCCATGTGGATACAGGATGGCTGCCCCCATGTGGATACAGGATGGCTGCTCACAAGATGGCTGGCAGGGGAGAGCAGTTGTGGGTGATCAGGCCAGCAGGGGAGGGCAGTTAGGGGTGACCAGGCCTGCAGGAGAGGGCAGTTGGGGGTCACCAAGCCAGCAGGGGAGGGCAGTTAGGAGTTGATCAGGCTGGCAGGGTAGTGGTTAGGGGGTGATCAGGCTGGCAGGCAGGCAGGCAAGCAGTTGGGAGCCAGCAGTCCTGGATTGTGAGATGGATGTCTGACTGCCCGTTTAGTGGGATCGGGCCTAAATGGGCAGTAAGACATCCCTGTGGGGTCCCAGATTGGAGAGGGTGCAGGCTGGGCTGAGGGACACACACACACACACACACTCCATACACGAATTTCGTGCACCAGGCGTCTAGTATGCTAATGATATGCCAAGACTGCTCAACAGCTCGCTGTGATGTGCACTGACCACCAGGGGGCAGACGCTTCGACTGGTAGGTTAGCTTGCTTCTGGGGTCCGGCCAATCAGAACTGAGTGAGACAGGCCAGACACGCCCTGGAGCCCTCCATTGGTCCCATCCCCGCTGGCCAACCTACCACCTCCCTCCCCGGCCCCAATCATGCACCAGTGGGGTTCCTAGGCCTGGCCTGCACCCTCTTGCAATCCAGGACCCCTCAGGGGATGTTGGAGAGCCGGTTTCGGCCCGATCCCGCAAACCAGGCTGAGGGATCCCACTGGTGCACGAATTCACGCACTGGGCCTCTAGTGTATTATAAAATCAAGATAGTTCTCACAAACCCTCATCATAGCCAACTATCAATTAATCGCATAATTATAAGGATATCTCAATGTTAGAAAATCTTTTCACCTAATTTTCTACATTAACAAATTGAGAAATTAACATTGATGAAAATTTTTAAAATATGCTCAAATTCAATTCCTATTTTTCATTAACATTAAAAACAGAAAAGGAAGAAAACACCCTTCACTTGATAAATAACATCTGCCATAAGTTCAGCCATAAATTCAGAGCAAGCAGTGGAACTTTGCTGGAGCATTAGAAGCAGTCACACTGAAGTCAGGATGCAGAAAGGGTGTCTGCATCAGCAACGCTATTCAACATGGTACTGGGCTTCGAGCCCGAAGACAAAGAAATAAGTCACAACTACTGGGGGAAAGTAGCAAATGTGTCCTTATATGTTCCTTTACAAATTACCCTTTAACTAGAAAGTTCAAGACAATTACTTAAACTATTAGGGTTGATAAAGAAAATTTATAAATTTCAACAGATTTGAAATCAGCATATAAAAATCATATTTTCTATTTGTTCTTAAAATAGAAAAAAACAGGGATTCCTTTCTTAATAGCAATGAAAATTACAAATTACTTAAAAGGCAATCTAATAAGAAATGTTCAGTATCAATAAAAAGAAAAATAAAATAAATCCAGAGACTTGCTATGTTTCTAAATGGGGACATTTAATGTTATAAGGACACCTATTACCTGTTAATAAACTAAAAACTATTCTACCTAAGAGCAAAATACAAATTTAAATAACAGAGAGAGAGGGGAAGAGAGAGAGAGAGAGAGAGCAGTGAGAATGAGTTTTCCACAACTCCCTGCAATGATTTCAAGGAATCTCACAAGCATTATGTCAAGTCAAAAAGCCAGACACAAAATAGTGTATATTATATGATTCCATTTCTATAAAGTACCAAAACAGCCTGACTGAATCTATGCTCTTGCCGCTGTGGAGGGGGGTAGTGACAGGAACAGAGGATGAAGGGGAAGGATATTCAGGGTGCTTGATCTGGGTGCTGAGTCTCATGTTTGCAATTGGTTTTCTAAAATTCATTGAATGCTACTCTTAATGCAGTTTCCCATACGAAAACCACACTCCATTTTCAGTTTTAAGAAAAGAGATAGCATTATTTTCCCTTCAAGTTAGTAACCATTTAAAAGTTGATAATCTCCAATGTTGAAGCAGATGTCAAACTGTATAGCAAGTAGGGATGTTGTCCATTTTTTCTGTCCATCTTTTTCTGATTTTTATATGCTGATTTCAAATCTGTTGAAATTTATCTTTCCGCTGAGGCTGGAAAGATAAATTTTAGAAACAAAATTAGGAGGTACCTTTTAAAAGTTATTGATTTTCATTTCTTTTGACACAGAAATTCCACTTCTATGTAAACTCATCCTACAGAAATAGCTACACATGCGCACTATGCTTGAGGGCCATTTTATGCAGAGAAATTACCAACACAAAGTACAAAAATGGAAAACGCATGGCACTGAATGGGCTGGGGAAAGAATACTTGGTTACCGTGTGAGCACTGAAGGCACAGGGCAGCCTTGTTGGATGTCAGCTGGGAACCTGTGCCTTAGGTGACTCCAATGTTTTGCTTGTCTGTGCATGTCCAAGCACGGCTGTGAAGGAGCCTTGAGTATTGTTCTGGAGGCGGGGGGCAGGGGGAGTCAACTGTATATACACATACTTTTAAAAAAAATCTAACAGTGCCAGAGGCTTTTACAACAAAAACACACCATTATCCTACCCCATCCCAATCCATCTCCCTCTCACACCTCCCCCCCCCACCACCTGGTTCCCTTCCTCAGGGCAACCAGTGTCTCTGGTGTCTTGTATTTCCTTCTAGAAATATTCCAGACAGGTACAACACAAACACACTTTTACAGACACTTCGCAGAATACTTGGAGTCTTGCTTTTTTCACTTAACAATATATCTCGGAGATTTTTCAGTGTCAGTACATATTGGGTTGCCTCATTCATTCTGATGGTTGAATAATAAGCCATTGTTTGGAATACTATTGGTTTAACTCTACTGTTATCCTTTAGGTTGTTTTCAGTCTTTTGGTGTTTCAAACAACATTATCATAACTATCCTTGAATATGTGTAAATATACAGAATAAATTATTTTAAGGAGAATTTCTGGGCCATAAGTTGTGTGCATAGATACGTCCTTTCTTCCCAGCATAGTAACATGTTAAATCTGTTTTCCCTGTGACACATGTATAAATATTGTTCACTGCTAAGCCAACTGATGTGCCATAATTACATTTATATTCTTGTGCAAATTTTTGTTTTACGTGGAGTTCAAAAATACTCATGTTTTCATTTGCTTAATATTCTCTGAACATATAGTTAGATTTTCAATACACTCATAGAGAAATGTAAAATGTCACTGCAAGGAGCTTTCTCCATAGACAAACTTGTCAAGAAATTGATTTTTTCCACTTTTTATTTCCTGGAGATGTTCCTCTTCGAGCTTCCGCCTTCCTGCTCCAATTGGTTTAATTTCTCCAGAAAATAAATCTCTTGTCTCCTGCAGGAGTGGGTGAGAGTAACTGTCCTGGTTGAAAGTAGAGGTGGGGACATGCATGTTGCTATACAGCCTTCTAAAAAGTCTTCCTGTTTTTATCCCTCTGCCTCATCCCTGCCTTTCAAAGAACCGGGTGCTTCCAATTCCTGACTCTCCTAAGCTTTGACAACTCTTTTCTCATTCCTCACCCAGTGTTCCATCTTCATAGAGTATGACTTTAGGGTTATACATGACCATATGGAGTTTGTGCTTCTGTTCATTGTTCTCATTATTGTTTGGGGGGTAACTTTTAAGAGGAAAAGGTGGATGTATTATTATTCAGGGTTCCAAGAAGAAACACATAGCATACTAAACTTAGCATCATTGAGAATATTCAATAAATGTCCTATTTACACAGGTCTGAGCTGAAGGCAGGGAGCCTACAGTGCCAGAGGCTGCAGCAGAGCTGTTACTCACCCAGCCCCAGCCTGATGGGGGAGAGGGAGAGGTAACTGGGATACAGAGAAGAGAGTTCAGTGGAAGAAGCCATCATTAGAGTAGCAGTGACGTTTGGTTGACATGACCCCAAAACACAGCAACCAAAGGACCTCATCATCCCTCCCTTCTCTCAGCTCCTGGGGATAGGTGGAGGGTCCCTCAGGGGTGGAACTCAACCAGAAGCCCTAGGGCAAGAGAACCCATTGATGGCTCCATACACACATATCAAGCTCCTTGAGGCAGAAAGCAGGATAGAAAGAGGAAGAAAACAGAAGATACCTAGAACAGGGGTAGAAATGTCTTCTGCAACTATTTTAAAACTGGAAGTTTGATCTCATGGCTTTAAATGTTATTTCTGTACTTGACACCTTAATTGATGCAATTAAGGCCTAAATTTGTATCTCAAGCTAGACTTCTTTACAATCTAGACTTCCAGCTCCAAGTGCCTACATAACAGCTCCACTGGTATGTCTACCTGGCATCCCAAGCATAACATGTTCAGTTCAGAGTTCCTGATTTCTACCCACTGCGTGTGCCTCCCTGGCCTTTCCAGAATTAACAAGAGCACTGCCCGTAGCCCAGCTGTTCAAGTAAAAAGCCTGAGTCACCGTGGACTTCCCTTCCTCTCACTCTTTACTTATATGCTGCTGATGGTTTTGCCTCAACCACTTCTCTCAATCTCTCTGCCATCACCTTAGCCTGAGCCCCCATCATTTCTTGCCCCAGTTAATTATTCAAAATAGCTTCTAATTGGTTTCTCTGTTTCATCTATTGCTTTACTGCAATTTATTCTTCACACAGCAGCCAGAGTCATCTCAGTTAAAAACATATGTCACATAACATTCCCATGCAGAATGCTTTTATTTCATGCTGAAAATGCTCTCCAGTGATTCAGTGTAAATTCTTGAATAAAATTCTCGATTTCGAGATAAAATTCTAACTTCTCATCATGTCTTCATGTCCCTGCAGCCTTTTGATCTAACTCTCCAACTTCTTCTTACATAAGGATAAATTCAGTCTTACATGGTATGCTATATTTTTATTGACCCCCTAAACAAGCCCTCAAACAGTGAGTGTTGGGAGTTGGTATACAATGTAGGAGAATAGCAGGACATGTCACCCGAAAATATGCCACTTTGGTATACCGATTATTTTGAGCTGTAGGTACTTGAAAAGCAGCAAATGCAGGGAGAGGCTTTCTCTGAATTCCTCTTATCTACCCAAAGACAGAGCCTCCAAAAGAATCTCAGTTGTAACATGCCCTCCCAGGAGTTTCATCAACAAGAAAAAATTGACTCTCATCCAAAGAGAGGAGACTAGAAGTCAACACCACACTGTCACACACTATTGTAGTTCCGCTATGTTTTTCTAAGGATCCGTTTATTTCCCTCCAAAATCACTCTCCACCTACCCTATTAAGATGCTTTTTAAACCCAAATTCTAGGCCACCTCAGAGAGTTCCTCATTTTTCTCTGGGTATCTCTTATGTATGTATTAGGTATACATGTTAATAAACTTCTGTTTACCTGGTGACAGACATGCAATGGGGGCCTATACACAGTTGAAGGCCAAGTTCTGAAAATATAGATATGATTCTCATTTCAGCCCACCTAGTCCTTTTGTTCAGTGTCCATCTGAAATAATGGACCTTGCTCAGCTGGTGTTGCTCAGTGGTTGAGTGCCAACCTATGAACCAGGAGGTCACAGTTCGATTCCCAGTCAGGGCACATGCCCAGGTTGCGGGCTCGATCCCCAGTGTGGGATGGGCAGGAGGCAGCTGATCAAAGCTTCTCTCCTACCATTGATGTTTCTATCTCTCTCCCTCTCCCTTCCTCTGAAATCAATAAAAATATATTTTAAAAAGTAATAAATAATGGGCGTTTTTTGCTGGACTATTGCATTTGGTTGTTCCCCAATTCTGTAGTTAAATCGATTAACCCATTCTTCCATTGATCTTTACACTTTAGGTTTTAATTTATCGGGAGTTATACAACGTAGGGTAAAACCTTGGTTTATTTGAGTTTAAAACATTTCAATCCATGTTGGACTCACTAGCACTGGCTAGTGATGTGGTGCTTTCAAATTCAATGGCTAATGTTCAGACTTTTCTTTAAGGAAAAGAAAAGTAAAATAAATCCAAAATACAAGAATTTCCAACATTGCTTGGGCGTTATTGTCTAATGGGTACAGGTTTCTGTTTGGGATGATGAAAAGTTCTAAAAATGGATGGTGTGATGGTTGTTTACACAACATTTTGAATGTACTTAATGCCACTTACCTGTATGCTTAAAAATGGTTACAGTGGTAAATTTTATGTTATGTATATTTTACTTCAGAAAACACACACATACACACCTCCTAAGTTCCAATATACCTGTTATACCAAAAATAGAGGTTCTGAAAATGTAAACTAGACCCAAAAGTCTGCAATGTCATCTAGAGTAGAGACTTTTTAATATAGTCCTCTTAACTCTTACCCTAAGCTTCATTCCCAGGAGCTCAGCCAAATCTGTGGTACACAGCAGGCCTTAAATAGCACTTACTAAATTGAATTTTGAACAATTATACTGATGAGGAAACAAGCCTACATTCATTACCTACGAGTGACTAGAAATTGAAATAGATGTTATCTCATAGAACAGACTCAATTCTGGTCGTTATTGTCATTATCCTGCTCACTCTTCTGTGCAATAGCCTCTTATTATCTAGAAGACCATTCCTATTGTCTGTTGTTCTTCTTCCATGCTTCTCTCCTCGTTTCTTTAACCATTGCTCTCAATTCTTGCTTTCCAATCTTAATTCACTCCCATTTTCAGTCGCAGATTGGGGCACTGATATGCGCTCAGAGTCGAAATTCAGATACAGTCTGTCAGCCCACTATGGAGTGGGAGCCTGGGGTCCACACTGTGTCATACTTGGTAAGTGTCTGCCCAGTCTTTCCTTATCCTAGACCAGTGGTTGGCAAACTGCGGCTCTCGAGCCACATGCGGCTCGTGAGCCGTGGTTTGCCGCTCTTGACTAATGAGTTTGCCGACCACTGTCCTAGACCAGTGGTTCTCAACCTTTCTAATGCCGCGACCCTTTAATACAGTTCCTCATGTTGTGGTGACCCCCAACCATAAAATTATTTTCATTGCTACTTCATAACCTTAATTTTGCTACTACTACTGTACTAATTTTGCACATACTACTGTACTGATATGTGTTTTCCAATGGTCTTAGGCGACCCTGCTAGTGGTAGACCCACAGGTTGAGAACCACTGCTGTAGAGCCTAAGACCATCGGAAAACACAGATATTTACATTATTATTCATAACAGTAGCAACATTACAGTTATGAAGTAGCAATGAAAATAATTTTATGGTTGGGGGTCACCACAACATGAGGAACTGTATTGAAGGGTCGCGGCATTAGAAAGGTTGAGAACCACTGTCCTAGACATTTACCAGGAGCATGCAGCAATCTGCAGGCTGCACCATCCTCCTTCAGAATCACTGAGGGTCCATCCCCTTACTTAATCCCAACTCCTGTCACCTCAATCTTGGTTTGCTCTTTCTGCCTTAGTTCTTTAAGCCCTATCTGATCCCCACTACATTCCAGCTAATTTATTATCACCTTTGGCTACCCACCTCCTCACCATTAACTTGCCAAACTCAGCATGGACAGCACAATGTGGCATGTGTTGGGAAATGTTTAACGACTGGCTCTCCAGGCAAAACAAACAAGAAAACACTCAAAGAAACCACATCAAAAACCACTTGATTCTGTAGTGTTTGCCGATTTCTGTGGTATAAGTACTTCCACCAAGCAATCCATGTGATGTCACTAAATATGGACTTGGAAAGAGATACCCAGTAGCACATCATCACATAATGTTTCCACAGGTGCTAGCCAGCCTCTAAGATAATCACGTCCTCCTAATATTTATTCCCACATTGTTCCAGAGTTGGTTTGTGTAACCAATAAAATATGGCAGAAATGATGCTTTGTTCTCCCAAGGTTAGGCTATAAAAGGCACTGCAGCTTCTCTCTCTCTCTCTCTCTCATCACTCGCTTTGGGGCCGGCTGCCATGCTGTGAGCAGCTGATGGAGAAGCCCATGGAGTGGAACTGAGGCTTCCATCCAACAGCCATGTGGTTACCGTCTTGGAAGAGACTCCTTCATCCCCAGTCAGGCTGAAGGGATGGCCACCATCCCAGCTGACATCTTGACTGCAGCCTCATGAGAAACCCAAGCCAGAACTACTCCGAGCCAGAACTACTCAGCTAAGCTGCTCCCAGGTTCCTGATTTAGAACCTTGTTGAGCTAATAAATGTTTATTATTTTAAGCTGCTAAACTTTGGAGTAACTTGTTATGCAGCAATAGATGCTTAATATACTACCATACACACAAATAGATGCAAATAACCTCAAGAGCATAGGTAACAGGAATAATGGTAGTAAAATAATTAGGAAATGACAGGTTGTGAATATTTACTGATTTTGTTTGTAACATAGTTTACATAATTATGTTTGTATTATTAAAATTTTAATAACAGTTGTGTTTAACAGATAGCTTTAAAAACTCCTGAAAATGTAACAATTAGCTGTCCTGAGCTTACATGAGCCAGTTCCAGCACAGCAGGAACTGTTACCCAGTGGTTGCCAAACAGTTTTGGTTGCATATACCTATCAGTAATGGTCCATTGTGATTATCCTATATAATAAAGAGCTAATATGCAAATGGTCATCGCTCCCTCACACCCTCGTGCCCTCGCGCCGGGGTCAGGGGACCTAAGGCCAGGCCAGGGGACCTGAGGCCGCATCCCCTGCCACCGGGGCCGGGGGACCTGAGGCCAGGCTGGGGGACTTGAGGCTGTGCCCCCCCACCCCAGCACCAGGGCCAGAAGACCTGAGGCTGCACCCCCACCCTGGCACCGGGCTGGGGGACCTGAGGCTGTACCAGAGAACTTGAGGCTATGCCCCCCACTCGGCGCCAGGCTGGGGGACCTGAGGCCATGCCCCCCACCTGGAGGGTCTTGACGGGGGACCTGAGGCTGTGCCCACCATCCTGCAGGGCTTGGTGCGGGTGAGGCCAGCTGGGTCTGGGTCTCGAGTGATTTTGAGGCACATGCGGGTGGGCGAGGACTTGACTCTAGGTCCCATAGCGTGCCCCAAACTCTGACAGGAGGGAAATTTTCATATACATTTTCTTTCATCTCTGACACTTCTATTATAGAGAAAGGGCAAATAGTAATATAAAATATTTCCTCTAACTAATTCCCTTTTAATGTGCACGAATTTCATGCACCGGGCCACTAGTATATCCATAAATTGCAAATATTGGTTGTTAGTATGACCCTATGTGCACATACTACTGTACTAATATGGTTATAAAACCATTTAAGGGAAAATAAACAATATCTTAAAATGGATTTTATTTTATTTATTTGTGATGTAAAACATTTCTTTTCAATGCAGAGAACCTTTTTCTAAGCAAAAAATAAAAAAGCATCAGCACTATTAGATTATCACTATATTCACCTGTAATGTGGCTGAAATAGAGCTTATGCCAGAAGGTACAGCATCCACTCTGCCAATTCCTTGTTGTTCCTTTGTGCTTGAATTATTAAAGTTCAATTTAAATTATGATCTCTCTACAGGAATATTTTAAACTACTCTTCATCTTGTGGATTAAAATTAAACATAATCTTCAAAACCACGTAACTGTATGCATAGTTGACAATTAGCAATAGTTGATGATTCTATGGAATCGAGTTAATGAGAATGGGGACCACTGTCAATTTCAATTCATTGTGGTATCCCCACTCTTCCCAGTACACTTGGCACATCACTGGTGACAAACAACTGGATGGGGCAAGTGAAGGTGGCAGTGTCAATCCACATAGTAAATATTAAAGTTTAACAACTTTCACCTTTTTAAAAATATTTTTATTGATATCAGAGAGGAAAGGAGAGGGAGAGAGAGACAGACACATCAATGATGAGAGAGAATCATTGATCAGCTGCTTCCTGCACACCCTTTACTGGGGATCAAGCCCACAACCCAGGCATGTGCCCTGACCTGGAATCAAACTGGGACCTCCTGGTTCATAGGTCGAAGTTCAACCACTGAGTCCCCCCAGCGGGCCACAATTTTTACTTTTTAAAGTAAAATAAATGTCTTATTATTTTTCCTCATACACCAATGGATCATTTTACCCAATCCCTAGAACATCACGTGTCTTCCCCTTTTAACGTTTAGGGACCAATGGCCTAATCCTTTGCTGGCAACTAACGCTGACAAATGGTGTGAACTGGCCATGCAGGGCCTTGGACAAGGGTTCCTGAGAGACACATCCCTTTTGTAAGAGGTAGGGAATTGCTGTAACTTGGATTGACAAAACTGGATTGAATGCAAGGGATAGAAGAACACAAACAGCTAGAAAACATTAGCTGGCTCTGTAGAGCTGAAAAGAAGAGACCAAAAGAAGGATGTTTTAAAAACAGCAAAACAAAAAAAATCACAGCAGAGATCCAGCACGAGTGATGGGTGTGTGTACCCACCAGAATTGTGGTGCTTTGTTAAGAGCAAGAGTCAAAAGTAAAACAACAACAACAACAAAACAAAAAAAAAAACAGTAAGAGAAAGAGAGAAGCTATAGTGTGATTTGTAAGCATCCTTTGAATCCCTAAAGTTTCCTTTTACGGGAAGATTTAATAGAAGAATAAAGCAGTCACCCATCCTCCTGCAGAACATCTATAAATGTGTTATTTTCCACAAAAAAAAGTCTTTAAAGATGATCATTCAAATGCATATTTTTCTGCATATTACAAAGTAATTTGTCACTTCCTTTGTGTTTTGATAGATGTTTCCTGGTGTTTAGCTCCAGAACATTTCCTTTCATGCATCTGAAGTGTTGTCATTTCCTAGAGACTCCAATGTGGCTTTTAAAAGAGACTGTTTCTCCCCCAACCACCACCTGCTCTCTGGTGGAGGGTCTTAACCCAGGGAAACTGGGAGGCACTGGTGAAGGTGGCACTTGACCCACCTTCTTTAAGCTCCTTGGTCACTGTTTACAACACCTTTGCCCAGTTGTTGGGATTAGGGTAAAGGTGCATAGAATATATTGATACTGCTTCTTTTTTGAGATCAAAACATGTACTAAATGTGCTATTCCAAGAGAAAAAACATTAATGAAATAACTCCATGAGCATAGCCCTTGACATTTTCTAAAGCACCTTTTCCCATTGGAGGCTACTTGCATCCCCAGCTTGAGATTATTCTTATTTACAGTTGACCAACCTGAGGTCAAGTAGTTTACCCAATTTACACAAAGCCCGTCTCTAAGGTAAATAGACACAGACACAGCAGGTCTTGCGACATGTGGCGAAAAGGGAAAGTAAAGATGATTTTTTTTCTTCTCTTTGGCTTCATGTTTTCACTACTTCCTACCCCTACCTGGTCTGGGTTAAGGTGAGTCAACAGTCCTCATTTACTTTCTACTTGTTTTGAGAACAAGTATAAACAAAAATAAGACTCATGGTCAGGATGAGAAATCTGTTTGGCTATAAAGCAGAAAAGACAGGCTGTATAAGAGAATCGGGAAAGAGACAAGAATCAAGAAAATTCCAAATTTTTCACAGGTCTGTTTTGCCTTTTCATAGCATATTCAGGTAAAATGAATGGAGACCTTGTTTCACCTTGTAAGACTGTGTCACTGCGTGAGCTGCATGTCTCCTCTGAACCTCAGTTTCTTTCTCTCCCAAACACACACACACACATACACACACATACACACACACACACACCCCTACATTGCCAGATAAGATACAAAATACCCAGTTAAGTTTGAACTGGAGATGAAATAACATAATTTTATTAGGCTAAGCATATTCCAAGCAATACATGGAATATGTTTATACTTTTAAAAAAATGTTCTTTATCTGTAATTCAAATTGAATTGGATGCCCTGTATTTTTATTTGTTAAATCTGGCAACTCTAATTAAGTTTCAGGGCTACTTTCTACTACTGCAGACTATAGTAGAGGTGCTGAGGATATTACCACTGTCACCTGCTGGCTTTTGGTGGAACAGTCACTTTCTTGTATTAGGACATGTATATCAGTTGCAAATAATTCTTAGTTTCTGACTCTAGTTACTCAAAGTTCACACCATAAGGACAGCTCCCATTCTGCAGATGCTACGGAAAGGTTTCTTGGAATTTGTTTAAGGTTTCTTGGAATTTGTTTTCTTTCTCCCCAAATTGCATATATGCTTAGTCCCTTCACTGCCAAAGGAGCAAACATCACCAGTTAATCACAGTGAACTTAATGTCCACCTCCTATGGACTGCAGATAAATACAAAGGCTTAATTATCAAGGTCAGGATTTTTCCTACAAATCCTATTCGTTGGGTATAAGATCTATCACAAAAATTTGTAGAATCTCCTTCCCATGAATTAGTTAATTTGAGGCATGCCATCTCATATGGATTGAATTCAGATTTACCAAATAGCAGGCAAAGATGGAACAATTCTTCAGATTACTTTCTCTCTCTCCTCTCCCCATCCAAGTCTCCACTTTGCTTGGGAGAACCTATCAGATTGGACTTGCAGAGACAGTAAACCGGTGCACACAAAGAATGTAGAGGGATCTTCCTGTCCCTGCACCCAACCGTGAACCTGACCCCATCAATGGCTCCCATACCAAAGCCAAAAGAAGGCATGATCGCTTTGTGTGCCCTTGAGGGTTGTTTTGGTGCCCAAAAAAGACTATTTTCAGGTTCTTAAAATGTTATTGAATGTGTTAAATTATAATGTATTAAAATTTAAATTTAATCTTAGGATTTTTATTGAGATGAAATTCACATAAAATTAGCCATTTTAAATATATGTATTTTTTATTGATTTCAGAGAGGAAGGGAGAGGGAGAGAGAGAGGAAGAGAGAGAGAGAGAGAAACATCAATGATGAAAGAGAATCATTGATTGGCTCCCTCCTGCACGCCCCCTATTGGGGATCGAGCCTGCAACCCAGGCATATGCCCTTGACTTCAGTCCACAGGCTGATACTGTATCCACTGAGCCAAACTGGCTAGGGCAAAAATATTAGCCATTTTAAAGTGAATAATTCAGTGGCATTTAATACATTCACATCATTGTGCAACCACCACCTCTATCTATTTCTAAAACATTTCCTGTCACTTCAAAATCAAACTCCTTACACATCAAGCAAGTTTCTGCCCCTTTCCCCCTCCCCCAAGCTCTGTAACCACCAATCAGCATTTTGTGTCTATGGATTTACCTATTCTGGACATTTCACATAAACGGAATCATACAATCTGTGACCTTTTGTGTCTGGCTTCTTTTACTCAGCACAGTGTTTTGGAAGTTCATCCACATTGTACTCCATTCCTTTCTATGGCTGAATAATGTTTTCCTTCAGTTTTAAAATTCAGTTTATAAATCTTAGTATTCTATTTCATAGAATTAACAAATTTTGAACAATCACTATTAAACTGACTAATATTTTAGTCCACTTACATAGTTAATTAAAATGTCTTTAAAATTTCAAATAGCACATACTTACCATATTCCATTTTTTAAATACTTTAAGGAGCATCTAAATGGAAATATAACTCACATGTAGAGAAGCACACAACGGATACGTATACAGTGCATGAATTTTCACAATGTGAGCACCTGTGGGTAGCTTTCACCTGGGTCAGAAATAGAACATGCCTAGCTTTGCAGAAGTTCTCCCCGGCCCCTTTGTATTTTCCTGTGAAAGAATTGTCTTTGAGTCTGGGATCTGTATGATTTTCTGTGGAAGACACTGTATGCTTATCTACCAATTATTTGCTAGTCACTTGTGACTTTAACAACAATGGCTGGCATGTTGCAAAGGACAAGATTCAGAAAGAAGCTCATGTTTGTCTTATGGCTTTTATCATCATTGCCCTCCCAGAACTGCCCCCCCACCCAGCCCCACTCCCAGGGAACAGATTCTTCCTTTTGTGCTGAGTACACATTGCCCTTTAGTGAGAAGAGATTGGAAGTGCAAGAGAAATACATTGTATATCAATTTTACGTTAGGTTTATGCTGAAGATCAACTGCTAGTTACAGTATATAAATTTCCCCTGTTGTGTGGGCAATTAATCTTTTTGTTATGAAAATCCTTCAGGTGTTGCCAGAGAAAGACAGAGGAACTCCATGGGCTTTAATAGTGTTTGTCATCAAGGGTTCCCACGCCCAGTTGGGGTAAAGAGACCCCCTTAGAAAAGGTGCCTGAGAAGAATTATTTCCAGCTGGAATAATTCTTCCAGCTGGATGAACAAAGACGCACAGCTAAGATGCATGTGGAAAGGAGGTAAGAGTTCAAGTGAGAAAAGCAGTCGGGCCATGTAGGAGAGGGCTTTGAAGGCTAGGAAAGGAATATGTTGTTAGGTCATCAGGAATTCTTGGAGGGTTTTGAAGAGAGCCAATCAGATGCTAACCATCCTCCTCCCCTTTGTCATTATTTGCATTTTCAGAGGTGGTTTCTGAGTTGATGTGAGGACTGATGGGGGATTTTTCATGCCTTGCTTGCTGGGGTGATGATTCTGTTCAACAAGGTCCTTTATCAGGCCTCTGCCCTCATCATGGTGTTGGCCGCCTACCCAGCCTGCTGCAGGAGTTCGGGATCAGCCACCCCAAACATGACGCTCCCACACACCTATTACTTTGAGCTGAAGACACTTGAGAAGCAGCAGATGCAGGAGGAGTTCCCTGACTTCCCTCTTTATACCTACAACAGGCCATAGAATTTCCCATGAGAAAGGTGCCTTCTTTTTACCAAAAAGTCAAGAACATCCCCATCACCAGAGACCCCGGCTTGCTTTTCTACCCTTGACACATTTTGCCACAGAATACTGGGAGGGTTTGTTAGCGTAAAAGTGGTTTGCGTTTTAAGGCAAAATAACAAAGTGCTATTATCTGAACACACAGTTCACGTTGCCCTTTCAGAACGATTGCCTGTAGACCTAGTGCACGGTGCAAAGCAAAGCCCTCTGGGAATGAGCACTTGCAATGAAAAAGGTTTATTATCATAATGGAGGATTCAGTTACTTGCTCTGATGAGAAGTGGAGGAGTTTCTAAATTCATTGTATTAATTTAGAGTTTGGGGGGAAATAATTAAAAATGTAGGCCACCTATGGCCTACAATGTGGATATTAGTGTGGTTATAATGGGACTATGATACATTTTATTTACTCAGTCTCTAGCTACAAAGAGTACATTAGATATTTTTGCATTGGGACTCAGAAGCCTAAAACAAACAAGATTAAAATCAGCAATAAACCAAATCAGGAGAAGCCAGTGAAACTCAGCAATAAATCTGATGCAAAGCCAATGTGACACGCCAAAGGCCTTTGAGAATGTGCTGCAGGCTAAGGCTTATGGGTTCTCAATTTAGTGATATGGGAGGATATGGAAGGTGGGGTTTATGACTGGAAGGAGAGGTCAGCCAAGGAGCACTTCCTATAGTAGGAGGAACAATTCTGATTTTGTGAGGAGAATAGGATTTTCATGCACTACAGATTTTTGTGAAAACTGTGTGTGTGTGTGTGTGTTTACTCCCCACAGTCACTCATTCTTGTATGACTCGTACTCTGTAGAGTCAGCAAATTCTTCCTTCCCACGTTATCTTTCTGGGTTTCCTACGAAGGTTTCTTCTCTCTTGCTCTCATTTCTGTTTCTCCTACTCCCATCCCCAGCTTCCAATCTTTGAAACCTCTACTCTTGGCGTCCCTCGTGTTACTGTAACATTGCATGCTAGACAGAAAGAATGCTTTTGAGACTGGATTCGACAGAGGGGACTGTTTACCTGCTCAGAATAGCAGAACATGGACTGAATGATATGGGGCTCAGTGGGTCCAGGTATCTAAAGGTAACGACGCTTAGAAAAATTCCTTATCTCAGAACTGTATGAAAATTGCAGTAAAGATTTGTTGAGAAAGACTGAATGCTCTCTCTGTAAGGAAAATAGCTCCTTTTTCTCTAGGCACTTGAATTTAACATCCTCTAAAAAAGCGTATCTCCTAGCGCCCTGGTAAACTGCCTTAACCAGTAGGTTGAAGAGAATGATTCGGGTCTAGTTTTATCTGTTCCACGTTGTTCTTGCTGCAAATGCAGATGAATTTGCCTGTCAAAGCCTCACCTCTAAGGATGAATCTTTATTATGTATTTTCTATGGAAGATTTGCCCATCTGTCAGTAATTCTACAAATTGCTTGCTAGCTGCCTGCTCAACTTGTTAACAAAAAGGGTGTGTGGTGCTGCTGCATCTCTCATTCTACTTAGGGTGCACTGTATCCCCAGCTCTTTGGCCCCTCTTCTTGCTTTGGTGCACACTGGGTTCCCTGTGTGGTGGTGGTCACAGAGCTGTCTCCTTCCCCTGGGAGGGAAGTATCACTTCCTGCTTGGCAGCTGTGATAAAAGGTCCTGCTTTGAGCTGCACCAGGGCACTTTCTGGGTAACACCATTAAACATCCTGTTCCTCCCGGTGCCATTGACCGACAGTGTTACTGTTTAAACACTTCATTTCTAAAACCATGCAGCAACATCAACGTGTAATCATGCAGCATGCCTATGTTATTTCCCAACTGGCTGGTGTGTTTCTGCAAGGTGGGCACTGCTCTCACGTTTGCTTTGTTTTTCTTCATGTCTGGCTCATTGCTACGTATGTATTAAATCCCAATAAATATGCCTTTTCCACATAGAGCTTTTACATTTCCCCCTCAACACATTCTTTTTATTTTATTTATTTATTTATTAATTTTTAAATGTTCAAACATACCGAGAAGTTGAAAGAATTAAACAATTAAAACCTACATAGCTAGACTTAGCAATTATTAATATCTGGCTACATATGCCTTACCTGTTTGTACATATTTTATTTTCATCTAAACCATTTGAAAATATCCTGCAGAGTCCATGATTTTTCATCTATGAATATTTTGACAATTTCCTAAAAATAAGGATATTTTCTTATATAACAACAATACTCTCATGGCAAAAAAAACAACAACTATAATATACAGTTCACAGTTAAAACTTCAGAATTGCCTTCAAAAGTCTTTTATAACTGTTGTATGGCTTTTTAAAAATCTAGGATTGCATTAAGGTTTATAGATTGCATTTTGTTCTTACATCCAAAATGTCACTTTGAATGAATGTGGAGATTTAACGTCATTCATTTACTGTTTCTGTCCCTTGGTTCTTCTTGGTAGAATCTAGAACGACTATAGAGGGACTAGAGATAATATGTTTAGAATACTCAGATCATGGTCTAGTATATATAGCAAGCACTTGTTACTAGGAAGACTGGGATTGTTATTAGGATAAGAGCAGGGCCGATATTCTGCAGATATGCACCAGTATAGTGTTAATATGAAATGCTATTTATAGTAACCCCACCTTACCCATGGGGGATACACTCCAAGACCCCCAGTGGGAGCCTGAAGCCTCAGATACAACTGAACTTTTTATATATTATGTTTTTCCTACACATACACACCTGTGGTAAAGTTTAACTGATGAAGTAGGCATAAAAGAGATGAACAATAACTAATAATAAAATAGAACAATTTTAATAACATCCTATATAATAAAAGCCTAATATGCTAAGTGTCCAGTTGACCGGTTGGCTGTTCAACCAATCAAAGCGTAATATGCTAATGATACGCTAAGGCCGCTCAACTGCTTGCTATGATGTGCACTGACCACCATGGGGCAGATGCTGCTACTGGTAGGTTAGCTTGCTGCTGGGGTCTGGCTGATTGGGTCTGAGCGAGGCGGGCTGGACACACCCTAGAGCCCTCCTGCGGTCCCTCCCCTGCTAGCCAACCTCCCACATTCCTCCCCAGCCCCAATGGTGTACTGGTGGGGTCCCTCAGCCTGGCCTGTGCCATCTCACAATCCAGAACCTCTCAGGGGATGTCAGAGAGCCAGTTTCTGCCTGATCCCACAGGCCAGGCCAAGGGACCCCAGTGGTGCACAAATTTGTGCACTGGGTCATAAAAGTTATGTGAATGTGGTCACTCTCTTTTTCTCTCTCAAAATATCTTACCGTACTGTACTCACCCTTCTTCTTCTTGTGATGATGTGAGATGATAAAGTACCAAACCTATTGCCGAATCGGTGTAACCATGTCCTATTTGTAGTAAGTGACTTGGTGTCACTCATTTCAGGGGACCCTTGTTGAAGTCTTTGTATAGACTCAATGCTTTCTGGCACAACATGCTGCCCTCAACCAGAGCACATTTTCTGCTCATGTCTTCCACCCACAAATTTAATGCCTTTTCCATCTTACCTAAGCACTAATCATGCATGTGGCTCTAACTTTTGTAGTTTGCAGTGGAACAGCAAAAATAAGCAAGGATTTCTTTTCCTCCTTCACAATTTCACCGATAGGAGATTCGTTCTTATCATAGATCTTAACAACCTCAGCTAAAACCTCATACAATTTTTTCTTTCCTTATTAAGTAAAGAACGTTCTCCTTTTCACTTAAAGGAAGAGCTTTACAGTTTCTCTTCAGCATATCTGAAGCGCCAGCACCACCACTCTTGGGCTTTGGAGCCATTTGAAGTAAAATAAGGGTGACTTGAACACAAGCATGTGATAGAGTGGGTCTGATGATGGAAATAAGTAACTAACGGGCAGGGAGTGTCTAGAGTGGAGACACCAGATAAAGGGATGGCTCTCGCCCCCTAGTGAAATGGCATGAGATTTCATCACGTTTGTCAGAGTGGCATGAATTGTTTCTGGAATTTTCCATTTAATATTTTCAGATCAAGTTTGACCAACGGTAACTGAAGTCTCGGATAAAGAAGGGACTACTGTACTGTTGGTAAGTAGCTATTGCCTAAAGCCCTCCACAGTGTGTGCTTTTCTCACAACCACACAACAGTACCTGAAGGCTGAGTTCCTAGGAGGCCCAAGGCTGAGGTATCTATTCTAATTGGTCAGTACCTGTGCCATGCCATTCCTTACTTTTAAAATATCACTCCTGGACTAATGAAAATCTTGCTAATAGACACATTTCAGATTACTCTGTTTCTATTTTATTTTTTCCATCAGTTACTGAGAGCGTTGTTTAAAAAAAATTATTTACAACTTCTGATATTTTGTCAAATCACTCACTAGTTTTATGATTAAATGTTTTTTTTTTTCTGTTTAAGGTCTTAAGTTATCCTGTAACTCATTCCTGTAATTTCCTGCATTTTTCCTTTTTTTACACTCATGCTAATCTATCCTATCTAATAAAAGAGTAATATGCAAATTAACCATCACTCTGGTTTTTTTTTTACTATTATCACTTTTTTAAATTTATTTTTATTTTTTTATATATTTTTATTAAGGTATTATATGTGTAAATATCTTACCATTGCCCCCCCCCCACACCCCACACCCATACATGCCCTCACCCCCCAATGTTTTACATCTGGTTGGTTACTCTTATACGCATGCATATAAGTTCTTCGGTTGATCTCTTATTTCCCCCACCTCTCCCTAACCTTCCCGCTGTAATTTGACAGTCTGTTTGATGCTTTACTGCCTCTGTATCTATCTTTTTGTTCATCAGTTTATAATGTTTTTTATTATCCACAAATGAGTGAGATCATGTGGTACTTTTCTTTCATTGACTGGCTTATTTCACTTAGCATAATGTTCTCTAATTCCATCCAGGTGCCTACAAATGGTAATAATTCCTTCTTTTTTATGGCAGCATAGTATTCCATTGTGTAGATGTACCATAGTTTTCTGATCCAGTCATCTGCTGACGGGCACCTAGGCTGTTTCCAAATCTTAGCTATTGTAAATTGTGCTGCTATGAACATAGGGGTGCATATATGCTTTATGATTGGTGTTTCTAGTTTCTTAGGATATATTCCTAGGAGTGGGATTACTGGGTCAAATGGGAGTTCCATTTTCAGTTTTTTGAGGAAACTCCATACTGTTCTCCACAGTGGCTGCACCAGTCTGCATTCCCACCAGCAGTGCACGAGGGTTCCTTTTTCTCCACATCCTCGCCAACACTTGTCGTTTGTTGATTTGTTGATGATAGCCATGCTGACCGGTGTGAGATGGTATCGCATTGTTGTTTTGATTTGCATCTCTCGGATAATTAGTGACTTTGAGCATGTTTTCATGTGTCTCTTGGCCTTCCTTCTGTCTTCTTTTGAAAAGATTCTATTTAGGTCCGTTGCCCATTTTTTTATTGGATCATTTATCTTCCTTTTATTAAGTTGTATAAGTTGCCTATAGATGTTAGAGATTAAACCTTTATCAGTGATAACATTTGCAAATATGTTCTCCCATACAGTGGGGTTTCTTGTTGTTTTGTTGATGGTTTCTTTTGCTGTGCAAAAGCTTTTTATTTTGATGTAGTCCCATTTGTTTATTTTCTCTTTGGCTTCCATTGGCCTAGGGGCAGTATCAGTGAAGAAGTTCTTTCGGCATATGTCTGAGATTTTGCTGCCTGTGGATTCCTCTAGTATTTTTATGGTTTCCCGTCTTACGTTTAAGTCCTGTATCCATTTTGAGTTTATTTTTGTGTATGGTATAAGTTGGTGATCTAGTTTCATGTTTTTGCATGTATCTGTCCAATTTTCCCAACACCATTTATTGAAGAGACTGTCTTGACTCCATTGTATGTTCATACCTCCCTTGCCAAATATTAATTGCGCATAGTGGTTTGGGTCGATATCTGGATTCTCTATTCTATTCCATTGGTCTATATGTCTGTTCTTGTGCCAGTACCAGGCTGTTTTGAGAACAGTGGCTTTGTAATACAGCTTGAAATCTGGTATTGAGATCCCTCCTACTTTATTCTTCTTTCTCAGGATTGCTGTGGCTATTCGGGATCTTTTTTTATTCCAGATGAATTTTTGGAGAGTTCTTTCTAGGTCTGTGAAATATGCCGTTGGTATTTTAATGGGGAGTGCATTGAATCTATAGATTGCTTTGGGTAGTATGGACATTTTAATGATGTTGATTCTACCAATCCATGAACATGGTATGTTCTTTCATCTGTTTACATCTTCCTCTATCTCTTTTTTCAGTGTCCTGTAGTTTTCCATGTATAGGTCTTTTACCTCCTTGGTTAGGTTTATTCGTAAGTATCTTAATTTTTTTGGTGCGATGGTAAACGGGATTGCTTTTTTAGTCTCTCGTTCTGTAAGTTCACTATTGGTGTATAGAAATGCCATAGATTTCTTGGCGTTAATTTTGTATCCTGCTACATTGCCGAATTCATTTGTTAAGTCTGTTAGTTTTTTGATGGAGTCTTTCGGGTTTTTTATATACAATATCATGTCATCTGCAAATAAGGACAGCTTTACTTCTTCTTTTCCAATTTGGATGCCTTTTATTTCTTCTTCTTGTCTAATTGCAATGGCTAATACTTCCAGTACTATGTCGAACAGGAAGTGGTGAGAGTGGGCATCCCTGTCTTGTTCCTGTTCTTAGGGGAAATGGTTTTAGTTTTTGCCCATTGAGTATGATGTTAGCTGTGGGTTTATCATATATAGCTTTTATTATGTTGAGGTATGATCCTTCTATTCCCACCTTGTTGAGAGTTTTTAACAAGAATGGGTGTTGGATTTTGTCAAATGCTTTTTTCTGCATCAATTAATATGACTATGTGATTTTTATCTCTCAATTTAAGTGATGTATCACGTTAATTGATTTACGAATATTGTACCATCCTTGCATTCCTGGGATAAATCCTACTTGGTCATGGTGTATGATCTTTCTGATATACTGCTGGATCCAATATGCTAAAATTTTGTTGAGGATTTTGGCATCTATGTTCATGAGGGATATTGGCCTGTAATTCTCTTTCATTGTGTTGTCTTTATCTGGTTTTGGTATTAGGGTGATGCTGGCTTCATAGAAAGAGCTTGGAAGTGTTCCTTACTCTTGAATTTTTTGGAGTAGTCTGAGGAGGATAGGTTTTAGTTCTTCCTTGAATGTTTGGTAAAACTCTCCTGTGAAGATGTCGGGCCCCAGGCTATTGTTTGCCGGAAGTTTTTTGATGACTGCTTCAATTTCTTCCATAGTTACTGGCATATTGAGCTGTTTAGATTCTTCCTGATTGAGTTTTTGAAGGTTATATTTTTCTAGGAATATGTCCATTTCCTCCAGGTTGTCCAGTTTGTTGGAATAGAGTTGTTCATAGTATTTTTTAACAAACCTTTGTATTTCGGCGGGGTCTGTTGTTATTTCACCTCTTTCATTTCTGATTTTGTTTATTTGGGTCCTCTCTCTCTGCTTCTTGGTGAGCCTGGCTAGAGGTTCATCAATCTTGTTTATCCTTCCAAAGAACCAGCTCTTGGTTTTGTTGATCTTTTGTATTGTTCCTTTGGTCTCTATGTCGTTTATCTCCACTCTGATCTTTATTATTTCCTTCCTTCTGCTTACACTGGGCTTTTCTTGTTGCTCTTTTACCAACTCTTTGAGTTATAGGGTTAGGTAATTAATTACCATTGTTTCTTCTGTTTTTGCAGTAGGCTTGTAGAGCTATGAACTTCCCTCTCAAGACTGCTTTTGCTGAGTCCCATAGATTTTGGATTGTTGTGTTTTCATTGTCATTTTTTGCCATGATGTTTAAATTTCTTCCTTGATCTCTCTGGTAACCCAGTCATTGTTTAATAGCATGCTGTTTAGTCTCCATATGTTTGATTTCTTTGGATTGTTTTTACTGTAGTTGATTTCCAGTTTTATGCCACTGTGGTCTAAGAAGATGCTTGATATGATTTCTATCTTCTTGAATTTGAAGAGACTTTGCCTATGTCCCAACATATGGTCTATCTTTGAAAATGACCCATGTGCACTTGAGAAGAATGTATATTCTGTGGCTTTGGGGTGAAATGTTCTGAAGATGTCAATTAATTCCATCTGGTCTAGTGAGTCATTTAGGATTGATGCTTCTTTGCTGATTTTTTGTTTAGAGGATTTGTCCAATGGTGATAGTGGTGTATTAAAGTCTCCTACTATGATTGTATTCCTGTCAATGTCTCCCTTGTTATCCTCCAGGAGATTTTTTATGTATTTGGGTGCTCCTGTATTGGGTGCATATATGTTTACCAGAGTTATTTCTTCTTGTTGGATTGCTCCATTTAGTATTATGAAGTAGCCTTCCTTATAGCTTGTTATGTCCTTCACTTTGAGATCTAATTTGTCAGATATAAGTATTGCTACCCCAGCTTTTTTTTTCAGTTCCATTTGCCTGGAAGAGCTTTTTCCATCCCTTCACCCTCAGTCTGTGTGTGTCTTTTTTTCTGAGGTGGGTTTCTTGTAGACAGCAGATATATGGGTCTTGTTTTCTTATCCAATCCGTTACCCTATGTCTTTTGATTGGGGCATTTAATTCGTTTACATTTAAAGTTATTATTGATAGGTACTTATTTGTGGCCATTTTTATTCTTTACCCCTGTGTTCCTTCTTCGCCTCCTATTTCTTTTTTTATAGCAGACACTTTAGCATTTCTTGCATTGCTGGTTTGGTGTTAATAAATTCCCTTAGTCCTTTTTTGTCTGTGAAGCTCCTGATTTCATCTTCAATTTTGATTGATAGCCTTGCTGGGTACAGTATTCTTGGATTCAGACCCTTCCTTTGCATGACTTTGTATATTTCATTCCATTCCCTTCTGGCCTGGTAAGTTTCTGTTGAGAAATCAGTTGCTAGTCTGATGGGGGTTCCTTTGTATGTAACTTTCTGTCTCTCTCTTGCCGCTTTTAAGATTCTTATTTTGTCATTGGTGTTTGCCAATTTAATTATAATGTGCCTTGGCGTCAGTCTTTTGGGGTTCATTTTGCTTGGGACTCTGTGAGCTTCTTGGATTTGTGTGGGTTTTTTCTTCCCTATATCAGGGAAGTTTTCTGTCATTATTTCTTCAAACAGGTTTTCTATTCCTTGCTCAGTTTCCTTTCCTTCTGGAACCCCTATTATGCGGATGTTGTTTTGTTTCATGTTGTCCCAAAGTTCCCTTAGGCTCTCCTCCTGCTTTTTAATCATTTTTCCAGAAGCTCTACTTGGGTATTTTTTCCTATCTTGTCTTCTAGCTCACTGATGCGGTCCTCTGCTTCTTCTAGTCTACTCTTGATGCTTTCTATTGAGTTCTTTACAGCAGCGATGTCATTTTTCATTTCTTCTTGGTTCTTCTTCATTTCCTCTTGGTTCTTACTCATATTTCTTGACTCATGAGTCATTTATCTTCCATTCTTTTCAGCCACCTCATGACCATTTCTCTGAATTCTTTCTCTGGAAGGTTGCTTGCCTCCATTTCGTTTACTTCCTTTTCTGGTGATGCCTGCTTTTCTTTCATATGCGGGCTGTTTCTTTGTCTCCCCATGGTCTCTCTTCTCCAGATGTCTGATTATGTAGTTCTCTCTCTCCTGCATTGATTTAAAGGCTCAAAATACAACACAACCAGGTATAACACACAAGGCACTGAACAGAAATGTATTCACGATATTAAAAACTTCCAATAAAGTTGACCACCAGAGAAAGGCAAATTAGGTGATAGGAGAGAAAGAAGAAGAGGAAAAAGAAAGGAAAAAAAAGGAGTGTCAAAATGAAATTGGGAAAAGGAAAAAAAAGTAAGAGAGACAAGAAAGAGACTAAGAGAGAAAGGGGAACAAACTATATATATGGGGAGAAAACTCCAATAGAACAACCACTAATCCCAGCAAATGCCAGCAACAAGTACCTGGGGATTAATACAAACTACACCACCAACCAATATCAAGTGAGGCAAGGGAAAACAGAAGCAAAAAACAAACAAAAACAAAGCAAACAAACAAACAAACAAACAAACAAAAGAATAAGCAAAACAATCTTACAAAAAAGCATAAGAAGTTGATATAATCAACATTCAAGCAAACAACAATCAAAGGACAGAGAGAAAGACAATTTTTGGATAGTTAAGGCAGCAAAGAGAGATGTGTGACTTGGAGCAGGGGATTGTAAATTAGATATATAAGTAGGGTGAAATTTTATCAGGGGGTAAACAGAAAGAATAGGGAAAATCTAAAGCAGGAAATGGGTAAGATAAACAGGACACCGAAAAGGGAAAGGTTAGGAAGAGAGTGATGGCATAACGGTGGAGTTGAGATAGAATAAAACGATGCTAAAGGAAAGATGAAACTAGAATGTAGAACACTAATCCCAAAGTAAAATAAAGAGAAAATAAAATGATACTTTAAAAAAAAAAAAAGGTAAAATAGTAGTAGTAATAATACGGATTGAAAATAAAAATGTAATAATTAAAAAGGTAAAATCAAGTGAGAAAAAAAGAAAAAAAATAGTTTCTTGAGTAAAAGATGCAAAATATGAAAATAAAATAATAAAAATAAAATAAAATGTGCAGTAGTGAAAGTCATTCACTTCCTCTATTGTTCTGTTTGGCATGCCTGTTTCTCAGTCCAGACAGTATTGCAGTTCCCTGCTTTCCACTGCTCCTCAGTGTTGTAAGCCAGTCCTGATTTTTTAGCAGGTGGTATGTCTTAATTTTTCGTATTCCTTTATTTTTGATTACACAAGAGTCAATTTGTGATTCAGCCCCTGGGTGGCAGTGTTTCTGGATTGACTTTTGGGTCTCTTTGGCCTCTCTAGCCTGTATTTACATCCTTCTTTCCTTGTGGCACTCAATACCGGTTTGTGGAAGTGGGCTGCCTCAGATCTGGCTCTCCGATGGTCACTCCCTGCTCCGATCCCCAGGTTTCAGAAAAACACTTTCCCCTGCAGTCTCCCAGGGTGTCCCCAACTGGGTGATCCTATGTATTGGGCTTAGTAATCAGAAGCAAGGATTTGAAGAGGAAAAAGCCCAAGTGTGCGAACAATGGGTCTGTGCCCAAGTCTAAGCAGCCGGCACACCTTTGAAATTCTTAGGCTGTCCCTGCACGTCAGATCAAAATGGGTTGCTTTTTAGAGATCCCTTCTGTTAGCAGCTCTGAGGACCCCCTTTCACATTCACGGATCACGCCAGCCCCAACAGCCACGGATTTTTCTAGGCACAGACTTCCCTGGTCCTCCAGCTCCTGCAAAACGTGCATTCCTCTCTCCTGCCGGGACCAGAGACCTCACCTTATCCCAGGCGAAATCTGACCTTTCCTTGGTGGAATGTAGAGCTCCTCTGAATCCACGTGTTTGTGCCAATTGAGGACTGGTATTCTGGGGCTCCCAGCTGTTCCGTGGGTGCCGCAGTTGTGGATTTTCAGGCTTCCGATAAGCTCCAATTTCCCTTTCAAGATGGCACAGACTCTGCGTCCAAGCCCATTGCTCCGGGGGGGGGGGGGGGAGCTGCAGTGGGGGGGGGGAGCAGCTGCAGTGGGGGCTGCCCGGTCAGGGGAACCCCGTCTAGCAGTCACCCACCTTCTCCTGGAGTTTAGCTGTCCCTTAAGTTGCCAACAAACACTCCTTGTGCGACCTTCAGCTATTCTTTCTTTCTGCTCCGGGACAATGCTCAGAACACATCTGTCTATTCCGCCGCCATTTTTTTCCACGAACCATCACTCTGTTACACCTACAGGCCACACCCACAAGCCAAACAGGAGAAAGTATGCAAATTAACCCAACGAAGATGGCTGCGGCCATGGAGGGAGCAGGAGGGAGGCTTGGGTTTCCCTGGCAATGGAGGAAGCCAAGCTTTCTGCACACCCTGGCTGGCCCAGGCCTCCACTCCAGGCTACAAAGTTTCAATTATAGAAGATAAATAAATCCCAACAAAAATGGTGGCAGCCATGGAGCTGGAGAGAGCAGGAGGCTAGGGTTGCCCCCAGCGATGGAGGAAGCCAAGCTTCTGCAGCCCTGGCCTGCCCCATCCTCCGTTTAAGGCTACAAAGTTTAAATTATAGAAGATAAATAAATCCCAACAGAAATGGCTGCCGCCACGGAGCGAGCTGAAGGCTCGGCTCCACTCCAGGCTACAAAGATTCAATTGTAGAAGATAAATAAATCCCAGATACCAGGGCCTCCCCTTGGTTTGCCGGGAGATGTGGCCGGCCTGCAAACCACCACAGGCCCCTCGCCCAGGCCACCCCACGCCCCAAAGGAACCGCCACCCTGATCTGGGCCACCCTTCAGGGCAAACCAGATGGCCCCCACCTGTGCACCAGGCCTCTATCCTATCTAATAAAAGAGTAATATGCAGATTGACCATCACTCCAACACACAAGATGGCTGCCCCCATGTGGTCAAAGATCCTGCCCCCATGTGGACACAAGATGGCCACCACAAGATGGCCAGCAGGGGAGGGCAGTTGGGAGGGAACAGGCCTGCAAGGGAGGGCAGTTGGGGGCGATCAAGCCTAGAGGGGAAGGCAGTTAAGGGTGACCAGGCTAGCAGAGGAGGGAAGTTGGGGGTGACCGGGCCTGTAGGGAAGGGCAGTTGGGGGGGACCCAGGCCTTCAGGGGAGAGCAGTTGGGGGGACCAGGCCTGCAGGAGAGGGCAGTTAGGGGTGACCAGGCTTGCAGGAGAGGACAGTTAGGGGCAAACAGGCTGTCAGGGGAGCAGTTTGGCATCAATCAGCCTGGCAGGGGAGTGGTTAGGGGGTGATCAGGCTGGCAGGCAGAAGCAGTTAGGGGCAATCAGGAAAGCAGGCAGGTGAGCAGTTGGGAGCCAGCAGTCTTGGATTGTGACAGGGATGTCCGACTGCCCGTTTAGGCCTGATCCCAGTGGGACTGGGCCTAAATTGGCAGTTGGACATCCCTCGAGGGGTCCCAGATTGGAGAGGGTGAGGCTGGGCTGAGGCACCCCCACCCCTCGTGCACGAATTTCTTGCACCAGGCCTCTAGTCATATATAAAAATCTTACTTATGTTTTCCCAAAGAGAGCACTTTTTTACATGATCACTCCAGTGGCAGAACCCAGCATTCAGTGCTCAGGTGAAAACCATCCTATATAATAAAAGGCTAATATGCAAATCGACCGAATGAAGGAACAACCTGCTGCTATGATGTGCACTGACCTCCAGGGGACAGACGCTCAATGCAGGAGATGCACCCTTGTGGTCAGTGCACTCCCACAGTGGGAGTGCTGCTCAACCAGAAGCCCTGAGCCAGGCTCACGGCTGGCGAGCACAGCGGCGGTGGCGGGAGCCTCTCCGCCTCAGCAGTAGTGCTAAGGATGTCTGACTGACAGCTTAGGCCCACTCTCTGTCAGTCAGACATCCCCCATGGGCTTCCAGACTTCCAGAGGGCTCAGGCCGCACTGAGGAACCCCCCCACACACACACACCCAGTGCACGATTCTCATGGACCGGGCATCTAGTATTTGTTAATTTACAAATGTTGGCATGGAACAGGTAACAGGTGATAGCAGCTGTTTCTTAAGAATTGTGTGCATATCTGAGCATTTGTTTACTTAATATTTTTGAAATTAAGTGTCGAAATTTCACAAACCTATAAAGTTAAATAAATGTCATCTATTTTGCATTTTGTTAGTGCCTACAAGTGTTTCTAAAAGTGGTACTTCTGAGCAGTTATTTACATAATCAAAGAATTTGATGAGATTTTTGAGCAATCTAATTAAATTACTTTAAAGCATTAGAATGTGTAAAGGTAAATGGACTGTGTGTGCGAACTCTGAAAAACTGTATCAGAATTGACAAGTAGACATTAGAAAAAAAATTTGGAGATGAAAATGGAACATGGATAGACAATGCTGAAGAAAGAATGACTGGAAGTGAAAAGAGTGAAATGCCTTAGAATTTCTCCAAGTGATGCTAATAGTCAACGGACTGTCAGCACCTTAGCAGAACATCAGTGTGAGCATTCTGTAATGCAAGATATTAGTGACAAAAGGGAAGCACAATACATAAAAGCCAGAATATTGGAACTATTAAAGATGGCCAGGGTAATGTGGGTTATGCTGGGGAAAGCTTGTTATAATACTTAATTTAAGTTATTACTTTTGAATATTTAATGCTTAGCATAACTCAAAATTTTAAAAACACAACCCTACCCTTCAAACACAATTTCCCTCTCAAGAAGCAACCAAGATGACCATATTATCAGCTTTTTGTATTCTTACAAGGATACATAATGTATAAGGAAGCATGATATATTCAGTATATATATAAATTCAGTATACATATTCACATTCAGAAAAGTGAACAATGTATTCAACAATACATTGTTGTCACCTTCAAAAAAGTTAGTAAAATAGAATATAAAAGTAAAATACAAATAAAATATAAACAAAATTAATATCTATGTAACCACCACCTAATGAAGAAAGAGAACATTACCAGCACCCCTCCCCTCAACTGCTACCCGGTCCCTCTTACCCAGAAGGTAACCACTATCTTTACTTATACTAGTAGTATAGTTTATTTTGCCTGTTTTAAAACTTTATACAGATGAAATGAAACAGTATGCATACATTGTGTGTCTTTGCTCATTACGCACACTATATATGTGTGTATGGGTGTGCGTGTGCGTGTGTGTGTGTGTGTGTGTTTATTGATTTCAGAGAGAGGAAGGGAGAGGGTGAGAGAGATGTGAGAGGATGAGAGAGAAACATTAATTGGCTGTCTCCTGCATGCTCCCCACTGGGGATGGAGCCCATAACCCGGGCATGTGCCCCAACCAGGAATCAAACCAGTGACCTCCTGGTACATGGGACAGTGCTCAACCAACCGAGTCACACTGGCCAAGCCATAATATATTTTTGAGACTCATTCATGTTGTGTGTATATGAAGTTGTCCCCTGTCATTGCTGTAAGACAGCAATTTTCAACCTTTTTCATCTCATGGCACACACGAACTAATTACTAAAATTCTGCGGCACACCAAAAAATATATTCTATTTTTTGTTGATCTGACAAAAAAGATAGGTATAATTTTATTATCCCCAAATGAGTGAGATCATGTGGTATTTTTCTTTCATTGACTGGCTTATTTCACTTAGCATAATGTTCTCTAATTCCATCCAGGTGCCTACAAATGGTAGTAATTCCTTCTTTTTTATGGCAGCATTGTATTCCATTGTGTAGATGTACCATAGTTTTCTGATCCAGTCATCTGCTGACGGGCACCTAGGCTGTTTCCAAATCTTAGCTATTGTAAATTGTGCTGCTATGAACATAGGGGTGCATATATGCTTTATGATTGGTGTTTCTAGTTTCTTAGGATATATTCCTAGGAGTGGGATTACTGGGTCAAATGGGAGTTCCATTTTCAGTTTTTTGAGGAAACTCCATACTGTTCTCCACAGTGGCTGCACCAGTCTGCATTCCCACCAGCAGTGCACGAGGGTTCCTTTTTCTCCGCATCCTCACCAACACTTGTCGTTTGTTGATTTGTTGATGATAGCCATGCTGACCGGTGTGAGATGGTATCGCATTGTTGTTTTGATTTGCATCTCTCGGATAATTAGTGACTTTGAGCATGTTTTCATGTGTCTCTTGGCCTTCCTTCTGTCTTCTTTTGAAAAGATTCTATTTAGGTCCGTTGCCCATTTTTTTATTGGATCATTTATCTTCCTTTTATTAAGTTGTATAAGCTGCCTGTAGATGTTGGAGATTAAACCTTTATCAGTGATAACATTTGCAAATATGTTCTCCCATACAGTGGGGTTTCTTGTTGTTTTGTTGATGGTTTCTTTTTCTTTGCAAAAGCTTTTTATTTTGATGTAGTCCCAATTGTTTATTTTCTCTTTGGCTTCCATTGGCCTAGGGGCAGTATCAGTGAAGAAGTTCTTTCGGCATATGTCTGAGATTTTGCTGCCTGTGGATTCTTCTAGTATTTTTATGGTTTCCCGTCTTATATTTAAGTCCTGTAACTATTTTGAGTTTATTTTTGTGTATGGTGTAAGTTGGTGATCTAGTTTCATTTTTTTGCATGTATCTGTCCAATTTTCCCAACACCATTTATTGAAGAGACTGTCTTGACTCCATTGTATGCTCATGCCTCCTTTGTCAAATATTAATTGCGCATAGTGGTTTGGGTCGATATCTGGATTCTCTATTCTATTCCATTGGTCTATATGTCTGTTCTTGTGCAAGTACCAGGCTGTTTTGAGGACAGCGGCTTTGTAATACAGCTTGAAATCTGGTATTGAGATCCCTCCTACTTTATTCTTCTTTCTCAGGATTGCTGTGGCTATTCAGGGTCTTTTTTTTATTCCAGATGAATTTGTGGAGAATTCTTTCTAGGTCTGTGAAATATGCCATTGGTATTTTAATGGGGAGTGCATTGAATCTATAGATTGCTTTGGGTAGTATGGACATTTTAATGATGTTGATTCTACCAATCCATGAACATGGTATGTTCTTTCATCTGTTTACATCTTCCTCTATCTCTTTTTTCAGTGTCCTGTAGTTTTTCGCGTATAGGTCTTTTACCTCCTTGGTTAGGTTTATTCCTAAATATCTTAATTTTTTTGGTGCGATGGAAAATGGGATTGCTTTTTTAGTCTCTCTTTCTGTAAGTTCACTATTGGTGTATAGAAATGCCATAGATTTCTTGGCGTTAATTTTGTATCCTGCTACATTGCCGAATTCATTTATTAAGTCTGTTAGTTTTTTGATGGAGTCTTTTGGGGTTTTTATGTACAATATCATGTCATCTGCAAATAAGGACAGCTTTACAACTTCTTTTCCAATTTGGATGCCTTTTATTTCTTCTTCTTGTCTAATTGTAGTGGCTAATACTTCCAGTACTATGTCAAACAGGAGTGGTGAGAGTGGGCATCCCTGTCTTGTTCCTGTTCTTAGGGGAAATGGTTTTAGTTTTTGCCCATTGAGTATGATGTTAGCTGTGGGTTTATCATATATCGCTTTTATTATGTTGAGGTATGATCCTTCTATTCCCACCTTGTTGAGAGTTTTTATCAAGAATGGGTGTTGGGTTTTGTCAAATGCTTTTTCTGCATCAATTGAAATGACTATGTGATTTTTTTTAATATATTTTATTGATTTTTTACAGAAAGGAAGGAAGAGGGATAGAGAGTTAGAAACATCGATGAGAGAGAAACATCGATCAGCTGCCTCTTGCACACCTCCTACTGGGCTGTGCCCACAACCAAGTTACGTGCCCTTGACCGGAATCGAACCTGGGACCTTTCAGTCCGCAGGCTGACGCTCTATCCACTGAGCCAAACCGGTTTTGGCATGACTATGTGATTTTTATCTCTCAATTTGTTTATGTGATGTATCACGTTAATTGATTTGCGGATATTGTATCATCCTTGCATTCCTGGGATAAACCCTACTTGGTCATGGTGTATGATCTTTCTGATGTAGTGCTGGATCCGATTTGCTAGAATTTTGTTCATGATTTTGGCATCCACATTCATGAGGGATATTGGCTTGTAATTCTCCTTCATTTTGTTGTCTTTATCTGGTTTTGGTATTAGGGTGATGCTGGCTTCATAGAAGGAGCTTGGAAGTGTTCCTTCCTCTTGAATTTTTTGGAATAGTCTGAGGAGGATAGGTTTTAGTTCTTCCTTGAATGTTTGGTAAAACTCTCCTCTGAAGCCGTCGGGCCCCGGGCTTTTGTTTGCCGGAAGCTTTTTGATGACTGCTTCAATTTCTTCCATAGTTACTGGCATGTTGAGCTGTTTAGATTCTTCCTGATTAAGTTTTTGAAGGTTATATTTTTCTAGGAATATGTCCATTTCCTTCAGGTTGTCCAGTTTGTTGGAATAGAGTTGTTTGTAGTATTTTTTAACAATCCTTTGTATTTCGGTGGGATATGTTGTTATTTCACCCCTTTCATTTCTGATTTTGTTTATTTGGGTCCTCTCTCTTTGCTACTTGGTGAGCCTGGCTAGAGGTCCATCACTCTTGTTTATCCTTCCTAAGAACCAGCTCTTGGTTTTGTTGATCTTTTGTATTGTTCCTTTGGTCTCTATGTCGTTTATCTCCACTCTGATCTTTATTATTTCCTTCCTTCTGCTTACACTGGGCTTTTCTTGTTGCTCTTTTTCTAACTCTTTGAGTTGTTGGGTTTGGTAATTCATTACCATTGTTTCTTGTTTTTTGCAGTAGGCTTGTAGAGCTATGAACTTCCCTCTCAAGACTGCTTTCGCTGTGTCCCATAGATTTTGGATTGTAGTGTTTTCATTGTCATTTGTTGCCATGATGTTTTTTATTTCTTCTTTGATCTCTCATGTAACCCAGTCATGGTTTAATAGCATGCTGTTTAGTCTCCATGTGTTTGATTTCTTTGGATTGTTTTTGTTGTAGTTGATTTCCAGTTTTATGCCACTGTGGTCTGAGAAGATGCTTGATATGATTTCTATCTTCTTGAATTTGAAGAGACTTTGCCTATGTCCCAACATATGGTCTATCTTTGAAAATGACCCATGTGCACTTGAGAAGAATGTATATTCTGTGGCTTTGGGGTGAAATGTTCTGAAGATGTCAATTAATTCCATCTGGTCTAGTGAGTCATTTAGGATTGATGTTTCTTTGCTGATTTTTTGTTTAGAGGATTTGTTCAATGGTGATAGTGGGATATTAAAGTCTCCTACTATGATTGTATTGCTGTCAATCTCACCCTTGATATCTTCCTGGAGTTTTTTTATGTATTTGGGTGCTCCTGTATTGGGTGCATATATGTTTACCAGAGTTATTTCTTCTTGTTGGATTGCTCCCTTTAGTATTATGAAGTGGTTTTCCTTATCTTTTATGTCCTTCACTTTGAGATCTAATTTGTCAGATATAAGTATTGCTACCTCAGCTTTTTTTTCAGTTCCATTTGCCTGGAAAACCTTTTTCCATCCCTTCACCCTCAGTCTGTGTGTGTCTTTTTTTCTGAGGTGGGTTTCTTGTAGACAGCAGATATATGGGTCTTGTTTTCTTATCCAATCCATTACCCTATGTCTTTTGATTGGGGCACTTAATCCATTTATATTTAAAGTTAATATTGAGCAGAGAAACCATAGGTAAGCACCTAAACTGCTGCCTCGCACAACAATTTCAAAACTACAACTAAAAGACAGAACAGACACCATCCAGAACCACAGGAAAGCTGGCTGAGTGAAAATTCTACAACTAGAAGGAAAGAGCAAAGCTCACAGAGAATTGGAGGTACGGCAAAGAGTCTTTGTGCGCGCAGAGAGGAAGGGCGGCTGAGAGCCCGGCTGACTTTCTCTGGCGGAAGCGGGAAGGAAGCCCCCGACCGCACTGAACCCCAGTTCTGACTGCACTGAACCCCAGTTCCGGGCGAACCCCTGGGGACCCACGCTCTTACGGGGGGAGTCTGGACTCTCGGGTGGAGACTCGGGAGCCAGGGAAGGTGGAGGACTGAAAGCGCGTGCATGACAGTGCGCACTAAGGCTGCGGAGGTTGCCACAGGCTTTCCCTAGTGGAAGAGAGTGGGAGGTTCCTCACTGCACTGGGCCCCAGTTCTGACTGCACTGAACCCCGGTTTCAGGCGAGCCCCTGGGGACCCACGCTCTTGTGGGGGGAGTCTGGACTCTCGGGCGGAGACTCGGGAGCCGGGGAAGGCGGAGGACTAAAAGCGCGCGCGAGTGCGCAAGGGTAAGGCTGACGGGAAGCCAAGACTGAGACTCCACCCCATCCAAGCTGAGCACAGAGGCTATTGCAATTTGGCAAGTCTAATCCTATAAGGCTGTCTCCAGCACCGAACTTCTCCCAGCGTAGACACATCTGATCCTTACAGCCAACTGGCCTGGAGGTCAATTCTTTCCAGTTATACCAACAACAATCAAGACTTAATTACAACAAGGCTGTACACACAGTACACAAACGGGTGCACCAAGAGTGTCCACCTCAGGTTAACTGGGGAGGCAGACCCACTGGGCCATATAGGAAACCTAGCACACAAATCTACCTTACCAACTCAGGGAAGCAGTGAAAATGCAGCGTCAAAGAATCAGATCACAAACAAAAGAAATGGAGGAAAACAAATGACTGGACATAGAATTCAAAACCATGGTTATAAGGCTTTTTAAGAATATCCTAGAAAAGGCCGATAAATATAACGAGATCCTCGAAGATATGAAAAAGGACCAACTAGAAATTAAACATACACTGACTGAAATAAGAAATATTATACAGAGACCCAAAAACAGACAAGAGGAACACAAAAATCAAGTCAAAGAATTGAAATACAAAGAAGCAAAAAACACTCAACCGAAAAAGCAAAAAAAAAATCCAAAAAGTTGAAGATAATGTAAGAAGACTCTGGGACAACTTCAAGCGTACCAACATCAGAATTATGGGGGTTCCAGAAGAAGAGAGAGAGCAAGATATTGAAAACCTATTTGAAGAAATAATGACCGAAAACTTCCCCAACCGGGTGAAAGAAATAGACTTACAAGTCCAGGAAGCGCACAGAACCCCAAACAAAAGGAATCCAAAGAGGACCACACCAAGACACATCATAATTAAAATGCCAAGAGCAAAAGACAAAGAGAGAATATTAAAAGCAGCAAGAGAAAAACAGTTAATTACCTACAAGGGAGCACCCATATGACTGTCAGCTGATTTCTCAACAGAAACTATGCAGGCCAGACGGGAGTGGCAAGAAATTTTCAATGTGATGAATAGCAAGAACCTACAACCAAGATTACTCTACCCAGCAAAGCTATCATTCAGAATTGAAGGGCAGATAAAGAGCTTCACAGAGAAGAAAAAGCTGAAGGAGTTCATCACCACCAAACCAGTATTATATGAAATGCTGAAAGGTATTCTTAAAGAAGAGGAAGAAGAAAAAAGTAAAGATAAAAATTATGAAAAACAAATACATATCTATCAACAAGTGAACCTAAAAATCAAGTGAATTAAAAACCTGAGGAACAGAATAATCTGGTGAATATAATAGAATCAGGGGCTTAGAAAGGGAGTGGACTGATAATTCTCAGGGGAAAAGGGGTATGGGAGGGTTCATGAAGTGACTGGAATAAAATTATACACCTATGGATGAGGACAGTGGGGGGAGGTAAGGGCAGAAGGTGGGGTGGGAACTGGGTGGAGGGGAGCTATGGGGGGGAAAAGGAGAAATAATTGTAATAATCTGAATAAAGATTTATTTAAAAAAATAAAAAAAATAAAGTTATTATTGATAGGTGCTTATTTGTCGCCATTCCTATTCTTTACCCCTGTGTTCCTTCTTCGCTTCCTATTTCTTTTTTTTTTTTTTACAGCAGACCCTTTAGCATTTCTTGCATTGCTGGTTTGGTGGTAATAAATTCCCTTAGTCCTTTTTTGTCTGTGAAGCTCCTGATTTCACCTTCAATTTTGGTTGACAGCCATGCTGGGTACAGTATTCTTGGATTCAGACCCTTCCTTTGTATGACTTTGTATATTTCATTCCATTCCCTTCTGGCCTGATGAGTTTCTGTTGAGAAATCAGTTGCTAGTCTGATGGGGGTTCCTTTGTATGTAACTTTCTGTCTCTCTCTTGCCGCTTTTAAGATTCTTACTTTGTCATTGTTGTTTGCAAATTTAATTATAATGTGCCTTGGCATCGGTCTTTTGGGGTTCATTTTGCTGGGACTCTGTGAGCT
The DNA here is from genome assembly GCF_963455305.1 of Plecotus auritus. Classification (NCBI taxonomy): domain Eukaryota; kingdom Metazoa; phylum Chordata; class Mammalia; order Chiroptera; family Vespertilionidae; genus Plecotus; species Plecotus auritus. Next base: position 130,077,611 of record NC_137775.1, read on the forward strand.
TCTTGGATTTGTGTGGGTTTTTTCTTCCCTATATCAGGGAAGTTTTCTGTCATTATTTCTTCAAACAGGTTTTCTACTCCTTGCTCAGCTTCCTTTCCTTCTGGAACCCCTATTATGCGGATGTTGTTTTGTTTCATGTTGTCCCAAAGTTCCCTTAGGCACTCCTCCTGCCTTTTAATTTTTTTTTCTAGAAGTTGCTCTACTTGGGTATTTTTTCCCATCTTGTCTTTTAGCTCACTGATGCGGTCCTCTGCTTCTTCTAGTCTACTCTTGATGCTTTCTATTGAGTTCTTTACAGCAGCGATGTCATTTTTCATTTCTTCTTGGTTCTTCTTCATTTCCTCTTGGTTCTTGCTCATATTGTCGAATTTGTCTTCCATTCTTTTCAGCCACCTCATGACCATTTCTCTGAATTCTTTCTCTGGAAGGTTGCTTGCCTCCATTTCGTTTACTTCCTTTTCTGGTGATGCCTGCTTTTCTTTCATATGCGGGCTGCTTCTTTGTCTCCCCATGGTCTCTCTTCTCTGGGTGTCTGGTTATGTAGTTCTCTCTCTCCTGCGTTGATTTAAAGGCACAAAATACAGCACTACCAGGTACAACTCACAAGGCACTGAACAGAAATGTATTCACGATATTAATAACCTCCAATAAAGGTGACCACCAGAGAAAGGCAAATTAGGTGATAAGAGAGAAAGAAGAAGAGGAAGAAGAAAGAAAGAAGAAGAAAAAGGAAAAAAAAAGGAGTGTCAAAATGAAATTGGGAAAAGGGATATAAAAAAAAAGAAAAAGAAAAAAAAAGAAAAAAGAAAAAAAAAAGTAAGAGAGACAAGAAAGAGACTAAGAGAGAAAGGGAAACAGACTATATATATATTGGGGATAAAACTCCAATAGAACAATCACTTATCCCAGCAAATGCCAGCAACAAGTACCTGGGGATTAATACAAACTACAACACCAACTAATATTGAGTGAGGCAAGGGAAAGCTGAAGCACAAAACAAACAAAAAAATAAACAAAAGAAGAATAAGCAAAACAATCTCACAAAAAAGCATAAGAATTCGATATAATCTACATTCAAGCGAACAACAACAAACGGACAGAGAGAAAAACAATTTTTTGGATAGTTAAGACAGCGAAGAGAGAGGTGTGTATGGACTTGGAGCAGGGGATTGGAGATTAGATATGTAAGTAAGGTGAAATTTTAACAGGGGGTAAACAGAAAGAATAGAGAAAATCTAAAGCAGGAAAGGGGTAAGATAAACAGGACACCGAAAAGGGGAAGGTTAGGAAGAGAGTGATGGCATAGAGGTAGAGTTGAGATAGAGTAAAACGATGCTAAAGGAAAGATAAAATTAGAATGTGGAACACTAATCCCAAAATAAAATGAAGAGAAAATAAAATGACACTTAAAAAAAAAAAGATAAAATAGCAGTAGTAATAATACGGATTGAAAATAAAAATGTAATAATTAAAAACATAAAATCAAGTGATGAAAAAAGAAAAAAAAGTTAGTTTCTTGAGTAAAAGATGCAAAAAATGAGAGTAAAAAAAATAAAAAAATAAAAATAAAATGTGGAGTAGTGAAGGTCATTCACTTCCTCTGTTGTTCTGTTTGGCACGCCTGTTTCTCAGTCCGGACAGTATTGCAGTTCCCTGCGTTCCACTGCTCTTCAGTGTTGTAAGCCAGTCCTGATTTTAAGCAGGCCGTGTGTCTTAATTTCTGGTATTCCTTTATTTTTACACAAGAGTCAATTTGTGATTCAGCCCCTGGGTGGCAGTGTTTCTGGATTGACCTCCGGGTCTATCTATGGCCTCTCTAGGCAATGTTAGAGCCTTCTTTCCCTGTGGCACTCACTACCGGTTTGTGGGAGTGGGCTGCCTCAGAGCTGGCTCTCGGATGGTCACGACCCGTTCAGATCCCCAGGTTTCAGATCTGCAGTCTCCCAGGGTGTCCCCAACTGGGTGATCCTATGTATTGGGCTTAGTAATCAGAAGCAAGAATTTCAAGAGGAAAAAGCCCAAGTGTGCGAACTCTGGGGCTGCGTGTAAGTCTAGGCACCTGGCGAACTCTGGGGCTGTGTGTAAGCTAGGCAGCCTGAAATTCTTAGGGTGTCCCTGCACTTCAGATCAAAATGGGTTGCTTTTTAGAGAGCCCTTCTGTTAGCAGCTCTGAGGACCCCTTTCCACATTCACAGATCACGCCAGCTCCAAAAGCCACGGATTTTTCTAGGCACAGACTTCCCTGGTCCTCCAGCTCCTGCAAAACGCGCGTTCCTCTCTCCCGCAGGGACCAGAGACCTCACCTTATCCCAGGCGAAATCTGACCTTTCCGTGGTGGAGTGCAGAGCTCCTCTGAACCCGTGTGTTTGCGCCAATTGGGGAGCGTTGTTCTGGGGCTCGCAGCTGTTCCGTGGGTGCCACAGTTGTGGATTCTCAGGCTTCCGATAAGCTCTACTTTCCCGTTCAAGATGACACAGACTCCGCGTCCAAGCCCGCAGCTCTGGGAGGGGACCCAGCTGCAGTGGGGGCTGCCCAGTCAGGGGAACTCGTCTAGCAGTCCCCCACCTTCTTCGATAGGTATAATTTTAATTCATTCAAACCTGATGGCTATTGTTGTGTTGGTTATTGACATTTTTTTATTTGAAAATATAAGGAAAAAGGGGTTAGTGCCCCTGATTATAGAGTCAGGTATTGCAAGTTTTAAAAATTCTTGTTGCACACTTGTTGAAAATCACTGCTGCAGGGTCTTTGATTGTATGACTGTGGCATTGATTATGTGTTCTGCTGTTCCTGGGCGTTTTCTTTTTATGCCCAGTTTTGAGATACTATCAATAATGCTGCTATGAATAACTTTTACATGTCTCTTGGTGCATATATACTAACATATCTCTCAACAAACCTGAAGATAGGTAGCCACATTTCAACAGATATGGCATCCAAGGCTCAGAGACATTTTAGGAAAGCAAAAGTGTGTAGGAAACAGGGAAATATAAGAATACCTGGCACATTTAGGGCATGGCTAGAGAGTACATATAATGGGATAGAATCAATAAGGAAATGAGAAAGATAGGTTAGAGGTGGTTCTCTAGTAAACAATGTTATGGGCAATGCAAGTCCTTGAAGTTTTAAACCAAAAGCGAAAGGATCAGATTCTTGCATATATATATATATATATATATATATATATATATATATATATATATATTGATTTCAGAGAGGAAGGGAGAGGGAGAGAGAGAGATAGAAACATCAATGATGAGAGAGAATCATTGATCAGCTGCCTCCTGCACGTCCCCCACTGGGATGGAGCCTGCAACCCAGGCATGTGCCCTTGACCGGAATCAAACCTGGGATCCTTCAGTACGTAGGCATACGCTCTATCCACCGAGCCAAACCAGCTAGGGCTCTTGCCTTTTTTTTGGGGGGGAGGTATTTGTAGGAGAGATTAATTTGAAGAAATATTACAACATATGAAAACCACATAAAGTCTTAATTTCCACTTACAGTGGTAGATTTGGTATAATGCATAACTAGAAACCATTTAAAATCCTGAATGCATGAAGTACTGCACATTTTGCTCACTAAGGCATTAGTTGATAAGCAAACTTCACAGAACAGCTTCCTCTCAGCAAAGGCCACATACACTGTGCACAACACTTTTAAATTGACGGATTTCTACAAGTGAGGTGGGTAGGTTGGAATGGTGGCGGGATAAGAGAAAAGGGTAACAAGTGGGAAGCCATGGAAAAAACTGAGAGGAGAGATGATGATCAGGCTATGATAGTGGAAATGCTGAGAGGGCGACAGATTAAGAAACACTGTGCAAGTCAAAGTTATAGAACTTGGTGTCCAACTGTATAGATTAGATATAGATATAGATATAGATATAGATATAGATATAGATATAGATATAGATATAGATAGAATATATAGATAGTTATAGATAGCAACCAAGATGATCAACTTCAAATACACACAACATGAATAAGTCTCTTGGCATGTCCCAAATATGCCAGGTATTCTTATATTTCACTTTATATATGTGTATCTATATTTCCATATATATGTATAATTTTTAAGGTGAAATTTATAGCATGAATCTAATCATTTGAAAGTGTATAGTTCAGTGACATCTAATACATTCACTATGCTATGCAACACAATCTAGGTCTAGAACATTTTCATCACCTCAAAAGGAAACTCTGTCCCCATAGAGCAGTCATTCCTCATACTTGCCTCCCCCTGGCCCCTGACACCTATTACCTTCTCTCTCTTTGGATTTACTTCTTCTGAATATTTCATGTACATGGAATCATTCATTATATGACCCTTTGTATCTGGCTTCTTTCACTAGCACAATGTTTCTGAGATTTCATCCATGTTGTAGAATTCACTTCATTTTTTTCTAATCCTATATAATAAAAGGCTAAAATGCAAATTGTTCCCTCAGTAGTTTGACTGGGAGACCGGGAGTTCGATTGCTTGCTATGACGTGCGCTGACCACCAGGGGGCAGCGCGGAACATGGTGGGTGAGCAGTGGTGGCGGTGGGGTGCTGAGGGAGTGAGGGAAGGAGGAGGTGGGGAGGCCTGGAGGCGGGAAACCTGATTGGCCTTGATCACTGGCCAGGCCTAGGGACCCTACCATGCACCAATTTCTTGCACCAGGCCTCTAGTATCTGAATAGTATTCCATTTATAGATATACTACATTTTGTTTATTTGTCTATCCATTGATGGACATTGGGGTTGTTTCTATCTTTTGTGAATAGTACTGCTATGAACATTTGTATATAAGTTTTATTTGAACACCTGGTTTCAATTCTTTTGCATAATACCTATGAGTATAATTGCTGGGTCACATGGTAATTTTATGTTTAACTTTTTGAGGAACCATCAAACTGTTTATCACACCAGCTACACTATTTTATATGTCCACAGGTAAAGTACTAGGGTTTCATTTCTCCACATACTTGTCAACACTTGCTATTTTCCTTTTTTTTAAAAAAAAAAAAAATATATATAGCTATCCTAGTGGATGCGATATGATATTTCATTGTGGTTTTGATTTGCATTTCCTTAATGTGCTACTTGGCTATTTATATATCACCTTTGAAGAAATGTTTGTTTAGATCCTTTGCTCATTTAAAAAATTGGATTATTTATCTTTTTGTTGCTGAGTTATAAGAGTATATTTTCTGACTACTAGACTCTTATCAGATCTTGCAAACATTTTCTCCCATTCTGTTGGTTATCTTTTCACTCAATAGATTTTTGAGCCATTTATTGAAACAGAAAACCCAGAGGAAAAGCCAGTGGGGATAGGTGAGGGAAGGGAACGTGGGTACAATGAAGGTGTTGGTTGGAAATCTGGTGGAGGGGGTGCCTAGAATTATTTGGCTGTAATGTGCTGCCTGGAATTCCATATGCATTTGGTGTTTGTTGAATGATGGAATCTGGAAGAGAATTTGGGGGACATTGTTGTCTTAGATACCAGCGGTCAGAGGCTTGTGTCCAACAGAAACAAAGGACACTCACCTTTCAACAAAGTCATCTTTTATTATTGAATAATACTATTAAATGCAATTCTTGGCCAACCTCCTAAAACATTCAGGAACTCAAATGCCATATGAAGTTTAAACCACAGTTTCTCAATCAGACAACATAGGCTAAACCAGGTACCAGGAATGTGGAAAACAAAATCAACCAGCGAGAGATACATCCTATTGCGAGTAACTTATAAATTTCCCTCCAAAGAGAATACAATGTGTGCTAAGCTTACATTTATGTAAGATTTATTTAAACTAAAGTAATTGAAAGAGCTGATATAAAATTTATAATTCCAAATAAAACAGTTGCTTTTACTATGATGAAAGCATTGTTAACTTTCCCCTTCAGTTTATAATCTATATGCTGTGCCTTGATTTTCTCAGTCATGCCCAAAGCACATTTTTTATATCTTAGGTGAGCTGAGTCTTGTAACCAGGAAATGTTAATGGAGGTTTGAAACTCCTTTTCCAGAGCTCTGCCCGCCTTGTTGATATTATGAGACACTCTTTTTAAAATCCATGGAGCTGGGGGTCCTGTAGATACCAGGTCTGGCACCTTTTTCTGAATCTCAGAGAAGCAACTCTGCTGCTGAGCAAGCTTGACTCTCACATTTCATTTATCCACAATAATAAGAATATCAATACCTTGGATTTATATAGAGCCTCTCATCCAAAGAGATCAAAGCATTTTAATTTAATTGGATGTTCCCCTGGCTTTAAGAGCCTCTGGGTATATTTACAAATGTAATAATAAGAAACAGTCTCCTTGGTGTACAATATAATAGACAATATAAAACAAGACCTGAACATACACTGCTTCTCACCTTCACTGCACAAACATATCCATTGCCTGTCCACGGAGTTCAAGGTCCTTTCTGGGCACCACTTCTCCATGAATCCTTTATTCTAGTTAATTTATTCCCTAAATATAGAATGCGTGTTTTCACTTTATACCTTACGCTGTCTATATGGCCATTCTCTTCCTCTTAAGGTGTGTAAGTCTCTACTCTTTTTTTGGGGGGGGGAAGGGCGGGGGGTGGGCGGGGAGGAGTCCAGCTCAGTTATAACCAAACTATTCCATGCGGACTGCTCTAGTCATCCTAGCCTTCCTTTCTTATTTCCCATGGAAACATCTGCAGCATTTAGACTATTAGTCTATGGGCATTGAGTAGATACTGTGGTTTATGCTCATTTCCTTTTATTTCCCTGTAGAGCATGTCAGCTCCTCCACGCAGAGAAATCTGTAACCAATCTTTTACATCTTCATGAACTTTAGCTTGTTCCAAGTAGCTTGGGGAGTTTGGGACCCTTCCCCTATTTTATTTTATTTTATATTTTATTTTATTTTATTTTATTTTATTTTATTTTATTATATTTTATTTTATTTTATTTTATTTTATTTTATTTTATTTTATTTTATTTTATTTTATTTCTAGAGGCCCGATGCACGAAAATTGGTGCAAGAGTAGGCCTTCTTTCCCTCGGCTGCTGGCACCAGTTTCCCTCCGGCACCTGGGACCCGGACTTCCCTCCTCCAACCACCGGCAGGCACCCAGGACCCAGGCTGGCTTCCCCAAGGCCTGGGCTTCTTCAGGAAGGAGGTCTGGAATGACATCTGGAAGACATCTGGTCTAATTAGCATATTACTCTTTTATTATTATTGATTTTATTTTATTATTTTATTTTTTCATTGTTCACAGTTTGGTGAAGGTTTGGATAGTTTAGAAAGTCACCTAGAATAGAAGTGATGTAAAAGGGTATGTCTGTCACCTGAAGATGAGAGGTGCAGTGGGTAACTTTTCCTGAGGTGCAGTGTGAAGGAAGTGGAACAGAGAAGCAAAAACAGTTTATTGATTGAAGGTTTAATTGGGGTGTATTGATTTAATTTTTGCATAATTGCATTTCCAGTTTGTGATCAAAGTAGCACATCATTTTTTATATTTATCCAATTCTTGCTTTTAAAACTTGTTTTATTTCTGTTTGTAAAAGCAACACCTATTCATAGGAAATTTGAAAAAAGCACACAGAAAAGTGTAAAGAAAAAAAGAAAAATTACCCATATTCTTGCTTCTCAAAAGAACTTCATAATATCCATAGAGGTGTATTATATACAAAATTGGTATCATAGTTGAATAATACTAGCTGATCATGCATATCTCACAGTCTCACAATACCCTCTAAGGGGAATCCTATTATCACCTGCTTACTGATAAAAAAAACCTGAAGCACACAAAGGTTGAGAAACTTGCTTAAGGTAACTTGGCTATTAAGTGGAGAGCTGGCATTGAGTGGAGAGCTGGTCGGCAAATTCATTAGTCAACAGAGCGGCAAACTGCGGCTCGCAAGCCACAGTTTGCCGACCACTGGCTAGGACATGACTACCCACTAAAGTTTTACCTTCAGACCATCCTTTGTGGTTACTTATGGTCTTTGAGTTTGCAAAACCGCCAATGCAGGCCTTCCCTGAGCTAGTCAGGTTAGCATGTGGCCTTTTTTTGGTCCACAGTCTATTCCCACCTTCTGCAACTTCTGGAAACCATTAATCTGCTTTCTGTTTGTATGAATTCACCTATTCTAGAATTTTTGTATAAATGGAACCATACACTGTGTAGCCTTTTACGTCTGGCATCTTTCACTTAATATAATGTTTTCAAGGTTCATCAATGCTGTAGTATGCATTGGTATTTTATTCTCTTTTATGGCTGAATAATATTTGATTGTATGGATATGCCACATTTTGTTACATATTATACCATATTCATCCATTGATGGACATTCAAATTGTTTCTACCTTTTGGTTATTGTGAACAGTGCTGCTGTGAACATTTGTGTGCAAGTATTTTAATTTTTTTGAGCACTTGTTTTCAATTCTTTTGGATATATCCCTATGAGTGGAATTGTTGGGTCATTTGGTAATTTTATGTTTAACTTTTGAGGAACCACAAACTATTTTCCACATTGGCTGCACCATTTACATCCCACCAGCAATGCACAAAGTTCCTATTTCTCCACATCCTTGCCAATATTTTTTTTTTCACTTAAAAAAAACACAGCCATAATGAAGCGAGAATTTTTAGGGGTGAAAAAGACAGGTTTAGGGAATTTTAGAAATTAAGGGGACCATGGAAGAAGCACAGGGCTACAGAGCAGCAGAAGGTATATTTCCATAGAATAGGAAAGCTGAAAACAGCAGAAGGTCTATATTTACAAAATAAAGGGAAGGAAGTCCCTCATCCAGAAGGAGAAGAAAACCCAAAGGGAATAGGAAAGGGAAGTGGGGAGGGATTCAATGTCCCATGTGAGGTTCTACCTTTGAGCTCGGAAGTTACAATGGTAACTAGTCTAAGGGAATAGTGACCAATCAGAGGGGATATCAAGGCACAAAGATCTACAGCCTTTATAAACTGTGGAAACAGGGACTGGGAGGGGGGGAGAGGGGGGAACTCTTTCCTCCTTCCCACGTGGGAGTCTGTACTTGTTCTTCAATAAATTTCTTCCTTTGCTATACCACCTTCAGTCCGTGGTTTTCATTCTTCGATTCCCATGGACAAAGAACCTGGGAACCCATCTGCCCAGGGGAACACCACATGTTCCAGTTTAAAAATCCTGTTTCAATAATAGTACATATGAAGTGGTATCTCATTATGATTTTCCTAATGACTAAAGTTGTTGAACATCTTTTCATGTGCTTATTGGCCATTTGTATTTCTCCTTTGGAGAAATGTCTGTTCAATTTCATGGCCCAGTCTTTTGCTGTTGAGTTGTAAGAATTCTTTCCATATGCTGGATAAAGACTCTTCTCAGATATATGATTTCCATATATATTTCATATTCTGTGAGTTTAAAAAAATTCTTGATAGTGTCCTTTGATGCACAAAGACTTTAAATTTTGATGAAGTCCAACTTATCTATTTTGTTGTTGTTGCTCATGCTTTTTGTGTCATATATAAGAATCAATTGCCAAATCTAACGATGTAAGCTTTTACCCCTATGTTTTCTTTTAAGAATTTATCTCATACATTTAGGCCTTTGATTCATTTTACGTTACATTTTGTATATGGTGTGAGATCTGAATTTGTCCATCCCAAAATTCGTATATTGAATCCTAACCCCCAAAGGTAATGGTATTAGGAGGTGGGGAGGAGATTAGGGATTAGTGTTCTTATAAAGGAGACCTTGCCGTAGCCAATTTGCTTCATGGATAGAGAGTCAACCTGCCGACTGAAAGGTCCCAGGTACGATTCTGGTCAAGGGCACATGCCTGGGTTGCAGGCTTTGTCCCCAGAAGTGGGCATGCAAGAGGCAGCCAATCAATGATTCTCTGTCATCATGGATGTTTCTATCTCTCCCTCTCCCTTCCTCTCTGAAATCAATAAAGATATATTAAAAAAATAAAGGAGACCTCACAAAGTTCCCTAGACCTTGGACTTCCCAGGCTCCCAAACTGTGATAAATAAATTTATGTTGTTTATAAACTATCCAGTATATAAACTTGAATGGAATTAAGACAGATGCCAAATTCATTCCTTTGCATGTGAGATGTATGGGTTTATTTCTGAACTTTCAATTATACTCTATTTATCTAATTTTTATCTTTATGCTAATACCACCCTTTTGATTACTGTAGTTTTTCAGTAAGTTTCAAAATCAGAAAGTCTGAGTCCTCCAAATTTGTTGTTTTTTTACGATTGTTTTGGCTCTTTGAAGCTCCTTGAAGTTCCATGTGAATTTTCTGATCAGTTTTTCCAATCCTGCAAAAAAAGGCCATTGGAATTTTCATAGGATTGAATTGAATTTGTAGATAGCTTTAGGGTGTATTGACATCTTAAAATATTAAGTCTTCCAATCCATGAACAAAGGATGTCTTTCCATGTAGTTAGGTCTTCTTCAGTTTATTTCAGCATGTTTTATAATTTTTAGTGTGTAAGTCTTTCACCTCCTTGGACAAATTTATTCCTAAGTATTTTAATCTTTTTGATGTTATTTTAAATAGAATTGTTCTGTTGATTTCCTTTTTGGATTGTTTATTGCTAGTGTATAAAAACACTACTAATTTTTTTTCTTGATATTGTATCCAACCTTGCTGAATTCATTTATTAACTCTAACAGTTGTGTTTTTTTTTTAATTCTTTAGGAGCTGGAAATGTTCAGTTTTTCACCAGAGTATGATATTAGCTGTGGTTTTTAAATAAATATCCTTTATCATGTTTAAGAAGTTCCCTCCGATTTCTAATTTCTGAGTGTTTTATCATGAAAAGTGTGTTGGGTTTTGTCAAAAGCTTTTTCTCTGTCAACTAAGATAATGATCATTTTTTTCCCCTACTGTTGGTATTCTTAGCTAGTAGGCCCAACTATCTGCCTTATATTAATGAATTATTTAACTTTATAACTTGCTTTTTGCACTTATACCAAGAAAACCTTCTTTTCAGTAAAGATTAAAATTATGATTTCCAGTGACTATTTGCTATATTCTTATATGAATGTTCTATAATTTATTTAATATTTCTATGTTGTTTCAAATTTTCAACATTTTTCTATGTCTATTTTTTTAGGAACAAAGTCCCTAGAACTGGAATTATTCGGCCAAAGGCTATGAATACTTTTACATAAAAAGAAAATAAATGAAAACACCCAGCTGATTTTAAAAAGTCAGTGTGAACCTTTACCAGCACAATCCTATCTAATAAAGAGGTAATATGCAAATTGACTGTCACTCCAACAAACAAGATGGCTGCCCCCATGTGAACACAAGATGGCCACCACAAGATGGCCGGCAGGAGTGGGCAGTTGTGGGCCATCAGGCCAGCAGGGGAGGGCAGTTGGGAGGGACCAGGCAGAGGAGGGCAGTTGAGGGTGACCAGGCCTGCAGGGGAAGGCAGTTGGGGGCAACCAGGCCTGCAGGGGAGGTCAGTGGTGGGGGGACCCAGGCCTGCAGGGGAGGGCAGTTGAGGGGGATCAGGCCTGCAGGGGAAGATAGTTAGAGGCGACCAGGCTGGTAAGGGAGGGCAGTTAGGGGTGATCGGGCTGGCAGGGGAGCAGTTAGGTGTCGATCAGGCTGGCAGGGAGTGGTTAGGGGGTGATCAGGCTGGCAGGCAGAAGTGGTTAGAGGCAATCAGGCAGGCAGGCAGGCAAGTGGTTGGGAGCCAGCAGTCCTGGATTGTGAGAGGGATGTCCGAGTGCCCAGTGGGATCGGGCCTAAACGGGCAGTCGGACATCCCTCGAGGGGTCCCAGATTGGAAAGGATGCAGGCTGGGCTGAGGGACACATACCCCCGGGCACAAATTTCATGCACTGGGCCTCTAGTCTATAATAATAAAAGTGTAATATACTAATTAGACCAGACATCCTTCCAGACGACCTTCCTGATAAAGCCGGGCCTATGAGGGAAGCCTGGGACCTGAGTGCCAGAGGGAAGCTGGTGCCAGCAGCCAGGGGAAGGAAGGCTTACTCTTGCAAGAATTTCATGCATTGGGCCATATATATATATATATATATATATATATATATATATATATATATTCTACAATATATGTTTAAGAAAGTAATTAATGTGTTCTGGGATTGCTACTTCACAACTCCAGACCTCTGAGTTTGCTTTCTATTCATCTCTTAAATTCTTAATCTTTATTGCTACTAAGCAGATCACTTCTTTCCCTCCTTTTCAATATTTACTTTTCCTATTGTTTTTGATTTGTCCGCTTTCCATACATACTCTAATCTTTGTTATATGTTCATTTCATCTTCTGAATGAACAACTAAACCAACAGAGTCAAACGCAGGATATATGAAGACTTACTAGTAAAAATATTAATAAAGCACACATGGACATGATTACTATCCATATTTTATTTAGCTTGGGAAGAAAAAGAATTTGCAATCTGGTCAGTTTTGGTTTTCATTTCTTTGGTCTTCATCAATATCCATTTACGGGTTATGTTTTTTAGGATTATCTGGGAATACAGGGACACTGAAAAATGATTGCACTCACATAAAACTAATGTTGAAAACACTTAGTTTTCGAGAATATTAAAGAAAAGCATTTGTCTCTTCATTTTCACAATTTACTTGTGACTTTAAAAAACCACTATTTGTCGTAAAATCGTGCATGTAGACATCAAGTATAGACCCCCGCCCCACTTAAATACCCCCCCCCCCCACACACACACACATTGTGGCATCATCAGATTAATTTTAACTTAAAAACTGATATAATTCTAAAAACAAGGAAATTAAAAAAGCCGAAGATCAGAATAAATATAAGTAAGTCACTTATTAGGAGATTTCACCAAGCAGCCCCTGGTTTGGCTTCCTCCGAGCCCAGAAGTGGCTGAAGGAAAACTACAATTCCCAGAGTGCTTAGAACGCGCGTCGGCCTGGAAACGCGCTAAGTCCCGCCCCCTCACTCCGGCAACGGGAAGAGAAGTTCTGTGAAATGCTCTTCTCCTATTGGTGGGCTATCGGAGGTCAATTGCAGAGTTCTCACCGCCTTCGCTCCTTGCAGCCCGCAGGTTCTCCGCCCGTTACCAAGATGGCGGCAGAGGCAGCCGGTGGCAAGTACCGAGGCACAGTCAGCAAAAGCAAAGACCCCTCGGGGCTGCTCATCTCTGTGATCAGGTGAGGGAGGCAGGAGGCAGGGTCAGGGGACAGGGCAGCGGGCAGCGGCTCCACCTCCGCTTGGCAGGGAAAGGGTGAGCTGGGTTCCACCCTGCCGACCCTCCCCGCCCCTTCCCTCCTGGCCTCTCCCAAGCCCATCCCAGGGTCCCCACGGACCCCCCAGTGTCCGGGGGCTGGGCTGGAGGGAGGAGCCTCGCCTCGGTGTTTTCTCTGGGGCCAGAGCTGCCCAGTGGGATGCCCAGGCCCTGGTAGCACGCTGTGGGGCGTGGTGGAGGGAGGCAGCTGTGCTCAGGTAGCCCGTCCAGCACCTGGATGGTGGATTTCTCTCTGCAGCGCTCCCAGGAAGGGGCCTTGCTCCCGGGACTTCGGTGTAAGGCCTGCCACGCGCTGCAGATAATGTCACACGTTGGACACCTCCAACCACCTGTGAACAGCCACAGCCTCTCGGGCAGGAGCCTGTAGTGAGCCGCTGGAAGGGCTGTGGATCTGAAGGCACTCATCCATTTTCCATTTTTATTCTGCCTCCTTTCCCGGTCTATTTCTTAAGAAGGAAAGAAAGAAATGAAACAAATTTCAAGTTACCCTCTGTACACATTTCCCCCCAGAATCTATATGGTGGGAGTGGGAGTGGCAGGCCTTTTATCCTCATTTTTTAAAAAAGTGAAATAAATTGAGGATGGGGGAATCCTTTCAAGTACCATTAAGAATGATAGAGGGAGTGACTAAAAACAACCAGAATAAAACGCAACACGTTTTTTTACGTTGTTGACATTTGAATTTCAACTCGGGTATTTTCCATGAAATAAAATGCCCTCACCCCCCTCCCCGCCTATGGCAAACTTTTGGTTCAGTTCTTGGAGGACTCTTGCACTGTCCTGATCTTTTTAAAATCCAGGGCCAGCTTATCTGGTATTTAATAAGTTCTTGAATGAGTGCACAGATCGAACTTTTAAAACAGCCTGCCTTTCCTGGACTTATAAAGACCCATCTCATGTGTGTTATTTAGGGACCTCTAGTTTAAGATTATGACATATGAAATCATCATTACTAAATATTTTAAAGGATTCAGATGATAATTCTCTGTATGGAAATACTTAATATACTTGGTAGGCCAAGCAGAGGAAATGCTGTTGTATTGTGGACACATTTTCTTGCTGTGACAAAACACAGTTAGTGTAGCTGTTTCACGATATTAGAATATTTGTAGCTTTCCATCCGAATCCCCTTGGAAATATAATACATGATTTATGTGGATACTTTTTTGGACTAGTTCACTTTTTTCTGCCTTGCAGTCAACATTCATTTAAGCAGTGCATATTTCTTGCCTGTCTGTAGCATGGTGCCAGGCACTTATATGTACTTTGGAAATATTTATTGAATGAATGAGTGAATGCCTTGAGTTTTGCAAAGACTAATTTGACATGATGTAGACTATATTTGAGGGATAAAATATGTGAGTAAAAACTATGACATGAGACCAGAAGAGACAGATGGAATGCAATGGGAATCCTGGGGAAGGAGTGATTATTTCCCAGTGAAAGTGGAGTGGGGAATTAGGGAAGTTAGCAGCTATATACAAATGTACCATCTCACTTGGTGTACTTAAGATTCTGTAGGTTTTACCCATTTCTTTTATTCTATATGTCAGTTTTTTTTAAAAATGCAGTTAAATTGACCCTAATATTCTATATTTGAAAAAAGCTTAAAAAAGACAAACTAAAGCTTTGTTATAGATACTGATTCAAAAACATATATTGCTTTTGGTTGCATTTGTGTGTTCCAGAGGAAATTTCCCAATGCTGGGTGGTGTGGGTGTGATTTTGTGGTTTATCTATCCATTTCTTATGTCCATACGTATTACCTTCTCATGATCACCCTGATTTAGTCCCAGTGCATTTTTTTACTCTGACTTCTATTGCATATTTTTGTTTTCATTTTTCTTCCTTATTTTTGACCACCTCAGACCATTTGAACAGCACTTTTTATTTTGTTATACCTATTACCAGCATGATATAAATGGAGTGTCCACACCTAGCATTCTGGGTAAGGATACTGGTTCATGTTTACACCATTTTAAGACTGATGTTGTTGATGTCAGAATGTTGATGTTTATATATCAACATCTCTTTGAGTCACAGGGCAATTTTGGCATTGTAGTGAGGGTGTTGCTGACTCTCTCCATTCTTGTTTCCTCCCTGATATGCTTTTGAACATACCCACTGATTTAAATTTCATAAACAGTGGCAGTGAATGAGAGGATGATGGTAGTATACTTTGGTATTCAGGGTGGGGAGAGTATTTCAGGGAACAGAATAGAGAATGTAGTTGCTAAGAGAGTAGATATAAAAATTTCTCATCACAAGAAAACATAACTGTGAGGTGATAGATGTTAACTAAACATACTGTGGTAATCATTTTGCAACATACACATAAATCATATTTATACCTTAAATGAATACATTGTTAAATGTCATTTATATCTCAATAAAACTGGAGAAATTGTTCTGTCACTGTAGTTGCCGCTTTGTTTATCTGTTCAATTTGTATTCTCTGTGTTACCCTTCTTGCAACATTGTCCTCATGATTCCTAATTCCTGGTATAAAACTTTGGTTACCTCCTCTTACCCTTAACCTCTTTTCAAACTCTCAAAGACTAGCTTTCCTGGTTGCTTTGGCAACAAGCCTCAAAAAGGAAAACCAATTTTAGACTCATGTTAATAAAATCTGAACTACATCTAAAGGATACATGGAACTGGATGTGCCAGCTCTCTTTCATGTTTCCTTGGCCCTATCATTTTGTCACAGTAAATTACTTGTTCATGAACGAGTCCTCTGTCCTCTGAAAAGTTTGTTTAGTTTAGCTTTAGCTTTTTATATCACTGAGCAGTTGTTTTTCTTTTTTAAATAGTGAATGTTAAAAATTCTCCCTCAGTTTTCTTGTTCAGATATATAAAAAAGGTCATTTCTAAACTACATTATGTATTGACAAGTTTTTATGTATTTTTTAAATGCTATTCCTATTTGTTAGAAGAGCATTTATTGTTATAATTGTCTTTTAACACTGGATTAAAAAAATGTACAGATGAATACGTAGATGACCTAAGTACAGAGTAGGTATAGACATGCTATATCCCAATCTCATCTAGGGTACCAAGGTTTCTAACCAGGGTACCAGGTAGTTAAATAATGACTCTATTTTGCTAGTGTGGTAGTCCATCAAAGTAACTTTAAGATGAGGTACAGTGTAATTGTAATGAAAGTATTACATTTGGCAGATGGGTATTTTTAAAAGTACCTTGAGACTCATAAATGAAATTCTTAACAATTTAAAATGTCAGGACAGTCAGGTATTTCATAGGGTGTACTCCGGGCTTTGCAAAGAGGTCCTCAGGTGGTGAGGAGGAGCTTCGATGAGACCCAGGGCTTGGGATTGAGTCTGTCGGGCTGCTGCTAACTGCAGGTTTTGGTTTGAAGTCTTGCCCACTGGCCCCTTAAAATGGAACTAATTGGGTGGACAGAGTCCTGACTCCCTGCTGATGCACGATTTGGACAGTTTCATGCCCATGTCCACACACAGCATTTTCCTGCTTTATATCGATCCTCTACCCCCACCTGCTCACCTTGTGTTTGGTGTGAAGTTGGAGCAGGAAGCCTTTTTAAACAGGAAATAAACACCGTGACATTTGGGAGATGCTCTTTTGTTTTTGTGAATTCTTGTCAGATTTTTAATTGGGAAGTGTGTCTACCACTTACTGTTAGGTGATTCGCTTTCCAATTAATGGTTGACTCTCTTCTCTTTATAAGTTGGTCTTTAATAGCCAATTTAATTGGGAATACAAACTTGATGTGACTTGAGGAGACCTTACAGAAACCTCGGGATAGAGATTTTGTAGACAGATGTTACAGATGTCAAGGAGGTTACAGATGTCAAGGAGGTTACAGATGTCGAGGAGGTTTGAAGGAATTGAAGGCTCACGTTTTCATCAACTTTTGAAGATGAAATTTCAAAAACCAAGCCAATCCTTCATTGAGAACACCTGTTAAATTGCACAGAGTATTTTGGTCAGCCCCATATTTACTCCAAAGAACACTGCTGAGGGGTCCAGGCTTTGATGAGAGTGTTGACCAAGCAGCTTTGAGGTCCACGACCCTGTTTGTGGTGGGAGAGGGGTGTGGACACTCTTCAGAGCAGAGCCCTAGGTAGTCATTGTCTCCAGCACCACCTTCTCTCTTTATTTGAGCCCATTTCATGTTTTTTAGGGTTTCTGTCTCTCTTTGCACCCTCGGAGTCTTGTCACGAGTGATACACTTTGAAAATTACTACTAGAATACCTGGAGACTAAACACTTTTTTAACTTTCTGGGAGTCCTGGGACATCCAACAGCATATGTAGATGCAAGGGGGGAAAAATCATTTTTTTCTGGCTAAACATGCAGAATTAATATCATGGGAATCCATGTTGTAGTTTCTAACCTCATGCATAATTTTTTTTAATCCTCACTCTAGGACACTTTGTTGTTGTTATTTTAGAGAAAGAGGGAGGAGGCAGGAGAGAGAAACATTGATGTAAGAGAGAAAATTGAGCGCTTGCCTTCCATACATGCCCCAATGGGGGCTGAACCTGAAACCTAGGTTATGTGCCTTAACTGGGAATCGAACCCAACACGTTTTGGTGTATGGGACAACACTCCAACCAACTGATCGACACCGGCCAGGGCATGTGTAATTTTTAACATTGGAATTTCTTGAAGGCTTTGAGGCATATTTATAGTTTAAATGTTGGGTGATTGGTCAGGTTTTTTTTTTTTTAAGCAATTACTTGTAGGTAGATGTGGTCACAGTCTTTGGTGGGAGGTGTGGTATAGTTAGTAGAAACTTAATGTATTATCCATGTAATAATACATTACACTCCAATAATACATTCCTGCTCCAACTTCACACCAAACACAATGTATTATCCTGGAGCAGTTACTTAAAACCACCAGTTTTAGTTTCTTTACTTGTAAAATGGGAATAATGATCTGCTATGGTTGTTGGGGAAATTAAGAGTGTGTGAAAGTGCCCAGCATAGTTTGGCATAAAGAAGTCATGTTCATTTCCTCATTTTTAGGATCTGCAGCTTCTCTGGTTAGAAACTTTTTTTTAATGTTTGCCAGATAGCCACCAGGTTATGTTCATTTTCATCCAGCCTATTCTTGCCAGGTTGGCTAGAATGTTTGATTCCAGTTATCAGAATATTCTCTTTATACCCAGGGAACCTTGTGTAGCTGAATTTAGATGGTTATTATTTGATCATTTGAGAGTCAACTAAATAGCTAGATTTAAATATTTGTATGCTTATGTGTGTATGCAAAAAAAATGTAAACCAACATAAAATATAAAACATACTTATTAGATTACACACACAAAGATTATCAGCAAGCAAATTGAAGGGCCAGTGATCTCTGCCTAGCTCATCTTTGCTGCCATTAAAACATTATACATGTGATTTCTAAAATTAAATGCGTAATTTTCTAAAATTAGTCATGTATTTAAAAATTCAAATATTTGAAGAGGAACAAAATAAAAAGAAGTAAAGACTTTTCTCCTTGTTCATTTCCTCCCTAAAACATAACCCTGTTAAGTGTCTTGTGATTCTGTGAGGAAAATAGAAGACTGTATTTAAGTATGTGTGAATGTATAATCTTAATGAAAAAAATATTTAATGTATAAGTATAATACTGTTTATGAATTTATATATTCTTAAGGAATATTTATAAATATTATATATATTCTTTAAACAAGTGGGATCATACTGTGTATACTTTAAAACTTTGTTCATTTGTTTTACTTTATCTTTGAGATATTTTCTAGAAGCACACACTGATTTCTGTCATTCTTTTCAGTAGCTATGTAGCATTCTGTCATATGGATACACCATAATCTATTAGTTTTTAAACAAACACTTTAGTTGTTTCTTTATTTGTTTTTATCTTTTGTTAAAACTATATTGCAGTGAGGGGGCATACCCGGGAATTTAAGTTTATGGCAGTGGCAGTGGAATAGCTGCATTAGAATATGTATATGTGCCTTTTGTATTCTGACAGAGCCAAAGTATACTTTAGAAAGATGATAATTTACACTCCCATAAGTGGTATATTAGAGTACCTATTTCCTCTTGGTTTTGTCAGAAATGGAATTTTTATTAAAAACTTATTATTTATTAAAGTAAAGTATATTTTCTGTATCTATGAGTCTATTTTTGCTTGTTTATTTTGTTGTTTTTAGATTCCATATTAAGTGAAATCATACAGTATTTGTCTTTCTCTGTCTGACTCATTTCACTTAGCATAATATCCTCTAGGTCCATCCATGTTGCAAATGGCAGGATCTCATTTATTTTTAATGGCTGAGTCATATACCATTATATATACCAGAAACTGGATATTTTTGATGATTGTCTTTACTAACTATACTGTATTAAAATATTACCAGGGGAGTGTTTCTTTCACTGTCATTTAGACACTGCTGTTGGATGTATCTGGATGTGTTTTGCAAATATTTTTTTCCCAGTCTGTGGTTTGTGTTTTCATTCTCTTGACAGTGTTTTTTTCCAGAACGGAAGTTTTTTATTTTAATGAAGCTCAGCTTATCAATTATTTTTTTAATTGATTGGTTGTTTGGTGTTGTATCTAAAAGTCATTGCAATATCTAAGATCATCTAAATTTTCTACTGTGTTACTTTCTAGGAGTTTTATATTTTGTGTTATATATTTAGGTCTGTTATCCATTTTGAGTGGATTTTTGTGAAGGGTATTAAGATCTGTGTGTACATTCATGGTTTTGCATGTGGTTGTCCAGTAGTTCCACCACCATTTGTTGAAAGATTATCTTTTCTCCATTGTTGAGTATATGTTGGATCTTCAGCATTGTTTCATGCTTTTTGTTCTTTTCCTATGTACACTTGTCATTGCAACATTTCCCTTTATAAAAATCATATCGCACAAGCATAAAAAATATAGTCATAAAAGAGAAACATTGTCCAACAATCTCATTTCCCAAAATACTTCCTCACTTCCTTTTTTAAAGGTTTTCATGTGGATGCTGTCCACATGCATGCAAAGAATAATGGTTGTAATTATAACAAAGTTAACATTTTTTAGCATAACAAAACTTTTTCATGTTAATGTGTAGTTATATAAATACTTTTAAGTGGGAGAATTAAAAATATAGAAATTACAGAGAAGAAAATATAAATTACTCATATTCTCTTCATCTAGAATTAACTACTCTTAATAACTTTGCTTTCAATTTTTAGCAAATCACTATATTGTTATAAAAATAGTATGCACTCATTAAAGGAATTTAAACAATGGAAATGCAGAAAAATGTGAAGATGAAAAAAATTTCAAACTTTATCCTCCATAAGTTTCCTTCATTGAAATTAGAGGAACCTAATTCCAGACATATTTCTCACACATGTGGGTTCTCTCTCTCTCTCTCTCTCTCTCTCTCTCTCTCTCTCTCTCAGTGTGTATGAAATGTTGGATGGATTGATAGAAATATTTTTTTGAAAATAAATATGGGCCCTTGCCTGTATGCTAACTTATATGCTTACTTTGTCTCCCTTTTTCAGGTATACATATGTATAGTAAAGTGTACACATATTAATGTATGGCTTGGTGAATTTTTACCCGTATAATCACATCAAAATAGAGAACACTTTCAGCATCCCTGTCAATTTTTTTACAGTGTTTTTTTTTTTTTTTTTTTTGTGTGTGTGTGTGTGTGTGTGTGTGTGTGTGTGTGTGTGTACAGATACTCTCTTGTTCCAATACCTTTCATTGAAAAGACTATCCTTGCCAAAACCGGTTTGGCTCAGTGGATAGAGCATCGGCCTGTAGACTGAAAGGTCCCGGGTTCGATTCCGGTCAAGGGCATGTAACTTGGTTGCGGGCACATCCCCAGTAGGGGGTGTGCAAGAGGCAGCTGATCGATGTTTCTCTCTCATCCATGTTTCTGACTATCTATCCCTCTCCCTTCCTCTCTGTGAAAAATCAATAAAATATATTAAAAAAAAAAAGACTATTCTTTCTTCACTGAATATCTCTGCACCTTTGTAAAAAATCTGTTGACTAATGTGTCTCTGTGTCTTGACTCTTAGTCGGTTCCATTCATCTTCTTATCTTGATGACAATACCAGTTTTGTTTACTGCTTTTATAAATTGTGAAGATGCATGGTGTAAGCTCTCCAACTGTATCCTACGTTTTAAAAGTTGTTTCGGCTGTTCTAGGTCCTTTGCATTTCTGTACCAATTTTAGAACTAGCTACTCAATTTCTACAATAAAACCTGATGGGATTTTAGTTGGGGTTGCATTGAATGTACAGATTAACATGGGAGAATTGACATCTTAACTGTATTGAGTCTTCTGATCCACGAACAGGGTATATCCCTCCATTTGATTTTTCTTTAATTTCTCTCAGCAGTTTTTAAAAAAATAGATTTCAATGTATAAGTCTTAACATTGTTTGTCAGATTTATTTCTGTTGTTTTAGGCCACTGCAAGTTGTCCCACAGCTCACTGAATGCTGAGGTTCATTTTTTCCCCATTCTTTTTTTCTTGGCGTTTTCTTTTGTATAGTTTGTATCGTTGTGTGTTCAAGTTCACTGATCTTTTCTACAATTCCTAATTTGTTAATTCCATGTTAGGTAATTTTTTTAATCGTTTGTAGTATTGATCTCTAGAAGTTTGATTTGGGTGTGTGTTTTAATATGTTTAATGTCTGGTTACATGTTTGTTCTTTTCTATAGTTTCTTGAACATACGGAATACAGGTATCATAAATGTTTTAATGTTCTTATGTACTAATTTTATCATCTGTTTTATTTTTGGGTTAGTTTTAGTTGAATAATGTTCCCCGCCTTCCTTCTACTTTTTGGATAGTAGATAGTGTAAATTTTACCTTGTAGGGTACTGATATTGGATGTCTCTATTTTCCTATAAATATTCCTGAGCTTTTTTCTGGGATGTGGTTAAGTTACTTGGGAACAATGGGGTCTTTTCAGGTCTTGTTTTAAATTTCTCTAATTGGGAACAGAGCGACATTGAGTCTAGGGCCAATTTTGTCTCACCAAGATGGCAAAATCCTTTTGAGCCCTCCTCCCAGTGCTCTGTGAATGATGAGAGTTTTTACTTGGGCTGGGCATGATTCAGATAATTGTCCCCATTAGTCCTCTCAGGTGGTACCTTTCCTGGCCTTGAGTAGTTTCCTCTCACGCTTGCGCTGAAGACTGGAGGAAGACCCCCTAAGACCTCCCAGTGCTGTGGGGAGCTCTCTCCTCTCCACAGCTCTGCTCTGCAAGCTCTGCCTTAATATCCAAGTTTGAACCTGTTTTGTTCTTTGTAAGTCATTTCAGATGGTTGCATATGCTCAGAGAGGAAGAATAAGGTAATCAGATGTGTATATAAAATTTTGGCATGAAAATGAACTAGGTATCTTGCCACTAGTTGGTCTTTCTGACTTTTCAGTAATTTGCGGTGTATTTAATTAAACGGCTAAATACCTTTAATTCATATAGTACTTTTTTCCAGGAACTTTTCCTTCTGAACTTTTAGAAATGCTTTGGAATTCTTATACATCTGTTTATGTATTTCTTTATTTTTAAGGATATAGTTCTTTTCTGTTTTGCTTATTTAATGACTGTGATAGTATTGTTAATTGTGAGCCCAAGGTCTCATAATTACGGAGCTGGTAAATGGGTTTTCTGTGGGTGGCATCATACTTTGCCTCTTTTGCTTGCATTTGGATGGATGCAACCTGTGCTTGCATTTTCCACTTTGCAGTGATGAGCCTGCTCTCTGTGGGCTTCTCTGTTGCTTCCTTCATCTTTAACTGCTTTCAAGACATGAAATGAGTTATGATCTTGGTCTTTGTAGTTTCAGTCCTTTATTTGTAGGGAATTTCACCTTGAAAAAACATGCAACTCACCATTTAATAGGAAGTTATAATGGAAAATTGTTGTGTACCATTTTACTTGGTAAGAACATTTTAAGATCTTTAGGAGAACCTTTTCTTTAAAAATTTTAATAAAGCTGCTGCAGAAAATAAAGTGGCACATGATTCAAAAGGTGATTTTCCATTTAAAACTTGGTGCCTGTCATTGTGTTACGGGAGACATTATTTTTACTCAAAATATAACTTGAGAGCTTGTTAGAAATACAGGCTCTCAGTCACCATCTGACCCACTAGAATCTGCCTTGATTTCCAGGTGATTCAAATACACTTTATAAAAACCAATTAGCATTTTACTTTTTAATAAAAGCTGAGTACTGGCATTGTAGCTTTGTTTTTTAAAAAAGATTATTCTTAAGCGATACACACTGAAATACATACTAATAAAAATGATGTGTCTAGGATTTGCTTCAAAGTAATTGAAGCAAGGTTGAGTCAGTGCAAGATGAAGCAAGATTGGAATGTGTTTAAAGTTGTTGAAGCTGGGCTTATTCGACAAGTGTCTTAATTTTTGTACATGTTTGAAAATTTTAATAAAATTATGTGTATGTGTGCTTATATATATTATGTGGTGGGGAGAGGGAAGAGAGTGGGGTTCTATAGATTAATAAATTGCAGAAATGCTTAATAATGTATCTTCATGACCTGTCCACCCAGCCCCTACTCTGACACCCTCCCTCCCAGAGGCACTGTGCACATTATCGTATTCAAATCTCCTGGATGTCTGCGGTTAAGAAACCTTCAATTTGTGTAATCCAGAATTTCCAAACATGACCAAATTACACCTATTAATATCTTACAAAACATCATTTCAGAGGAACTCACCAGAAACTCCACATTAGGCAACAGCATACACCCTGAAAATGAACAAATGCTATAACAAAAACATTCCACTGGAGGTGAAAAATAAGATCACTGTGGACAAAGCTTAAGGAGGAGGTGGAGCTTAACATGCAAAAGGGAAAAGAGAGTCAGTAAGGGTTGGGGTAGATTTTAACTTGACTTTGTCAACCCTGAACTCAGTTTTATGTGTTAGTGGGGGTGATTTTACTTAATTTTAGATAATGGCCTTCTCTGTTGGCTACAAGATTTATAGCTTTTGGTCCCCAGAAGTGTTTTTTATAACCGAGTTAATTGAAATATTGAAAAACTGCATGTGTTTGGTGTAGTAATTGGCCCTAAGTGCTGTCTGAAGCAAGACACCAGTGCGTTTTCAATTGACTTTATAGCAGAAATTGCTTCCTGTCACTTGGTAGTAAATGAATCTTTGTACTGAATTAAGGGATGTTGTTTTTATGCTTCAGAAAACTTTTTCAGAGGGACTTGTTTGTCATCGTGACTTGCTATCAATTGGGATGGAATTATCTTGTATTTTTTGAGCTCTAATAAGACAATTAGGAAACAAGCAATTGCAATGTGTAATTGAATATAATAAAATCGATTAAAAAGTGTAATGTAGCCCTGACCGGTTTGGCTCAGTGGATAGAGCGCCTGCCTGCGGACTGAAAGGTCCCGGGTTCGATTCCGGTCAAGGGCATGTACCTGGGTTGCGGGCACATCCTCAGTGGGAGGTGTGCAGGAGGCAGCTGATCGATGTTTCTCTCTCATCGATCTTTCTAACTCTCTCTCCCTCTCCCTTCCTCTCTGTAAAAAAATTAATAAAATATATTTTTAAAAAAGTGTAATATAAATTTGGTTATGCTTTGAGTGAAGCCATATCTAGTGTGATTTTATAGTGATACACATCTCAAACATTTCTTTAATGTGTGATTTTTTTTTTTACCGCTAACTCAGAATCATGAGGGTTTGTTATTTTTATAACAAACAGAAGCATTCATAGATTGCCTATCATACACAAAGTGCTCTGCTTAGTATAAACTATCTTTAAAGACCTCTTTCTCAGCTAGTTTGGTTAGTGTTTAGATTCATAGCAATCTCTTTTTCTCCTCTTCAGTTCCTGCTTTCACTCAACTCATACTTGGCACTGCCTTCAGTTCCCTGCTGATAGGGTAGGTGTTTGTTGCTGTCAGGAATTTCTTAGGTCGGCTGTTTGGCTCTTTAAAGGGAAAGAAAATCTGATGCTCACCCTTTGAGACAAGGGCTAAATAGACCTAATAATGTAACCTAATATCTCCTGGTAAAAAGCAGTTTGGACAGAAAATAGGATAACATTTTGAAGAATCATGTCAGCTCTAGACTCTTTTTTCTTGTGTTGGCATCAATAGCAAAAAGAAATATTATGCTTTAGAAAGATCAGTGAGCTAATTGGTCAGTAAAGATCACTAGTTAATTTTTGTTCTACCTGGAGTGAAGTTCCGGAACTAGTTAACTTTTGAGTATTTGTTGAGAGTTTTAAACTATTTAGTTTTTACTTTTATGATAATGTTAGAATATTTTGGAAATAAAGATGACTCCTTGTTTTATTGCTCTTTCCGTTATGCAATTAAAAATTAGTTAGAATGGTCCTAGTGCGAGAGGAGGTAGCGCTGATTGAGGGGCTCAGTGTTTGATGAGGGAGAAGTACTAGGGCTCAGTGGCATCCCCTTTGTTGCTTGGAGGTCCATTTTCGTACTTTCCAGAATGGGGATGGGTCACTGAAGAGATTGGATTCTTGTCATTAATTGTGCTCTATAGAGCTGTAACTTCCTCATAAGTGGTTTTGGGATATGTGGAGTCTTACTTCGTTTTTCTGAGGTGTTTGAAGGGATTTTCATTAATTGTTTTGTTACTCTTTATTATTCCTGGAGGAGAGATCACTGGATGCCAACGAGTAATGCCCTTACTAGGCAGTTTAGCCCAGTGGTCGGCAAACTCATTGGTCAACAGAGCCAAATATCAACAGTACAACGATTGAAATTTCTTTTGAGAGCCAAATTTTTTACACTTCTTCTAACGCCACTTCTTCAAAATAGACTTGCCCAGGCTGTGGTATTTTGTGGAAGAGCCACACTCAAGGGGCCAAAGAGCCGCATGTGGCTCGCGAGCCGCAGTTTGCCGACCACTGGTTTAGCCTGTTCACTGTTTTCAGAAAGCATGACTTAATGCTAATTATTTTGTAGGTGTCTCCAAATTTCAGGTGTATTATGTAAATATCTCTATATATAAAAGGCTAATATGCAAAGTGTCCCCTCAGGAGTTTGACTGGGAGACCAGGAGTTCGATCACTAGCTATGATGTGTGCTGACCACCAGGGGGTGGCGCAGAATGAAGGAAGGCCCTGGCCAGCAGCTGGGGAAGGAAGACCTCGACTGGCAGCTAGAAGGCCTGATCGGCCCTGATCACTGGCCAGGCCTAGGAACCCTACCTGTGCACTAATTTTGTGCACCGGGCCTCTGGTTTCTTAAAACAGGTTAATTAGTTTAGTTGTCTGAGGCTGTATTAGGCAGATAATTCTTGTGGGTTTGACAAGAATTTGTGTTGCTATGGTAAGGGAGGGTGACTGATAATATCTGCCTTGAGAATTTACCTAACCAAAATAACACTGCCTGTGTTTTATAGGGTGATGTATGAGTCTGCTCAGGCTGCCATAACAAAATACTGCAGATTGGGTAGCTTAAACAACAGAAATGTTCTTACAGTTCTGCAGGCTAAAAGTTCAAGATCAAGGTACTTTTGGTATCTGGTGGAGGGCCCCCCTCCTGGCTTGTAAATGACCACCTTCTCTCAATGTCCTCACATGGACTCTCCTCTCTGAGTATGTGGAGAGAGAGGGCTGTTTGTATTTCTTCCTCTTTTATAAGCTCATCCAGTTTCTTAAGACCTTACTTTATTACCTTTTTTATAGACTGTATCTCCAAATAGAGTGACATTGGGAGTTAGGGCCTCAACAAATGAATGGGGGTGTGCGCCAAAATTTAGTCCTTAACAGGTGGTACTCTGGGGACTCTTATTACTTTGTTAAAGTACGTAAACTGCTTCCACAGTGATAGTTTGTCATTACCTGTGGGTCATCTTGGGGCTCAGCAAAGAGCTCTGGCCAGGCTCTTGATTTTTTATAATTGGTTGTCAACCTTATTGCATGCTTTTCTGGCTTATGATGTTTAGCCCTCTAATGCCAAATAGTTGCAATGTAGACTCTTTTTAAAAACAATCACTTTCTGGTCAACTTGAACTATTAAAATGTTTGCTAAGAGGAGGACATTCATAATACTTGATTTGATCCATTTAGTTCTATAAATTCCCTAATTTCTATCCATAGTTTGAAAAGGATCATTAGAAAAGCTCTTACTTGGACTATATTCAGTCTTTCAAAATCTGTAGGTCTGAGTTGAATTTTAATGTTATGTTCTCGAATGACTTATAAGGAATGGCTATATAAAATTAATTACTATTTTTCTAAAGGTTGTTGCAGACATTGTCTACTATATTGTACTAGAGGCCCAGCGCATGAAATTTGTGCATGGGTAGGGTCCCTGTGATCAGGGCCGATCTCCCCTAGCTGCTGGCAGCCGGCCCTGCCCCCTGCCACCCGTGTCTGCTGCCACCTACCCCTGGTTCCCCGTTCCCCATTGGGTGATTGGAGCCTGCCAGCCGGAGGGAGGGACCAAGAGGTTGGCCGGTAGGGTTGGGGGCAGCTCCTGTGTTGAGCATCTGCCCCCTGGTGGTCAGTGCCTGTCATAATGACTGGTAGTTCCACCGTCCAGTTGATTTGCATATTATACTTTTATTTACACACACACACACACACACACACACACACACACACACACACGAGGCCTGGTGCACGAAATTCGTGCACGGGGGTGTGTGTCCCTCAGCCCAGCCTGCACCCTCTCCAATCTGGGACCCCTCGAGGGATGTCCGACTGCCCGTCTAAATGGGCAGTCGGACATCCCTCTCATAATCCAGGACTGCTGGCTCCCAACTGCTCGCCTGCCTGCCTTCCTGATTGCCCTTAACTGCTTCTGCCTGCCAGCCTGATCACTCCCCTGCCAGCCTGATTGGTGCCTAACTGCTCCCCTACCAGCCTGTTTGCCCCTAACTGCCCTCCCCTGCAGGCCTGGTCACCCCTAACTGCCCTCCCCTGCAGGCCTGGTACCCCCCAACTGCTCTCCCCTGCAGGCCTGGTACCCCCCAACTGCTCTCCCCTGCAGGCCTGAGTCCCCCCCAACTGCCCTTCCCTGCAGACCCAGTCACCCCCAACTTTCCTCCTCTGCTGGCTGTGTCACCCCTAACTGCGCTCCCCTGCAGGCTTGATTGCCCACAACTGCCCTCCCTTGCAGGCCTGGTTCCTCCCAACTGCCCTCCCCTGTTGGCCATCTTGTGGTGGCCATCTTGCGTCCACATGGGGGCAGGATCTTTGACCACATGGGGGCAGCCATCTTGTGTGTTGGAGTGATGGTCAATCTGCATATTACTCTTTTATTAGATAGGATAGAGGCCTGGTGCACAGGTGGGGGCCAGCTGGTTTTCCCTGAAGGGTGTCCCGGATCAGGGTGGGGGTTTCCTTGGGGCGTGGGGCGGCCTGGGCGAGGGGCCTGTGGTGGTTTGCAGGCCGGCCACGCCCCCTGGCGACCCAAGCTGAGGCCCTGGTATCTGGGGTTTATTTATCTTCTACAATGAAACTTTGTAGCCTGGAGCGGAGCCAAGCCTTCTGCTTGCTCCATGGCAGCAGCCATTTCTATTGGGATTTATGTATCTTCTATAATTGAAACTTTGTAGCCTTAAGCGGAGGCCTGGGCCGGCCAGGGTGTGCGGAAAGCTTGGCTTCCTCCATCGCCGGGGGCAACCCTAGCCTCCTGCTCTTTCCAGCTTCGTGGCTGCTGCCATTTCTGTTTGGGTTTATGTATCTTCTATCACTGAAACTTTGTAGCCTTGAGTGGAGGCCTAGGCCAGCAAGGGCAGACGGAAAGCTTGGCTTCCTCCATTGCGGGGGAAACCCAAGCCTCCCTCCTGCTTTCTGTGGCTGTAGCCATCTTTGTTGGGTTTATTTGCATATTCGCTCCTGATTGGCTGGTGGGCGTGGCTTGTGGGTGTGGCTTGTGGGTGTAGCAGAGTGATGGTTAATTTGCATATCACTCTTTTATTAGATTTTTAATATATATATATATATATATATATATATATAGAGAGAGAGAGAGAGAGAGAGGGGGGGGGGGGGGACCCAGTGCATGAAATCGTGCACTCGGTGGAGGGGGGGTCCCTCAGCCCGGCCTGTGCCGTCTCATAGTCCGGGCGCCCTTGGGGGATGTCCGACTGTCGGCTTAGGCCTGCTTCCCGCAGCGGGCCTAAGTCGGCAGTCAGCCATCTGAAGTGCTGCTGCTGCGGAGGTGGGAGAGGCTCCCACAACCGCTGCTGCACTCGTCAGATGTGAGCCCGGCTCTGGCTGAGCGGTGCTCCCCCTGTGGGAGCAAACTGACCACCAAGGGTCAGCTCCTGCTTTGAGCATCTGCCACCTGGTGGTCATTGTGCATTATAGCAACAGGTTGTTACATTGTAGAGCTGAAACTGGCTCTCCGACAACCCCTGAGCGGTCCCGGATTGCGAGAGGGTTCAGGCCAGGCTGAGGGACCCCACCAGTGCACAGTTGGGGCCGGGGAAGGACACGGGAGGTTGGCCAGCCGGGGAGGGACCACGGGAGGGCTCCAGGGCTTCTCCGGTCCGTCTCGCTCAGTCCCGATTGGCCGGACCCCAGCAGCAAGCTAACCTACTGGTTGGAGCATCTGCCCCCTGGTGGTCAGTGCACGTCATAGCAAGTGGTTGAGCGGCCTTAGCATATCGGTAGCATATTATGCTTTGATTGGTTGAATGGCTGACCAGACACTTAACATATTAGGCTTTTATTATAGGATAATGTTTTCTTTATTGTTTTAAGTGAAATATTTTAGAATTTAAGTCTTGTTTAAAGTTTGCATCCTAGTGGGACTGGAATCTATCATTTTAACAATGACAACAATGTAATTGACTATGTTTCCCTTTTTGAATTGACTACTAGGAACCCTAGAGTTAGCTTGGGGGGGCTCATTTCATTTAAACTATGTTTGCCCAAATGACCAGAATACTTGTGTTTTACATTTATATGGCATTATTTTGTCCTGCATCTCTTTAATGAGTTCTATTTTCTCATTTGTAGTTCCCTCTCTCTCTTCCTCCCTCTCTTCCTTCTTATTTTTTAATCCTTACTCGAGGATACTCTTATTGATTTTAGAAGGGAGGAGAGAGAAAAAGAGAGAGAAATATTGATGTGAGAGAGAAACATTGATCGGTTGCCTTTCGGACATTCCCTGACCGGGAATCAAACCCTCCAACTAAGTATTTGCCCTGACCAGGAATCAAATACATAACCTTTTGGTACATGGGATGATGCTCCTGCCAACTGAGTCACACTGGCCAGGGCTTTATTATCTACACTGAGGCCTGGTGCACGAAATTCGTGCACGGGGTGGGTGTGTGTCCCTCATCCCTGCTTGCATCCTCTCCAATCTGGGACCCCTCTGGGGATGTCCGACTGCCGGTTTAGGCCTGCAGGATTGGGCCTAAACGGGCAGTTGGACATCCCTCTCACAATCCGGGACCACTAGCTCCTAACTGCTTTCCTGCCTGCCTGATTACCCCTAACCACTTCTGCCTGCCAGCCTGATCACCCCCTAACTGCTCCCCTGCCAGCCTGATGAATGCCTAACTGCTCTCTGCTGGCCTGATTGCCCCCAACTGCCCTCCCCTGCTGGCCTGATCTCGCCCCCAACTGCTCTCCCCTGCCAGCCTGGTCTCACCCAACTGCCCTCCCCTGCAGGCCTGGTCGCACCCAACTGCCCTTCCCTGCAGGCCTGGTTCCCCCAACTGCCCTTCTATGCAGGCCTGGTTGCCCCCAGCCGCCCTTCTGTGCAGGCCTGGTTGCCCCTGACTGCCCTCTCCTGCTGGCCTGGTCGCCCCCAACTGCCTTCCCCTGCTGGCCTGATCTTGCCCCCAACTGCTCTCCCCTGCCGGCCTGATGACCCCCAACTGCCCTCCCCTGCCCGCCTGGTTGCACCCAGCTGCCCTCCCCTGATGGCCTGATGGCCCCCAACTGCCCTCCACCGCCGGCCTGGTTGCCCCCAACTGCCCTCCCCTGCTGGCCTGTTCGCCCCCCAATAACCCTCCCTGTGGCCATCTTGTGGCAG
Organism: Plecotus auritus; assembly: GCF_963455305.1. Classification (NCBI taxonomy): domain Eukaryota; kingdom Metazoa; phylum Chordata; class Mammalia; order Chiroptera; family Vespertilionidae; genus Plecotus; species Plecotus auritus. Next base: position 130,108,863 of record NC_137775.1, read on the forward strand.
CCATCTTGTGACGACGTCACGGCGGCCATCTTGTGATGACGTCGCACGACGCCACCTAGGCTTTTATTATATAGGATTCTTGTACAAGTCATCTCAGATCTTTTTTTGGAAAGAGCTAGGATAGAAATAAAATGAAACTTGAAAATAAATATTGTTAGTATTCATATTCATTATTAAATCCTGGTTGAAGGCTATCATTCTTTGCATGGGTGCTAACCCCCAAGTGGCTTCAAAGAACACTTTCAGTGTGAAAGCCCACAAAACTGTAACTGATCTGTGTCTCAGGCTCCTCTCTGACCTCATCTCGCCCCTGTCACCCTTCCTCACTTTTCTAAAACCACATAGATCACCTTTCGATTCCTTCTTTGAGCAGGCCAAACACTTGCTGCTTCATGGCCTGTCCATCTTCTGTTTCTCTGGAATCAGCTTTTCTGGATATGCCACTTTCCTCCCCCTCGTACCTAGAAAGCGCCATTCAAATGCTGACATTATGGGAGAGGCCCTTCCTGGTCTCCTTAAGTCCCCATCCTCCTACTCTGCCTTCCATTTTCCATAGCTGCTATTCCCTGCCTCCACTTGTTACATGTTTCTCTATTTCATTGCTTCCACACAAGAATGTAAGCTTAATGAGGGAGGGATTGGTTTTGCCACAGCTGAGTCTCTAGTTGCTTAGAGCTGTGCTTGCTAAGTAGTAGGTGCTTAATAACTATTTGTTGAATGAATAAATGAACTAAGTAGGGTCACAGTACTATTGTCTGTCCTTTCCTAGACATTTTTGAACAGGCATTACTTCGTGGGAGATAATTTGGCTGCAGTTGTTTCTTAGCACAGGGAACTGCTTTCTGTGCCTCCTTAAGATCTTGCATCTGGCTGCTGCTCTTTAGTTAGCTTTTCCTAAGCACTTAGAGCACCCAGCACTAAGAATACAGAGAAAGGTCTGACCTGGGACATAAATAAATATCTCAGGGCTTTCAAGTGGGGGGGGCTAACACATTTTGATTCACAGGTGACTGACTTTGTTCCTAATGATGGATAAGTCCACACTTCAATTGCTCTTTATATTTTACAAAGCCCATTACACACTTCTTTGATCCTTACTACCACTTGGTGAGGCAGGTACTCTTATTAACTTGTCTCTTTGACAAGGAAAGAAACAGATTCAGAGAAGTTAGTGACTTGTCCAAGGTCAAAGAGCTTGGAAGTTGCAGACACCTCATGTTTGCCATATCTGATGAGAGTGGTAAGAACTATTTCTGGTGTATTTCTTTTTTTTTCCCAATATATTTTATTGATATTTTACAGAGAGGAAGGGAGAGGGATAGAGAGTTAGAAACATCGATGAGAGAGAAACATCGATCAGCTGCCTCCTGCACACCCCCCACCGGGTATGTGCCCGCAACCAAGGCACATGCCCTTGACCGGAATCCAACCCGGGACCCCTCAGTCCGCAGAGCCAAACCGGTTTCGGCTGGTGTATTTCTAATGGTAGTATTCCAGATCTGTCTTCTTTCTTTTTGCATCCTTTTCTGTCTTTGACTGAAGGTTACTGTTCCTCTTGAATGATGGGTTACCTTTGGGTGGCTAACTTTATTTTCATAGGTGTGCTTTTTCTTTTATTTAATCTTTCTTTTGTCTTTTTAAAGAATAATATCGACTCTTGTGTACTTTGTCCTGCCTGCATTCCACTACTTTATTAAGTCCAAAGTGAAAGCAAAATTGCTCCCTAGTAGGAGCCAGTGATGGTGACTAATTATTTTCCTTTCAAAACACTTGACCAGCTACCCCGAAATACAGAGGCTATGGCAGTGGTCGGCAAACTCATTAGTCAACAGAGCGGCAAACCGCGGCTCGTGAGTGAGCCACATGTGGCTCGCTAGCCACAGTTTGCCGACCACTGGGCTATGGAATACTACTCAGCTATAAGAAAAGATGAAATACTGCCACTTGCTACAACATGGATGGACCTTGAGAATATTCTGCCAAGAGAAATAAGTAAGTCTGAAAAAGCCAAGAAATGTATGATTTCACTCATATGCGGGATATAAAACAAAAACTCATAGACACAGAGTACAGTATGGTGGTTACCAGAGGGAAGGGGGTGGGAGGGTAGTAAAGGGTAAAGGGGGCCAAATATACGGTGATGGAAGATGATTTGACTTTGGGTGGTGGGAACACAATGCAATATACAGATCATGTATCATAGACACGTACCCTTGAAACTTATATAATCTTATTAACTAATGTCATCCCAATAAATTTAATAAAAAAAGGATGATTCTATAACCTGAATGCATCTTGGGGTGGCAACTTTAAACTGTTTGTTCTCTGCTCATGTCTTTTAGCTCATGCTTTTTAAACCCTCTTGTCCAGATGTGATGTTACCACTGAAACTGCTGCTTAGTGCTCTTTTTACATCTTCAGCTGTCAGCTCTTCTCTCAACTGATTATGGTGCAGCCCGAAGCTCAAGAGCTGAGGCAGGAAGAGTAGGATTTTGTAACATTATAGTGGAAAGGGCATGGCCTTTGCAGTCAAGTATACTTGGTTTTCATTCCAAATCTGATATTATTAGCTGTGTACATGTATCCAAGTTACTCTGCCTCTCTGTTCCTCTGCTTGTTATCTGTGAAAAGGGTGGTGATATTATCTCACCACACTGTTTTGAGGGTTGCCTTAGATTAGTGGTCGGCAAACTCATTAGTCAACAGAGTGGCAAACCGCGGCTCACGAGCCGCATGTGGCTCACGAGCCGCAGTTTGCTGACCACTGCCTTAGGTTATGTGTGCAAGGTAGCCACCGCATGGCCTTGTGTGTAATGGACACTTCATTTATATCCTGTGCCTCACTTTCCCCACCTCTTCCCAAAATGTAGTATATTTGTGCACTTAGTTTTAAAATTTTCCAAATAGGGGATGAATGAGAGCTGCTTTGTTAGCACTCAACATCAAAGGGATCTTGTATAATTTTTGGACTCGATAAAAATGCAGTGTAGTTTCAGGCTAGTGCCCAGATGGTGGGCTATGGAATCTCTTCCTGTTGGACTGGCCACACCATATTGAGGGTATGTTGTGTTCAGTGCTATGTAGCTCATCTTCAGAGGCAGGACAGGGAGGCTTTGAAGAAGCAGACTGCCCAGCTGCTACTGAAAAGCTCTGGGCCTGGAAAACCACGCAGCCTCTTCATTGGTAGAAAGAGTGGTAATAATGGCACCTCCCTCATAATTGTTGTCAGGAATAAATGAATTATTATGTGTCGACCACTTAGATGGATGCCGGGCAAGGAGTGGGTTTTGTGTGAGTGTCAGCCGCTGTTGAGGGGACCTCAGAGGACAGCAAGCAGGATGGTGGGCTTCCGTGTTGTGGAAGAAACAGTTGAGGAAATTGGAGGTGTTTAACCTGAGGAAGAAGGAAGGGTTGAGAGGCCTTTACTATTTAAAGAGAAATTTTAGGGAAGAGGAAATAGATTTATTTTGTATTACTGGGAAAGGTGGAACCAGGATCGATGGGTAGACATTATGAAGAGGCTTATTTTTTTATTTATTTTATTTTATTTTATTTTATTTTATTTTATTTTATTTATTTTAATAAAAGGCTTTGTAATAAGGGGAGGCATTTACAATTGCACTGAATTGCTTTGTGAGCTAGTGAGCTCTCCATCACATGGAGGCTTAGGAGGCCTCCTGACTTGGCTGTAGGGTGGCCTAGTTCAGCGGTCGTCAACTGGTGGTCCACGGACCACTGGTGGTCCATGAGGTCCGAAAGGTTGGCGACTGCTGGCCCAGATGACAGTGTTCTCTTCTACCGTGCTGTCAGCTCAGATCAAGTAACTGGCTTAAAGTAAGATGACTTCACACTGAAATTTGCTGGGTGTTGGTAGCATGCCTAGGAACTTTCTCCTTGGAATTAGTCTGTTCTGACGGTCTATCATTCATTCATTTTGCAAATATTCATTGTGTGAGACATTGTATTTCTGGTCTTATTTTGCTGAAATGAAAACAGAGGTTGGAAATGAATTTGTATTTACTTGACATCATGGACTCCTTGGAGAAACCCAGTGAATTACGTTTCATTATGGGAGATAGTTCTCCTTGGGAGTGTTGTGTTTTGGGAGTTCTTTTGAGCAAAGCACTGAGTGCCCTTTGTTTTAGACTATCCTGTCAGGGTGTTTACTAGCAAGCATCCTTGGAAGATAGAATCTTGTCTTCTGGAGCAGAGGGCAGGCATATTTACTGTCCAGTATGAAATATTCGGCTTTCTAAGCTCAGGGTTCTCTCCAGTAATTCACAGCGTGTGCAGGCATCCATTTGGGCTTAACCCCGATGGGACTTGCGGGAACAGGCACTGAACAAATATGCTGGTGCTAATGCTACTTGCTGTGCTGTGAGTAATAAAGTCCTTAGTCTGACCCAGGAGTTTTGTGTCTTCTACCGGAATCCATAAAACTGTGGCAGGCTAGCTTGTTAACTTGTAAGTAAGATAAAAATCTCAGACTCTTCACAGTTCTTGACATTAAGGAGGAATAAAGTGAGAATCAGAGGTCAAATCTCATGCCCAGTGCCAAATGATCTAGTGCTTGGGGGTGTGAAATTTGAACCTGTGTCTCCAAAGGATGTTCTTTCCATTACATTGTGGAAAAATGCTACTGCCTTTACTGCTTCTCCTACTACTACCAGTACTACTGCTGCTATACCTATGGTAGCTAGCAACAACAACCGACATTGTTGAGTTCTAATGATATGCCAGGCCTTGTTTGATCTCATTTAATTCTAACCAACAACCCTATAAGGAAGGTGTACTTACTAGCTCCTTTTTATAGATTAGTAAAATGGAATAGGATTACCAAGGTCGCAGGAGCAGTAAATGGTGGGTTCCAGCCCAGGCAGTTTGACTCCAGAGCTTATGACTCTGTAGCAGTTAGGACCCTAATTAGAAAACAGACCTACCTGGGTTTTGAATCCCTGTCCTGTTCCTTCCCTTATTGTATGAGGTGGGGCAAACCTCTTCAAATCTCAGCTGCTGCATCTGTAAAAAGGGGAGGGAGGATAGTAATAGGACTCACTCCAGGGCTGTGTGAAGATTAAACATACATTCTATCAAGTCTGTAGCACAGCTGCTTCCTGGCAGCTACTAAGCCTCTCTAAATATTAGCGGCCATCATTATTATTTTTTATCCTTGCTGCCTTACTTTCCTTTAATTAAATTTTTTAAAATGGTTTTTACTTTCAGAGTTCTCCAAAATAAGTATTTTTTACTAAAGGGAAAAATGTCACTCAGCCCAGTTTACATCAAGAGAAAGAATTTCCAATGTGGGGCAACCCTGGCACAGGCTGTTTTCCTTATATAAATACTTTCTCTAAAAATGAAAATAGCTGAAACCCCCTACAGACCAATTTACTTTTCAATCTTTATTTTAGAAACTCTTTGATTTTCCTAAATAACTCCTAATGCTCCAGTGATGTGTCTGGGCCTGACAGTGTCCTTAGTGGTAATGCTGCTGCTTAATGTAAACAGTGTGCAATGTCTGGCATGTTTCCTTCCACAAATGGTGGTGGCGAGGAAATAATGCACAGCGGTGTGGCTTTGAAAATTCTGTGGCGGTTGGCTTTTACAAGGGGAAACATAGAGTTAAATATCTAGGGATCTTCCCTTTGGGACAGTTGATAAATTGAAGGCATTTTCTGATTGTGCTTTACTTTTGATTAACAGCCTGGAAGGTTTCAGATTTAAAGAGCAAAGTTGTATATCATAGAAACAACAGGAAGACATCCTTAGCTACCCCCAAATAATGCAAGTGATGTTGGTAGCTCTGTCTTTGCAACCATATTCTCCCTAAATTCTCCGCTCTGATTTATTTATTAGCCAAACACTTGCATGGTCTTCTCTACCTGAAAGTAACCTTGGTAAGTGTGGTGTAGGATCACCAGTTGACAGAGGAGGACACAACCTGGCATGGGAAAATCCTTCCTTTAAGTCTTGGGGTTCACAGGGTGTTGATTTCCTGAGTATACCCCACATTCCTTAGAGGCATCACCTTTTTCCTTCCTTACATTCTCCCCTCCACTCCCAATTTCATGCTAGATCAGATCTCTTGGCATCCGTAACACATTTACAAAATTCTTTCAGGAGGTTAGATTGAAGTAAAAGACTGGCCTGCTGAATCTCCCTCTGAATTGAAAAACAAGTTTTATATATTATGTGGCTCATGAATTAAGATCTTTTGGTCTAAGTGACAGTTTGGAGAAGTCTGTTGTACAGTATTTTGCTTGCAAATATCTAGGAGTGGATATGTGATTGATTTGCTGACAGACCATCTCTGAAAGCAGTTCTAATGATGGACTTATAATTGATTGCATCCATCATTGAGAGCCTAAAATACCCCTCCCTAAATTAAAAAGATAAATGAAATAAATTATGCAGAATGTATAGGCTGACAAATCTGAGGGAATTTAATGAAACTCTAAATTACCACAACCAACAGATAAGAGGAAAAGGTTTCTTTGTTGCTGATTATAACACTAAATTAAAAAAAAATTATCCAAGAAAAATAATAGAGGAAACAAAGATCTGTGGCCTATGCATCAAACTAAAGTTATTGAAAGGTTTTTAATAAGTGTATCTATCTCATTCCCTGGTTATTGTTGATTCATATCAATCTTGTTAGTGCTGATGGAAGAATAGCACATTCAGGGACTACCTTGCAGTGTAGCTCCTATTATTGCTGTCCTAACAGATTTTAGAGTTAATATGAGCTTACTAGAGGCCCAGTGCACGAAATTCGTGCACGGGGGGTGTGTCCCTCAGCCCAGCCTGCACCCTCTCCAATCTGGGGCCCCTCGAGGGATGTCCGACTGCCCGTTTAGGCCCAATCCCAGGAGGATTGGGCCTAAACGGGCAGTCGGACATCCCTGTCACAATCCAGGACTGCTAACTCCCAACTGCTTGCCTGCCTACCTTCCTGATTGCCCCTAACCGCTTCTGCCTGCCAGCCTGATCACCCCCTAACCACTCCCCTGCCAGCCTGATTGATGCCTAACTGCTCCTCTGCCAGCCTGATTGCCCCTTACTGCCCTCCCCTGCAGGCCTGGTCACCCCCAACTGCCCTCCCCTGCAGGATTGGTCCCCCCCAAGAGCTCTCCCCTGCAGGCCTGGGTCCTGCCCCCCATCTGCCCTTCCCTGCAGGCCCGGTTGCCCCCAACTTCCCTCCTCTGCCGGCCAGGTCACCCCTAACTGCCCTCCCCTGCATGCTTGATCACCCCCAACTGCCCTCCCTTGCAGGCCTGGTCCCTCCCAACTGTCCTCCCCTGCTGGCCTGATCGCCCACAACTGCTCTCCCGTGCAGACCTGGTCCCTCCCAACTGCCCTCCCCTGCTGGCCATCTTGTGGTGGCCATCTTGTGTCCACATGGGGGCAGCCATTTTTGACCACATGGGGGCAGCCATCTTATGTGTTGGAGTGACAGTCAATTTGCATATTACTCTTTTATTAGATAGGATTTCCAGGCCACTGGGGGCTCTGTACCAAATTGAGGTCATTTAAATAAGCTATTTGGGCTCTTGCTGGTGTGGCTTAGTTGGTTGGAGCATCGCCTCATGCACCAAAGGGTTGCAGGTTCACTTCCCTGTCAGGGCATATGCCCAGGTGTGGGTTTTTGATCCCTGCTCAGGGTGGGTATAGGAGGCAGCCCATTTATGTTTCTCTCTTCCTCCCTCCCTTCCTCCCTCCCTCCCTCCCTCCCTCCCTCCTTCCACCCTCCCTCCCTCTCTCCCTCCCTCTCCTTTTCTCTGTCTCTAAAATCAATAAAAACATATCCTCGGGTGAGGATTAAAGAAAAGCTATTTGGAAGGTGGCTCCTCAGTGTATGAGTAAATTTATCAGTTAAGACATTTTCTGCTATATGTAAAAGACGACCAGCTGAAAGTGACCTAAACAGGATAATTATCATCTCCTCTAGCAAGAAGTCCTGAGGTCAAACAGCTGCAGGGTTGTCTGCTTTGGTGGCCAAATGATGTCATAGCAGTAGCTTGGCATTTCTCTGAGCTTTCCCGTCCATGGTTGTGAGATGGCTGAATTATCTGAGTATCTCAGCTTTGTATCAGAGTATTCCGTGTTGGGAAAAGGGGCCTGCTTCCTGTTAATCTTACTTGCAAGTAAACTCTACCTAGAAGTGCTTAGTCTCAGTGGCCAGACTTGTCACTGGGAAGGGAAATGGAATTACCAGGATTCATTCAAATAAATCAAGACTTGCCCAGGGTCTTGCAGAGTTCATGCTGCCTATTATCCAATTACAGTTGGCATGCCAAGGAAAAACTGAACGGAAGGCTTCTTGGATAGGCAACCAGCAAATCCATTTAGATGGGAGCATTGGAATTTACTACGTAGGTGGTTTCCTATTTTCTTTTAGTAAATTGTTTCATTGCCTAGTTAGTGGGATGAATGGGCTAGCTAGCTTATTGACTAACTGGTCTTTCTTTTTTCTTCCAATTACAGTTTATATGCAATATTATTTTGTGTTAGTTTCAGGTGAACAACGGCGTAAGTGGTTTGACAATCATATACTTTACACAGTGGTCCCCCAATATTTCCAGTACCCACCTGGCACCATACATGGTTATTACAATATTATTGACTATATTTCCTATGCTGTACTTTTTTCCTTTTTGCTTTAAGTTTGACTCAGCTTGATATATTCTCTATCTTTATCAGAACCCTGTCTACCAGTGATGATGTTGAAGACAGAGAAAATGAGAAAGGTCGCCTTGAAGAAGCCTATGAGAAATGTGATCGTGACCTGGATGAATTGATTGTGCAGCACTATACAGAATTGACGACAGCTATCCGCACATACCAGAGCATCACAGAGCGCATCACCAACTCCCGAAATAAAATAAAGCAGGTGAGCCTCCTTTCCTCTTGTCTGGTGTTATAGCTGAGGGAGAGGAGCTGTGCAAGTGGCCCATAGCCTTAACGAGTGATTCCTAAGGGTGCTTTCAGGAGTTACGAAATGCATATGCTGGAAAGCCTGAGGGTCACAGAGGACATCTGGGATTTGCTTCTTCCTTCTGCTATGTCTTTTTTTTTTTTTTTTTAAAAAATAAATCTTTATTCAGATTATTACAATTATTTCTCCTTTTTCCCCCCATAGCTCCCCTCCACCCATTTCCCACCCCACCTTCTGCCCTTACCTCCCCCTCACTGTCCTCATCCATAGGTGTATGATTTTTGTCCATTCTCTTCATGAACCCCCCATACCCCTTTCCCCCTGAGAATTATCAGTCCACTCCCTTTCTATGCCCCTGATTCTATTATATTCACCAGATTATTCTGTTCCTCAGGTTTTTAATTCACTTGATTTTTAGGTTCGCTTGTTGATAGATATGTATTTGTTGTTCATAATTTTTCTCTTTACTTTTTTCTTCTTCCTCTTCTTTAAGAATACCTTTCAGCATTTCATATAATACTGGTTTGGTGGTGATGAACTCCTTCAGCTTTTTCTTCTCTGTGAAGCTCTTTATCTGCCCTTCAATTCTGAATGATAGCTTTGCTGGGTAGAGTAATCTTGGTTGCATGTTCTTGCTATTCATCACATTGAAAATTTCTTGCCACTCCCATCTGGCCTGCATGGTTTCTGTTGAGAAATCTGCTGACAATCGTATGGGTGCTCCCTTGTAGGTAATTAACTGTTTTTCTCTTGCTGCTTTTAATATTCTCTCTTTGTCTTTTGCTCTTGGCATTTTAATTATGATGTGTCTTGGTGTGGTCCTCTTTGGATTCCTTTTGTTTAGGGTTCTGTGGGCTTCCTGGACTTGTAAGTCTATTTCTTTCACCAGGTGGGGGAAGTTTTCGGTCATTATTTCTTCAAATAGGTTTTCAGTATCTTGCTCTCTCTCTTCTTCTGGCACCCCCATAATTCTGATGTTGGTACGCTTGAAGTTGTCCCAGAGTCTTCTTACATTATCTTCAACTTTTTGGATTTTTTTTTTTGCTTTTTGCTTTTTCGGTTGAGTGTTTTTTGCTTCTTTCTGTTTCAGTTCTTTGACTTGATTCTTGTGTTCCTCTATTCTGTTTCTGGGTCTCTGTATAATATTTTTTATTTCAGTCAGTGTATGTTTAATTTCTAGTTGGTCCTTTTTCATATCTTTGAGGGTCTCGTTATATTTATCGGCCTTTTCTAGGATATTCTTAAAAAGTCTTATAACCGTGGTTTTGAATTCTATATCCAGTCGTTTGTTTTCCTCCATTTCTTTCGTTTGTGATCTGATTCTTTGACCCCGCATTTTCACTGATTCCCTGAGTTGGTAAGGTAGATATTTGTGCTAGGTTTCCAATATGGCCCAGTGGGTCTGCTTCCCCAGTTAACCTGAGGTGGACACTCTTGGTGCACCCCTTTGTGGACTGTGTGTACAGCCTTGTTGTAATTAAGTCTTTATTGTTGTTGGTATCACTGGGAAGAATTGACCTCCGGGCCAGTTGGCTGTAAGGATCAGCTGTGTCTATGCTGGGAGTTCGGTGCTGGAGACAGCCTTATAGGATTAGACTTGCCAAATTGCAATAGCCTCTGTGCTCAGCTTGGATGGGGTGGAGTCTCAGTCTTGGCTTCCTGTCAGCCTTGCCCTTGCGCGCATGTGCGCTTTCAGTCCTCCGCCTTCCCCAGCTCGAGTCTCCGCCTGAGAGTCCAGACTCCCCCCACAAGAGCGTGGGTCTCCAGGGGCTCGCCTGGAACTGGGGTTCACTGCAGTCAGAACTGGGGCTCAGTGCCGTCAGGAGCTTCTGACTCCCTTCCACTAGGGAAAGCCTGTGGCAACCTCCGCAGCCTTTGTGCGCACTGGCACGCGCGCGCGTGCGCACTTTCAGTCCTCCGCCTTCCCCGGCTCCCGAGTCTCCGCCCGAGAGTCCAGACTCCCCCCACAAGAGCGTGGGTCTCCAGGGGCTCGCCTGGAACTGGGGTTCACTGCAGTCAGAACTGGGGCTCAGTGCAGTCAGGATCCTCTGACTCCCTTCCACTAGGGAAAGCCTGTGGCAACCTCCGCAGCCTTTGTGCGCACTGGCCCGCGTGCGCCTTCAGACTTCTGCCTTTCCCAGCTCGAGTCTCCGCCCGAGAGTCCAGACTCCCCCCGTAAGAGCGTGGGTCCCCAGGGGTTCGCCCGGAACTGGGGTTCAGTGCAGTCAGAACTGGGGTTCAGTGCGGTCGGAGGCTTCCTTCCCCCTTCCGCCAGAGAAAGTCAGCCAGGCTCTCAGCCGCCCTTCCTCTCTGCGCGCACAAAGCCCCTTTGCCGTACCTCCAATTCTCTGTGAGCTTTTCTCTTTCCTTCTAGTTGTAGAATTTTCACTCAGCCAGCTTTCCTGTGGTTCTGGATGGTGTCCGTTCTGTCTTTTAGTTGTAGTTTTGAAATTGTTGTGCGAGGCAGCAGTTTAGGTGTTTACCTATGCCGCCATCTTGGTTTCTCCCCTTCTGCTATGTCTTATCCTTGGCTCCTATCATTACTTATCACTGTGAAATGACATAGGCGATGGCCACAACTGAGGAAGACTGAACAGAATCCAAACCAAAGAGGAATGCTGTTTTAAGAGTCTAGGGCCTCTTACTATTTGAGGCTCCCATCACAGAGTATCAAAAGTATTTAATGTGCTCATATCACACATAGAGTGTGTGTGTATGTGTATGTATGTGTGTGTGTGTGTCTGTGTGTGTATTGTTGTAGCAGTTGACTTTTTTTTTTTAAATTTTACCTTTGAGTATGTCACCTAATTTGAAGTTTGTTGTGATTTCTCTGCAGTCATTGTACATTCTTTGTCATGTTTGTGAAGAAAATCTAACTTATAAATTATTTAAGCATATAATGAAATATTTATGAATACCAAAATTCTCGAATATAATTCTTAGTATTGACAAGTATGTATTAATTCTACTTTGTAATTTTCTTTTCATATTCTGGAGGTTTTTTTTCCCCTCTTTCTTTCATTCTTTTTCTCCCCTTTGTTTTCCTCCCCTTCTTCTCTCGTCCCTCTTTCTGCCCCTTTTCTTCTTTCCTCCACCTCTCCTTCCCCAACTCCTTCCTTTTGTGGTAGGTGCATGAAAAGTTCTTGGGGGTTCCTGGGTACCATGTCTCTAGTACCTAAGGGATAGAGTGGGTTCATAAGGGGTAATTTTATATTTGGCTAAGGGGTACACTGATAACTAAATGTTGTGTATTGTCACATTATAGTTATGTTGTTTTTAGTTGTGTATTTGAAGGGTCACTCCTTTAATACCTCTTAGTACTACTCATTGATGGATAATCATTTCTACCACTTATTGAGCACTGATTCCTTGCGAGGCATGGTGGTGTATATTCCTATTTCAACAAATCTAGAATTTGAACTTGGGTCTCCCTGACTCTAAGCCCTTGCTGCTGGTTTTCAGACTTTTTTAAAATTAGATATTTGCCAAAACCCCAGCGTACAGACATTCAGGGAGGTTGTGCTCTCTTCTTGTTTGATGTGGATGTGAGAGGTCTGGAGCTCAGGCTTGGTCTCCTCTTCCATAGTTGGTGGCTGCCTCTAAGCACCTCTGTGGGCTGAGGGCTTAGTAGACCATTTGAAATGTACTGCTCTGTGCCATTTGATTGAGGTGGGGACTCTCTGGACTCTACCTGCTCAATTGTAGCTGAGCTCATGGCATTCTCACATGTTTTCTTCCCTGTCTTCTAGACCTTATATCATGCTTTTGTAAGCAGATGCATAAACTGTTCTAAGACTGCTGTTCATATGCTTCAGCCTCTAAGAGTACAGTTGCCGAATCAGTAAGCCCTTTGAAGCAATATGATGACCTCTTTATATTTTAAAATTAACTGGGTATTTTCGAAAGGAATGCTGTAATTCTTGGCCTTTACAAGCAGTGAGTTCATCCTATGGATTTATCTGTGAAACTAGGTAAAGGTATAGATCAGTTGCTCTAGATTTAAAATAAACTGTAGTCCATTTTGACCCAATAATGTCAAATTGGCAACCTTTTGGTATATGGGATGATGCCCAACCAACTGACCCATACTGGCCATCCTCTTTTTTTTTTTTTTTTTTAAATATATTTTATTGATTTTTTACAGAGAGGAAGGGAGAGGGATAGAGAGTTAGAAACATCGATGAGAGAGAAACATCGATCAGCTGCCTCCTGCACACCTCCTACTGGGGATGTGCCCACAACCAAGGTACATGCCCTTGACCGGAATCGAACCCGGGACCCTTCAGTCTGCAGGCCGATGCTCTATCCACTGAGCCAAACCGGTCTTGGCAGCCATCCTCTTTTTTAAGTATGGTGGAGTTTGAGGCAAAATAAAACCAAGAGAGAAAACGTTGTGTTTATTATATCAGTTGTTAAGAAAAAGAAAGTCACATAATTCTGTGTTATGAATTAGCCTCAATACTGGAAAGAGCAAGAAAGGGCTAAAACTCTTTTCAGAAAGTCTTTAATAATTGATAAATGGGAGAAGAAACATGTTGGGAAAAAATGAAAGTGAACTTATTTTCATTTTATAATCCGACAATTCTGTATTGTGAAAGTGCATTTCTTATCACCATGGAAACATTGATATTTCCTCACCAATCTTTCCCTGTCATTCTTTTTTCATTTAAAGAGTTGTCCTCTTTTTTTAAAAAAAATCTTTATTGTTGGAAGTATTACACATGTCTCTTTTTCCTCCATTCACCTCTCTCAGCCCACCATTGACTCACCCTCTACCCTGCACCTGCTCTCCCCCTCTCCCCAGGCCTTCACTACACTATTGTCTGTGTCTATAGTTATGCATATATGTATATAAATTCTTTGGTTAACCTATTCCGCCACCCCCCTTCCCTTTGAGATTTAACAGTCTGTCATGTCTGGTTCTGTTTTAGGTCCTGGGGCTCTAACAGTGGAAAACACCAGTGTCTGTCCTCATGGAGCTTACATGCTAATGAGAGGGAAACAAACAAATGATGCTATTTAACAACATTGCCTCTGTATATTAAATGTCTGTTTTGTGCTGACCATTACTCTGGGCTTGGGTAGAAGTGAATAAAACAGATAAAAATCCTGTCCTCATGGAGTTCGCATTCTAGTCAGGGGAGAAGACTGTAAATTAATAAATAAATAAAATATGGTAAAACAGATATTAAGAAGTGATGTGCCAAAAAATGTCAAGGGAGGGAGAACAGAGAGCTGCTGTTTTAGATAGGTTGGTTGGAGAAGGCTTCCATCTGAGCCAGCCCTGAAGGAGGTGAGAGAGTCAGGAAAGCACCACAGGAAGGAGGAGTGGCAGATATAAAAGTTTCCCGAAGCAGGAACATGACTGGAATTTTGGGGAAGCAGTTAGGAGTCCAATGGGGCTGGAGAGAGATGAGAGCTGGCGAGAGGGGTGTGGATGGGCTGGGTCATGCATCACCTTGGTCCCTGTGAGTACCTTGGTTTTAACTTTGAGTGTGTTGGGAAACTGTTGTAAGGCTTTGAGCATAGCAATGACATTATGTGACTAATATTTTAAAAAGGCCACTCTAGCTGTTACACTGAGAATAGCTTTGAGTGGGGACCAAGTCAGGTAAAGATGCTCATAGCCAGGTCTTGTTACCTTTAAAAGCTTGAGAACACAGAACTGTTTACTTTCCAATTTTGATAGTAGTTTCATGTACAGATTTATATTGTATTGGTAGAATCTGTGTCCTGGAGGATGATATGAGCTGACATATTTGACTGTCTTCCCAGATAGTCCAATTTTTTTTTACATCAGTCAGGTCCTTTTGGAATTTTATTCTAGATTAAAAAAATGTGCAAATAGAATACCATGTATCATTGACCAGGTTAAGAAATGTGGATAATAAACAAAATACTTGGGCAATCCCATTACAATTGAATATATTGTAAAACTGGCCAAAATGAGATGTTGTTGCATTAGAAAACGTCAGGGTCCTTAGGGTCTGTCAGTTTCTCATGTCTGACAATTGTAGCGGTAGCACCAAAATGGATGAATATGGTAGATACAAGTTGAGGACTGGGACCAGAGAGGTGATGATTGTTGGCATTTGAGTATTTCCTCCTTGGTGTACTAGGTGGAGAAGATGATATTAGATTTCTTTAAAGATACTAAGTAGTCCATCCAGTGCTTAGAGCAGGTAAGCTGACGGAAAACACAGATGCTTGTCTCTCTTGTGACATGTGCACAAACACTTCACAGTTCATCCCAGTTTTGGCTGCCTTGTTACTGTTAGATCAAGCTCTCAACTAATCTTTCTTGTTTGTAATTGGAAATAACTGTATGTGATTATTCAAGTGAAGTTGTTAGGGCTTAATCATAATGCAACATTCATTCATTGACATTTAACTAAATAATTTTGTGGCTTTTATATGAAAGTATACCTTCAAAGGTAGAATTAGACTGAGGAATAACTTTAATTAAAGTCACAGTAGAACAACATGGTTTTGGTAGCAATATATTTACAACCATAATATAAGATGGAAAATCCTAGCTGCTATATGAGAAAGGGAAAAAAGCCTAGAAGTGGACACGCTAAGTAGTGGGCAACAACGAGATGCTGTAATTTAAGATCTAGGCGGTAATCTGCAGTGCATTGATGCAGTCGCAAGAACTATGAGGAAATGTTTCCATTAAGTTGAACAGTATCTGTATTTGCGTATCCTACCCAGACTCTGCAACTGAAGAGCTAAGTATTGCCCTTGGAAAGGTCGAGTGGAGCCTCTCAGAGAATTTAAGACCTTAGAATGGTAGCTGAAAAACTAAGAGAACAAAAGCATGGGAATGAGTTTGAAGGTAATCTTAAAGTGCTCTGTAGTTATAAAGGGCTTTTAAAGAGAATAGTGAGCAGTGTTTCTGAAGTTCATTCTTTCCACGCACTTTCCATAGCAGGGGTGGGTACTTTCTACTAGTATAGCAAGGGTGGGGAACCTTTGTTCTGCCACTTGGATATTTATAACATCATTAACGGGCCATACAATATGATCAACTTAAAAATTAGCCTGCTATATTTGGTCAAACATTTAATTAACTCACCCTTAATGCCTTGGCAGGGCCAACTAAATGATTTCTTGTACCTTATATGGCCCATGGGCCAGACGTTCCCACCCCTGTTCTATAGCATTTTGGAAAAAATGGGCTGGACACTTATATTGGGAAAATACCCATGAAAATACTAATATGTACATTTATTTTTACTATAAAAAAAGAAGACATCTTTATTTTTTTTTGCTTTTAAAATTAAGAATAATTAGTTATATTAATTTTTACTTACCAGCCCTTCCATGTGGGGAGTTTTAGGAGATTTCTAGTTTATAGTTTCAGCGAGGTGCTTGCATGTTTGCTGTACTTATTATAGATAATATACACATTCAGAAGCATTTCCCTCTTCATTCTTGATCCAGGTTCAGTACTTTTCTGATTTAAGGTTTTAAAAGTGATGGTTTTTCACCACCTCCCCCGCCTCCCTCTCCGCCATGCCTATATCCCTCAGCCTTTCTTATATTAGTAGATGTCTCTGCCGCTCCTGTCACAAATGCTGCCACAGTGTTATTGAGAGGCCCAGGTAGTTTTCCTCCTCCCTATCTTTCCCAAGGCAGGTTTGCAAAAATCTCAGCTACTCAGCTGTGTGTATCATCTCTCACATTGTTCCCAGTATCCTCCTGGGTCCTGTTTTCCTTATTTTCTATTTTTCTAATAGTTTCTAATTAGAGTGACTTGCAGTTCTTGTATATTAAAACTGAAATTCTTGCTATTGCTGAACAGGTGTTGAGGAGCAATTGTGAAGTTACTCGAATTCTCAGGAAGCAAAAGAAACCTGTGTTTGAGGAAGAATTTCTGCTTGGGTTTTGATGTCATGATTTGAACAGCTTGGCTCTTCATGGATTTATTTAAGGAAGAATATTTGTAACATAATTTTTAAATTTTAATTGTCCTGATAAGTAGATTTCAAGTGCTGACATTCATAAAAGTAAAACAGGCAATTGAGATAAATGTTTATAATTTGCTACCTTTCTCACATTTAGATCTTATTCATTTTTGGACATAGCCCTGTTTCTCCCCTTTCTGTTTAAAAAATCATATTTATTGAGCTATAATTTTCATACAATGAAGTGCAATATTTTTAGACTACAGTTCAGTGAGTTTTGGCAAATGTATATGCCCTTGAATGTGTATCATCACCCCAGTTCCCTGCTGCCTCTTTGCAGTCAGTCACAGCCACCCTCCGCCCCCATCCTGTTTCAAGCAGCAACTGATTTGAAATGATCACTATAAGTTATTCTGGCCTTTTCTAGAAGTTCATATAGTATGTGCCCTTTTGCACCCAGCTTCTTTTGCTCAGCATAATGTTTTTGAGATTCATATTTCTTCCCTTTTATTGCTGTCTGGTATTGCCCCCATCCCCCAACTTGTAAAATACTATGTCTTCATAACTGTGACTTTGTAATAAAAAAACTGAAGCCTCAGGGCAGTTTAGCATGAAAAGTTCTTAGAGCTTCTTATGTCTGCAGCTTTGGTTAACTAGCTCAGTTTAGGGGATATTTTTGGTGATGCTCATTTTCCACACAGCCTGATGCCTCTGTCACCCTCCCCCAGTGCTACCTGCCTTTTCATTTTTCCTTCATGCAGTAAGCAACAGTAAGTGGGCTGATTACATTGTGTACATCCTAGAGTGAAATGCTGGAAATGGTCTTTTTCCAAATAGAAAAGAGTTTGCCAAGATTTATTGACACTCTCTAAGTTTCTCTTGATCAAGATCCTAGTTGGGTGTTGTATAATATAAGTTTTACTTTTAACTGTTTCCATAGTAACAATTACAGAGGAAAGAGGTGAGATTTATAGAGCCAAGGTGATAGGAGTAGAATATCAGAAATCAAATTATAATAGATTTTCACCAAGATTTTAAAATATAATAGATTTAATAGCTAGAATTCTTAACCCAGAGACCAAGAACTCCAAGAGGATCTGAGAATGGCCTTAAAAATAAAATAAAATCAGGAATGTTGATCAAAACCAGCACTCCACTACCTCATTCTACCCTAGTCCCAATTCCAACACTGGAGGCACTGACTTTTACTCTTAGTTTTTTTCTTCAGTTATTTCTATTTCTTTATTTCTAAGTAATATGTTTATACTATTTTTTCTGTTTTAGATACTACATATGAACTTCCAGCTGTGGAAGATGAGGACATAGTCCTCCTCCCACTCCCCCACCCACCACATCTTCTTTCCTCAACCTCTCTATATAGTTGTATCCTAGTTTTTGGTTAAATAGTGCCTATTCTATTATAACTACATAAATATTTATATCTAGGCCAGTGGTCTGCAAACTGTGGCTCGCGAGCCGTGGTTTGCCGCTCTGTTGACTAATGAGTTTGCCGACCACTGATCTAGGCCATCCAGCATACTATATTTGCTTGTGTAACTTTGTTGTTGTTTTTCTTGGAGTCAGTGGTTGAATAATCCCGTTGCTTTTCATCTGCATTGGTTCATCCCCAGCCCCCTTTCCTGGATCCTGGGTTTCTTCCTTTTTTCTCTTGTATTGATGGAGCATATTCTTCACCAGCTTGGTGAGAAAGGTGCATGTAAGGTTTATTGCGTGACAGTTTGAATCCTGATATGCATTCTGATTCACAGTCATTTGTATGAGTCCTCTTCCCCCTCCTTCCAACCCCCCCCCCCTTTGAATTCTTGTACAAAATTATCTCCTTATCCCTTTTGTTCTTACACGTCACAATAATGTGCCCTGGCTTGGGTCTTGTTTTTACTTCATTGTCTTGAACACTATGTGTAACTTTCAATCTGAAAACCCATTCTTTTGTTCTTTTTTTTTTTTTTTTTTTAAATATATTTTATTGCATTTTTACAGAGAGGAAGAAAGAGGGATAGATAGTCAGAAACATCGATGAGAGAGAAACATCGATCAGCTGCCTCCTGCACACCCCCTACTGGGGATGTGCCCGCAACCAAGGTACATGCCCTTGACCGGAATCGAACCCGGGACTTTTCAGTCCGCAGGCTGACGCTCTATCCCCTGAGCCAAACCGGTTTTGGCTCTTTTGTTCTTTTATTATTATTTTTTAAATATATTTTTATTGATTTCAGAGAGGTAGGGAGAGTGGGAGAGGGAGAGAGATAGAAACATCAATGATGAGAGAGAATCATCGGTCGACTACCTCCTGCTTGCCCCACACTGGGGATGGAGCTCACAACCCAGGAATGTGCCCTGACCAGGAATCGAACTGTCACTTCCTGGCTCAGCCACTGAGCCACGCATGCTGGGTCTGGACATTTTATTTTATTGGTACATTTTTCACTTCACTTTTTTCATCTCTACCCCCACCAACTCCACTTGACAAGTATTAGATTTCTTAGATCAATCCCCTCATTTTCTTTTATCTTCTTTTTACCTATATCTTTTTTTTAATGTTTTATTCTTTCGATATTTATTCAAGGGTATCTTTTAATGTTTGTATTGGATTTTTGCCTATCATATTTTTAATTTTGAAGAGTTATTTTTCATTTTGTTCTTTGATATATTATCTTCTCTTGTTTTTCCTAAGAATATTAATTATAGTTTTTAAAAAACTGTTTCCTGAATAATTTGTTCCCCTCTTCCTTCACTCTAGTACTTTTTTTCTTTTTGTTTGTTTTGATTCCCATCTTTCCATGTTGTAGGCTCTCCTTGACTGTCTGGTGATCCTTGGCTAACTATTTATATGTAAGAGGGAGGCACGATGAAGCTCAGAGCATGTTATGAGGCTTATTGAGTGACGCTTGGGCAGTTTCTTTGGTGAAAACTCTAATGTCACTATCTATAGGTCTTTTCACTGGTTACATGTGCCAGGGAAAAGCTGTAAGTTCCCTGTGTTGGAGCTAAAAGTCAAGCTGAGTGTTACTGGAGGCAACCTTGGAAGAAGGCTGAGGATCCACAAGGGGCCAAGGGTCTTACTGTTCCTTAGATCCACTTTGACTGGAGCCTTCTGTTTTCCACTCAGTGCATTTCCATCTAGCATTTCCTGGCCCATCTCCTTTCTTGTTCAGTTCTATCAGATCATAAACCTCCTATTTGGGTACTGGTGGGAGGAGGGAATTAACCTGTCTGTGTCGTTTGATGAGGACCTAGGGCTCACAGTAGTCCCTATAGAAAGTTCTAACCACATTCCTGCCATCAGTATATTTGGTGACTCCTTTTCAGGGTTAGCAAACCCCACTCCAGGTTAAGATTTTTCAGATTTCTCTGCTAATTAGTTACCAACCATCCATTGTCTTGCTAGCTTCCCAAGTTTTTTGCCATCTCTTATTTGTTTTTCCTTCCTTTCTGTTTTCTTTTCTTGGTGTTTATACTTAAAAATCCCACTTTGGTGGGATTGCAGGAAGGAGTACAGATAATTAGGACCATCTTCAACAGATTTTCAAAACGGTCTTGGATCCCTCTAAAAGCTAATAATCATTCCATTGTGCTTTTAAAGAGAGTACAAAATCTCCTTACTCAGGGCTTTTTTTTACATTGGAGAGTTTCATAAAAGTATGACTTAGGTATTATCCTAAAGTTATAGGAAAAGATGAGATGCTTTCTCAAGAAACCTTCTAATGTTAGCATTCTATCTTCATGTTTTCCATCTTTCTTGGAAAAATGTTGAAATTTAGCGTTGCAATTACCAGAAGCATAGTGTAGTTATGTGCAACACCATACCAAGTCTCGTAGAAGAGGACAGATTTTCAGTGACCAAAAACATAGCTGTAGATGTTCTAGGGTGATGGAAAGGACCTGTATATTGATGAGTTGGATTATACAGCTGTATCCATTTGCTAAAGCTCATCAAATGATACACTGGAGATGTATTCACGCATAAATTTCACTTCAAACAAAGACCAAAAACAATTATTAAATTCTAATTTAAATAAAAACACATGTAAGGAATGTCAAGTCTATGAAAGTAGTTCTGTGAATTGTGAAAAGTCATTTTTCATTAGAGTAGAAAATGAGAATGCACTCATCAAGTTCGTACATGTGACTACCCACCCTGATACTCTTCGCCTCCTCCTGTTCGTCAGGCTGTGACACTAACTGTGCAGATCTACGAGAATGCCAGCCATTGTGTTATTTAATATTTAAAAATCAGAATGCATGGTAAAAGAAAATTCTAGGTATGTCCCAATTCCTTTTACTTGGAGATTATCTCTGGATGTGTCTACTCTATTTTTGGAAACCAGGCTTCTCTTAATTTCAGTCAGTTCAGATAAATGCCCAATTCCTTGATTGTAAACTTTAGCTGATGTTCTTGGTCTGGAAGGATGGACCAAGTGACCTATCATCTAAATAGGAGAGATGCAAGAAAGAATGGGGATGAAAGAATAGTGCAGCTTCTCATATCGGTCGTTCCCTTTTGGATATACTAGTATTAACATCAGTATGGTACTTCCTATTTTCAGAGTTCTTAATATCCTAAGTAGTTTTTTCCAGATGCATTCAAAGGTAGGTTGGGAGTAATTTTCTCATTTTACAGGAGAGAAAATATAGACACAGAGAGGTAGAGATGTACCCAAGAGATTCAGTGTCAGAAACAGAATTAAAAATTTTCAAGCAGAGCAGTCAAGGGGAGTAAGAGAGTGTGTGAGTAAGGACCTGATACTTATTGTACCAAAGAAGAACACTAAAGATATGGATGTAGACTGGCAAGACTTTGGACTGACCCAAGTTTGAATCTTTTAATTGTAGGTCAAAGAAAATCTGCTTTCATGCAAGATGCTGCTGCACTGCAAACGGGATGAGCTTCGGAAACTGTGGATTGAAGGAATTGAACATAAGCATGTCTTGAATCTGCTGGATGAAATTGAGAATATCAAGCAAGTGCCTCAGAAGCTGGAACAGTGCATGGCCAGCAAGCACTATCTCAGTGCCACCGACATGCTGGTAAGAGAAGCCCGAGCTAATGGCCATTTCTGCTAAGATAGCAAAGCACTCTCTTTTGTTCTCTCTGAATTCTGTGATTCACATAGCACATTACCAACTGCCCTCTTGGGGTTCACGGTTCTTTGCAGGTAAAGCCTGGCTGGTTCTCTTCCTAATTCCAGTGTTTGAAATGGTAGACGATTATTATTTATATATTGTCTGCCTTTGGAACAGTAGTAAGAAATCAGTACTTTAATCATGCTGGAATAGTAATGAGTGGTGTTTTAGCTTCAGAGGGAGATAGTTAATGAATCATATTTTAAAGAATGAAATATGCATGAAAGAGAACTTAAAGGAGATTTATATACTTCCACAATATCTTTGAAGGAATTTTTACTTCAGGGCTTTGTTTTTTCCCTAAATTGATAAGAAAGAAAATAATTTTGGAAGTACCTTTGTCAAGCAAGAGTAGCCCACAGCCTAGCCTTTAGCCTCTATCTTAGCCCATTCTGCCACATTTTGAATATATATATATATTATATATATACTAGAGGTCCGGTGCATGAATTCGTGCATGGGTGGGGTCTGGTCTGCCCACCCTGATCGGGGCCGATTGGGCTGGGCTGGCTGGGGGGAGGGGCCACAGGAGGTTGGCTGGCCGGCCCCGCCCCCTGGTCACACTTCTAGTCCAACTCCCCATTGAGGGGACAATTTGCATATTAGCCTCTTATTATATAGGAGACACACACACACATATATATGTATATGTACATATATATACACACATATATATAAATTGATTTCAGAGAAGAAGGGAGAGGAAGAGAGAGATAGAAACATCAGTGATGAGAGAGAATCATTGATCAGCTGCCTCCTGCATGCCTCCTACTGGAGATCGAGCCTGCAACCTAGGCATGTGCCCTGATTGGGAATTGAACCGTGATCTCCTGGTTCATAGGTCAACACTCAACCACTGAGCCACACCAGCTGGGCTAGATGGACTATATTTGGATTTTCTCTTCCACCATAGGTGAAAGTCCTTTACCTTTGTTTTACCAAATTAGATTGGCTATGACACTGGAAATATCCCTTGAGAGGAATTGGTGGAGAAACAGGTTAAACCCTCTAAGTGGTTCTAATTCATTCAGACTGTCAGGAAGAATTTTGCTGTAAGTCCTTCATAAGAAGCTTTTAAGGAAATTTTGTAACCTAGAGGTGAGATGTGCCATGATATTCTCTTCTAAAACCTGCTTATGTGATAGACATGAATAGTCAATTGCCACTGGGGAAGGCGGTTAGTAATGGTCTGTGCTTGGGAGTGGCAAAAGAATTGGCTATTTTCAGTATCTTGTTTATAGTGACATCTTTCTTAGTAATGACTGTAGAGTGTCTGACAAAAAAAAAGTCACCTTTTAGCTTTACTCTTGGTTAATGGATTAGAATGCGTAAAGTGCTAAATGATCAAGATTCAGCAATCAAATAGATAAGCCTATAGAATATATTTAATATATGCACATCTATTTGAATCATGATTCTTTGTAGTAGACCTGCTTTTAAATAAGTGCCATATATTAAAAATAGGTAGAATTTATTTCTGTGTTAATTATGTTCTTTTTGGATTTCAGATTTTTATTTTATGGTTTTATTACTTAAGGGCTAATGTATTTACTAAAGAGCTAATCAATAATGAATAGTTTTGTGTTTGTTTTTTTTTTACTTATTAAGAATTTCATTAAATACATCTTTAAATTCTTGGTTGCAAGTTACAGAAATCCAATTAGGTAAAAGAATTGCTTTATTCATGTAACCAATCTGTAAGGACAGGTGTACATGTGGAATGCCACCTCTGTGTTCTTTAGCATGTCATCTTCATTGTTTTACTGGAGATGTTTCACTGTGGGTAGGATTTGGGTATTTGGGGAGGGGGAGTGTAGGCTATAGCCTACATCTCTTCAGGTTTGAAGCGGAAAATAATTTTCGTTCCTAATTAAAAAATACAGGGGTAGGCCAAGGCCAAGTGGCTCACTTGGTTGGACATAGTCCCATGCACCAAAAGGTTGCTGGTTAGATTCCCAGTCAGGGCACATGCCCAGGTTACGGGTTCGATCCCCAGTAAGGGTTGTGTAGGAGGCAGCCGATGTTCTGCTCTCACATTGATATTTCTCTGTTACTCTTTCTCTTTCCCTCTTCCTTCCATATATATTTAAAACTATGTGGTTGGTGGTGGGTGGGAAGGAAGAACAGTCACCTTCAGAAAAGGGTGAGTGTATGAGATACACTTCTTAGAAGTTCGTTTTTGCTGTTTATAGTTCTTTTTTTTTTTTTTTTAATAAATCTTTATTCAGATTATTACATTTGTTTCTCCTTTTTCCCCCCATAGCTCCCCTCCACCCAGTTCCCACCCCACCTTCTGCCCTTACCTCCCCCACACTGTCCTCATCGATAGGTGTATGATTTTTGTCCAGTCTCTTCCTAAACGCCCCCATACCCTTTTCCCCCTGAGAATTATCAGTCCACTCCCTTTCTATGCCCCTGATTCTATTATATTCACCAGATTATTCTGTTCATCAGGTTTTTAATTCACTTGATTTTTAGATTCACTTGTTGATAAACATGTATTTGTTGTTCATAATTTTTATCTTTACTTTTTTCTTCTTCCTCTTCTTTAAGAATACCTTTCAGCATTTCATATAATACTGGTTTGGTGGTGATGAACTCCTTCAGCTTTTTCTTATCTGTGAAGCTCTTTATCTGCCCTTCAATTCTGAATGATAGCTTTGCTGGGTAGAGTAATCTTGGTTGTAGGTTCTTGCTATTCATCACTTTGAAAATTTCTTGCCACTCCCATCTGGCCTGCATAGTTTCTGTTGAGAAATCTGCTGACAATCCTATGGGTGCTCCCTTGTAGGTAATTAACTGTTTTTCTCTTGCTGCTTTCAAGATTCTCTCTTTGTCTTTTGCTCTTGGCATTTTAATTATGATGTGTCTTGGTGTGGTCCTCTTTGGATTCCTTTTGTTTGGGGTTCTGTGTGCTTCCTGGACTTGTAAGTCTATTTCTTTCACCAGGTGGGGGAAGTTTTCAGTCATTATTTCTTCAAATAGGTTTTCAGTATCTTGCTCTCTCTCTTCTTCTGGCACCCCCATAATTCTGATGTTGGTACGCTTGAAGTTATCCCAGAGTCTTCTTACACTATCTTCAACTTTTTGGATTTTTTTTTCTTTTTGCTTTTTCGGTTGAGTGTTTTTTGCTTCTTTTTATTTCAACTCTTTGACTTGATTCTTGTGTTCCTCTAGTCTGTTGTTGGGTCTCTGTATAAAATTTTTTATTTCAGTCAGTGTATGTTTAATTTCTAGTTGTTCCTTTTTCATATCTTCAACGGTCTTGTTATATTTATCGGCCTTTTCTAGGATATTCTTGAAAAGCCTTATAACCGTGGTTTTGAATTCTATATCCAGTTGTTTGTTTTCCTCCATTTCTTTCGTTTGTGATCTGTTTTTTTTGTCGTCGCATTTTCACTGCTTCCCTAAGTTGGTAGGGTAGCTTTGTGTGCTAGGTTCCCTATATGGCTCAGTGGGTCGGCCTCCCCAGTTAACCTGAGGTGGACACTTTTGGTGCACCCCTTTGTGGACTGTGTGTACAGCCTTGTTGTAGTTAAGTCTTGATTGTTGTTGGTATCACTGGGAGGAATTGACCTCCAGGCCATTTGGCTGTTAGGATCAGCTGTGTCTATGCTGGGAGAAGTTCGGTGCTGGAGACAGCCTTATAGGATTAGCCTTGCCAGATTGCAAAAGCCTCTGTGCTCAGCTTGGATGGGGTAGAGTCTGAGGGCGGAGCAGACAGTCTTGGCTTCCCGTTAGCCTTGCCCTTGCGCGTGCGTGCCTCCAGACCTCTGCCTTCCCCGGCTCCTGAGTCTCCGCCCGAGAGTCCAGATTCCCCCCGCAAGTTTGTGGGTCCCCAGGGGCTCACCTGGAACTGGGGCTCAGTGCAGTCAGCAGCTTCCAACTCCCTTCCACTAGGGAAAGCCTGTGGCAATCTCCACAGTCTTTGTGCACACTGGCGCGCGTACCTCCAGACCTCTGCCTTCCCCGGCTCCCGAGCTTCCGTCCGAGAGTCCAGATTCCCCCCCGTAAGAGCGTGGGTCCCCAGGGGCTCGCCTGGAACTGGGGTTCAGTGCAGTCAGGAGCTTCCGACTCCCTTCTGCTAGGGAAAGCCTGTAGCAACCTCCGCCATCTTTGTGCACACTGGCTTGCGTGCCTCCAGACCCCTGCCAGCCCGGGCTCTCCCGGGTCTCCCTCGGGTCTCCCCCGGGTCTCCGAGTCTCCGGGTGCCTTTCTCTCTACCTGACAGTCCAGACTCCCCCTGTATGAGCCTGGGTCCACGGGATTTCGCCCGGAACTGAGGTTCAGTGCAGTCGGAACTGGGGTTCAGTGCATTCGGGGGCTTCCTTCCCCTCCCGCCAAAGTCAGCCAGGCTCTCAGCCGCCCTTCCTCTCTGTGTGCACAGAGACCCTTTGCCGTACCTCCTATTCTCCGTGAGCTTTTCTCTTTCCTTCTAGTTGTAGAATTTCCACTCAGCCAGCTTTCCTGTGGTTCTGGATGGTGTCCGTTCTGTCTTTTAGTTGTAGTTTTGAAATTGTTGTGTGAGGCAGCAGTTAAGGTGCTTACCTATGCTGCCATCTTGGTTTCTCTCTGCTATTCTTTGTTTTCATAAGCTGTGTGTATTTTTTGTAATATAATTACTTTTGTTTATATTGTAGATCATTGAGGGGAGGGGCTATATCTTATCTATTTTTGTCTGCCCTGCACTTACCATAGTCATATAGTCATAGTTCACAGGTCATTAGTCAAATGGGTAACTATGTGAAAGGGTTTCATATTACTAAATAGAAAAAGGCATTTTACTCTCTCTCTAGGAACTCTGGTCTGATTTTCTTCTCCCATTTTGTTTGTTTGTTTGCTTGCTTTTTAATGGTTTTGTAGTTTCTAATCTTTTCTTTTTACATCAAAATAATAATTATAATAGCTAATATATATTGAATACTCACTATTTGCTGGTACCATTTTAAGTATGTTACATCTGGTAATACATTTAATTCTCCCAACAACCCTCTGGGAGGTAGGTTTCCAGTACCATCCCATTTTCCAGATGAGGTAGTTGCCTTGCCTGATCTGGGCCGTTGGCATATCATCATATAGTGAAGATTTTGTGGAGGTAAGATTTAAAGTGCTTAAAAGGTTGGAAATATTCTTCAATTTGGCCTCTTGTTTATAAGACTGAACAGTAAGGTCTGTAATTGCTCTTTCAGTGGACTTCATATGAAAAAATAATCACATTTCCTTTCCCAATGGTTATGTGATATTGGAAGTAAAATCTACTTAAGGCATCTGAGGAAAGTGAAGACACAATAATGTCGTCTTTCAAAACCCTCTGATTTCCTTGGATTCGTTTAACAAAAGGTTTTGCATTTTTATTTTGAGGCAGGTTCAGATGCCCAGTAATTTAATCCCTAGTCAGGTTATAAATCCAGAGTAACTAAATCAGTGGTGACCCTGGCTCTTGTCGGCTCCTGCAGTTCCCACTTCAGCATTAGACTGGTCTGATGGCCCTAGACTTGGCTTCTAGATGGGATATTTAGTTCTTCCTTTGATACAATAACCTGAGTATTGCATAAAATAATTAAATTGTCATGGCTGGCAATGTCTGCAAATAGACATGGCCTTTTGTTTTCTTCTTCAAGGTAAACAGCTACTGTTAGCTTACAAAAAGCTAAAAGTGATCCACCAAGAAGCCTGCATCCATCACATAGAAATCAGAGACTTGATTTATAGTGTAGCCTGTAGCTTTGTGATATGTATGGTTTAAATTAGACCTTTGCAGTCATTGTGCTGGGTTGATGCAAGCACATTAATGACATAATTTCTGGTTGCTGAATCACATTTCTGCAGTCTGTTCTTTGTATTCCACTCACATTAATTGAAGTAATTTTGCCAGTGAAGCGTGTTTCAAACCTCTGCATTTAAATTGAAATTTTAATTCCCTTATTGTCTTGAAAAGACGGCTGAAGATGCCTTGTTACAGGTTTCATTATCACTCAAAACACTCCAGCTGCTGGTTCTAATGTTCAATGACTGATTAATTCTGGGAAGAATTAGTAATGTAAGAATAGCAGCAGCTTCCCCATGGCATGAGCTAACCAGGAAAGTATTTCATGATAGTTAAGAAGGTATTTCATGATAGTTAATATTTTTATGAACTTTTTTAAAAAGGGAAATTTGTGGCCCTAACCAGTTTTGCTCAGTGGATAGAGCGTCAGCCTGTGGACTGAAAGGTCCCAGGTTCGATTCAGGTTAAGGGCATGTACCTTGGTTGCGGGCACATCCCCAGTAGGAGGTGTGCAGGAGCAGTTGATCGATGTTTCTCTCTCATCCATGTTTCTAACTCTCTATCCCTCTCCCTTCCTCTCTGTAAAAAAATCAATGAAATATATTAAAAATGGGAAATTTGTGTAGAAGTCTGAATCAAACTGAAATTGCACAGATGAGCTTCGAAAATCACTTACACAAGTTCTGATTTATCAACCCATAGAAGTCAGTTCGATGATTTCATTCAATCAGTGGGAGCCAAGCCAGTGGGAGTAGGTTTGAGGCACTTTAGCTGACAGTCACAAGCTTGTGACTGAAATAAATTTTTTCATTTCTAAGTCTTCCAGGGAGTGGAGAGATTTTGAATGTCTCTTAATCATTTTGTCTTCATATTATTTGTATACCTTTTAAAAAAGAATCCATAGCTGTATAGTCAGATAAGAATTATTCTGGTAATTATAATAATAACTTGTATTTATATAGTTGCCTCTTCCCAGGGGATCCCAGAGTGCTTTGCTGCGAGAAGAGTATAGTGGAATTATTTTACTTACACTGTGAAAATGTGGCCATATCTGGGGGGTAAAGAGAGTAAGACAGCTATTTAATTGCATAGTTTTCTAAGTCCCTATAATGCAAATAAGTATATTTGTAACATATTTAGCTTACCTTTGCAATTGTTGGACAACATTCAAGGTTGTAAATGTCAGTAGGGGCTTAGTGTGGGTCAGATGGACTGTTTTGGAATCCAGCTTTGTCGTTTACTGGCATGATGACTTAGAGATAATTCTTTAACTTGACCTTGTTGAAAGTTGGAGTTGCCAATAATGCATACCCCTAAGGGTGGTTAAGGGGATTATGAGATATTTATACATGTAAAGTAGTCACAGTATACACTGTAAGTGCTTAGAAATGTTATTTATAATTAATTGATTATTTTTACTGATACTGTTAGGCAGGTGATGGCTCCCATGTTATAATCTCAAAAACTGTTCTAAGGTGGACTTGTTTTTGAGCTGATAAAAGAGTTGAAGTAGGGCTGGCAAGGTAAGCATTTTTTATTCCTTTTCTTTTTGCCTAACACAGACATCTATCTGAATGAAAGACTGTTCTACATTTTATACACTCAAAGGAATTATTGCAGGCAGATATTAGTAGATAGAATTTTTCTCAGAAAGTTAGTCTTGTCTTCTCTAATATGTGCACTAATGGATGAGCAAGACCCCAGAGTACTATGCCTTATTTTTGGGATTTGACTGGACAAATTTCAGATTCTGTGTCATCAGTTACCTGTTCAGCCTATATCAAGTATATGTTCATAGGGTATCCATAGACTGTCTGATTATAAGCAATGTACTAGTAATTAGTTGGTAAACTATCTAAGATCAGTTTGTTGCAAAATCTCTAAGTATTAAATGTGTTATTTTGCTGAGGGTCGTAATTAGATATAAGGCAGTTCACTGTTGGAGGGGACTCATCTAAAATGTTGATTTTAGCCCTGGCCAGTGTGACTCAGTGGTTAGAGTGTCGGCATGTGGACCAAAGGGTCTCAGATTCGATTCCCAGTCAAGAGCATGTACCTGGTTTGCATGTTCAATCCCTGGTCTTGGTCAGGGATTGAACATGCAACCAATTGATGTGTCTCTCTCATTGATGTTTCTCTCTCTCTTTCGCTTCCCTTTTTCCCTCCCTTCCACTCTCTCTCTAAAAAAAAAAAAAAAAAGAATCAATGGATAGAATATTCTTGGGTGAGGATTAACAACCACAACAACAACAAATTGATTTTAGTGTTAGAGTAGTTGTTAAGCTATTCTTTTCTGTCATTGCTTTGATGGCAGGAATAGTGGACCAATGAGGTGGCTTCTATTGGTGCCAGTAAAGCTTTCTCATTAGCAAATAGACTAATTATTCTTTTCCCATATTAAGGTTAGGGAAGGGGTGATCATAACTA
Organism: Plecotus auritus; assembly: GCF_963455305.1. Classification (NCBI taxonomy): domain Eukaryota; kingdom Metazoa; phylum Chordata; class Mammalia; order Chiroptera; family Vespertilionidae; genus Plecotus; species Plecotus auritus. Next base: position 130,139,047 of record NC_137775.1, read on the forward strand.
TCAAATGCTTAATGTACAAATAAGAAAAAAAGGGCCAAAATGTCCATCCCTTTCATCTGACTTGCAAGTTTCTGAGATCTCACAGGATTTTTTTTTCTCATCATGACTCTGGTTATGGTATTGAGAGGAAAGCTCTATAAAGATCAGGACCTGGAACATTCTAGTGAACTTATTGAACTTATCCTGAAAATGGTTCCGTGACTCTGCAAAAATGTTTCAATATTCCATATAGATTTCTGTACAACATGATAAATGTATCAGTGATCAGTAGTGAAATAGTTACCATTAAAGTCCATCTGTTCTAGTGTTGAATATTGACTTGAGAGACTGGCCAGTATTCTATACTAAAAACTTATCAGAAAAGAACCTAGCACATATTTTGATAGGTAAATGAATGTGATGATGTCGTTGTTGATCATTAGTGTATCTGTGAAGGTGGACTTAACCTTGAAGAAGCTTACACACTAGTTGGAAGAGACAGATGATGAATAACTACGGTAGTGTCTTTTGTATCCTTATAAAACAAGAAAGGGGGACCAGGAATATTGGGGGTGGGAGTATGATAGGGTAGTTAGCTGTACACCTACATCTGATCTTCTTTTCAAAAATATTTAGGAAAAGCTGAAAATCAAGTTATTAAATAGGTAACCTTGGTTTTGCATCCACAATTGAATAGACTTAGTGTGGCTGCTTTATTTTTTCCCTAGAGCAGTGGTTGGCAAACAGCAGCTTGCGAGCCACATGCGGCTTGCAAGCCGCGGTTTGCTGCTCTGTTGACTAATGAGTTTGCCGACCACTGTCATATACTACCCTTTACCACTTTGCACACAATATGCCACAATTACCTAATCCTCACAGCTTCCAACTACACGGTAACATTTAATTTAGTCCAGTGGTCGGCAAACTCATTAGTCAACAGAGCGGCAAACTGCGGCTCGTGAGCCACATGTGGCTCACCGACCACTGCCCTAGAGTGTCAAAGTACAGGGCTTGGTAGCAACTGTTTTTCTTGCTGCTCAGTGCCCTTTTTATTTAAATTTGCTTTGGAAGGCTAGAGTTTTGAAAAGCCATGCTGTTTTATAGGCACTGGTTATTGTATTAGCTTTCCTCCCTTTTTAGTGTGCTCTTCTATCTGCCTATTTTATTTTAAATAAGTAGAAGTTCTATTTTATTGTACTAAACCTCATAAGTTTAGAAATTTTAAATTGGCTACCTTGGCTGTAGGGCAGTTGTTTCCCAAACTCTGCCCATTAGGGAATCCTTCAAGTCATGGGGATGTAAAGTACAACTTAGGGAATATAGTCAGTAATCTATAATAATAAAAGCGTAATATGCTAATTAGACTGGACAGCTGAAAAACCTTCTGGACGACCTTCCAGATGAAGCTGCAGTGGCGGGGGCTGAGGCAGAGGCAGTTAGGGGCAATCAGGCAGGCAGATGAGTGGTTAGGGCAATCAGGCAGGCAGGCAGAGGGGTTAGGGGCGATCAGGCAGGCAGGCAGGCAGGCTGGCAGGTGAGCGGTTAGGAGCCAGTGGTCCTGGATTGCGAGAGGGTGCAGGCCGGGCTGAGGGACACTCCCCAACCCCATGCATGAATTTCATGCACCGGGCCTCTAGTCCTATCTAATAAAGAGGGAATATGCTAATTAACCATCACTCCATCACAAAGATGGCTGCACCCACAGCTGAGGCCAATTTCCCATAAGGAGCCTTAACAAGCAATCAGCAGGGACCTGAGGCTACGCCCTCCCCCGCCCCCGTGGGGCTTGACGGGGGACCTCAGGCCTCCTTCCACACCCAGCAGGGCTTGACAGGGGACCTCAAGGTGCGCTTCCCGTCATGGTGCTGGGTTAGGGGACCTCAGGCTGCTCCCCCCGCCCCAGCGCCAGGCCAGGGGACCTCAGGCCGTGCCCCCCAACCGGCAGGGCTTGACGGAGGACCTCAAGGTGTGCTTCCCGTCCTGGTGCTGGGCTAGGGGACCTCAGGCTGCTCCCCTGGCCCCAGTGCCAGGCTGGGGGACCTCAGGCCACGCCCCCCACCAGGTGGGGCTTGACAGGGGACTTCAGGCCACGCCCCCCGCCCCAGCACCACGCCAGGGGACCTGAGGCTGCGCCCCCCTGCCTGGTGGGGCTTGACAGGGGACCTCAAGGTGCACCCCCAGTGGTGGGTCGGGGGAACTCAGGCCGCGCCCCCTGCCCAGGGGGGACCTGAGGCTGCACCCCCCCTGCCAATGGAACTTGACAGGGTACCTGAGGCTGTTCCCCCCTCCTGGTGTCGGGTCGGGGGACCTGAGGCTGCACCCCCCACCACCTGGTGGGGCTTGATGGGGGACCTCACGGCATGCCCCCCCACCCCGGTCTGGGCTGGGGGACCTCAGGCCACGCCCCCCATCCTGGTGCCGGGCCAGGGGACCTGAGGCTACGTTCCCTGCCCGGTGGGGCTTGACAAGGGTGAGACTAGCCAGGTCTGGATCTATCCCAATGAGGGAGGGGGGGCAGCCGGGTCTGGGTCTCACGTGATTTTGAGGCGCATGTGGGTGGGTGGGGACTTGACTCTGGGTCCCGTGGTGTGCCCCAGACTCTGACAGGAGGAAGGTTTTCATATACATTTTACTAATTTTCTTTCATCTCTGACACTTCTATTATAGAGAAAGGGCAAATATCAATATTAAATTATTTCCTCTAATTAATCCCCTTTTAATGTGCACGAATTTCGTGCACTGGGCCACTAGTATTATAATAATTATGCATGGTGTCAGATGGGTACTAGACTTACTGGAGTGATCAGTTTTTAAGTTTTATAAATGCGTAGTCACTATGTTGTGCACCTGAAACGAATATAATACTGTATGTCAAGTGCAATTGAAAAATAAAATAAAATTAAAATTAAAAAAGAATGTTGAAATTCAGGTCACAGCCTAGATTGATTACATTGAGATCTCAGGTGGTGGGACACTAGCTTCAGTAATTTTTGACATTGTCCAGGTGATTCCATTGTGTAGACAAATTTGGAACCATTGCTGTAGGGTCTAGCTTATGCTGTGCAATAAAGCAAAACTAATTGCCCTTGGCTCTGTTTAATACCAGCTTAGAGTCATTAGAAACCAAATATTTGCATAAGAGAGACATGACATTGAGATAGTTACATATGTACAAATGTGCATATAAGTAGTTTGACTGATGCTGCTTTGTTGCTGTCCTCTATGCAGTTTTTAGATAGAGCTGAGTGTCTGACTCTTATTCTGATATTCCAGTGTGATTATTTGGTTAATAGTAGTTCTATATAATGGTTTAAGGTAGATGCTCTCCAGGCTCAGGCTGACTTGGAACTCTTCACAGCTGTCATTGTGGTCCTCTGATTCCTGCATCTTTACTGTGGCTTCTTATCTGACTTATTGCCAGGGTTTAATGGACTGAAATTGGGGCACAAATTTACTTATTGACAGACAGGTGGTGGCTAGGTACAGTGTGGTATCGTGCAAAGAAAATTGATTAAAAGGCAGACCTTCTTAACTCCAGTCCTGACCTAACAATTCGCCAGTTCTGTGAGCTTAGACAAAGAAATCATTTTATCTCCCTGGTTTTTAGTATGTTCTTCTATGGTTATACAAATACCCTGTCATATTATAGAATGGCTGTGAAAATAAAAAGGAAATTTTATACAGGTAAAGTGCTTTATAAAAATAGAAGGTAATATGAAATTAAAAATGCTGTAGCCAGGATTGTCATCACTGTCACACAGTGCCAGGTAAAAAGAAAAAGCAGTAGTCTGGGGCTTGTTTACATTGGGTAACATTTCTGGCCTACTGCCATCACTACTGCATACATGTTTTAATCAGCTTGACTGTGTGTGTGTGTGTGTTTGTGTACATGTTTACACACGAGTCTGTAGGAGGAATAATCTAAGTCAAGAAAAATTCATAGGTCCTTTGCTGACATCATCCATCATATTCAGGTTTCAGCCTCACAGATGGAGTTGCTTGAATAGGTTTTTGATTGGTCAGTCTGTGGCCTGGGGACCCTAGACATGTGTAAATTGCAGCAGATGATAATGCATGTTGTTGATGGGAGCTCTCTATCTCAACTTGATGATGGTCAGTAGCCTTTTTCCTCGTCCTCACAAGATAGGAGGAGCTTGTTAAAGGAGTCTGTAGTCTCTGAGATCCATCCCAGTACTGATTACTTGTGGTTGCCTTGCTCCTAAAAAGAAAAAAGGCATATTCTTCTCACATTCTTTTGTGGGATTTTAATAGTTCATGTTAGTAAAGAGCTGTATAAGTGCTGAGCAGTTCTAATGGGTTTGGTGCAGAGTGTGGTGAATTGTCTTGATTTGAGTATGAGCCTGAAGTGATTCTCAGAGACCTCCTTTGCCAGCTCTTAAGAGGACAATTGTTTGTAACTTTTTCTTGTCCCAGAATAACAAGATGACAAATGTAAGAGACTTTAGGACACTTGGTAAATGAGAATCACTTTCCCAGTGGTCTCTTCTCTTGTATTTTGGAGTAGAAATCCAGGTTTCAGTGCTCTTTATGGGGCTCTGATGGGAACTAGGAATTGGAGGGATCATAAGATTAGCAATAAAGAAGGATTTTTTTTATGAGCTTTTCCATAAGCAATTACAATTCTTATCTTTTTCATAAGGTGTTGAGTGTAGTTTAATTTCATCAGGAAAGTAATTGTGAACAGATCTGTTATAAGTCCATCTGGCACGAAAGAGGCTCTTTTGTTATATATTTGGTTATGGGCGCATGTTCCCAATGTATTGACAAATTTTAAAAATGCATATTTAAAAATAACAGTATTTTCACAAAAAACTTGGTGTGGAAAATGATTGGAAGGAATCACTTAAAATATATAATTTTATCTGATTATTAAGAATATGGACCATCTTTACCTTTGTGATTTTCTGTGATTTTTAAGATTGAGCATGTATTACTTTCGTAATTTGGAAGAAAATTAAAGGTTAAGAAAAAAAAGTACATTTCTGGGCCTCATGTTTTTTTTGTTTGTTTGTTTTTAAATCTGTAAAATTGTGGAGGGCCTGAATCTTGACAACCTTTGAAGGTCCCTGACAATAGAACATTCTTACATTTTATTTCTCAGATATTGTCATTCTGTGAGGCTAATGGATCTTAGAAGACCTGGCTTCCCTTCCCTAGACTTTGTGTTAATAAAATATAAAATATGGGAATTATTTGTGGTAGAATGCCCTGATGTATAAGAAAAAAGTGAAACAAGACAAAAGCAAAAATAAGGGGGAATCCAAAGAAAGCGTAAGAATAGCTTAATAAGATGGTGTGTTTTTAGAACAAATCTGTGTTTCACAGCAGTAATAGGATAGATGTTTCACAAAGCTAGATGTCATATTTGATCTCTTTTGAGTTTTGTTTTCTAAGATAGATTTGAAGATACTTTAAAAAAGAAATTCACAAGTAAAAGGCCTTTTTTTGACAGCACTTTATCTTGCAGCCCCCCTCCCTTCATTCACTTATCAATAACTTCATCTCATTTGCTTTATCCTGGAAATTCCATTATCTCCCAGGCAGTCTATTGCATTAAGCCTTTAGTACCTAATATCGCCTCATTTACATTGACACGTGCTTGACCTCAGCCCTTCTCCTCTCTTTGTTAATGCACCAACAAGCACTGATATCTCTCTGGAGCATTATCATTTGGCTGTTAGCTCAACTAATAACAACCCTTCATTTGAGCTGATGAAGGTTTATTAAATAAAAACATGCAATCGCCCTGGCGGTAAAGTAATGAAGGGAGAATGGAGGTAGACAGCATCCTGTTTTAATGGTGAGAGCATGCTGAGTCTGCATTATAGGTATTTGGTTTCCTTAGGGGGAAGGGGCACCTGAATGGGTTGGATCAATACCATGTTAGCAAACAGATTTTAAGAATGGGCATTTTTGATTGCCTGATTTGATCACTGATTAGCTATAGGCTGTGGAGTTAGGGTAAAAAAAGGTGTTTTTGCTCCAGGCTCTTGGCCTTGCCCTGTGCTGCAGCTTTCCTTGGAGGTCTAAAGTATGAAACTGTCAATAGCCCCTAGGCCTTAAGTCACTGGCCCTCTTCTGGGTTCCCAGGAACGCTTCTTTGTGGTTTGCAGCCAAAGATTTTTGGTGTTCTTATTTAGTTAATACCGTTCTAAAAAATTATTTAACTTGTGTCTTCTTATAATATACATACAGGAAAGGGGAAGGCATCAATTCTTTAGAATAATCAAATTTCATTATCTTTTTACTGCACCCATAAGTTGGGCCAAGGCAACATTTTCAGAATGTTTATGTTGTCTTACTATTAAAAAAAAAAAAAAGCTTCCTTAAGAGAGACAAACTAATTATCAGAGTCCTGAAGGAAATATTTATTTTGGACTCAACAGTTGCAAACATTTGCTTTCTTAGGGAATATTGTTGCCAAAATAAGCATTTTCATTAGCAAGCAGATGGTTTAGTTAGCAGGTTGGTTTTTTGTTTATACTTATAAGTTTCCCTTCTTTTTTTGGCTCTAACCTTAGTTCTATTTAGAAATAGTTACTAATGTCACGTACCTTTGTGGAGCTCATCTCTCCCAACTAAAACCATGAATAAAAAAGACCAATAGTTTCCTGTCTAGCCTCTTCTTCAGTGAAGCAGCGTTTGAGTATGGCCAGTTTTGGTATTTCTCTGAAACTTTTTATTGGTTTATGTTAGGGAACAAAACTAGATCTTTCCACCTAATCAGCCTGAATAAGATGGGCAGAACACAAATTTAACTATGAAATAATAATTTCCTCATTTAAACTAAAATGAGATTGAGAAACACACTGGGAAAGAAAAATTACAGGTTCTATAGTTCATAATTACCAAAATTTCTTTTGTTGTAGACTTATCTGTCATCTCAAGGTAAAATTTTTTGAAATAGGAGACAGTTCTCTATAATGTATATTTTAATTGCATTTTGACCTATTTTTTGAGTTATGGAAACATTTTTCAGAATTTCTGTTTTCTTAATGGGTAGGTTTCTAATAACAAAACATGCTGTCCTGTTCAATCTCATGTGTTAAAACATTTTGTAAATGTTTGTTCATTTTCATAATCCTGAAGGAAACACTTGCTTTCAACTCCAAAACAGATTTCTGTTACTTATATGAGTAGTTGAGTAGAATACCAATTTTCTGTTAGATAATAATTGGTATTCTGTGAAAAAAAAATTCCCTTTTAAGTAGTATCTCCTCCCCGCCCCCAAATAATTTTTGAACATATATGTAAGAGAAAATCTAGATACAATTAGTTGGCTCATTATCTACTTGTAGTAAGTAATGTATAAGAAATGGTGTGGTATACCTTAGAATTTTAAGAGGTCATAGTAGAGGTCATTTGGGGTACGAATGAATGATAATGGTCTTGTGAGGAGATGTATAGGCAACATTTACCTATGAACTATTCCACTGTTTGTTGTCTACTTCACCTTTCATTTACAATTTCAATATATATTTGTGACATTATTTAGTGTCACAAAGTCATATCTGTGAACCCAATTTTGATAACTTCTCATAGCCACTAACCTGTGAGGCCATTTTGCTGCTGCTTTGATCCATCTGCATCTCTTGAATTCCTGTTAATGTTTCATCAGTGTATTATTTTGAAGTGTTCTGTAGTCATTACATTTGGAAAACGGTGAAATAATTTATGAAATAACCATTTCTCACACGTTAAATGTCTCTTTAATTGTATTTTTATTAGGAGTTATGCTCAGTTCTAAATCTAGGTGGATTTCTCCTGTAGTGAAGCCTTACTGTCAGTAAGTGCCTGGAAGCCAGACCCCCAGGACAACAGACTTAACCATCGGTGATGGTTGTGGGTTTGACTGCTGCCTCACCAAGTTTTTCTTTATGTGTAAACTTTATGGTACAGGCTACTTAAAGCAAGATAAGATAAATGTCAGGTTTCTAAACTGATGTTCTAGGGATCAAATGTTGCATTGACAATTATTTTCTTCAAGTTGGTTTGAGTACCACTTAGGAAGGGTAGAGTAGGGGGAAGACAGTGACCTTGCCTAGCTTCCATGATTATGGTTTTACAAACAGACTCTAAATAAGTGAAGGACTGAAAATAAAACACTGTATTTTCATATAGAAATAAGAGACTATTCTCTATTCTTGTGGTAAGGTTTTCAAGTCTTAGAAATTTTAAGATAGCTCTTGATAGTGTGTGTGTGTGTTAATTGTACATATTCAGAAAGTTTGTAATCTATATGGTTACAATGGTTCTATGAAGGAAAAAACACTTTACTGAAAATGCTGCATCAAAGCATGTTGAAAACACCCTCTGAGGTTTCTTTGTCCACAGAACAAATAGGTGCCAGGCACTGTGCTGTTTTACCTATAAGTTAAAAATTTTTAATTAAGATTGGCTTTGAAAGTTGACATCATATAATTTTGTATTTGGAATTTGATGTATTTGGGTTAAAAATCTTCATGCAAGTTCCTACAAACAAATCAAGCATGGATGTGCAGTGGGTGATTTTTAAGCTTAAATATCTCAGCTGGATTTAATTACCTTAAGGGATAAGGCTACATGATGGACCAGTGGTTTACCAAATTATTTTTCATTTTCTGGATTTTGATGTCACTAAAGGTTACTGTGTCCTCTTTTCTCTGCTAGAGACTCAAGTTAAAATCCATTTTAGAGCATCCGTGTAAATGAATTCGTTGTTATTTTTCCTCCTTGGGGACACGCTGGTCATTTTGTGAGGCTGCCTTTCCATTTGGAATTGCTGCAGCTTGCACAGGCCCAGGGCTCCCATAGCAGGGCAGTTTCAAGTCAGCATGAAAATGAATAGGTGGGCTTTGGAGGGCAGAGGTGGCCCAGGGCTTGTCACTCTTTCATTCCCTGATTCTTTCTTGGTAAATGTAAGGAAACCTATTTGATATGTTTGTGGGTAAGCCTTTGCATTTTCCTCCCCATCTCAGGCCACTTTGCATTTGGCAGCTCCCAAGCTGTCTATATTCACCATCCACAAGCTCCTCCATGACTGTGTGTATTGATACAGATCTCTGATGAACACTTACCCACTGGTATGTTTCATGGCCTTCACCATTTATTGCTTTTGTCTAAATGCTTCATTTTTTAGGAGCATGTTTATTTGCATAAATACATTTAATGTTTTTACCCTGAAGTAAGCATTATTAGTTATTGCCTTTATTTGTACATCTTAGGAAGATTTAGAAGCAGGTAATAGTCATCACATGCTAATCCCTTCAGGGAGCTTGGTAGTGCTCTTTGCCCTCTGAGTTCAGCTTGTGGTCATCTCTTCTCTGTTGTTGTTATTACATTTGCATTCTTTGTTTTTTTTTTTGTTTTTTTTTTACTTCCACCTTTGTTCTCCAAAGGAATAGTACTGAGAATATTCTCTTCACTTTAAGTTTTTTTCATTAAAAATATATAAGATCTTTATACATAAGGACATAAATATAATTTCATATACATGGGTAAATGGGATCAGATCATACATGCTATTTTTTTTCTTTTGAAACATATACACTTTGGTTTCCAAACCTATATACACTTTGGTTTCCAAATGAATTGCTCCAGGTTCCCTGAGTCCCTCCCTATCTTCTCCCTTTGTTGTAGGCATTCCTACACCATTTTTATTCATCCAATCCATTTTGTCTTAAAATCTCCCAAATTGCACTTTATACCAGGAGTATCTCCCTCTCCATAGTTTATCTTCTGTTCCCCGTTCAAATTCTTGTTCTTCTATCAAACTGGGTTAAGCCAAGGGGTGATGACTGCTAATGTCTGCTTGTAGCATTCATGTAAAATTGCATTGACCTCTGTGTGTATGTGTACATGAGAAAGAGAGACTGACTTTATGTAAACTACATGTAGACTCAGGCTAACGAAGCTCTGGTTCATGATCATCATAAGAATAATTAAAAAATTTATAATGTGCTTCTATTTAGACTTTAAAGGCTAGCTTTGAAAGTTGATTTAAACCATTAGTATGTGGAATTCTTGTGAGAATATGTGTGATATAATCACTTTAATTGGGGAGTTCATTTTACTTGTGTCCATTGATAGGCAGTATATGTGGGAATAAATTTTATGTATGGCTTTAGATGCCTTCATGCTTATCTCATCAAGCTTGTTTTCGTCAGCATTCTGTGTCTCAGATGCTAAATTCTTCAAAGGCAGAGCGAGGCCTAGCCACATTGTGCAGTAGTCACCCCTTACTCTCAGGGCATGTGTTCTGAAACCCCCAGTGGTTACCTGAATCCTATATGTACTATGTTCTGCCTTTAGATGCACACCTGTTAAAAAAGTTAATTTATAAATTAGGAACTTTCACAGAAAGAAGATTGGTTCTTACCATAGATTTTAGCAATCTCACCATGTATTTTTTTTTTTTTCTTATTAAGTTGGGAACTTTTCACTTAAAGGAAACACTTTACTGCTTTCTTTGGTATATTCGATTGCCAGCATCACTACTCTTGCACTTTGGGGCCATTATTACGCAAAATAAGGATTACTTATCATAAGCACTGTGATACTATGACAGTGGTCTGATAACTGAAATGGCTACCAAGTGACTAATGGGCACATAGACTATATATGTAGTATGTATACGCTAGACAAAGGGATGATTCACGTTCTGGGCGGGGTAGATGTGGACAGTGTGAGATTTCATCACACTGCTCAGAAAGGCACGCAGTTTAGAACTTTAGAGTTATTTCTGGATTTTTTTTTTCCATTTAATATTTTTGGACCTTGGTTGACCACAGGTAACTGAAACTGCTGAGTGCGAAACCACCAATAAGGGGGACTGTACTCACAAAGTATGTATATAAGGCTTTCACAGATTCTGTTTGACAGTATCTTTTAAAAAATAGTTCTTATTTAGAATATTTCTAGGTTGCTTAGTTATTAACGTTATTGTCTTCCCTCCCCTTTCTAGGTGTCAGCAGTCCAGTCTTTGGAGGGCCCCCTGCTCCAAGTGGAAGGACTGAGTGACCTTAGGCTGGAGCTTCACAGCAAGAAGATGAATCTTCACTTGGTTCTCATAGATGAACTGCACCGGCACCTGTACATCAAATCCACCAGCCGAGTTGTGCAGCGTAACAAGGAAAAAGGGAGAATGAGGTGGGTTAAAGAGGCTCTTTGGTATAGTGTACTGTGGCAATGTGGAATATTATTTGTTTCCCAGAATATTGTAGTCTTTTTCCTTTTTTTTTTTTTTTTTAATATACTGTTTTCAATGCTCCATACTCTGAAAGGCTGACATTCAAAGTTTGTTCATTCCTTCATTGCACATTTATTATGGTCCTCTTAAGTAAAGATCCATAAGAAATATTATGGTCCTCTTATGTAAAGATACATAAGAAACATTTACTGTGGGACTTTAATATGCTGGGCCATCTACATTTACTGTGGGACTTTAATATGCTGGGCCATCAGAGATACTCTGGTTTATCTCAGAAGAAAGAGAAAAAAATCCTTAACTTGGATAGTGATGTCAACCTAATTAAGAAATATGGCTTTATGCACTGAAGTTATAAGATTCTTTGTTACTTAGGGTTGCAGTCCTCTTTCTGGAAGCGTTCAGGAGAGTCTTATATTGAAGGGCCTGGGGTGGACTCAAGACATTCAGTAGGTTAGTGTAGACCTGGGAGGGAATAGACCAGATCTTAAGTCAGGTAAGGCAGTAGAACATTGGCACAGTTAACAGGTAGCAGAGAGCTGTGCATGTCATGTCCTTCCAAGAGTCCTTTGAAATACTAGTAGCCATAGGCCTTTTCAGAGGGCAGTTTAGCACTATACACTTGTTCACGCTTGTTCACTGGCTGTAGACGAGAGGAGCACTGGATGCAGTGCATGCTGGCAATGAAATCTTTCAAGTCCTATCCTGTCCAAACAAAACCTGCTGACTTCGTGTGTGATGCTTCAGTTCAGTTGGAGAACTGAAGAACTGCCAGAGAAAGAGGGGTTTCTGTCCCTTTTCTGCATATGGCACTAGAAAACCTTTTGCAAGACACACAGAAGTCAGGACCTTAGCAGAGTGTACTGGTAGGTGGGGCAGTGCTAAGAACTTCCTTCCACGTATCTGGTTGGTAACTAGCAGGTCTGAATAGATTTCTTCCCATGCAAGGATTGAAGAAATATTCTGGGTCCTGTGAAAATATTCTGTAGTGTAAGGGAAAATGAGCATTACCTTGAGGTCTTAGAAAAGAGCATTTATTTGAAAAAATATTTTATAAAGCAAAACAGGAAAACTTTAGGAGATTGAAGCTCAAGGTTTCTCAAAATATGGAAAAAGATGCAGTAGATTAGATTATTTTTCAAAATTATCACTCCTTCCCCTTCACTTTAGTGGGAAAATGTATTTCCTGCTTTTGACTTTTGGGCTCTTGCTTTTGCCAGTCGATTAGCACGTTTCAGGAAGGACCTGAAATGGGTTTATGCCAGTGAGCATATGCCCTCCTGTGCTTCTGCCATTGCTATGATGGCGTTGATCCAACGAGGAGGATGAGAGACATGTGGAACTGATCCAAGATCGGCCGAATGCCCACCACCTAAATATGTGCTTCTTGTTGAATGTTACTGAAATTTTGTGGGTATGTGCAGCAAGCATATAGCTTTTATGAAACGTTAACAGAGAGTGATAAAAATGGAAATGGGAAGGATACAGAAAGAAATAACTAAAACATGAACAAGGAGAGAAACCAAGATGGCGGCATAGGTAAACACCTAAACTGCTGCCTTGCACAACAATATCAAAACTACAACTAAAAGACAAAACGGACACCATCCAGAACCATAGGAAAGCTGGCTGAGTGGAAATTCTACAACTAGAAGAAAAGAGGAAAGCACATTGAGACTCAGGGGAGCTGCAAAAGGTTGAGGTATGGAGACTCGCACGCGGAGAGGACGGGCGGGCTGTGTGCACGGTGGCTGAGTACGCGGCTGGCTTTCTAAAGTGGGAGGGAGAAGGAAGCTCCCGACTGCACTGAACTCCAGTCCTGGGAGAGACGCTAGGAAACCAGACTCATTCGGGGGGAATGTGGACTGTCAGGAAAAGAGAAAGCACACTGAGACTCAGGAGCTGCGGAAGGCAGAGGTCAGGAGGCACGCGCATGCAGAGAGGACTGACTGCTGAATGCACGGGCGGCTGAGTACGCGGCTGGCTTTCTAAAGTGGGAGGGAGAAAGAAGCTTCCGACTGCACTGAACTCCAGTTCCAGGCAAGTTTCTGGGAATCCCGACTCATTCGGGGAAAAACTGGACTGTCTGGCAGTGGGCGAAACTCGAGGGCGGCTTTCTCTCAGAGGTGCTTGCATCGATTACCGAGGGACACTGAGACCCAGGCGCCTCTTAGGGCAGGGCTGACGGGAAACCAAGGCTGTCTGCTCCGCCCTGAAACTCCGCCCCATCGAAGCTGAGCACAGAAGCTTTTGCAATTTGGCAAGTCTTGTCTCATAAGAGTGTCTCCAGCACAGAAGTGTTCCCAGCGTAGACACAGCTGATCCTCACAGCCAATTGGCCTGGAGGTCAATTCCTCCCAGTGATACCAACAACAATGAAGGCTTTACTACAACAAGGTTGAGCACATAGTCCACAAAGGGGTGCACCAAGAGTGTCCACCTCAGGTAACTGGGGAGGCTGAGCCACTGTGCCCTAGAGGACACCTACCACACAAAGCTACTCTACCAACTCAGGGAAGCAGCAAAAATGCAGAGACAAAGAAACAGATCACAAATGAAAGAAATGGAGGAAAACAAATGACTGGATATAGAGTTCAAAACCACGGTTATAAGGTTTTTCAAGAATTTCCTAGAAAAGACCGATAAATTTAGCGAGACCCTCGAGGATATGAAAAAGGACCAACTAGAAATTAAATATACACTGACTGAAATAAAAAAATATTATACAGAGACCTAACAGCCGACTAGAGGACCACAAGAATCAAGTCAAAGAGTTGAAATACAAAGAAGCAAAAAACACTCAGCCAGAAAAGCAAAAAGCAAAAAGAATCCAAAAATTTGAAGATAGTGTAAGGAGCCTCTCGGACAACCTCAAGTGTACCAACATCAGAATTATGGGGGTGCCAGAAGAAGAAAGAGAGCAAGATACTGAAAACCTATTTGAAGAAATAATGACTGAAAACTTCCCCCACCTGGTGAAAGAAATAGACTTACAAGTCCAGAAAGCGCACAGAACCCCAAACAAAAGGAATCCAAAGAGGACCACACCAAGACACATCATAATTAAAATGCCAAGAGCAAAAGACAACGAGAGAATATTAAAAGCAGCAAGAGAAAAACAGTTAATTACCTACAAGGGAGCACCCATAGGATTGTCAGCAGATTTCTCAACAGAAACCATGCAGGCCAGATGGGAGTGGCAAGAAATATTCAAAGTGATGATAGCAAGAACGTACAACCAAGATTACTCTACCCAGCAAAGCTATCATTCAGAATTGAAGGGCAGATAAAGAGCTTCACAGATAAGAAAAAGCTAAAGGAGTTCATCACCACCAAACCAGTATTATATGAAATGCTGAAAGGTATTCTTTAAGAAGAGGAATAAGAAGAAAAAGGTAAAGATAAAAATTATGAACAACAAATACATGTTTATCAACAAGTGAATCTAAAAATCAAGTGAATAAAAAATCTGATGAACAGAATAAACTGGTGAATATAATAGAATCAGGGGCATAGAAAGAGAGTGGACTGACAATTCTCAGGGGGAAAGGGGTGTGGGAGGTGCAGGAAGAGACTGGAAAAAAAGCGTACACCTATGGATGAGGACAGTGTGGGGGAGGTAAGGGCAGAGGGTGGGATGGGAACTGGGTGGAGGGGCGCTATGGGGGGAAAAAGGAGGAACAATTGTAATAATCTGAACAATAAAGTTTTATTAAATAAAAAAATAAAAAATAAAACATGAACAAAATGTAATAAAAAAATGAAAATGGAGAAATAATAGTCTTTGTTTCAAGCATTAGAGTGAAGAACTGAATCAGTGATATGGAGACACAAGATGACAGAAGAAAGATAATAGGTATGAAAGATAAAGAATATTTATCAATTCAATGATTTTAAGTATTCTACAGAATGACACTAAAATTATGGTGTTATTGGCTGAATTGCATCCCCCTAAAATTCATATATTGAAGTCCTAACTCCCAGTACCACTGACCGTGGTTAATTTTGGAGATAGGGTCTTTCAAGAGGTAAACAAGTTAAAATAAGGTCATTACGAGGGACTCTAATTGAATATGACCTATGTCTATATAAGAAGAGGAAATTTGGACACAGTCTTGCACAGAAGGAAGACCATGTAAAGACACAGTGATAAGATGGCCAAGCCAATGAGAGAGGCCTCGGAACAAACCAACCCTGCCAGTGTCTTGACCTTGTACTTCTAGCCTTCAGAACTATGAGAAAGTAAGTTTCTGTTTGTTTCAACTACACAGTCTGAGCTATTTTGTTATGGCAGAAGCAATACTTACAGTGTAAAGAAACCTACTTAAAGTGGGGGCGGGGGAGAAGACCTTGATCTGCAAATCAAAAGAATTCAAGGTGAAATTAATGAAAAAAGATCCTCTTGGATATGACCTAGAAATTTTTATGAATTTCAAAAACAAATTCTGTAAGCCCTAGGAAGAAAATTGATGTTATCTGTTGTGACAGAGATAGTTATCTTCCCACCCAATATTGATTCTCCCCTTCTTCATTTTTAACAATGACCTTATTTTGTTCCTGGTGGCCATATGCCCAGCTACAAGGCTCCATTTTCCAGCCTCCTGTATAGCTAAGGGTAATTAGTGAGGCTTCTGCTTGCAAGCTGCTGAATTAGAGTTCATGGGGAAATTCTTTAAAGGTGCCAACTAAATTGGTATGCTCACTCCTTTACCCTTCACCTGCTTCCCTTTACTTCTCATTAGGACATGGAGTGGTGCCATCAATCCATCTTAGACATGAAGGGACTTTGGGATGGAAGCCACATTGTAATCCCTTTAATGACATGGATCCTCTATTATAGTCTGAATAGGTTAAATCTTTTATATGACAGGAAGGAAAACCTTTGTTTGACTCAAGCCACTGCTATTTGGATCTTCTGTTTTATACAGTTAACCTAGTCCCGATCCATAGAAAGGAAGATAAGTTAGGCTCACCAGGATTTGCTGATCAGGAAATGGCAGGATACAGCAGACAGAACCATGGCGACAAAGTGTTGAATGGGGACGAGTTGGGACCAAAGATATCCAATCTCAGCCAAGTGGACATTGATGTGCATGGGCGGCAGAGAGACATTGTTAGATGTAAATTAACAAAAAATAAATCACTATGTTATTTTCTGAGAAGACTACTCAATGATGAACTCTGAGATATAAATCAAATTCAGCAACTTGAGAACAATAAAGTTGTAGATAGTTTATAACTACTGTGAGGACTACACACCATTAAATATATAAATTTACATGTAAATATGTAAATTTACATATAAATAACTGACATCTATTTTTACAGGAAAAATGATATTTGCTGGAAATTATTTTTGAAAAAGAAGGTCTAACAGCAGTCTAACTTCATTCTTTTGCATGTCCTTTCCAATTTTCCTAGTACCATTCATTGAAGAGGCTTCCGTTTCTCCATTGTATGTTTTCGTCTCTTGTTAAAAATTATTTGACCATATACATATGGTTTTATTTCAGGCTTTCAATTATGTCCCATTGATCTATGTGTCTGTTTATTTTTTAATACCATGCTGTTTTGATTATCCTTGCTCTGTAGTATAATTTGAAGTCAGGTATTTCTCAGGATTGCTTTGGTTTTGTGGTTCCATACAAATATGATGATTTTTTTTTTTGTTCTATTTCTTTAAAAAATGTGCTCATTATCACTGCAATGGCAATCATATTACAGCATATACATGTTTCAAATTAGCATGTTGTACACATTAAATTTACACAGTTATATATAAAAATATTAAAAAAAGAAAAAGAAGGTGTATGTAGTCAATGAATGATGCATAATAATAAACAGGACTTATATCTCAACATTGTTGGTAGAGACTAGGAAATTCAGATAGACAGGAGATAGAAAGGAGTCAGCAGTTGTTTTATTTTGGATTTTAATAATTAGAGAAAATATATTTAATTTATTTAAATTTGAGTATATTAAACTAGATATATGTATTTAAAGATTTCAATGTTGAAAATCACTAGAGAAGACAGCAAAGAAAACATTGTCTACTGCAAAGGTTGATGCATTAGCCAGTGTTATTGACAACAAATAGCAGAAGTCAGTCCTGGTAACTAAAACAAGGAAAGAAATTTAGTGGAAGCTTACCAGGGAGGTTACAGAATTGAAGAGAAGGAAGTCTGTATGATCGGGCTCTAAAACCCAGGAGGGACCAAGGGAGATGAAGCCACTGAGCACACATCATTGACTGTCCGGTTGGGTTGCTGCATTGCTGGCAACATGCCTACCATTGCTGGATTTTTAACTCTCTGGTAAATGATCTCTGAATGTCCCTGGAACTTTTATCTCCTTAAGATTCAGAGCCCTGGGTGGATGCATTCAGTTTGTTGAGCCTGGGACATGCCTGGCCTCCTTCAACTTTTATAATAGGAAGTAGTGTCCTCTTTTTTTTTGCTTTGACCGGACAATGGAGAGTCTCTCCGAATACAGAGACTGTTCCGATTGTTGGTATCCAAAACAACCATACCAACGCCCAACAACAAGTTTCTGCTACCGGAGAAAGGAAGTTACATGAAAGCACATACGTATAAAGAACAGATGTTTTTGAAGTGGAACTTGAAAAGAATTGAAATGATATATATTTAAATCTGCATCCTTTATATGCAGATATAAATGATGTGTAGAAAAATCCTGAAAGAATATGCTGAAACACCAAAAAAAGGAATTACCCTATGGGAAATGGAAATGGGGAGTGGGGAGTGGGAAAGAAGAGCTTATTCTATACCCTCTGCCTTGTGAGTGTATTCATCATGAGCATGTGCTATTACTTTCATAAAAATACAACTACTGATGATGCTTTTGAAGATTTTTAAAAATGAAATGGCAAAATGTTTACTGTTGAAGGGAAAGACTAGGATTTAAAATTCTATACAGAATTATCCAAAGAATGTTGAAAAAAGCAAATGTGTACAGTGTGTATGTGTGTGTGTGTGTTGGGGCGACAGGGATGAATGGACAGTCAGAGGCTTTGTTCTGTTAAATGTTTGGAACAGCCTATGCCAAAATTATATTTGTAGATTTTTTTTATTTTCAAAAAAGAATCCTTAATACCTTATAAGCTGATAAAATCAATAAAATGTATAAAAATAATCCTTTAATTTATTGCATGCATCCTGGTTAATACTTGGTTAGCCTTGCTTTCTTGGACACTGTAGTTCCTGGAGGAGAAAATGTCAGACTCAGGGATTTTGGTGTCCATATTTGTCTCTGGGTGTGTAAAGTGCAACCTCACCTCTTGTATTATTTGCTGCCTAACTATTTTATCTTTTATTTTTTTTTCCCATTTAGCTGTTTTCTTTCAGTTTTCTCTCTGGTTTTTCCCTCTTTGCTTAGATTTTAGCTCCACTTTATTTTGTATTAAATGTCTTCAATGCTTGGTCTGTCATTTGAGACCCTGATTGTTTTTGACTTTTATACCCTTTAAATCATTCATTATTCTTTCTGTATTTTCCAAGAGCTCTTAGAACTGTAGAAAATTACTGTGCCAGCCATTCGTGTTTCATTCATCTGTTAAATTTTCTTACTAAGGGCATATTATCTTTGACAGATATTTCTCAGCTCAGTTTGATTGAACAAACTTTTATGAGCTTGCTCTTTGACAGTTACTGTGCCAGCTGTTGGAGTTATAGAGGTGAATATATTAGTTACTAGATTTAAAGTCAAAGTTCAACTCACCTCCGTCAAGTTTAGTTTGACAATAAAATCAACCAGATGAGCTGTTGCTGTAAATTTTGGACATAGTTGTACATATTTATTACTGAGTGCAGGAACATAAATAAGTTCTAATTAAAAAGCAAATGTTTAATAAGCTGTCAGCACTTTTAATCCTTATTAAAAAAACACACCCAAACTTCTCATGGCTTGAAATATTGAAATCAGACACATTTAGAAGCAGCTCTTTACTAATTGCATGGATGGTTCACAGCCAGAAAGTTCTTGGGGTTGTGGTGGTAGGGGTTGCTTTCTTGGACTAGTTTAATTTGCTTACAGTTTTCCTATTCGCCATCATGTGGTTATTTATATTTTTTAAATCCTCATCTGAAGATATGTTTTTTAAAAAGATTGATTTTAGAAAGAGGAAGAGAGCGAAACATCTATGTACAAGAGAAACATCGATCAGTTGCCTCCTGTATGCAATCTGACTGGGGATTGAACCCAAAACCCAGGTATATGCCCTGACCAGCCAATTGAGCCTGGCCAGGGCCTAAAGCTATTTAATAGCAAATCACATTCAGTCACAATATACAATTAGTAATTTGGGATGGATGGTTTTATGTCCATTAGCTATTTTTTTCCAACTCAGCTATGAATGATTGTGAATGGATTTAAAATAAAAAATTGTAATCATATGTATTTAAAAAGAAAAATAACTCCTATCATTTTTTTAAAACTAAGGTAGTTCAGATCACCCATATTAATTAGAAACTTGAACAATCCAATTTTGATTTTATTTTTTGTTTTAAAAAATACTTCCTCTGAGAGATTCAGAACCCGTTGAGGGTACTAATCTACACTAATAAAAGAGAAACATGCAAATTGACCATACCTCCACTACACCCACAGGCCATGCCCACCAGCCAATCAGGAGTGAGTATGCAAATTAACCCTACCAAAATGGCTGTGGCCAGGGAGCGAGCATGAGACTTGGGTTTCCCCGGCAATGGAGGGAGCCAAGCTTGCTGCCCGCTCTAGCCAGCCCTGGCCTCCACTCAAGGCTACAAAGTTTCAATTATAGAAGATAAATAAATCCCAACAAAAATGGCAGCGGCCACGGAGCTGGAGCTGAGCAGGAGGCTTGGGTTGGCCCCGGTGATGGAGGAAGCCAAGCTTCTTGACCTAGCCGGCCCTGACCTCCACTCAAGGCTACAAAGTTTCAATTATAGAAGATAAATAAATCCGATACCAGGGCCTCTGCTCGGGTCGCCAGGGGGTGTGGCCAGCCTGCAAACTACCACAAGCCCCTCGCCCAGGCCGCCCCACGCCCCAAGGGAACCCGCACCCTGATCGGGACACCCTTCAGGGCAAACCAGCCGGCCCCCACACGTGCACCAGGCCTCTATCCTCCTATCCAATAAAAAAGTAATATGCAAATTGTTTGTCACTCCAACACACAAAATGGCTGCCCCCATGTAGTCAAAGATGGCTGCCCCCATGTGGACACAAGATGGCCACCACAAGATGGCCAGCAGGGGAGGGCAGTTGGGAGGGACCAGGCCTGCAAGGGAGGGCAATTGGGGGCGATCAAGCCTGCAGGGGAGGGCAGTTAGGGGTGACCAGGATGGCAAGGAGGGAAGTTGGGGGCAACTGGGCCTGCAGGGAAGGGCAATTGGGGGGGACCCAGGCCTGCAGGGGAGGGCAGTTAGTGGTGACCAGGCCTGCAGGGGTGGGCAGTTAGTGGTGACCAGGCCTGCAGGGGAGGGCAGTTGGGGGCAAACAGGCTGGCTGGGGAGCAGTTAGGCATCAGTCAGGCTGGCAGGAGAGTGATTAGGGTGTTATCAGGCTGGCAGGCAGAAGCAGTTAGGGGCAATCAGGAAGGCAGGCAGGCGAGCAGTTGGGAGCCAGCAGTCCTGGATTGTGAGAGGGATGTCCGACTGCCTGTTTAGGTTCAATCCTACAGGGATCGGGCCTAAATGGGCAGTCGGACATCCCCCGAGGGGTCACAGATTGGAGAGGGTGCAGGCTGGGCTGAGGGACACCCCTTCCCGCCACCCCCCCATGCACGAATTTCGTGCACTGGGCCTCTAGTTATTTAATACTTCTGAACTTAATCCTGGTGTATAAGAGCAGGCTTTTTCTGTCGTCTGAAGTGGAAACTGAGGTATGTGCTCTTTATGTGTGATATTCTACGGTGGCAACTACCTTTCTGTTGAGCTTTGTGTCTACTAGCTGAGTGAGTAGGGCACCTACCTTTCTCTTGAACTCTTGAGATTAAGTCCTTTCAGAAAAGAACAAGAGAAAAACTAAAAGTCATTTGCAGATACTTGCCTTTGGGTTAGTGTTCACGAAGGGGAAAATTGAAGCCCAAAGGAAAATTTTAGAAAGAGAGATGAGTCTATGAAAATAGTGTTGCAGTAAATTGACTTTTGGAAAGTTTATTGATGGAGTTTGAGGGCCCTTCTGGCTCTGTAATAAAGTCAGTAGGCTATTTTTTTCAAAGTTAAAATGGCAAGCTATTTATCACCCTATATTTAAGTAAAATCTATTTTTAGCTTAAAACTGAGAAAATAATGATGGTTTTGATCTAAAGTGAATCATGTGCACATCTGTGTTTATAGAAATGTGTGTTTTACTCACATATATATCACTGGGCACACACATGTACTAATTCTACTGCTTCATTTATAGGCTTGGCAGGCAGTATTCCAGCCATACACCTGAACTCTCCTGCTAATTGATGCATTCATTTATCAGTGCTTTAAAAATAACTCCTCCACTTTTGTTACAGAAATATTTATAAAATGTATCATATATTTTTCTTATCATTTAAAAGAACTTTTTCTTCTTTACTCAATAGCAGCACCATAAACATTAGTGATTATCCTCTGCCCCTGGGCATGTGAGTATCCAGGGGCTAGAGAGGTGCATAGAGCTGGTTTTCCACTTGTGAGTAAAGTGCAGGTAAAAGAGGATGAGGTGGTTAAGATAAATGAGAAGACAGTAGTCAATATGTAAAAGATAAATGGATGAATTGATGATCTATGGATTTGTTGATTGATCTAATAGACAAACTATTGTGATAAACTAGTGGATTTGAAAGCTCTGTTGGATTTTCTTAAGATAGTTTAGGCCAGTGGTCGGCAAACTGCGGCTCGCGAGCCACATGCAGCTCTTTGGCCCCTTGAGTGTGGCTCTTCCACAAAACACCATGTGCGGGCGTGCATGTACAGTGTGATTGAAACTTTGTGGCCCATGCACAGAAGTCGGTTTTCGGCTCTCAAAAGAAATTTCAATCGTTGTACTGTTGATATTTGGCTCTGTTGACTAATGAGTTTGCCGACCACTGTTTTAGGTAGATAGGAATTTACAGCTTTATATTGGAGGAATAGAGTTATTGGAACTACATCAGTTCAATTCTTAGTAAATGCTCTTTCTGTTACTTTTATATCTTATACTTCACTTGAGTTTTCACATTAGTCTACAAGTGATTCCAACAATTGGAAATGTGCTAAGTTTGGTTAGCTCCTACCTTAGTCATAGTTGGAGCCTCAGCAGTGGGCACGGTGCCAAGCACACAACAGATGCTTAAGACTTGAGTAATGATTCCCCCTTCTCTGTTTAAGTGAAAAGGGAGAAGTTAATGATTATTATAGTTATCCTTATGGCCTAGGACAGTGGATCACACATTACCAGCACTCAATAAAAATAATACCTTACATGATAATTTTGCCCTTTAACATAAAGTTTGTTTTTCAAAATTTTCTGGAAGAATATGTTTATTTTTTTATTTGTTTAAGAATACAACAAAAACAGATCCAGAAGCATCAATCAGATAATCAAACCTCCGAGGGAAGGTAGGGGAGGGTGGGGGTAAGGGGGAGAGATCAACCAAAGGACTTGTATGCATGCAAATAAGCCTAACCAATGGACACAGACACCGGGGGGTGAGGGCATGAGTGGGGTGGTGGGTGGCAATTGGGGCATAAGGACACATATGTAATACCTTAATAAAATAAAATACACACATACTTAGTACTTTGGTTTCAAAAGTGGTGTAGGAGGGAGATGGGGATATGTCCGTTTGTGGGGGCAGATGTTCAGAATTGCACACATCCTTTTATTCCAGCTGGAGAAAGTCTTCCTGGAGCCGTGGTCTCGTCCCTGCTCCCCTTGGCCTGTCCTCCCTTTATAACTCATAGGCTAATCATTTGCATGGGTAGCAGCTGCCACAGAAGATGTGTATTGGGACTGGAAAGGGGTGATGGCAACTATCTGTGGTGTTGACCTCTCTTCCCTTAAGACTTGACTTAGATGTAGCTTTTCTCTTGTAGATGCATTGTGATTAGATGATTCCGTTTCTGGAAGGTAGGACACAAGTGTTACTTACCTTGGCATTGCCTATATTCTTGCACTTAATGGATGCCTGTAAGTGGGAATTAACTTGAAATTTAATTTTTTATAGTCTTTGTGTCATTTAAAATTGATGTGTTTATTTTGGAGACTCTAAAATTAATCATCAAGATGAGGGGGCTAGGCCTTTTTGGAAAAGGTGATAAATACTGAATTAACCCTGTTCAAAGATCCTTCAATCATCGTTTATTGTAGTGATTTTCAACTTGATAAAATTTATGAACCTCTTTTAAAGAAAACTAAAAGTAGTGAATTCCCAGAGTATGTCGAAGAACTTTAGCTTGAAAAATCCAAATTAAACTAGTCTTAACTAATTAAACCTTCATTTGGTTATCATGACAAGGTGTCAGTTGCTCTTTCTTTGCTGATAAATTAATTTCAATACAGAAATAAAGGAAGGTACTGAGATTGTGTGGCGTAATTTGGTTCAAATGTGGCATCCAGATGATCTAGAGCATACTTATATTAATTTTTTAAATCTTGCTTCGAAATGAAAGACAATAAATATTAACATACTTGGAACCTTTAGGATACATCATTATACCCCTGTCTGTGACAGTCATCACTTCTCTGGAAATATACTTGGGAGATATTTGAAGTCACAGAGTCAAGAGGGCTCAAAATAGAAAGAAGGTGATAAGGGATGGCATGTATGGGACTTGAGTTGTTTTGGGAGAAAGTGGTAAGTAACAACTGCTATTTTTCCCTCCAGCACCTTTGTGAAAGATGCTTCTCCTATTCCTCTGATTGATGTTACAAACCTTCCTACACCTCGAAAATTTCTTGATACCTCTCAGTATTCGACACCTGGAAGCTCCAGTGGTAAGTGTTTAATTTTCCAGCTCCTGGCAAAAAACTGGGGAGCTTGTGGGGTTGGGGGGCCTGAGGCTAGTCCCTTGGGGCCTGTGAGGAGCCTTTGCCTTCCTCAGAGGGAACACGATTTAAGGAGATCGGCTGGGCCTGCTGCGTCTATCTAGGTTGAAAACTGCTGCAGGATCTGGCCGGCCTGCTGAATCCAGCTGAGGATGTGTTTTATTTGACTGGCATTGCTTGTTTTTCTGAAGTTGAATTTGAATGTTTTTTTTTTTTTTTTTTTTATGGAGGATCTCTTATCCTTTTTGCTATAGCCTCTGTTGCTTCTGTTAGCTTTGACCCAGCTGCTTCATTTATTACATTCTCTGTGTGGTCCTTGAGGGCTTTTGCATGTGTGACCCCAGTCATGTATTTTGACTCCTATATCTTTCAGTGGCCTCCTCACTTCATATGTGCATGCACATGCATATGCACACACAGACACACACACACAACATGCACTTTGAGGATATATCCAGTTTCTTCTTGGGCTACCTAAATTCTGTTGAATAAGATAAAGGAGAGCCATTTTGGCCTATATTTAGAGTTGGAGGAGAGAGAGTGTACTTTGACTCTGGATACAAAGATTTAGGGCAGTGGTCGGCAAACTGCGGCTCGCGAGCCACATGTGGCTCGCGAGCCGCGGTTTGCCGCTCTGTTGACTAATGAGTTTGCTGACCACTGGGATAGGGGCTTAATCACAAGGAACAACAACAGCTTGTAATTATTGGAATCGAGAGTCTAGGTCAGTGGTCGTCAAACTCATTAGTCAACAGAGCGGCAAACCGCGGCTTGCGAGCCGCAGTTTGCCGACCACTGATTTAGGGGAATTCTGGTATTGCTCAGACCTGACCTTCAGGGTATTCAGACCAGCTGCGCTCAGAGAGTGGGCCTTTGCAAGGAGCTGCTCTGCTATTGCACCTTTGGATTGGAGAGAAGGGACTGGATATCTTTTGTGGGATGCCCTGCAGGTGCCTTCCTTGGACAGCCTTCCTCAATGCCTTTTAAAGAAATAATAACACATGATCTCACTCATATATGGAATCTAATTAACAAAATAAACTGATGATCGGAGTGAATCCAGAGACATGGAAGCATGGAACAGAGTGTGAAATCTCAGGGGTAGGGTGGGTGGATGGGAGGTAATCAACCAAAGACCTTGTACGCATCTATGCATAACCCATGGACACAGACTGTAGGGTGGTGAGGGCGTGGGGCGGAGGTGTGGATGGGTTGGAGGGGATCGATAGGGAAAAAAAGAGGATATATGTAATACTTTCAACAATAAAGATTAAAAAAAATAGTAATGTTATCTGTCACTGGCTTTTCAGATAAAAACTAGTTTTTATAGTTCTAACTAGTTCCGTAATTCTATAGAGCTTGAAATAATAAAAAGGTAGAAAAATTATTTGGATTTAATCAGTACATTCTGTGTAACTGAAAGTACTATTTTTTTGGAAAGCTTAACAATATATTGTTTTTGCTGGGGCATATTTAATTACCTTTAAAAATATAATTTAATTAAATTTAGAGTTATTTAGGCTTGGAATACTGAAGTTTATTGCTTTTACTCTAGGAATTATTTTTATGTTAGTCTGCTTAGTTACTGATTTTTTTTAAAGACCTCACACACTGATTTTTATTATTGTACTTGACAAAAGTGTTACTCAAGTGTTCAAAGGTTTTGTTTTCTCCCTCTTTCTGATATCGTGTTGCTATCTCTTTGGGTTTTGACACTGCTTTGGGCTGTTGCATTGTGTGGAATTATGTAACAAAATATATCTATACATTTGATTTGTATTTGCCTATAATTTTTGTGGAAATTATCAGTCGGTATTTTTTTTTTTATAGTGTGAGTCATCATTGCTTAGCTAGGCTATGTCAATTTATGTAAATGTTGCCGAGTCAATAGCCAAGTAAAATAAAAATTTAATTGTTTATGAAGAAATGATAGAGCAGGTTTTGCAAATGAAAAGTGCTGTATAAATACTGCATAAGCTGAAAAAATTCCAGTTGTGGACAATTTCAGTAGAAACTAATTTTGCATCGTCTATTATTTTTAATAAGACAGCTCTTACTTTTTGATGGGCACTTTGTCAGGCCCTGGGTGAGTAGTTATCATGTAGTGGAGTTCATGTTGGCACTTTGACTTTGGCTATCTCTTCCTTGATTATCGGGAATGACTCTTGAAGAACTGTACATCTTAGTTCAGTGTAGCTGATACTGTTGTGCAAACTGCTTGTGGACACATGTATAAGCCTTAAGGTTTATTTTTATTTATTTATTTAAAAATATTTTTATTGATTTTAGAAAGGAAGGGAGAGGGAGAGAGAGATAGAAACATCAGTGATGAGAGAGAATCATTGATTGGCTGCCTCCTGCCTGCCTCCTATTGGGGATTGAACCTGCAACCTGGGCATGTGCTCTGGACCGGAATCGAACCTGGGACCCTTCAGTCTTCAGGCCAATGCTCTCTCCACTGAGCCAAACATTCAAATTCAACTTCAGAAAAATAAGCTTTAGCTAGGGCTAAACTTTAAGTTTTAGAAGGGCTCATTTCCTTGACTGTTTGGAAGACGATCTCATGATTTTTCTGCAGGTGACTGAAATAGAAGATATTATTATTATTATTATTATTATTATTATTATTATTATTATTATTATTTTGGTTAATCCTCACCCACAGATATTTTTCCATTGATTTTTAGAGAGACTAGAAGGGATGGGGAGAGACAAAGAGAGAAACATTGATGTGAGAGAGACACATCGATTGGTTTCCTCCCGACACGCTCCAACCATGGCCAGGGATCCAAAATTGAACCTGAGACCCTTCAGTCTGAAGGTCGACATTCTATCCACTGAGCCAAACCAGCTAGGGTGAGAAGGTAGTTATTATTGATTAAAACCAATAATAGCAGAAGTTAGATGTGCTTACTGCCTTCTCTGTGAACCAATATTTTAAGTACTTTACATGAATTAACTCATTTAGTTCTTCAACAGTCTTTTAAGATAGGTTCTGTAGCAGATTTTAGAATAATGTTGTTTTGTTATAATGTTGATAAGATGTCTTAAGAACATAACTCTTGTTTATATTAGTTAGCCTATGGTAAAATTGGTATTGTTATACATTATTTTGCTTGAAGTATACCAACCTACCAAAGACATTAAGTATGAGGACTTACTGTACTGCTAGCCTCATTTTACAGATGAGAACCTGGAGGCTGAGAGAGGGTTAATAAGGGTTTAAGGTGACTCTGCTGACAAGTAGTATAGCTGCAGTTTCCAATCAGGAGCTGGGTTCCAGTGTGCTCAGTTTGTTTTTCTGCAATAAGCTGGGTGTGCTCTGTGTATTATTTTTCTGTTGCTGCCCCAACAACGTACCACAACATGAATATATCATTCTATAGCTTTGTTGGTTAGAAGTTCACTCTGGGTTTTATTTGGGGCTAAAATAAGGGGTGGGCAGGGCTGTGTTCCTTCTGGAGGCTCTATGGGAGAATTCCTTTCCTTGCCTTGTCCTGCGGACCCCTCTCTGTATTCAAAACTGCAAGTGGTGGGTCAATCCTTTGCATGGCACAATTTCTCTGACCTGCTCTTCTGTCTCCTTCTTCCTTTTTTTAAATTTTTATTTATTGTCTAAAGTTTTACATATGTCTCCTTTTTCCCTGATTGACCGCGCCCCCCTCCTCCCCCCCCCACCACACCCAGCCATTCCCACCCTGGGCAAGCCCCCACTGCCCCAGTGTCTGTGTCCATTGGGTATGCTAATATGCATCCATATAAGTCCTTTGGTTACTCTCTAACCCCTCCCCTCCCCGCTGCCCGCCCCCCCTCCCCCGCCCCACCGCCATTTGTCTCTGGATCTATTCTTGTTTATCAAATTATGTTGATCATTATATCCCACATATGAGTGAGATCATGTGATATTTATCTTTCTCCAACTGGCTTATTTCGCTTAGCATAATGCTCTCTCCCCAGTTCCATCCATGCTGTTGCAAATGGTAAAAGTGCCTTCTTTTTTATAGCAGCGGTGTAGTATTCCATTGTGTAGATGTATCACAGTTTTTTAATCCACTCTTCTGCTGATGGGCACTTTGGCTGTTTCCAAATCTTAGCTATTGTAAATTGTGCTGCTATGAACATAGGGGTGCATATATCCTTTCTGATTTGTGTTTCTGGTTTCTTGGGATAAGTCCTAGAAGTGGAATTGTTGGGTCAAATGGGAGTTCCATTTTTAACTTTTTGAGGAAACTCCATACTGTCTTCCACAGTGGCTGCACCAGTCTGCATTCCCACCAGCAGTGCACGAGTGTTCCGTTTTCTCCACACCCTCGCCAGCACTTGTCATTTGTTGATTTGTTGATGATTGCCATTCTGACAGGTGTGAGATGGTATCTCATAGTTGTTTTGATTTGCATCTCTCAGATGATTAGTGACTTTGAGCATGTTTTCATGTGTCTCTCAGCCTTCTGTATGTCCTCTTTTGAAAAGTGTCTATTTAGGTCCTTTGCCCATTTTTTGATTGGATCGTTTATCTTCCTTTTGTTAAATTGTATGAGTTCTCTGTAAATTTTGGAGATTAAACCTTTATCTGAAATATCATTGGCAAATAGGTTCTCCCATGCAGTGGGCTTTCTTGTTTTTTTGATGGTTTCTTTTGCTGTCCAGAAGCTTTTTATTTTGATGTAGTCCCATTTGTTTATTTTTTCCTTAGTCTCCATTGCCCTAGGAGCTGTGTTGGTAAAGATACTGCTACAACATATGTCTACTATTTTGCTGCCTATGGAGTCTTGTAGGATTTTTATGGTTTCCCGTCTTACATTTAAGTCCTTTAGCCATTTTGAGTTTGTTTTTGTGTATGGTGTAAGTTAGTGATCTAGTTTCCTTCTTCCTTTTTTTAAGGACTCATGTGATTAGATTGATTTCCTCCTGGATAATTCAGGACACTCTCCCAATTTCAAGGTCCTTACCTTAATATATCTGCAAAGTTTCCTTTGCTATCTAAGGTAACATTCCCAGTTCTGAGGATTAGGACATGGATATCTTCATGGGACCACTGTTCTGCTCATCACACTCTGCACTGCCCATTTTCTGACTTAAGTCATCTTTA
This sequence comes from Plecotus auritus, assembly GCF_963455305.1. Lineage (NCBI taxonomy): Eukaryota > Metazoa > Chordata > Mammalia > Chiroptera > Vespertilionidae > Plecotus > Plecotus auritus. Next base: position 130,168,323 of record NC_137775.1, read on the forward strand.
GGAGCCAGTGTGCAAAAAGTTGACTTTTTTGAAGTTGTGTGTGAAGTCTTTTTAAGTTATTGCATTTCTAATCTTTAGGACTATATTAATCTGGGTCACATTATTAAAGGGAATTGTATAAATGAGGAAGATGTAAATTATGTAGAGATCTGCATAAAATGTTACTAAGTACACATAAAAGTGTGAGGATGATGAAATATGTTATAATTAAGGGCAGACATTTCTTACTCTTAATAATCAACAGTAAGTCCTAAGAGTCTATTTGTGAAGTGCTCGGCAGGTCAACCTAGAAAGTAATGTCATTTTCAGCAGGGAATTTAATATAGGCTCTTAAAAGCTCCCCTCTCATATTGTGAAATAGTAGGATTGAGGGTATAATCCATTACAACTGACGTTTTTATGGAGGAAGTTCTGATAGGGAATCCCTGGGTAGAACAGATCTTCCATTAGGGTGCCATAAATTAAGGTCGGAGGCAATTCCTGAGAACTTTCAGATTGTTATTAATTAAATTAGAATTTTGATTACTTATGAATGAATCATTTTTTCACATGTCTTATTTAGAGGTAGATTTGTGTGTGATTTTCCTGTGAGAGATTTTCTACCATTGTTTATGTGTTACAGTTTGTGAGATACATTATGTCATTCAGCTGATGCAACAGTCCTATGAGGTAGTTAGGGCAGGTACTCTTGTCATTATCATTATTATATTTAGTTTTGAGCATATTATAAAAAATTTAGGTTATCATAAAAGTTGTATAGAATTTTATATGAGTATGCATCATCTAATTAAAAAATAAAGCATCCTATGTAATAAAAGCCTAATATGCTTATTCCATATTAGTCGTCCATTCAACCAATCAAAGCGTAATAGGCTAATGATATGCTAGGCCACTCAACTGCTCGTTATGACATGCACTGACCACCAGGGAGCAGATGCTCCAAGCGGTAGGTTATCTTGCTGCTGGGGTCTGGCCGATCGGGACTGAGCGAGATGGGCTGGACACACCCTGGAGCCCTCCCATGGTCCCTCCCTGGCTGGCCAACCTCCAGTGTCCTTCCCCGGCCCCGATTGTGCACCATTGGCGTCCCTTGGTCTGGCTTGCACCCTCGCACAATCCAGGACCCCTCGGGATGTCGGAAAGCCCACGGGCCAAGCTGAGGGACCCCACTGGTGCACGAATTTGGGCCCCAGGCCTCTAGTCCTATCTAATAAAAGAGTAATGTGCAAATTAACCATCACTCCGTTACACCCACAAGCCATGCCCACAAGCCATGCCTACAAGCCAATCAGAAGCGAGTATGCAAATTAAACCAACCAAGATGGCTGTGACCACAGAGAGAGCAGGAGGGAGGCTTGGGTTTCCCCGGCAATGGAGAAGCCAAGCTTTCCACACACCCTGGCAGGCCCAGGCTTCCACTTCAGGCTACAAAGTTTCAATTATAGAAGATAAATAAATCCCAACAAAAATGGCGGCAGCCATGGAGCTGGAGAGAGCAGGAGGCTAGGGTTGTCCCCGGCGATGGAGGAAGCCAAGCTTCTGCAGCCCTGGCCTGCCTTGGCCTCTGCTTAAGGCTACAAAGTTTCAATTATAGAAGATAAAGGAATCCCAACAGAAATGGCTGCCGCCACGGAGCGAGCAGAAGGCTTGGCTCTGCTCCAGGCTACAAAGTTTCAATTGTAGAAGATAAATAAATCCCAGATACCAGGGCCTCCCCTTGGGTCACCGGGGTGCATGGCTGGCCTGCAAACCAGCTCAGGTTCCTCGCCCAGGCCGCCCCACGCCCCAAGGGAACCCCACCCTGATCCGGACACCCTTCAGGGCAAACCAGCTGGTCCCCACCTGTGCACCAGGCCTCTGTCCTATCTAATAAAAGAGTAACATGCAAATTGACATCACTCCAACACACAAGATGGCTGCCCCCATGTGGTCAAAGATCCTGCCCCCATGTGGACACAAGATGGCCACCACAAGATGGCCAGCAGGGGAGGGCAGTTGGGAGGGACCAGGCCTGCAAGGGAGGGCAGTTGTGGGTGATCAGGCCAGCAGGGGACGGCAATTGGGAGGGACCAGGCCTGCAAGGGAGGGCAGTTGTGGGCAATCAAGCCTGCAGGGGAGGGCAGTTAGGGCTGACCAGGCCTGCAGGGAAGGGCACTTGGGGGGGGACCAAGGCCTGCAGGAGAGAGCAGTTGCGGGGGGACCAGGCCTGCAGGGGAGGGCAGTTAGGAGTGACCGGCCTGCAGGGGAGGGCAGTAGGGGTGACCAGGCCTGCAGGGGAGGGCAGTTAGGGGCAAACAGGCTGTCAGGGGAGCAGTTAGGCATCAATCAGGCTGGCAGGGGAGTGGCTAGGGGGTGATCAGGCTGGCAAACAGAAGTGGTTAGGGGCAATCAGGAAGGCAGGCAGGCGAGCAGTTGGGAGCCAGCAGTCCTGGATTGTGAGGGATTACCAGCTACCTGTTTAGGCCCGATCCTGGTAGTATCGGGCCTAAACGGGCAGTCGGACATCCCTCTAGGGGTCCCAGATTGGAAGGGGTGCAGGCTGGGCTAAGGGACACCGCCCCCCATGCATGAATTTTGTGCACCGGGCCTCTAGTTTAATTAAAAAATGCAAAATGAAGACACAGGTTGGTAGAAACAAGCAGCCCATTAAGAGAAAAATGATCTGCATTCACCTAGCTTTCCCACATAATAATGAAGGAGAAAAACAACATAATAAATAACTGGGCAAATAATGGGCAATCCATATCCAGAATATATAAAGAACTCCTGTAAATGAATAAAACAAGCTAGTAGAAAAATAGGCAAAAATATGAACAGGTAGTTTACATAAGAAGACACCTATGCTAGTAAAAGATATGAAAAACTGCTTATACTCCCTGGTTAATCAGGTGTTTAAAAAAAACTCACTTTACATATATGGGAACTAAATCCAGGGAGGTTAAGTGATTGGTCCAGGATCAACTGAGATGGTAATTATTGGGGGCTGGCCTCGTGCTGTTCCCACTCTAAATGTGTAGGGATGGCATTTTGCAAGCCTTTTCCCTATTATTTTTCATCAGTGACATAGTATTTTGTAATGTACAGGGAAACTAATGACTAATTTAGATGTAATAATTCAACTGTAACTTGGGTAGGAAAATGGGAGAAGTGTGGAGAAAAGCCAATAATTGTAGGAAAATATTGTTTTAGGCTTTTGGATTCTCTCAGTATGTCCTTTCATTTGGCCTGCTGCCCTTGGAACACGTTGACTGAGCAATTACTCCCAGGGTACACTGGCATTTCATTCGACTTCTTTATTCATTTTATTCATGTTCCTGCTGGGATTGCTGTGCTTGTAACTATAATGAAACTGGACTTCTTACTTCTTTTCTTTTTGGTTCCAGCATAGGTTAAGCTGTAAAACCTAAAGAGAACACAAATTAAATGGATTTCTTTTGCTGTTGTTTCCTTAGTGTGCATTTTATTTCATAAAGTCTTTTTAAAAAATTTTATTTGATTTTAGAGAGACAGGAGAGGTGGGAGAAAGGGAAGGAAGGAAGGAGGGGGAGGGAGGTAGGGGAAGGGGCCGGGGGGGGAACAGAGAGAGAGAGAGAAAGAGAGAGAGAGAGAGGCAGAGAGAGAGAGAGAGAGAGAGAGAGAGAGAGAGAGAGAGAGAGAGAGAGAGAGAGAGACAAACCATCAATTTGTTGTTCCACTTATTTATGCTTTCATTAGTTGATTCTTGTATATGTGCCCTGACCAGAGATCAAACCCGCAACCTTGGCATATGGGGACGACACTCCCCGGCCAGGGCCTTGTTTCATAAAGTCTTGTTCTGAGACTTAATATTTGTCTTACAAAATTTGGGCCTAATATTTAAAATATTCCCTCTACTTGGGGTAGGAGCTACGAATCGCAACATCAAAGGAGATGAAATTTCTCCTCTTGGAACTCACATATCTAGAATAATGAAGATCTGATTCTCCAAAATATTAATATACCTTTTGAGTTAGTTCTGTCTGCAGGTCAGGGTCATCCTTGGCATTTTAAATCAGCTGTTCCTAAAGTACCTTGCATTTACTCTTATGAAATATCTTTGTTGATTTCTATGATGCATCATAGAACAATGAGTGATATATACAAGGCAGGCAAAATAGAATTAATAGATCAAATTTTTTCTAGGTGTAAAAATGAAGCAAGAACAGAGTTTACTTTTTAATTATTTAAAATATGTTTATTATAAATATGTGTTATAAAATGTGAAGGTTACATTATTCATATATCAGAGATCACTATAACCGCCACCATGTACTTCCCACTAGATTAATAAATCTTAATATGTTTCCTTATTCACTTCAGAATTTCTTTAAAAAAAAATAAAACATTACAGGTACAATCGAAGCCCCTGTGATTATGTGAATTCTTCCTCAATTCCTTTTCTCTCTCTTTTATCCCAGAGGTACCTGCAATTTTGAAATTATTCTTTATCTCTTTCCTGTAAGCCTTCATACTTTTAGTATGCATATGAATGTGTATGTGTACTGTGTCATGAATTTGTAAATACAGAAACATTATAGTTTATATATATGTGTGTATGTGTGAACAATATACAGTATATATTGTTTGTATGTACATATAGACACATTTATTTTAAATATTTTAAGGTTTAAGTAAATTGTATAATTAAATGTATTTATTTACTTAATTTTAATTGTATAATTTACTTATAATTGTGTAACATAACATGTACCATTCTACTACTTGGGTTTTTTACTCATCATAGTTTTTGGATTTTCTCATGTGACAATATAGCTGTAGTTTTAAAATTTTAACTAGTTATAGTATTTTATTATAAATTATATCACAATTCATTTCCCTATGGATTAGGTATAAGTTGTTTCTAGTTTTTCATTATTAGCAACCTATAGCAATGAGTATTCTTGTCCATATTTCTGTAGGACTGAGTTGCCCTACCAGTGATCTCTCAGAGGAATAGAGGGAGGGAGGGAAGGAAGGAGGGAGAGAGGGAGGGAAGGATCTAGGGAGGGAGGGAGAGGGAGAGGGAGAGAGATAGAGAGAGAGAGAAGGAAATATAATGTTTTGCATTTTAATTTTCTTGCCATATGTCTTTTTGAAGTGATTGTACCAATATAGATTCCTCTGAGCTGTACATGGCTTCTGTTGCTCGACTTCTTGCCTTTAAAATTGGCTTTGTTAGACTTTAATTTCTGCAAATAGACTTTTACAAATCTGACAGGTTTTCTGTTTTTATTTTATTTCATTTTATTTTAGTTTAAGTTATTTTAGTTTGTATTTCTCTGGTTTCTAGTGGTGCTGAGAGTCTTTCCATATATATGGACCATTTGGGTATCTTTTGTGTATTGTCTATTGTTTGTCTAGCCAGTTTTTATTATTTTTTTAGGCCATTTCTTTTCCCCATAATATGTAAGAAAGATTAGTAGATGCAAATCATTTTTCTCTTCTGTTTCCACTCATCCCATATAGGTAATCAAGCTCATTAGTTTCTAGTTTATCCTTCCTGTATTTCTTTTAGCATAGTTGAGCAGATATATGTATCTTTTCTGAAACCTTTCTTTCTTCTATGACGGGTAGGATACAATAGATTCTCTCCTATACTTTGCTCTTTTAGTTCATAGAGATTTTGATTTTTTTAATACTCGCATAGTACTTCATTGTGTCAATTTACCATGTTAAACCACCCTCTTATGTGTGTCATTACAAGCAATGATGCAATGAATAACCTTGTGCATGTGTATTTTCATATTGTTGGGGGTGTATCATTAGGGTAAATATCTAGATGAGGGATAACTCAATCAAAAGGTAAGTCCATATGTGGTTGTTTTTTTCAGCATTGCCAAGTTCTTCTCTTTAAGAGTTGTATCAGTTTGCGTTCCACCACCAGTGTATGTGTGCTTGTTTTTCTCACAACTCTGCCAGAATGTGTTGTCATGATTTTTTATTTTTGCCATTTTCGTAGGTAAAAAGTACTATCACAGTGTTGTTTATTTTGCATTTCTCTGATTATGAGTCAGTTTGAACAATGTTTCTTATAAAGCCCATTTTTACATATCTTTTGTTCATTGTCTTGATCTTTTATTCATTTCTTCCTATTTTATCTTTAAATCTGTTAATATGAAAATGGATTTCCTAATATTGAACCAAGTTTTCAGTCCTATAATAAACCCTCTTGATCATGGTGTATTTTCTCAATGTGATGTTGAATTTTGTTGGTAACATTTTATTTAGGATTTTTGCATAGATGTTTATAAGTGATATTAGCCTGTACCCGGAATCTTATCAGATTTTGGTTTCAATGTAATAATTTAATTCATAAAAGGAATTGGGAAGTTTTTCTTCATTTTCAATACTTTGGAACAATATAGAGAGCACTGGGACTAGCTGGTATTTGAAGGTTTGGGAATTGCCCTATGAAACCATTTGGATCTGGTACTTTATGTAAAAATTTTTTCATTTTATTTTTAAATTTCTTTTCTAATTCTTATATGCAGATTTTTCTCTTTAAGCAGTCCGTTTTTAGTGGGATCAATTTTAATAACCCATAGTTTCCTAGGAAAAGACTCATTTAGTTTTTTTAATTTTATATTTTCTTATGGTTCTGAAATTCTTTTTTCTTTTTGTCATTTATTTTTTAATTGTGCCATCTTCCTTTTTTCTTTAAACATATTTTTATTAACTTTTTACAGAGAGGAAGGGAGAGGGATAGAGAGCTAGAAACATCGATGAGAGAGAAACATCAATCAGCTGCCTCCTGCACACCTCCCACTGGGGATGTGCCCGCAACCAAGGTACATGCCCTTGACCGGAATCGAACCCGGGACCCTTTAGTCCGCAGGCCGACGCTCTATACACTGAGCCAAACCGGTTTCGGCCTTCCTTTTTTCTTGATCTAAGTAGCTAACAGTCTGTCTGTAGTGTTAGTTTTGTTCCCTCCCCAAGAAATTACCAGAATTTTGGTATATTGATTAGGTCTATTGTTTTTCTGTTCTGTACCTTATTATTACCTGCTTTTATCTTTATTATATCCTTCTTTGTGTTGTTTTTTTTTTTTTTTCAGAGCAAGCAATTGAAATCATGTTTAATTCTTCAGTTTTTACTGATAAAAATGTGTAGTCATATGAATTTTCCTCTCATCAACACTTTAAATGCATCCCATAGATATTAATATGTAGTGTTTTCATTATCATTTAAAAAGATGGTCTTACTTCAGTCTGTGTTTGGATGATTATCCTATATTTTTAATAGAAGATTTTTAAATTTAAAGGTGAAAGGGTCTTTTGTGTTTGTTTTGTTTTTCTTAATACTTTATCATTTTATTGCATTGAATTTAGAGTGTTATTTGTAATATTTCCACTTTATGGAACTTACTGACATTTTCTTGTAACTTAATGTATGATCAATTTTTGTGACTATCCCATGGGTGCTTTAGAAAAAGGTTCATTCTCTGTTATTAAGTGTACAGTTTGATAGAGAGCCATAGATCTACTTTATTTGATTACATTGTTTAAGTTCTTTGTCTTTTATTTTTTTGTGATGTACTAAAGTTTTCTATTATTAGTGTGTTTTTTATCTGTGTCACTGCATTGCTCTTATTTTTTTCCCCGTAAAAATGTGGTTGCTGTTTTATTTGGTATATAGTCATATGTGTTTTAGCTTTATTATAAACTAGAGGCCCGATGCATGAAAATTTGTGCACTGGAGGGGGGCGTCCCTCAGCCCCGCCTGCCCTCTCTCCCAGTCTGGGAGCCCTCAGGGGATGTCCTACTGATGGCTGCAGTCTGGCCTCCCTCTGCGAGAGGTGACCGGGCTGATCAGGGGAAGGTGCCGCACCCATCACCCTGCTGCTGCTGCCACTGCTGGCTGCCAGCCCTCCTCAGCCCTCGCAGCCACTGCGGCTTTGTCTGGAAGGATGTCCAGAAGACATTCGGTCTATGTGGTCTAATTAGCATATTACCCTTTTATTAGCATAGATTATGGCTTGTGGTATTGAATGCCCTGCTTTGTCATGGTTAATGCTTTTTGGCTGGCATACCATTGTTCATTCCATACTTCTAGCCTTTCTAAATTAGTTTTTTTTTTTTTTTTACCTTTTTTTTTTATTGTTTAAAGTATTACAGATATTAGTACATATATCTCCTTTTTTTTCCCCATTGACCTTCCCCCAGCCTCCCCTAACCCCTGTCACATCCCTCATCCCACCCCCCCCCCCCCAGTGTCTTGTGTCCATTGGTGTGCTTATATGCATGCATACAAGTCCTTTGGTTGATCTATTTCCCTCCCTCCCCAACACTCCCCAGCCTTCCCGCTGTAATTTGACAGTCTGTTCGGTGCTTTACTGCCTCTGTATCTATCCTTTTATTCATCAGGTTATAATGTTCTTTATTTTCCATAAATGAGTGAGATCATGTCGTATTTTTCTTTCATTGCCTGGCTTATTTCACTTAACATAATGCTCTATAGGTCCATCCATGCTGCTGCAAATGGTAAGAAATCCTTCTTTTTTATAGCAGCGTAGTATTCCATTGTGTAGATGTACCATAGTTTTCTAATCCACTCATCTGCTGATGGGCATTTAGGTTGTTTCCAAATCTTAGCTATGGTGAATTGTGCTGCTATGAACATAGGGTTGCATATATCCTTTCTGATTCATGGTTCTAGTTTCTTAGGATATATTCCTAGAAGTGGGATTACTGGATCAAATGGGAGCTCCATTTTTAATTTTTTGAGGAAACTCCATACTGTTCTCCACAGTGACTGCACCAGTCTGCATTCCCACCAGCAGTGCATGAGTGTTCCATTTTCTCCACATCCTCACCAGCACTTGTCGTTTGTTGATTTCTTGATGATAGCCATTCTGACAGGTGTGAGATGGTATCTCGTAGTTGTTTTCATTTGCATCTCTCAGATGATTAGTGACTTTGAGCATGTTTTCATATGTCTCTCAGCCTTCTGTATGTCCTTTTTTGAAAAGTGTCTATTTAGGTCCTTTGCCTATTTTTTGATTGGATCGTTTATCTTCCTTTTGTTAAATTGTATGAGTTCTCTGTAAATTTTGGAGATTAAACCTTTATCTGAAATATCATTGGCAAATAGGTTCTCCCATGCAGTGGGCTTTCTTGTTGTTTTGTTGATGGTTTCTTTTGCTGTCCAGAAGCTTTTTATTTTGATGTAGTCCCATTTGTTTATTTTCTCTTTAGCTTCCATTGCCCTAGGACAGCCATGGGCAAACTACGGCCCGCGGGCCGGATCTGGCCCATTTGGCTGTTCTATCCGGCCCGCAGAGCCGAAAGAGCGGAGGGTTCTCTTGCTCTCCCCTCCGCTCCTTTACTTTGAATTTATATTAGTTCACACAAACACTCCATCCATGCTTTTGTTCCGGCCCTCCGGTCCAGTTTAAGAACCCATTGTGGCCCTCGAGTCAAAAAGTTTGCCCACCTCTGCCCTAGGAGCAGTATCGGTGAAGAAATTGCTTCGGCATGTGTCTGAGATTTCTCTGCCTGTGGATTCCTCTAGTATTTTTATGGTTTCCCATGTTATGTTTAAGTCCTGTATCCATTTTGAGTTAGTTTTTGTGTATAAGTTGGTGTAAGTTGGTGGTCTAGTTTCATTTTTTTGCATGTATCTGTCCAATTTTCCCAACACCATTTATTGAAGAGACTCTCTTGACTCCATTGTATGTTCATGCCTCCTTTGTCAAATATGAATTGAGCATAGTGGTTTGGGTCGATATCTGGGTTCTCTATTCTATCCCATTGGTCTATATGTCTGTTCTTGTACCAGTACCAGGCTGTTTTGAGAACAGTGGCTTTGTAATACAGCTTGAAATCTGGTATTGAGATCCCACCTACTTTGTTCTTCTTTCTCAGGATTGCTGTGGCTATTCGGGGTCTTTTTTTATTACAGATGAATTTTTGGAGAGTTCTTTCTAGGTCTGTGAAATATGCCATTGGTATTTTAATGGGGAGTGCATTGAATCTGTAGATTGCTTTGGGTAGTATGGACATTTTAATGATGTTGATTCTCCCAATCCATGAATATGGTATGTTCTTCCATCTGTTTACTTCTTCCTCTATCTCTTTTTTCAGTGTCCTGTAGTTTTCCGCGTATAGTTCTTTTACCTCCTTAGTTAAGTTTATAGTTTTTTCCTAGGTATCTTAGTTTTTTTGGTGCGATGGTAAATGGGATTGCTTTTTTAGTCTCTCTTTCTGTAAGTTCACTATTGTATAGAAATGCCATAGATTTCTTGGCGTTAATTTTGTATCCTGCTACATTGCCTAATTCATTTATTAAGTCTATTAGTTTTTTGATGGAGTCTTTTGGGTTTTTTTATGTACAATATCATGTCATCTGCAAATAAGGACAGCTTTACTTCTTCTTTTCCAATTTGGATGCCTTTTATTTCTTCTTCTTGTATAATTGCAATGGCTAATACTTCCAGTACTATGTCGAACAGGAGTGGTGAGAGTGAATATCCCTGTCTTGTTCCTGTTCTTAGGGGAAATGGTTTTAGTTTTTGCCCATTGAGTATGATGTTAGCTGTTGGTTTATCATATATAGATTTTATTATGTTGAGGTATGATCCTTCTATTCCCACCTTGTTGAGAGTTTTTATCAAGAAAGGGTGTTTGATTTTGTCAAATGCTTTTTCTGCATCAATTGATATGACTATGTGATTTTTATCTCTCAATTTGTTTATGTGATGTATCACGTTAATTGATTTACGGATATTTTACCATCCTTGCATTCCTGGGATAAATCCTACTTGGTCATGGTGTATGATCTTTCTGATGTACTGCTGGATCCGATTTGCTAGAATTTTGTTGAGGATTTTGGCATCTATGTTCATGAGGGATATTGGCCTGTAATTCTCTTTCATTGTGTTGTCTTTATCTGGTTTTGATATTAGGGTGATGCTGGCTTCATCGAAAGAGCTTGGAAGTGTTCCTTCCTCTTGAATTTTTTGGAATAGTCTGAGGAATATAGGTTTTAGTTCTTCCTTGAATGTATGGTAAAACTCCCCTGTGAAGCCGTCTGGCCCCGGGCTTTTGTTTGCTTGAAGCTTTTTGATGACTGCTTCAATTTCTTCCAAAGTTATTGGCCTATTGAGATGTTTAGATTCTTCCTGATTGAGTTTTGGAAGGTTATATTTTTGTAGGAATATGTCCATTTCCTCCAGGTTGTCCAGTTTGTTGGAATAGTGTTGTTCATATTATTTTTAAACAATCCTTTGTATTTCAGTGGGGTCTGTTGTTATTTCACTTCTTTCATTTCTGATTTTATTTATTTGGGTTCTCTCTCTTTGCTTCTTGGTGAGCCTGGCTAGAGGTTTATCAATCTTGTTTATCCTTTCAAAGAACCAGCTCTTGATTTTGTTGATCGTTTGTATTGTTTTTTTTTGTCTCAATGTTGTTTATCTCCGCTCTGATGTTTATTTCCTTTCTTCTGCTTACACTGGGCTTTTCTTATTTCTCTCTTTCTAACTCTTTGAGTTGTAGGGTTAGGTAATTTATTACCATTGTTTCTTGTTTTTTGCAATAGGCTTGTAGAGCTATGAACTTCCCTCTCAAGGCTGCTTTCGCTGTGTCCCATCGATTTTGGATTGTTGTGTTTTCATTGTCATTTGTTGCCATGATGTTTTTTATTTCTTCTTTGATCTCTCTGGTAACCCAGTCATTGTTTAATAGCATGCTGTTTAGTCTCCATATGTTTGATTTTTTTTTATTGTAGTTGATTTCCAGTTTTATGCCACTGTGATCTAAGAAGATGCTTGATATGATTTCTATCTTCTTGAATTTGAAGAGACTTTGCCTATGTCCCAACATATGGTCTATCTTTGAAATGACCCATGTGCACTTGAGAAGAATGTATATTCTGTGGCTTTGGGGTGAAATGTTCTGAAGATGTCAATTAATTCCATCTGGTCTAGTGAGTCATTTAGGATTGATGTTTCTTTGCTGATTTTTTGTTTAGAGGATTTGTCCAATGGTGATAGTGGGGTATTAAAGTCTCCTACTATTATTGTGTTGCTGTCAATCTCTCCCTTGATATCTTCCAGGAGTTTTTTTTATGTATTTGGGTGCTCCTGTATTGGGTGCATATATGTTTATCAGAATTATTTCTTCTTGTTGGATTGCTCCCTTTAGTATTATGAAGTGGCCTTCCTTATCTCTTGTTATGTCCTTCACTTTGAGATCTAATTTGTCAGATATAAGTATTGCTACCTCAGCTTTTTTTTCATTTCCATTCGCCTGAAAAACCTTTTTCCATCCCTTCACCCTCAGTCTGTGTTTGTCTTTTTTTCTGAGGTGGGTTTCTTGTAGACAGCAGGTATATGGGTCGTGTTTTCTTTTCCAATCCATTATCCTATGTCTTTTTGATTGGGGCATTTAATCCATTTACATTTAAGTTATTATTGATAGGTACTTATTTGTCGCCATTTTTATTCTTTACCCCTGTGTTCCTTCTTTGCTTCCTATTTCTTTCTTTCTTTCTTTCTTTCTTTCTTTCTTTCTTTTTTTTTTTTTTTTTACAGCAGACCCTTTATTTAGCATTTCTTGCATTGCTGGTTTGGTGGTAATAATTCCCTTAATGCTTTTTTGTCTGTGTAGCTCCTGATTTCACCTTCAATTTTGATTGATAGCATTGCTGGGTACAGTATTCTTGGAATCAGACCCTTCCTTTGCATGACTTTGTATATTTCATTCCATTCCCTTCTGGCTCGATGAGTTTCTGTTGAGAAATCAGTTGCTAATCTGATGGGGGTTCCTTGTAGGTAACTTTCTGTCTCTGGCCACTTTTAAGATTCTTACTTTATCATTGGTGTTTGCCAATTTAATTATAATGTGCCTTGGCATCGGTCTTTTGGGATTCATTTTGCTTGGGACTCTGTGAGCTTCTTGGACTTGTGTGGGTTTTTTCTTCCCTATATCAGGGAAGTTTTCTGTCATTATTTCTTCACACAGGTTTTCTATTCCTTGCTCAGTTTCCTTTCCTTCTGGAACTCCTATTATACAGATGTTGTTTTGTTTCATGTTCTCCCAAAGTTCCCTTAGGCTTTCCTCCTGCTTTTTAATTTTTTTTTTTTCTAGAAGCTTCTCTGCTTGGGAATTTTTTCCTTCCTTGTCTTCTAGCTCACTGATGTGGTCCTCTGCTTCTTCTAGTCTACTCTTGATGCTTTCTATCGAGTTCTTTACAGCAGTGATGTCATTTTTCATTTATTTTTGGTTCTTCATTTCCTCATGATTCTTACTCATATTGTCGAATTTGTCTTCCATTCTTTTCAGCCACCTGATTACCATTTCTTTGAATTCTTTCTCTATCAGGTTGCTTGCCTCCATTTCATTTACTTCCTTTTCTGGTGATGCCTGCTTTTTTTCATATGCGGGCTATTTCTTTGTCTCCCCATGGTCTCTCTTCTCCAGGTGTCTGGTTATGTAGTTCTCTCTCTCCTGTGTTGATTTAAAGGTACAAAATACAACACAACCAGGTACAATGAACAAGGCACTGAACAGAAATGTATTCATGATATTAATAACCGCAATTAAGGTGACCACCAGAGAAAGGCAAATTAGAGGAAAGGAGAGAAAGAAGAAGTGAAAAACAAAAGAAAGGAGTGCAAAAATGAAATTGGGAAAAGGAAAAACAAAGTAAGAGAGAAAAGAGAGAGAATAAGAAAGAAAAGGGGAACAAACTATATATATGGGGAGAAAACCCCAATAGAATGGCCACTAATCCCAATAAATGCTAGCAAGAAGTACCTGGTGATGAATACAAAGTATAAAGAACAACTAATATCAAGCAAGTTGAGGGAAAACTGGAGCAAAAAACAAACAAAAACAAAACAAAACAAAAGAATAAGCAAAACAATCTCACAAACAAGCATAAAAAATCGATATAATCAACATCCAAGCAAACAACAACAAAAGGACCGAGAGGAAAACAATTTTTTTGGATAGTGAAGACAGAGAAGAGAGAGGTGTGTATGGACTTGGATCGGGGGATTGGAAATTAGATATATAAGTAGGGTTAAATTTTAACAGGGCATAAAGGGAAAGAATAGGGAAAATCTAAAGCAGCAAAAGGGAAAGAGAATCAGGACAACAAGAGGGGAAAAGTTAGGAAGAGAGTGATGGCATAAAGGTAGAGTTGAGATAGAGTAGAATGATGCTAAAGGAAAGATGAAAAGAGAATGTAGAACACTAATTCTAAAGTAAAATAAAGAGAAAATAATATGACACTTTTTTAATTAAAAAAGTAGAATAGTAGTAGTAATAATACTGATTGAAAATAAAAATGTAATAATTAAAAAGGTAAAATCAAGTGAGGAAAAAAGAAAAAAAATAGTTTATTAAGTAAAAGATGAAAATAAAAATAAAAATGAAAATAAAAAATAAAAAAATTAAAAAAAAGTGCAGTAGTGAAGGTCATTCACTTCCTCTATTGTTCTATTTGGCACACTTGTTTCCCAGTCAGGACAGTATTGCAGTTCCCTGCGTTCCACTGCTCCTCAGTGTTGTAAGCCAGTCCTGATTTTTAAGCAGGCAGTGTGTCTTATTTTCTTGTATTCCTTTATTTGTGATTACACAAGAGTCAATTTGTGATTTAACCTCTGGGTGGCAGTGTTTCTGGATTGACCTTCGGGTCTATAGGTCCTCTCTAGCCTGTGCTTAGATCCTGCTTTCCCTGTGGCACTCAATACTGGTTTGTGGGAGTGGACTGCCCCAGAGCTGGTTCTCCGACAGTCACTCCCCACTCTGATCCCCAGGTTCCAGAAAAACAACTTTCCCCTGCAGTCTCCTAGGGTGTCCCCAACTGGGTGATCCTATGTATTGGGCTTAGTAATCCGAAGCAAGGATTTAAAGAGGAAAAAGTGCAAGTGTGTGAACTCTGGGGCTGCATGCAAGTCTGCACAGTCCTTTTTTACCCCTTGTGTTCATGCAGCCGGCACACTTTTTAAATTTCTAGGCTGTCCTGCGCCAGATCAGAATGGGTTGCTTTTTAGAGATCCCCTCTGTTAGCAGCTCTGAGGACCTCCTTCCACATTCACGGATCATGCCAGCCCCAACAACCACAGATTCTTCTAGGTGCAGACTCACCCCAGTCCTCCAGCTCCCACAGTGCGCGCACTTCTCTGTCCTTCCAGGACCAGAGACCTCACCTTATTCCAGGTGAAATCTGACCTTTCCGTAGTGGAGTGTAGAATCCCCGTGTTTGCGCCAACTGGGGACCGGTGTTCTGGGGTTCGCAGCTGTTTGGTGGGTGCCGTAGTTGCAGATTTTCAGGTTTCCGATAACATCCACTTTCCCCTTCAAGTTGGCGCGGTCTCCGTGTCTGAGCCGGTGGCTCCGGGAGGGGACCCAGCAGCAGTGGGAGCTGCCCGATTAGGTGAGCCCTGTCCAGCAGTCCCCCGCCTTCTCCTGGAGTATAGCTGTTCCTTAACTCACTAACAGACACTCCCTGTGAGACCCTCAGCTGCTCTTTCTATGTGCTCCGGGACAAAGTTCGGGACACGTCTGTCTATTCTGCCGCCATTTTTTCCCCCCAAGATTTGACCTTTTGATGTAGAGGATTAGAGGCCTGGCACGGTGCATGGAGTGGGGTATTGCATTTATTACAGCACACCTCCGCGATGTCCACCAGCCAATCAGGAGTGAGTATGCAAATTAACCCAACAAAGATGGAAAGTTAATTTGCATACGCAGGCATGGAGTGAAGACTGAAGGCTCCAGCCCGAGCGAAGACTGAAGACTGAAGATGACTGAAGACTGAAGAGGCGAGGCTTGGCTTGGCTTAGCTTCTCCGCTGCGGCCACACTGAGGCCAGAGCGAAGGCCTGGGTCCTGGGTGCCGGAGGAAAACTGGTGCCAGCTACCAGGGGAAGGAATGCCTATTGCACAAATCTTCATGCAACGGGCCTCTAGTTAATACATATTTGTTACTTGAATTAGTTTCTTGTTCATATCTGTGTATAACACCATGTTACAGGTAATTATTTTCTGTAAGAGGAAATGTTCCTGATATCATACACATCTGTGTTTGCTTTGCAGTTGAAGGGACTTCATATGGGGTTAATCTGATTTAGGCTGGATGAGAATTTGGGTTCTAGTTCTCACTGTGGGTAGAGTAAACTTCTGTACCCAGTGATATCAGACTCTTGGGCTCAGGCAATTGTCCATGAGAAGAATGTTTCTTATTTTTTCTGCTTTTCTAGGCTCACACAGAGAGTAAAGCTAAATTAGTTTGTTTTAGATGTGTGTAGCATATAGTTGTACCTTGCTTTGTGAGTCAAATTGAAAGTCTGTTTAATAGGTGAGTCAAATCCATTGACATACATATATTGATATGACTGATATATTTTTCTTAACTCTATCATAGTATTTTATAAATGTGTATTACGTTTTTTTGCTGTTTCTGAAATATTAATTTTTGCTCTTTATGCAGAATTTTTTGGTGTTTAGAATGGTTTCCCCCTGCCTCAGTGGTTGTCTTTTAATGTATTTAAAAATCTTTTGAAAATGCTTTTACCCCTCCCCCCTTTTTTAAACTTTTATTCGCAGACTTCTCTCTTTTTATTGGTATTCCTTACTTCACATCTATTGTTTTGATAATAAACAATACATTTATTCTATTTTTTCTTCATCTCTCTACTACTAATTTTTAGTTGCTTTTTAAAAAATTTTTTAACAATATACTACTTTTGTAAAGTTGTTTTTCAACATCCTCATTTTTGTCTTTGTCTTTAAATGCTCATTCATGTTTTTGCTGAAATATTCTCAGTTGTCTCTTGGTTGGATGAAGTCCATCATCTAAAAGATTCATCAAGAAGGGTCATGGCTGCTCAATTCCTCCTTTTGAAAAATACTTCCCCCTCTACAGCCTTTGTACTTAAATGACCTCTTGAGTGGGTATAAATTTCTTGGTTTACACTTTTCCTTATTAATTGTTTTTTTTTGTAAAATGCTGTTATTGTTGTTTTTCTTCATGTGCTTTATGAACATTCTCATGCCAATCTAATTTTTTTTTTGCCCTTGTAAGTTATTTGATCTTGTAGGCCTTAAGGACTTTAAACTTAGGAATTGAATAGTTTTAGTAGGAAATGTCTTGGAGTTATATTTTGGGGTTAATTTTCCTTCAGACCCAGTGGATTCTTTTTATTTTGTAGATTAAAAAATTTTCGGCAACTTTTCTTGGTTTATAATTTTAAGTATTAGTTCTTTTATATTGTTTATTTCATGTAATATGTTACTTTTTTCCTTGCCTAGCTTACATTTTTACTACTTTCTCTTTGGTCATTTTTTTACTTTTTTTATATCTCCTTTTATTCTCTGCATTTTCTCGATACCCTTTATAGAATAGTCATTTAAGTTTATTCTCCCATGGGTATTTTATAATTTATGTATTCTTCATACATGAGATGATTTTTTTCTTTCATATCTTTCCTGAATTTAGTCAGTTTTCTTCTCATACCTTTCTATATTTGCCCATGTCTGTTCTTATTTTTTTGGATTTTTGACTCAAAGTGGCTTTAGCTATCCTCAATTTTTATTTGAGTATATTAATTTCATCTGGAGTGTTGCCATCTAGTTTTTTTGTGCTTCATGCTTATTTTATTACAGGGACTTTTCCTCTGTTGATGTGCTTTGGATTTCCTGATTTTTTTCAATATGCCTCTACATCAATCATATCAAACTAAAAGGCTAACATGGGCCAAATAAACAAGGTTTAAGTTTATGTGGGCCACAAAAAAATACACAAATGCTTCAATTTTCGTAGA
Source organism: Plecotus auritus (assembly GCF_963455305.1). Classification (NCBI taxonomy): domain Eukaryota; kingdom Metazoa; phylum Chordata; class Mammalia; order Chiroptera; family Vespertilionidae; genus Plecotus; species Plecotus auritus. The sequence goes on from NC_137775.1 coordinate 130,186,113, forward strand.
AATGTAGGTTTATTTCGATAGAGACATGCTGAACACAAAGGGCTGAAGTAAATGAGTCACCGTTAACATAAAATAATAGAACATTTTAATAAAAATTAATATTTTTTCTTGAACTTTAACTTACCAGACACTGAATAACTGCACAGATTCATAAGCATAATGCAATTAAACCTATTTTTCTTGTTTTACGAAAGTGAAATATTTCCTGTTGCATACACCAAACAAGTCAGTCTAAGACTAATGACGCGGCAATCAGCTGCTAAAATATTCGCTGCTAGTATTAGTGGAGAGAAATGGTGCGCCTGAAGAATGCAACACAATTATAGTATTCAGTCATTAGTGAACCGTTGTAGTTTGTTACTAATAATTATGTATTGTAAAAATTAAGTTATGAAATTTTTATTAAAACGTTTCTGACATACCATTATATTGGCTGGGCCACAAAAATATTTGTTGAGGCCACATGTGACCCGTGGGCTGAGAGTTTGACATGCCTGCTCTACATGAATCTCATTGTTTTCTTTTTCTGTTCATGTTTATAGTATCAGAGTGTTTTATAGAAATCCCAGCTCATTGGCTCCCTCTTCTGTCAAAATCCAGATACTTGTTTTTTGTTTTTGATGGTTGGGGAAGGTTGTTTCCAGAACTTCGATGCTTTTGTCCTGTAGGAACCTGAATTTTTCTTTTATGCTTCATTCTCCCTTCATATCTGATATAGCCAAAGGGCATTTCTCTCTTTTTGTTTTATTTCTTCCCCAGAAACTGTTTCTCAAACACTGCTCCTTCAGATTGTGTCTGCTTTTAAGTTCCTTCTCTATAGTGCATGCTCTGATATGCTTGGATACTTTTTAGTATTTTGAAACTTGGGGTGGACTTTGTCTTTGTACTGATAGTTTCAGTTCAGTCTTTGGTTCATCACTAGCTCCCTTCTTCTCTCTCATCACAGTTTTTCACAGTCTGACTTGGCCTGCAACAAAGCCTTGTGGCTGAGCAGGACTGGAGAGGAGCTTGGGAGATCACTTTCTGGGATTAGATGGTTCTTTTCTTATTTCTGTTTACAGTTGTTTTGAATTTGGGGCAATTTCTGTCTTAAAGTTAACCCGAGGGTATGATTTCTATGACTTTTCTTCTTTTCATTGTTCTATGTTGTTTTGGAAGAAATATTGAGAAATGGGGACCTATGCAGCCCCCATTGTCTTCAGCAACCCCAGAGTTCATAAAGTTAGAAATTTTCAACTTACATTTTTTATTTTGGGGTTTGTTTTTGTGTTTTCATGTCACATAACATTTAATGTGCACAATTCTGTAGGTAATGCTATCCCCACTTTACAGATGAAGAAATTGAGGTCCAGCAATTTTTAATGGCATGAGAGATCACGCAACTAGAAAGTGGTAGAGATGGTAATCAAATCTAACATGTGTGATGCCAAGCTTTTGTTCTTTCTTTTACATCATGCTGTCTTCCTGGGCAGTTGAACTTACAAAAACATACATTAACAAATGCCTGCAGTCTAATACATTTTGTGAATATTATTATAAACTATCAATTTATTCATCTTTTCCTTGTCCTCTTATCCTGTGTCCCTCTTACTTTTTTAGTAGGTTCTCTCCATTAGCTGCTTCTCTGACCTTCAAAGGTACATCCTTCTTGCTCTAAATGGGATGATGAGCTTTGTCTCAAGGGAAACTAATTAAACAGATAGTCTTATTTGTTTTTATCCTAATAAAAAGTTTGCTATTAACCTTCCCTGAGGCAAATAAACCATCATTAAATCCTTAGTCCACCTTTACTCATGGAACGACCAGTGCACATTCACTGTGCTTTCAAAAGTCAGGGCAATGTGGGGTTCATCTCCACCTCAGAATTGAAGCCATCCCTGTGCCCAGGCTGAAAACACTCATGTAAATGATAGCTCCTGGTTGCAATAGCTTTTAGCAGCCTCCTTTCAGGGGTGGGATATTATATTGTCTGTAGTTTTAATTTAATCTGTGCCCTCGGGGTCCTTGGTTAACATTTTTGAGGTACTTTAATCAGGAATCCACACTCAGGGTAGTTAGTTAACATTTGAAAGACCCTAATCAAGATTCTGTACTCCAGTGGCAACCAGTGCATCAGATCTTGCTCTCTTAGCCTGTCCCAGTGGGTGTATTACTTAGAATAAAAGATCTTAGAAGTAATTTTTCAAGGTGAAAAGAAAGATATTTAAGATATGTAGTTGACCACGTGCTTCCACTGGGACATGATTGGAGGATAAGGATTGGTGAGTCCAGCAACCTACCAATCTAGGTCTAGAGCTTGATCTGGTTCTGTGCTTACAGCCCTGGAGGATTTCGTCAACTCACCTGGCCAGTCAGTGCAGCATAGGTCTCTGCCTGCTTCTCTACCCCGAGCTCATTGGACATGCACTATGGCTACACTCATTGTTTGCATTTTTTGTCTACAGAGTTATTACTCTCAATTTAGAGGCAGACCATTTAAATTTTTAAAATTTATATTTTATATATAGTAGTGTTGTTTTTTTTTTAAGTAGATTGGATATCTAAAGTATGAAGTTGTAATGATATTTTGACCAGAAGCAGAAGAATTATTTTTTATTAGTGGTAACTTTCTTATTATTTCCTGCTTGAGAATATTGTCAGTATTCTGAGGCCAGGTTCCCATCTGTGGGGACAGTATGGTGGGTGTGTAATCCTGATGCTTTAGTGGTCTAATTAGGCTTGGTGATTTTTTGAAGGCTCCTTTTTATATTGAATTCTCTTCAGTAGTGGCAGACATTATATAGAGATAATGTTCTTGAATACATGTAAATTATGTAGGTCAAAAAATGTATGTGTTATATAATTTAGGTACTGTGCATAATATAAGGAAGTAGAGGCCCGGTGCACGAAATTTGTGCATGGGGCTGTGTGTCCCTCAGCCCAGCCTGCACCCTCTCCAATCCGGGGCCCCTCAAGGGATGTCCGACTGCCCGTTTAGGCCCTAAAAGGGCAGTCGGACATCCCTCTCACAATCCAGGACTGCTGGCTCCCAACTGCTCACCTGTCTGCCTTCCTGATTGCCCCTGACCGCTTCTGCCTGCCAGCCTGATCACCCCCTAACCACTCCCCTTCCAGCCTGATTGATGCCTAACTGCCCTCCCCTGCAGGCCTGGTCACCCCTAACTGCCCTCCCCTGCAGGCTTGATCGCCCCCAACTGCCCTCCCTTCCAGGCCTGGTCCCTCCCAACTGCCCTCCCCTGCTGGCCATCTTGTGGTGGCCATCTTGTGTCCACATGGGGGCAGCCATCTTGTGTGTTGGAGTGATGGTCAATTTGCATATTACTCTTTTATTAGATAGGATGACATCTACCAGGAATTTCTATAGTAAATATTACCATTATCTCTTATACCTTATCTAACATCTATATATATAAAAGCCTAAGCGACCAAACAACCAAATGACCAGTTACTATGATGTGCACTGACCACCAGGGGGCAGACACTCTACACAGGAACTGCCCCCTGGTGGTCAGTACACTCCCACAGCCAACCTCGGTGGCTGGTCAACCTCCCGCAGTTCCTCCCCACTGCTGGCCAGCCCTGATTGGCCCCTCCTCCCCAGCTGGCCAACCTCCCACAGTCCCTCTTCCTACCTCCCCCTCCGTTCCCCCCGCCGTTGCCAGCCAGCCCTGATCTTCCTGATCAGGACTGGGTGAGACGGACCCTATTGGCCCCAATCGCTGGCCAGGCCGAGGGACTCAAACTGTGCACAAATTCATGCATCGGTCCTCTAGTGTATAAATATAAATGATAAATGAATATAGCATATTCAATAAAAATTAGTGTTTTACCAGAGCCCTGACCTCCTTCAATTTGATCTCATATGGCGTATGTTACCAATCTTTTCTTTCCAAGCATATTATGAAAAGAAAACAGCCACGGACTGTTCTAGATTGCTTTCTGTACTTGCTGGGAAACAAGTAGTTTTCTTTTATAAAATATTTACTGCATAAATGGATCATTCACATTGTTTATCTCTTTTTATTTTTTTTATTATTATTTTTTTTAAAATATATTTTATTGATATTTCAGAGAGAGGAAGGGAGAGGGATAGAGAGCTAGAAACATCGATGAGAGAGAAACATCGATCAGCTGCCTCCTGCACACCTCCCACTGAGGATGTGCCCGCAACCAAGGTACATGCCCTTGACCGGAATTGAACCCGGGACCCTTCAGTCCGCAGGCCGATGCTCTATCCACTGAGCCAAACCGGTTTCGGCTGTTTATCTCTTTTTAAATGGGTTATCTATAATATAGGTATTCCTACTCTGCTATAGGCTTAGTGATCAGAGATACATAGATTTACACTGTAGTTAATAGAATCATGGAATTGTAGGGCTTGAAAGGACTGGAGATATCATCTAGTTAAATATTCCACGAGTCCCGAAGTGTCTTAGGTAAACCTCCTTCAGGATTCCATGCTTAAGCTCAGCCAGTGACATCATTTACACCTACTTAGATATGGATATATGGATGTATATGCATGCCTGTCTGTCTAATAAGAAACAATTGGGCCCAGTTGGATTTTAGTAGAAATAATTGGTTAAAGGACATGAGAGTCTTTTATTATTTAACACTGTTCTACCAGTGAAAGTCTTTAAAACCAGGTTCAAGAAATCCTCACTTAAGACACTCAAAGCAAAAATATCGGAGATAAGAAATAGGATAAGGGAGTAAGGTGTTTCTGTTTTTTAAAGTGTTCTAAAACCCACACGTTGAGTGCATATTATAGCAATATAGATACAAGGGAATGATTTGGGGTGTGGTAGTTTAGAAATATGTATATTTTGTTCTAATTGTGCTGTGAGTCCTTACTGAATTTCAGCTAAATGATTTTGTACAAGGCTTTTTCATAAAGTACCAATAACTCTATCTGACATCACAGGGTTTTTGTGATTATTAGACTAGTCTTCATGGTTGATTATATTATTCTTTTAAATTGCCTTTTAATTTTCAGCTGATGTAAGTGAAATAGATACTATAAATTAATTAATATTGGATCTGTTCCGTGTTTATGCTCTAGGAGATTTCAGGAGACAAGCAGATAGATAAGGTTCTAAACAAATGTGCCATTTGGGGCGGTGGCATTTTAATATTCATACCTTGCTTATTTGTTATTTTTAATAGGCTGTCTATTATATTAATGTGCATGTAAGTAGCTATATGCCACGTAATCTAAGCCCTTATTGACTTAAACTACATTTATCTCATAACCAATCACTCTTGCGGAATGTGGCTGTAATTTTCAGGTAGCCCTTTGCATGGTCCTTTTTGTTACTTATAGATCCTCTTTTATGAAGATCATTTTATCTCAGCTAAATTTGTTACATTTTTTCTGCCTGAAGTTCTGTTTATCTTTTCACTTCATTTCCCCCTCTAACAGGTTGAATTTAGATAGTCCCTTGGCTGCTAAATACTTTTCTTGTTTTGCTTTTGAGGTTGATCTTAAAGGATGGAATAATTTTGTGGCCTGAGGTGTCTAGCTCTTTGTGTATAAAACAAAACCTGCAAATAAAATGTGTATTCTTGAAATGTCACTTTTGGAAATATCAATGACTTTTTTGATTTGCCTTCAGAATTGATTGGCATGTGATCTTTAGAGGCTTACAGCTTCTTGGTTCTACTTCCAGTTTACTGGTATTAAAAAACTTAAATTTAAATACCATATCATCAAATGCCCTCTATTCTGTGAGGAAAACCGCATGCATTTGGTGGTTATTTATGTTCTTCTCTCTCTCTATGGATTTTAGGGGTCTGTTGAATCTAAGTAAGACAACAGCATCAGGGATAAATATGCAGAGGACTTACTTTAGATTAAGGTTGTAAAGTAATTATATCATTAAATACCTTTGGTTTATATTTATGTGCATTTTATGAATTAGGAGCAAAACACGGGACTGAGGAGAATAGCCTACTTGTCATCTGGAGTAGAGGTTTTAGGAAATGTATTTAGTGGTTACAAGGACTTACTCCATGTACTGGGTATTTTCATTTAGGGAATGAAATAAACCGGTTTCAGTGCATTCCAGTAGTGCCGAACAACCCAGACTGCGCTTGTTGTGTAGTTGAGCTTGAATCTACTAAAGAAGAATGTATGCATCTTTCAGAATAGCACATATTTTAAAAATGATCCAGTTGTTTAGAGGAGTGGAGGAGAGGGGAGGATGGGGAAACTTTATTAGGGTCCATATTTAAGTTTGTATTCATTTTGCTTTGTCTGTCCTAATCCAGCCACTTGTAAAATTGGAGAATTATTTTTAGGCCAGAAGTTTTCAACCTGTGCTTCTTTTTTCTTTTGGCAGTAGTGCTGGCTCTGAAATCATAGGAGACACTTTGTGTATATGTGTATTCACTTGAGGGAAGGGCCTGTGGATTTCAGCAGATAACAGAAATCTCAGATTCCAGTTCCACCTGCTTCCCAAGTTCTCACAGGGTTAAGAACACTGTTCCAGATGTTTCTTCCATTTCAAAACCAGGTAGCTTGGATGAAAGCTGTAGTCTAAAGATCTAGAGAGACTACTGACATACACTGTATAGTTAGTTCTCCTACATGTATTAGCAATACCAGTCTTCAGTAGATAATAACCTTATGCTAGACATACCCTCAAAGTTTTATCTCACTTGCATGCATTATTTTTCCTTTACTTTCTTCATCTCTTTTATATTTGTTATAATTTAATCTTATTTACCTCTTCATGTATTTATAAATGTCTTTATATCAAGCTACTTATCTCTTCTAACTAATAAATAGGAATTTGAAACTATGGTCTGTCTCTTTAGAATTCTCATGCCATGTGTGACATTTTATAAACAGTGAATGGTTAATAAATGTCACAAACTAACTGACTCATTCTGGAAGTGGTAGCCTATGGAAACTTCCCATGAAGATTTGCTTTCTTGCTGTTAATTGTTTCTGTCTCTTATTATTAACCAATTGGGATGGATTGAAGAATGTACTGTTTTTGTGCGATTCTTACTTACTATGTAAATATAATTTAATTACAAATATAATTGAAAAATCTCTATTTTAAAAAAAAGATTTTAAAATTGAATTTTAGAAAGAGAGGAAGGGAGAGGGAGAGAGAGAAACATCAATGTGAGAGCAAAACTTCCATTGGCTGCCTACTGCACATCCCCTACTGGGGATCCAGTCTGCAACCTGGGCATATGCCTTGACTGGGAAAGGAACTGGCAACCTTTCAGTGCATGGAACGATGCTCAACCAACTGAGCCACACCAGCCAGGGCTTCTCTGATTTCTTAAAGGGAGCAAACAAGGCAGTGAACCCATGGGCCAGACCCATTGTGTTTTTGAATTTTGTGATGGAACCTGTTTTTATTTTTTTACAGTGAGGGAGATAAACCTACAGGACATCAAAGAGGATTTGGACTTGGATCCAGAGGAGAACAGCACCCTTTTTATGGGCATCCTCATCAAGGGGCTTGCCAAACTGAAGAAGATCCCGGAGACAGTTAAGGCCATCAAAGAACGCTTGGAGCAGGAGCTCCAACAGATTGTGAAGAGGTCTACAACCCAGGTGGCAGACAGTAGCTATCAGAGGGGAGAGAACCTCACTGCGGACAACCAACCAAGGTAGATGGGGTGCAGTTCGTGTGTTTGATAGCTATTATACCTTTTCTAGGGTGGGAGGTAAGTAATTATCTTCTTTTGATGTTATTTCTTGAACTTGGGATACTATAGTTCATACAAACTCAATTGGGGAAAACAGCTTGAATAGGTATAATTCAGCTGGATTTTTTTCCTTTTTTTTCCCCAGCTGGCTTTTGACATAGTTGCAAAGTTTCAAAGTATTTTGTTTAGATGCAAATGAAAAAAATATAGCAATTATTGGATATTTACTAAGTATTAAGCAGAATTCAAGGCAATTTGTATATATTATGTCATTAAGTATCACTACAGCTTTATGAACTACTTATTAGCCATAATTTACAGTTAGGGAAATGGGCCTTAGAGATTAAGTAATTAGTCAAGGTCACAGAGCAAGTGACTGATTTTGGAGTTGAATGCAAGGCCATGGTCCTTCTTGTCCCATGTTTTGCCCTCTGATATGTGGATATTTGTCAGTAGGCAAATCAGTCTCAGGAATTATTGTATCTATTGAAAACAACTAATTGGATTTGGATTTCATACTTCTTGTTTCATAAGGGGAAAACTGAAACGGCTCTGATCCAAACTCTGTCTTGACTGTCAGGCACTGAGAGAGCACGTCTGTCAAACCAGAGTCTAGGGCACAGCAGACTAATGCCATCTGATGGTGGGACAAGAGCTTTGAAATGGAGGCTTTCCTAGAAAATCCAGGATCCACTCTGTTCTCCTCCTCCTCTGCTTTTACCCCAAGCTCTCCACATACACCAGATATGGACAAGGCAGGGATTTGCATGGGGGGAAACCACAGTTTCATCTGAGAGCACAGGGCACAGGAAGGCATGTCTTCTGAGTTCAAATAATGTGAGTTCTGGGAAGGCATCAGAATCTTGTTGACATGCTGTTAAGGAAATTCTGCTGTTTGTTAGGGCTTACATTTTTTTCTTTAAAGAAGATAAATTTTAAGGGAAATAATAATAGCTCACTTAGTATAGAATTTCCCAGACTTACTTTAAATTATTTTTTTGAAAAATAATGTATGCTGTTTTCATTTTTATATTCTTTTATGTATCTAAATAACATTCATTTTAATTATACTTTAAAATTTCAACATTAATTTCCTTGTAAACTTCATTCAAAAGTACAGTTGTTGAAGAAACCGTCCTTCACTCCTCCCCTGCCATAGAATATTTCAGAGCACATGTGATGAGCATGGATTTGGGAGTTGAGCAGACCTGACTAAGGAGAATAACACCTGCTTCATAGGGTTGCTGGCATTAGAGGAGGAGATATGGTTAGACTTTAGTAGGGAGTGCCAGTAACTGTATTGGTGTATATTGATACACACATTTATTTAGTCTTGTTTCTTTCCTCAACTTCATGTTCTTTGATCACTCACAGTGTGACCCAAATATGCTGGGACTGGTTCTGAATTGAATTTTTCTTTGTTGCCTGGTACCTGGATTTCCTTGATGACCTTTTGCCTCCTTATTAATGAACACTCCAGAATTCCGGCTCTCTATGCCCTGTTGCTGCAAGTCCCTAGATGAATACGCTGAACTTTCATAGGGAAATAACATGACTGTAGTATATATTGGAAATAAAGCGAAAGGGCACGGATCAATAACTTCGCTGCAGATCTCATTACAGGGCCCTTAAAAGCAATGTGTCTTTCAAAGGATTTTGACCTCTTCCTCTTCTGTTCCCTAAGCCCCTTGCAGAATTCACGAGTGGAAATTGCAGCAGTAGAGGTGGAAATTCAGCATACTGCCCTGGAGATAATAAATGTTTCTCTAGGAGGAATGAGTCAGCAAGAGGTTTTTTTCCCTTCTCTAAGTTTTGTTTTTGTCAATATTTTAAAGGCTTATGTAGGCAGGATATACTGGACAGTAGCAAGTGAACAACCAAGCTATCTAAAACATGATCTCATTTTATAAAACATACAAATCTGAAATGTTGGGCCCAAAATTTTTGGGATAAAATAGTACAGAGAAAGCAAATATTTGGGGTGAACAACTTAAAAAAAGTAAATTCAATTTATTGGGGTGACATTGGTTGGTAAAATGATATAGGTTTTAAGTGTTCAGTTCTTTTAAAAATGTATTTTTATTGATTTCAGAGAGGATGGGAGAGGGAGAGAGAGATAGAAATATCAATGATGAGAGAGAATCATTGCTAGGCTGTCTCCTGCACAACCCACAATGGGGATCGAACCCATAAACTGGGCATGTGCCCTGATGGGGTATTGGACTGTGATTTCCTGGTTCACAGGTTGTTGCTCAACCACTGAGCCGTGCAGCTGGGCTCACGTGTTCAGTTCTGTAACACATTATCTGTATTTTGCATTGTGTTTACCACCCAAAGTCAAATCTCCTTCCTTCGCCACATTTGACTCCTTTACCTTGTACTACCTCCTCCCCAACCCCACTTCCTTTCCCTCTGATAGTGAACCACTTTTTGAAGATAAAATTCAATTCTTGGGCTGATGATTTTGAGCTTGTCTGTGAACTATCAAATGCTTTATAACGTCTCAAGAATTACCTTGGAAACGTCATTGAAAAGTGATGATTTGCATTGCTGTTTCTTAGAGGTTTAGAATTTGAGAAAGGATAGTGTCAGATTATCCCTTGAAGCTTGCATGGTCCTTTGTGTTCATCGAATTTTACTGGGAGGTGTCAGTGGCATTTATTTTAGAGAGCAGTAAAGTCACAATATTTTGCATAATTTTTTTTTACCATTACATCCAAGGACTCTATGCCAAAGGTATAAGAATCTTTTTATGGAAAATTGAAGCATAGCCAAAAAGAACCATGATTCTTTCTTCTCCAATATGCATATTTTCTCCTTCATCCCCCTCCCAAGTGGGGGGAAAAAAAAGACTATTAGAAATCATTAGCATATAAATGCTATTCTGAGGCAAGATACCATTTCTGTAACTTTTTCTAAAAGTTTCATTGTTTAATATCATCCTATTAAATATATCTGGTTGTGATGCATTGCAGGCTTGTTTTCATTTGTTTTTATGTAGAGAATTAATGTTGCGTGCTACTTAGATAGAAAAGTAGAAGGAACCAAGCTAGAATTCTGTCTTTTTTTCACTTCCTGCAGAGCCTGTATACTTTCACAGCCAGCTTTTAAAAATCACTTCAATGATCTACTTATTATTTTATTTTATGTTTGACCCCCAAGCTATCTAAACTAAAATTCCCAAAATATCTGCTGTCTCTTTATAGGAGAAATATTTTGTCATTCATTATCTAGTGTCTATAAACCTCTACTTACTATTAAAGGAAAATATTCAACTTCTGTTGTTGCCGACTTGATAAACATTAGGGGAACATGTGCTTTGCCAATCTCCCAGGACCACCAGCTACCCATCATGTCCTCAGAAAGGCAGGCAGTGTCTTCAATTTCAGGTCTTCAACTCCTGCTGCCTAATCATTGATTCTTTCCCCAAATCTAGCTCATGAGCATTTTCACATCATTTTTGTTTTAAAGAAGCTAGAAGAAGGTCTCTAATAAGAAAGCATGAAGAAAACACAGAAGAAATAAAATCTCCTCAAAGGTGCGATATCTTGTCAAGAATAGGAAAGAGAAAAGAATGTGGGAAAAGAATGATTGGCATGTGTGAGGCTACTACATCATCTATTTGAAAATGGTCCTGTTTAAATGTCAAGACAAAATTCACTGCAGGAGGAGGTGCTGGAGGCCTGTTCCACTTTGGCAAAACTGTTGGTCTTGAAAAGGGCAAAAAGGGTTGAATGAGTTGGAGCCATGGCTGCCAGAGAGATCTCTTTCCTTTTCAGAAGGAAACCATTTTGCAGTGTTCCTTGATCTCTCTTATGAATGAAGGAAGATTTTGTCTGATAAAAAAGTAGAGAACGTTGCAAGTTCTGTGCTCACTGTCATATTGAAGGAAGGTTCATGGAAAACATAGGGAGGAAATATACTTTAATGCTAAAAATAGTTGTGTTTAGATAATAAGGTGGTATGTTTTATTTTCTGCTCTATTTTGCAGCTGTTAAGTTATAGGGAAAATAAATTCCTTATTCAAGAATTAATTTGAACTATTATTCAAGATATTTTAATCAGAAGAAGTCATTAAAAATGAAAATGTGCCCTGGCTGGGTGGCTCAGTTGGTTAGAGTGTTGTCCTGTGCACCAAAAGGTTGCAGGTTTGATTCCTGGTCAGGGCACATATCCAGATTGTGGGTTTGATCCCCATTGGGTGCTTATGAGAGGCAACCAGTCAATGTTTCTCTTTCACATCAATGTTTCTCTCTCCCTTTCTCTCTCTCTCTCAAATCAATAAACATATCCTCAGTTGAGGATTAAAAATTAATAATAATAAAATAAAAATAATAAATTTTTATTATTAATAAAATAGAAAAGGCCTATTGGGGGTATTAGTATGGAAAAATGTAATATCTGTTTGCAGAGCATTACATTACTTTTTAAGATTATTTTCTGACTGCTCCTAGAATGGAAGCTTCAAGAGAAGAGAGAAGTAGTTTGCCTTGTTCAGCACCATGTCTCCAGAATGTAGCCAACCTGACCCATAATAAATATTTGTTGCATGAAATAATGACTTTCACATATATTGTATATCTATCTGCCATGGATCAAAAATTGTATCAAACGTAAGGTCTCTGCCCTTAATGAATTTAAAGTCTATAAGGGGAAAAAATGCATTAATTAGTGATCTCTAAGATAAGTTTATTAGTACAAATTGTTTTATGTATTATAAAGGAGAAACAAAGTGTGCCATGAGAGCATATAACCATAGGGGCTTCAGCTGGTCTGGGTAGGTTTTTATTTTTTTAAATAATAATAAAGTAGTGATTATTGAGCTCCATTTATCTGATAGCACCTACCAGTGAACTAGCCATTTTTCTAGTATGTCAATCTTTTTATTGATTTGTAGGAACTCTTTATATATTAAGACAATTAGTTCTTAGGTACTTATATTGCAGTTTTCCCCCAGTTTTTCTTTTGACTTTATGATGTCTGACCATTAAAATTTTTTTATTTTTATGAAGCTATATTTCTCAATGTTTCCTTTTATGTCTTTTAGGTTTTGTTCAAACTTTGGACTTCCTCACTCTTATATTATAAAAACTTTACACACTTTCTTCTAGTACATTCTTAATATTTTTGATACATCTGGAATATTAAGGAATGGCTACATCACTTTTAAACAGATATAGCACTTATGACATTGTATTGCAATGGACTGTGTGGACTCCTTTTATTTCTGCCTCCTGTATGTCTGTCATGTAATTGATTGTCAGTGTTAGCTAAGTGAGTGCTGAATAATTCTAATACTGAATCATCTACTTTATAGTCATGTTTTTTTTTGTTGTTTTTTTTTCAGGGTTGTTATTTGCCTCATTTCCTGTTTCCCCCCCCCACCCCCCTGGTTTTTCAGTATAAGAAGACTGTAGATCTGTGGAAAGACATTTTTGCTCTAAAAATTGAAAAAAAAATTTGAAAGTTCAGAATCCAGAACTCAGAATAGGGGTATACTTACAAAGGGGAGGCTTACAAAGTGGTTTCATCTATGAGAAAGTCTAAAGACACAGGCACCAATGTTATTTTTGTAGTACAAATAGAGTGTTTATGAAAAGAGAAATAAGTGAGATATTTTTCATGATTTCTTTAGACATATGGCTAGAGCTGGGCATTTGTTTCTTTTTCAAATATGTAGCATTTTTTCATCTTCTCTGTCTCTATTAGTTACTCTTCTCCTAAATATCTGAAATGTAGGATTTTGTAGGCTTGGTCATTTTATTTTACAGAAAAGTCATTTAAGTGCAGCTTTGAAGCCAGGTCAAGCACTTGTCTCTGGGACTTCTGGTAGCCATTCCCAAGCACTGCATGTCGCACCTGGACATACTTGGAATCAGGAAGGGCCTCGATGTGATTTCAATGAGTAGTTAATTTGAATCAAAGCAAGCAAGAAGCAAGTAAATTTGACTTCAGTGATTATGATTCCATTTGATTAAATCTCTAGTTTTGATTACAGGTATCAGTGAGAACATGCTTTAAATGCACCCAACTATTAAATACTGAAGGATATGAATAGGATGAACCAGAGACATATAGAAGAAATTTCACTGTTCCTCAACTAGAATATACACCCTGCAGCTTTACTGAAATATTTTTAGAACAAATGGGAGGAATTAATTCTTTACATATGGGACTTACTGCACCAGTTGTTAACTAAAATATACAATTCATTATCATGGAAGGTAGTACTGATCCCAAATCTATGTACTCTCTAATAGGTCCACATAAATTAATGGATGATGACCTCATAATATGTCAGGTGAGTTAGTAAAGGCAGTAATGTCTATAGCTGTTTTATAAAAGTGAAGTTGGACAGCTGTCCTTCTGATGGTATATTGCCCTTTGGTTATAGTCTCGAGGAAGGGGAGTTGGCTAAATGGGCCAGAGGTCTTAATATTACATTTATTTTATTTATTTAGGATACAATGTTTCCTTTAATTATTTTTTTGGGGAAGGGATTCCACACTTATACTCAGTTAAGAGAAACATTTTTATCAGTATAGAGGTCTTTTCTTAAACACTCATCATGCCATTGATGCATGGGGAAGGGTCCCAGCAGCTCAGGCTCCTGTCCATTGGTTCTCACAAAGTGTGCTTCCCTGTGTGGAGCAGGCAGATGCTTCAGTGGAACCCAGGTAATTTCTCTTGGGCCATTTCTGATTATATCTCAGCTCTTACAGTGCTTTATATGCTCCATCTGTACACTAATTCTCTTGGCAAGAAGCTTGCCCTTAACTTGTTTGTTCATAACAATGCCCACCACATGCTGGGTGATACTGGAGACTCTTCCAGTTTTGCCGTGGCAACATTGTAGGGCATTCCTTTTCAAACAGTGCCCATTCATTCCCTTGATGTCCACAATATCACCTTTCTTGTAGATTTGCATGTATGTGGCCAAAGGAACAATTCCATGTTTTCTAAAATGCCTACAGAACATACAGTGGGTGCCTCTCCTCTTTCCCTTGGTGTTAGGCATTTTAGCGAGTCACTGGAAGATTGTGGTCCTGCTACATTTCTTCCTTTTTAAACAAAATCTCACCTGAGGTTATGTTTATTGATTTTTTTTTTTTTTTTGAGAGAGGAAGGGTGGGGAAGGGAGAGAGAGAAAGAGAAACATTGATGTGTGAGAGAAACATCAATCTGGGGATCAAACCCACAACCTAGGTATGTGTCCTGATTGGGAATTGACCCCAAAACCTTTTGGTGCATGGGACAGTGCTCCAACCAACTGAGCGACCTGGTCAGCACTCAATATTACATTTCTTAAATCTTCGTTTTATATTTGTCAGAGTAAAAACAAGAAACCTGCTTTTGATTTCTCTTGTTTTACATACTATAGCAGGTTCAAATTAGAGATTGAACCAGTTAAGGGAACAATAGATAAAATCTATTGCATGGGTTATTATTGATAACATTATTTACGTGTCAGCCTTCATGCTGCATTGAAGCCCACTTCTGTATTTGACAGATAGTGGGAGCTGCCTTAGGTCTTGTCATTCATTTTGTGTACTTGTTGGTGTCATAATACAAAAGGTAGTCTGAGCTCAAACTGACACTGTATCGTTTTCATTGTGGAAACACACAAACACACACTTGTGTCAAATGAAATTTGCAGCTTGATTTAGGAATGGGCACATATTAAATGCCCAAGAAATTTAATGAGTAAATACATGAGTAAAAGATGCAAATAAGATAATTTTTAATAAGAGGACTCTGTTGATTTTTTTTAAAAACCTCAGCACTGCTTACTGTGTCAGGCGGGGGGGCGGGGGTCTAAGGATCAGCCCCACCATAGTCACTTGAGAATTAGAAATGCAACCCTGTGGGGGAGGGATGGTTGAATTGGAATTTTTGGGTGCAGGGCCCACAGGAATATATGCTTGAGATTATTTTTATGTATGCTCAAGTTTGCAAACACTCTTTATAACATCACAGACATCACAGAGTTTGCAGTTTTGTAGCATTTATGCTTTGCAAAGCAGTCTGCCATCTGGTGTCTCAGCTGAGTGAGCCTCACTCCTGGCCTCATCACAGGTAGGGGCATTATTATTAATCCCAGATTTACCCAGGGAAATGTGAAAGCTGAAATAATTTGACAGCTCACAAAGCTTGGTGGCAGTAGAATTAAGAGTAGAAGTTGTTTCTTTCCACCATGTAAGTTTGCTTCCTGGCTCATGTAAAAATGACATTCCTGACTCATTTCCTGGGCTCGATTTAGTTTTTCCTGTGGACAAGGGTACAATCTGCACTGATATATTCATTCTCCCATCCACACCCCCCAATGTGATCAATGGCAGGCCTCTCCAAGATAGCTGGAGTAGCTGGACGTGTTAAGAAGTCTGATCAGCAGTCACAGAGTAAATGGATCTTAATTAGTTCACCTGAGAATCAAACTGATGACTTAGATTCCTACATGATTCCCTGAGAAACCTTGTACATTCTTGTACTAAAAGTAATATACAACTAAGTAATAAGAATATTCCCCTAAATTCTTAACTTTAGTTATCTCTAAGAAGTGGATTTATGGATAATTTTTTAATGTTGCATATGAGGAAATACTATATTTGAAATGGAGGAAAGCCTCTCCCACCACCCTTTATTGACATATAATTGACATATAACATTGTGAAAGTTTAAGGTATACAGTGTATTAACTTGATACCTTTACATATTGCAAAATAATTACCTCCATAGGATTAGCTAACGCCTGCATTACATCACATGATTACCATTTCTTTTTTGTGGCGAGAATATTTAAGATCTCTCTTAGCAACTTTAAGTATATAAATACAGTATTACTAACTATAACCAACCACTATGCTGTTCATTAGATCTCCAGAACTTATTCATCATAGAGTTGGAAGTTGGTACTCTCTGTCCACCACCTCCCCATTTCCTTTACTCCCCTAGTCCATGGCAACCGCCATTCTTTTTTTTTTAGATTCCACATCTAAGGGATATCATATAGTGTTTGTCTTTCTCTGACCTATTTCACTTAAGCATAATACCCTCATGGTCATAAACAGTAGCACATTGTTCTTTCTCATGGCTGAATCATATTACATTATATACGGTACTAGAGGCCCAGTGCATGAAATTCGTGCACAGGTAGGTCCCTAGTTGCTGCTGGCCACCGGCTTGGGCCTTCCTTCGTTCTGCACTGCCCCCTGGTGGTCAGCGCACATCATAGCGAGTGATTGGACTCCTGGTCCGTTGAGTTCCCAAGGGGACACTTTGCATATTAGGCTTTTGTATATAGATATACCAATGTTCTTTACCCATTCCTCTGTTGATGGACACTTAGGTTGTTTTCTTATTTTGGCTATTGTAAGCAGTGCTGCAGTGAACATGGGAAGGCAGATAACTCTTTTGAGATCCTGTTATTATTGCCTTTGGATGTACACCAGAAGTGGGATTACTGGATCATTTAGTAGCTCTGTTTTTACTTTTTTGAGGAAGCTCCATACTATTTTTTATATTGGTTGCACCAGTTTACATTTCTACCTAACAGTGCACAAGGTATCCTTGTTTCTTGGCTTTGATGATAGCCATTTTAATGTGTGATGTGATACCTCATTGTGGTTTTAATTTGTATTTCTCTGATGATTAGTATGTTGGCCATCTTCTCATGTACCTTTTGGCCATTTGTATGTCTTCTTTGGAAAAATGTCTATTTCAGTTCCTCTGTTTACTTAAGAATTGGATTGTGATGTTTTTTGTTTATTTTTGATTTGTGTTAGTTTTTTTATATATTGGATTATTAACCCCTTATTGGATATATGATTTGCAAATATGTTCTCACATTCCATGGGTTGCTTTTCATTTTGTTGATGGGTTTCTTTTGCTCTGCAAAGCTTTTAAATTTGATATAGTCCCACTCATTTATTTTTTCTTTTGTTACTTTTGCTTTTGTTGTCAAATCCAAAATATTGTTGCCAAAACTGATATCAAGTACATTATTCCTATGTTTTCTTCTACAAGTTTATGGTTCCAGCTCTTGTATTCAAGTCTTTAATTCATTTTGAAGTTGATTTTGTATATGGTGTAAGAATAATGGTTGAGTTTCAGTCTTTTGCATGTGGTTGTCCAGTTTTCCCAGTACCTTTTATTGAAGGGATTATCAGAAGGCTGATGAAAGAATGATACTAAAACTTTAGTTAAAAGAAAGGGGCCTGGGTTTATTGTGTAATTGTAGTCATTAATTTGCTACACGTTAGAATGAGAAATTCACTTGCAGTCATCCCTCCAGAATTCAGGAGAGGCTGATTTGGCTAGCAGAGAAGGGACAAAGGAAGGAAATGACTGGAGCCAGGACCCAGTTTAGTCTTCCTTTTATTTTTACTGTGTTTCAGTCTATGCTGCTAATAGCTTTTTCCTGTTCTTTTCATAGTGCAGATGGAGAATTAGTCAGCACTTCTCAAATAGTAACTTCTTTTCAAATGAAGATTGTTATTAATAAGTGGTGGAACTTATTTCTACCCCTTAATAGTAGGCATTAGATAACCTTAAAGATGTCTTGTTTGAAATGAAAAATACTAGCTTAGCCATGCTTATTAGGAAAATGTGTATGTGAGATATAGGCATGTAACACTAAGACCATTTTGGTATGAAATATTTGATCATCAGTTTCTTTTATTTTCCTACTTTTATTTTTTAAAAAATAAATTTTTATTGATTTCAGAGAGAAAGAGAGAGAGAGAGAGAGAGAGAGAGAGAGAGAGAGAGAGAGAGAGAAACATCAATGATGAGAGAGAATCATTGATTGACTGCCTCCTGCATGCCCCCTACTGGGGATTGAGCCCGGAACCCGAGCATGTGCCCTGACCGGGAACTGAACCATGACCTCCTGGTTCATAATTTGACGCTCAACCATTGAGCCATGCTGGTTGGGCAGATGATCAGTTTCTTTTAATATCTTGTATAAAAGCTACGATCTGATTTTAGTAGTTTCCCATCATTCAGAGCATAATAGTAGCAGGGAAATAGATATTGTGGTTATTGCCTTCGTCTGTCTGTGGAAATGAAGACCCCCTCGTACTAGGGTCTCAGCAGAGAAGGAGCAGCTTTTCTCCCGTGTCTGTGTCTTTGTTTCGTGACCAAGTAAGGCAGTCTCTTGGCTGCAGACATGGGTTTTCCAGCAAAATAACTAATTCAAGGTCTCCTGGATGTTAAATTTAGATCCAGATAGTCATATCTCACCTTAAAAATTAAACATTTTTCACAGCTTGATGATAGAGCTTTATATCATAAGCATTTCTTTTCTTGTCCAGTTGTGACTATTCCTCAAAAATTTATTCTTCTTACTCCTTTGCCTTTTTCCCTGGTGTCACTTGAAGGTGAGACACAAAGGATTAGCTGTGGGTAAGAAGTTAGTAGAAGATCTGGGAGTATAAGGAACATTTTACTTATATCTACAAGAAGGCTGTTTTAACATTTGCCAGGTAATTGGATTTAAACAGATACTTTCATTCTGACACTTCTAATTTTTTTTTTACATAAAATAGATTTATTACAGTATTATTAAAGTTAGCTTTGAATCATGTATCTTTCAGCTTGTAAGTATACTTCTCTTGGGTCTCATATTTAGGCTGAAAAGTTTATCTTTTTTGAGAGATAGTTTTATTGTAGTCTTCTAAAATCAGGATATTCTAAACTATGAACTCATTTCCTCATCGATCATACCTCTCCATCTACTGCATCTCATTTTTTTTCATTCTTTTTTATTTTTAGCTTATTTTTTGTTTTCAGAAGGGAGAGAGGGAAAGGTGGAGGGGGGGGCGAGAGAGAGAGAGAGAGAGAGAGAGAGAGAGAGAGAGAGAGAGAGAGAGAGAAGAGAGAGAGAGAGAGAGAGAGAGAGAGAGAGAGACATTGATTGGTTACCTCCTGAACATATCCCTACTGGGGATCTAACATGCAACCTGGGCATGTGTCCTGACTGGGAATCGAACCTGCCACCCTTTGGTGCATGGAATGACACTCTAGCCAAATGAGTCACACTGACCAGGGCATCATTTTTTTCATCTTTTCATTCAACAGATACTCATTTATTACCTATCAGGTTCTGGATATCATGACAAATACTAGAATCCAGTGATACGTCAGACACAGTTCTTACCCTCAACAAGTTTACAGTCCAGAGTGGGAGAGGCAGGGATCAGAGGAAAGAAGACTAGTTTGATGGTTATTTTAATAATCCAGGGGAGGGGTGATATGATCTGAATTAGCAAAGTAGCAGTGGCAATGGAGTGATGTATGACATTTGAGGGTTTAGTGAAGATTTAGAAGTAAAAGAATTTGTTGGTTGATTGGATTGGAGGGAGGCAGGGGCTGGGGGAAATGATTTGCTGGGACAAGTGGTGCCATTCACTGACTTAGGGAACATGGAGAAGTAGATTTGAGGAAGAATGGGACTAGTTCCATTAAAGACATGCTGTTTGAAGTCTACAGCACAGGGGAGCGACCTGGCCCGAAGATGTCTAGGAGTTGTTAGCAGGTGGATAACTGAGGACGGAGTGGTCAGTGAGCTCACTCAGAGAGAGCATGGGGATGAGAAGAGTTCACAGCATTTAAGGAAGCAGCTCCTAAGACGAGCAACCAGAGGGCTGGGAGGGAAGCAGAGTGCAGTTCTGTGGAGCCGAGGGGAATACAGTGTCTGTGGGAGTGAGAGGTCAGTAGAAGCAAGTGCTACACTCATTTGAATAAGGGCCGAAGAGAGTCTGTCAGATTGAGTAAAATGATTATCTGAGATTTAGCAAGACTTTCTTAGTAGAATACTGAAGGGCTAAACACTGGTTTGCAGTGAGAAAGTAAAGGAAATATAGACCACTGTCTTTCTAGGCCTGGTTTTACTGGCATCCTATAATACTTATATCTCTATGACCTCTTTTCATTTGCCTCCCTTTTCCCTAACACTCCTAAAAAGGAACATTCTCCAAAATTGAGTCCTTTGTTCTCTTCTTACCTCTGAGCTTTGGTTTTCTTGTCTGTAAAATGAGGCTAAAAGTGGGACAGCAGGTCCTGGAATAACTTTGTTTCATTTAAAGTGCTTTTGTTACAGTGTTCGTGAGATGCCATAGGAACTTAACTCTGGATTATATCAATGGCTTGTGGTATAATTGGTTTCATTACATGCCATTTTGCTTAAAATTTCAGAACCTATCAATGATGTTAAGTGAGGACTTACCTGTATCAACCTGTATCATCCTTACAGGGTTGTCCCAAGGATTAGATGAGCTAATCCGCGTCAAGCACTGCACACCCTGCCTGGCGTGAGTGATCAGTGAGGCTGTTGTGGACGTTGAGGTGGTGTCTTTGTAGTTGTCCTCATCGCAGTCTTGGTCATCTTCCTCCCCCCCCTCCTTCTCCTCCTCCTCCTCCTCCTCCTTCTCTTCCTCTTCCCTTCAGCCTTACTCATCCTCCTCCTCTTTAACCCAGCCTTACTGTTTCATGGATCTCTTCTATTCGGACAGCTTTAGCTGCCAGCCCCAGGCAGAGTTCTTCTAGTACTGCTGCCCTACATTGCTTATCCTTTTACTCTTTTCCTTTTCTGTTAGTCCTCACCCAAGGATATTTTTCTGTTGATTTTTAGAGAGAGTGGAAGGGAGAGAGAAATATTGATGTGAGAGAGACACTTCCATTGGTTATCTCCCGAATGCACCCTGACCAAAGCCAAGGAGTGAGCCTGCAACCACGGTACGTGCCCTTGATTGGAATCGAACCTGGACCCTTCAGTTCACAGGCCGATGCTCTATCCACTGAGCCTAACCAGCTGGGGTAGCTCATTCTTTTACTCTTGATTGGGTAGCCACAACCTTTGACTGAATGCTTTCCCCATTCTGGGCACTGGGCCGTGTGTTAGCATAAAGGAAGCATAAAACAGGGACTCTGTCCTCACTTTCTGGCCCAAGCAGCTATGATGTTCCTGTTTTGTCACTTTTTGCAGTGCACTGTGATCACCTGGTGTTGTTTTGGAGTGGTTATATGATCACAGAGGAATAAAGGCACTGACTGTTATTCTGTGAATTAGGCCTTTTTAAGTTATAAGTGACAGGACCCCAACTCTACCGAATTCAATTAAAGAGGCAGTTTCATTGGAATGATACTGGTGTATCTTAAACATAAGCAGGACTTCACTAACCATGCCGAGGGATGGCAGAGGTGCAGGTGGGCCGGAAACATCTGGATTGTCTCCTGTATCTGCCTTTATAAATTTTCTGTAGATGGTAACTATTAAAGGTACATGCATAACAGTTTAGTATTGTTTTAAGTTTGCTGTTTTAATATACTTGCATATCATTTTGCATTTAATGCAATTAACTTGTGATTGGGGAATTTGTGTTTGAGGAACCTGAGAGCTAGAAAAGTCCCGGACTCGTCCTCAGAGTCCTGGTGGCAAGTCTCGGTGTCTGACAGTCCTCCATACTGGAATTAATTCCACTTGGCGGTCCTAGGATTAATGTTTCCTTTCACCATCTGTGATGTTGTATTCATATTATAGCATACTATTTTCTGACTCTCCTAATAACCTGTGTGTGTGTGTGTGTGTGTGTGTGTGTGTGTGTGTGAATGTCTTATTTTTATCAAAAGTCAGAAATCACAATTAGTTGAAATTCTAATATCTACCTTAAGGCTCTTAGGCTTCTTCCCATAGGAGGTTTTCTCTTAGTCAGTTCACTTTAAGGATTCATCCAGTAATTTAATGATTCTGCTTGCTCTATTGCCTTTTAGATCAGTGGTGAAAACCTTGAACCTAACAGGACTTAAGCAACTAAGCTAACTGCACTATAATGTTTTATTTCTTCTTTTATTTGCTTAATATTTTGTGGTGGGAGTGGTGCAGGGAATGATTTTCATAGCGTTCTGTGTTTTTCGTTCATCCTGAGTGTTTCCAGCTAAAAGTAAAGCCATGTTTTCTCAATCTGGCCTTGTGTGGGCAGTTGAATGTATATAGATATTAACAGCATATTTTCGTGTATTCCTGATAGCTTTAAATTGGCCAGACTAGTGCAGATTCATGTTCAGTTTGCGTGAATCCTAATCTCTCTTGTTCTTTGATGCACTGGGGGAGTCTTCTTACTTTCTCTCTTTCTCTTTTAAGGAGCATATGCTGGCTGCGAAGTGTGTGCTTCACTTTGGTTTCTTTTTATTGTCAGCCATTCACTTGCCCTCTGCTGAGTTGAGCTTCCAGTGCTGCTCGAAACCTGCTTGCTGAGGTCACTGGGAACGGCGGGTTGTTGCCATCTCTTTCCCTTACCTGACTTAGGCAGCCTTTGACTCTGCTGGTACTCTCTTCTCCTTTGTCCTCTAAAGTTTTCTTTCCTGGCTTCCTCCTCTCCAGCTACTTCGTAAGCACCTTTCCAGTGCTGCTGTTTCAGGAATGCTGGCTCTAAACCTTGCTTTTCTTTTGTCTTACTCTGCACCTTATCCCTGTGTGATCTCATTCTTTCAAATATTTCTCGCTTTTTAAATTTCCAATATCAGTCTCTCTCCTGAGCTCTGGACTTGCCTATCCAAGTACCTAACTACATAACACCTTAAATGTAACATATCCAGAGTTAAGCCCAACATCACTCCTTTCAAATTTCTATCCTAATATTCTCTCTCTCTCTCTCTCTCTCTCTCTCTCTCTCTCTCTCTCTCTCTCTCTCTCTCTGTAATGTCTTCCCGAGTTGCTTAAGCCAGAAACCCAGGCAGGGGGATGCTGACTCCCTCTCTGTAATATTGTGCCCTCACCTTGACTAGTTCTATTCATTTTCTGCTTTGATCCTTCTAGCAGTTCGGTGAGGCTCCTGGAACAGGTATTAATTAATACTTTGGTTTTACAGATGGAGCCCTTGGAGAAGTTGAGAGGTTTTGTTTCATAATTAAAGGGTTAGGAATGATCAATGCTGGGAAAGAATGTGAATCTTTTGTTTCTTACAGATTCCTTACATTAGAAGGAAAAACAAACAAAAACCAAGTGAACTGCCCAGTATCCTGAGGTAGTGGGAATCTGAAGGGGTCAGCTTTCACTGTGCTTCACTTTTTGAGGCATCAGATGGATTCTTTTCTCCACTGTTCCATCTATTTTCCTTTCACTGTTGGGGGTGGGGAGGGGGGAGAGGGTGTAGGACCCTCACTGATGGTTTAAAAAAAAAAGAGATATATTGAGGTATAATTCACCTGCTTTACAATTCACTGAAAGTATGCAATTCAGTGGTTTTCAGGTTATTCACAGGATTGTGTGACTATCGCCACTGTCTAGTTCTGGAACATTTTTGTCTCCCCACCCAAAACAAATCCCATATGGTTTGGCAGTCAGTTCTCACCCACCTAAGTAACCACTCATATATTTTCTGTCTATAAATTTGCCCATTCTGGATATTTTACATAAATATAATTATACAATCTATAGTTTTCTGTGAGTTTTTTCATAGCATATTTTAAGGTTCATCCATGTTGTAGCATGTGTCAATACTTCATTTCCTTTATAGCCAAACTAGAGGCCCGATGCACAAAATCTGTGCAAGACTAGGCCTTCACAGTCCTGGCCCTGGTTGCCTCAGCCCTTATAGCTCTGGCTGCCTCTCAGCCCCAAGGCTCTGCCCACTGGTTGTTCCAGAAGGTTGTTCTGCCGTCCTGTCTAATTGGCATATTAGCTCTTTATTATATAGGATGGCTAATGATGTTGAACATCTTTTTGTTTGCTCATTGATCATATATTTTTTTTGAGAAGGTAGATACAAATGCATTGTCCATTTTTAAGTTTGATTATTTGTCTTTTTATTACAAGTTGTAAGAATTCCTTAGATATTCTAAATACAAATCCTTTATCAGATACTAGAGGCCCAGTGCACGAAATTCGTGCACTTGGGGGCGGGGGTCCTTCAGCCTGGCTTGCACCCTCTCGCAGTCTGGGAGCCCCACGATTGATCACCCCGCAGAGGAAGGCCCCGTCCACTGCCACCGGCCCGGTAGCCTGGGCCTCCCTCTTTGGGGTAATCGTGGGGCGATGGCGGGGCCCCCTGACTAATTGCATCGCACCTGCTTTGGTGGCAGCAGTCAGTGCTGGGTCGCCGCGGTGCCCGCGGTGGCTGGGACCCAGGACTGACTTCCGCTGTGCCCGTGGCGGTGGCAGTCAGTGTGGGGTGCTGCGGCGCCTGCGGCAGTGGCAGTCAGTGCTAGGTTGCTGTGGCGCCCGCGACCCAGGAGGGACCAAGCGGTCAGCAGTTGATCCCGCTCACCAGTCCCTGCCCACCCAAGCCTGCTGCGCATGCAGCCTGGCATTCAGTCATCCGTTAGGTTATTTTGGACATTACGGACCCTGGCTCTTTATATATTAGGATGTGATTTGCAAATATTTTCTCCCATTCTGTGGGTTGTCTTTTACTTTTTCGAGGGTATCGTTTGTAGCACAAATGTTGTTAATTTTGATGTCGGAGCCACAGGTTTTATTACTGTTGCCATGATTGTGTGATAATAAGGCAGAGGAGAGCTTCCCTCTCTTTGAAGTGGCTGGATGTTTCAGAGGAGGCAGATGTACAAGTGGAAGCTCACCCCTCACACCTGTCTCTTCTCCCTTATTCTTCCCCATGCAGTGTTCCCGTGCTGTGATGGTCTGTCTTGGCCTTGATCCCTCAGGAGTGACAGAGCTGGCTCTTGCCAGCATTCTATCAAGGCATTGCTGCTTCTGTGATGTTCATAGACATTATGGATCTCACTTTTTACCTCACTTCCCTGCTAGGTTTCTTCCACACAGACCACTGCCCCTGGTGGCTGGGTTGGCCTTGTCCTTGAGTGGCAGCCCTGGTGTGCAGCCACGAGCTTGTGGCCCTGGGCAGAGCCAGGCAGCAGCGCCTTCCTTTCAGAGAAGCCCTTCTCTTCAGTGCTTTCTGCTTTATTGCTGCTCTGCACGCCTATGCGTAGACCTTCATGCCATTGGGAAGTAGATGCCAGTGCCCCAGGCATCTGAATGTCATGGATCAGTATGATTTCAAAAAATGTTGGAGGTTAACATAAGGTTATTAAGTTTTAATTTTGTCAAGTAGGGATATTTGAGAGGAAGGACCAGATTCTCCTGTCAGGAGAGTATAAAAAATATCAAATTAAATATATTTACCTTTGTGAAAAGTCAATATATGGTCCTATTTTTCTTATTTTGTTACACATACTGAAAAATATGTTATGGTCTGTGGATTGATATTTGGGAACCACAGGCTTACATCGCATCATAAATCTTTATTTGAAAAGTGGACCATCCCTTAATCAAGTACTTATTCTGTGTGATGTCAGATACCAGTTTTATATAGATTATGTCTTAAACTTATTGAACTATTTTGGCTATGTTAGACACATATTCTGTACTTTGTCACTTTCTCTACTGATAGCACAGAAGAGAAAGAATAATTGTTTTAGATATATGTGTGTGCAAATGTGAACTGATCTTTAAAAGATTTTAAAAATCACCATTCAAAAGATAGGATGGCTCTTATTTACAAATACAATGTATAAATTCTGTATTATGTATATTCTAGATTGGGAGTAGTAATAAATTTTTATTGATTGTCTCATCTAAATTAAAATGTCAAATGCATGTTAGGGTTTTATCATAACACAGTTATTGGCCATCACTTTGTTACATTAATTATAATAATTGGGCAGTAAAGAAGCCAGAGGAATACATAAGATGCTATATGTTTTGATGAGATTGTAGCCATAACCTCTTATTTATGGTAATGTGATCTTATTAATTGACACTGCTGACAAGCTCTTTTGCTTTCCTTTTCTCCTTTCCAGGTAGGTTTATAAATCTATTTAGGAACTATGAACTGAGAGCCACACAATATACAATAAAAGTCACATTCCAAATTTTCTGTACCTGTTCATGGTATACACATTGAGTTCATTCAGCACAATTTGCTGATGCCTGCTAAGTATACAGCGATGTGTAAAGCAGTGCCCAAACTGGAAGGCTAACAGTGGAGAAGGGAGGTAGAGTGTCTGTGTATAAATAACTGGGACCCGCATTGTTTGAGTCACATGTGGGAGCCACACCTGGTTAAGTTCCTTAGAAGTGGGATGCAATGCTGTACAAGTTGAGAGGAGGGAAGATTCCCAGCCCATGTGGTCAGTGAAGCTGTGAGTCTTAGTGGTAGAGGAACCCCTTTGCTTACATGCCACAAAGCTCCGCCCTGTCCCTGAACAGACATTTGCATTCTAGAACTAGAGTGAGAGGTAGGTGGCAGATGCACTGACATGGAAATCAATGTTTGTTCTAGTCCCAGCTGCCGTGCAACCCCATTTTGTGTCCTTGAGTATATAAAATTGATTTAATAATATGTGTCCAGCATTTCTCACCATGAAAAATGAGATAATGCGGATGACTAAGCTGCTCCCTGTGGTGAAAGTCAGATTGCTTGGCAGGTGTGTATTTTTTTTTT
This sequence comes from Plecotus auritus, assembly GCF_963455305.1. Taxonomy (NCBI): domain Eukaryota; kingdom Metazoa; phylum Chordata; class Mammalia; order Chiroptera; family Vespertilionidae; genus Plecotus; species Plecotus auritus. The sequence goes on from NC_137775.1 coordinate 130,213,244, forward strand.
TTTTCAGACAACTTACACCATGCATTTGAATGGTAGTAAGCACAGCTTTCCATGTCTAAAAGGATTAGTATCCTTACCAAAGTGCCCAATTTATTGCTAGGGAATAGCATATTCTGTGTGACATCTGAACTGGCTGAAAAAGTGCCTGAATTCCTTGGAGAAACTGCTTATAAGAATACAGAGCAGTACTGTTGTAATCACTAAAATATGTTCAAAATGAAACAAATGTTTATGAAGCTGCTACTGCTGGTTTAGGGACTTGACAGTTGGTTTTTAAATTTTTACATTATTTCTTTTTTATAGTAGAGAAAACAGGCTTAGGTAAGTTTTCAAGTTTCTTAGATCATACAGCTGTTTGAAATCAAACCTGCTGAAATGTGCTGTTTACGTGGTCACTAGTTTGTTGGTTTTCTTGCAGGCCAGTGTAACCATCTTTGGGTATATGTTTTAATGTTATTTACTTGTTTGATTTCTTGGCTAGGTTACTTCTGGAGCTGCTGGAGTTGCTGTTTGACAAGTTTAATGCTATAGCCACTGCGCACTCTGTGGTCCTGGGATACCTGCAGGACACCGTCGTGGCCCCACTGCCTCAGCAGGAAGATGTCAAACTGTACGACATGGCAGATGTGTGGGTGAAGATCCAGGATGTCCTCCAGGTAAGTCCTTTTACAAAGGATGCCGTTTCGTCAGAGTAACAGGTTAAGACAACAACACAAAAGTCAGCAACCTAAAACATTCCGTTAGTCATAAATAGTGAGATAGGAATGTTTCTGTCTGAAGATTATGCTGTTGATCTCATGAACTGCTATCATCTTCAGAGATCTCTCAACAAACTTCTTTTACCAGACTTTAAAATGAGAAGATGCCAGTACCTAGCAATCAAGGATGTGCAGTATTTGGCTTTTGTTTTAAGGTACTTTACATCACTGGAATTAGTCATATGTCACAGTAATCAGTATAAAAATGTTCTTAAACACTGTATTACAAACTTAAATGTAGCTTAAGTTTATGACCATTTTCCTACAGTTAACTCTTATATATAGGGATAAATGACAGGTCAAGAGCTTATTTTGAGATGAGAATGAATCTATAAGTATAAATGTATCATTTTGATTGATTTGGTTAGGATTAGAGAAATGATATTACTGTTTGGTATGATGCTGTAGAGATGGTATTTAGAAATTTTATTATATTTTCTCTCCATGCTTCAGGAAAACATATTTGATTTGGCTAGCTGAAAATTTGAAATACAATTAAGAGTCAGCTGAAACAAATTTGACATCGTTAAATAGAAATGTCTTGGTTGAACAGTACCTACTAATATGGAAAAAATTAAGAATATGTAGGGAATTGAAAAATATAACTGTGTAGGAATGAAATTACTTGCATGGCAAATAGGAGTCTTACAGGAATAAATAAATCATGATGGGAAATTGTAGTTATTTTTGACACTATATACATGTTCCTGGTGGGTTGAATGATTAATTCTTGGTTATTCATTCATTAGATATTTTTTTGGCTTAAGTCTGTGTGCTTTATTGATGGTATTGTAGAAAGAATATGGATTGCAACTATTTTCCCTGAGTTCCTTTTGCCACTCTGTCAATTATCATATGCCTATAGTAGGTACTTGGTGAATATTTGTGTATTGAATAAAATATCTGTATTGTTCAGAAGCTGGTTATTTAATATTTCATAAATTGGTTTGCCTGTCTGAGGTTTGCTAATCTGAGGTGTAATGCTTAAAGTAAGTTGTGTTAAGTTAGGACCTAGAGCAAAACTAAAATTGTAAAATAGATGTATAGGTAAAAAGTTAGTAAAGGGGAAAAAATTGAATAGTGAATAAAAACTTGAGTAATCCAAAAGAAAGCAGGAGAGGAAGAATAAAAAATAAAAGACAGCCCTAGCTGGTTTGTCTCAGTGGATAGAGCGTTGGCCTGTGGACTGAAGGGTCCCGGGCTCTATTCCAGTCAAGGGCATGTACCTCGGTTGCAGGCTCCTCCCTGGCCCGGGCCTTGGTTGGGGCTCATAGAGGAGGCAACCAATTGATGTGTTTCTCTCACATTGATGTTTCTCTCTGTCTTTCCCTCTCTCTTCAACTCTCTTTAAAAATCAATGGAAAAATATCCTCAGATGAGGATTAAAAAAAACACACAAAGAACAAAGCAAAGATAGGATGAATAGAAAACAAATAGCAAGATGTTAGACTTATCCCAATCATATAAATAATTATATTAAATTTAAGTGAACTAACCACTTCAATTAAAAAGCGGAGTTTGTCATATGGTTTAAAAACTAAGAACAACAATAATAACAAAAAATAAGACTCAACTACGATATTTATGAAGTGTATTTTATGTCACTTTATTACTTTTAAATTTTAAATAATTTCAAACTTTTAGAAAGGTTTTAACAATAAAAATAATTCAATAGGCATCCATATACCTTTTTATTCTGATTCAAGTATTGTTAACATTTTGTTGCATTATCAATTGTTTTGTATATGTACATATGTAGATAGGTACATACACAAATTTTTTCTTTGAATAGTTTGACTATAAGTTGTCAGAATGTCTATATTCTAGTTTTGTTAGTTGACCCAATAATGATCTGCTTGGCATTTTTTAACTTGAATTTATTGGGGTGACATTGGTTAATAAAATTATGTAGGTTTCAGATGTACAATTCTATAATACATCATCTGTATTCACCATCCCAAGTCAAGTCTCCTTCTTTCACCATTCCCCGCCTCTTGACTCTTTACTCTTTTCTGTATCACCTCCCTTCCCCTCTTGTACTCACTGTACTGATGTCTATATCTATGTGTTAGTGTTTCCCCCCCACTTAATCCCTTTGCCTTTTTCACCCAGCCCTCCAATCTCCCTCTCCTCTGACAGCTGTCAGTCTATTCTCTCTACCTATGAGTTTGTTTCTTAGTTTAATTTGTTCATTAGATTCCACATATAATTGTAATCATATGGTTCTTGTCTTTCTCTGACTAGCTTATTTCAGTTTTTTCTTCTTCTTCAGTAGACAATCCAGTCTAAGGTTAGATATTGCATTTACTTTTCATGTCCCTTTAGTTTAATTCAAGCTTGAACATTTCCATAGCCTTTCTTTACTTTTTAAATAGTGGCATTTTGAAGAATATATCTCCATCTTTTAATACAAGTTTCTCATTTCGGGCTTGAGAGATACACTTTTAAAATAAATTCTAGATAGATTAAAAATATACAAACAGAGATATGCTATGAAATACTACTAATGATTTTTATTATGGAAACCATTGGGATACATAATATTAAAAGGAATTATTTGTATCATAGTCCTTATGGCATTTAAAACCTGAATACAATAGTATGTTATGGACTATGTAATCCTACTCTAATAAGGTAACAAAATGCTTTATGAGTAAGTTTTTTGATCTGATGTTTGACTCACTAAGACTAATGTTCTAAATTCAAAACAATGCTTAAATCTTTTAAGATTCTATCACAAAGAATTAATTATGGTTATGAACAAGTAAGATATGCCTTACTTAGCTTTACTTACTTTGGATTTGTCAAATGTATATAATTCCTACATTTTGGAAAACAGAACCCATTATATCATATTAACAACATTTATAATAAACTTGAGGAACTTTAAGTTCTATCAGACATCAACTTGAAATGTAAAAATGATTGAAAATATGTTTCTGCCTTATTAAATGAGTTATACTTTTCACACGTGGTTTTAATAGAGTGATTTGGAGATCCTATCTTCATATTATGGAATGATTTATTTATTTAAACAGCTTTATTGAGATGTAATTTATATGCCATAAGATTTATCCATTTAGATGGAGATGGAGAGCATTATGCTAAGTGAAATAAGCCAGGCAGAGAAAGATAAATATCACATGATCTCACTCATTTGTGGAATATAATGAACAACATAAACTGATGAACAAAAATAGATCCAGAGACAGAGAAACATCAATCAGAACGTCAAACCTCAGGGAAGGTAGGGGAGGTTGGGGGTAAAGGGGAGAGATCAACCAAAGGACTTATATGCATGCATGTAAGCCTAATCAATGGACACAGACAACAGGGGGGTGGGGGGATGAATGGGAGGTGGGGTGTAATGGGGTAATAAGGACACATATATAATATCTTAATCAATAAAGAAATTAAAAAAACAAACAGAAAAAAAGATTTATCCATTTAAAGTATAGAATTCAGTGATTCTTAGTATATTTATGGAGTTGTGTAAGCAGTACCATGATAGGATTTTAGAATATTTTCATTACCCTAAAAAGAAACCTTGTATCTATTAGCTGAAGTTTTTCTATTCCCCACTTTCTCCCACCCGCAAGATGTTACGACATTAAAGAGGTTTCAACTGTGAGTTCTGTCTCTCAGTAACTTACAGTGCCCAGATCATACACTTGGCAATACTCTTTGCCATTTCAGTTAATACCATTGGCATAAGCTGTATGACAGGTAAAGAACATAAAAGTAAGCTTAGCTAATAATACAAGGTGAGAGGTCTAACACAGAAATACCATTTCATTTCATGTATTGTGTTTAATTGGTTTAGGTCAGTGGTCGGCAAACTCATTAGTCAACAGAGCCAAATATCAACAGTACAACGATTGAAATTTCTTTTGAGAGCCAAATTTTTTAAACTTAAACTACTTCTAACGCCACTTCTTCAAAATAGACTTGCTCAGGCCGTGGTATTTTGTGGAAGAGCCACACTCAAGGAGCCAAAGAGCTGCATGTGGCTCGCGAACCGCAGTTTGCCGACCACAGGTTTAGGTCAAGGTATGGCAGTGTTCCTTCTCTTCTTCCATTTTCCTCCCCCTCTTTCCTATCTAATTTTCTGCTCCTATTTTTTTTCTACACATGTTTTAGAACAGCAGTTGCCAACTGGTGTTCCGTGGACCACTGGTGGTCCGTGAGGTCTGAAAGGTTGGCGACTGCTGTTTTAGAAGAATGAACTTAGTCATGACTTGAGTTACTCTATGGTTGACTGGTTCTTAACTCTTTTTTCTACTCATCTTTGTTATTAATGGACAGATTCAAGAATAAAGCCTTTTTTCCCTTCTTTATTGATAAAGGTATTACATATGTGTCCTTATCCCCCCATTGCTCCCCCAAACCCCCAGTCATGCCTTCACCCCCCTGGTGTCTGTGTCCATTGGTTATGCTTATATGCATGCATACAAGTCCTTTGGTTGATCTCTTCCCCTTACCCCACCCTCCCCTACCTTCCCTCTGAGGTTGGACGGTCTGATCGATGCTTCTCTGTTTCTGGATCTGTTTTTGTTCATCAGTTTATGTTGTTCATTATATTCCACAAATGAGTAAGATCATGTGATATTTATCTTTCTCTAACTGGCTTATTTCACTTAGCATAATGCTCTCCAGTTCCATCCATGCTGTTGCAAATGGTAAAAATTCCTTCTTTTTTACTGCAGCATAGTATTTCATTGTGTAGATGTACCACAGTTTTTTAATCCACTCATCTGCTGATGGGCACTTAGGTTGTTTCCAAATCTTAGCTATTGTAAATTGTGCTGCTATGAACATAGGGGTGCATATATCCTTTCTGAATGGTGTTTCTGGTTTCTTGGGATATATTCCTAGAAGTGGGATCACTGGGTCAAATGAGAGTTCCATTTTTAGTTTTTTGAGGAAACTCCATACTGTTCTTCACAGTGGCTGCACCAGTCTGCATTCCCACCAGCAGTGCACGAGGGTTCCTTTTTCTCTGCATCCTCGCCAGCACTTGTCATTTGTTGATTTGTTGTTGATAGCCATTCTGACAGGTGTGAGATGGTACTGCATTGTTGTTTTGATTTGCATCTCTTGGATGATTAGTGACTTTGAGCGCATGTTTTCATATGTCTCTTGACCTTTCTTACGTCCTCCTTCGAAAAGCGTGTATTTATATAGGTCCATTGCCCATTTTTTGATTGGGTTATTTATCTTCCTTTTGTTAAGCTGTATGAGTTCTCTGTAAATGTTGGAGATTAAACCCTTATTGGTGATAACATTGGCAAATATGTTCTCCCATGCAGTGGGCTTTCTTATTGTTTTGTTGATGGATTCTTTTGCTGTGAAAAAGCTTTTTATTTTGATATAATCCCATTTATTTTCTCCTTAGTTTCCATTGCTCTAGACAGGGGTGGGCAAACTTTTTGACTCGAGGGCCACAATGGGTTCTTAAACTGGACTGGAGGGCCGGAACAAAAGCATGGATGGAGTGTTTGTGTGAACTAATACAAATTCAAAGTAAAGGAGCGGAGGGGAGACCAAGAGAACCGGATAGAACAGCCGGATCCGGCCCGCGGGCCGTAGTTTGCCCACGGCTGCCCTAGGAGCTGTATCGGTGAAGATATTGCTTTGGCATATGTATGAGATTTTGTTGCCTGTGGATTCAAGAATAAAGCCTTTTTGAAAAGAGATTCATCTAAATAATTTAAGTTTATTATGCAATAAAAATTATTTTACAACATTTAAGTAGTTTTTAGGTTTCTATATTTTCAAGTTCCCCCCACATTCTTTCAGGTTATAGATTACTGAGTAATATTAGGTTGTACACCCATCAATAGACTGGATATGCAATGACACAGACACATAAATGAACTAATGTTGCTGAATGAAAAAAGAGTACTTGGCAAAATGTGTTATATATCTGAGACATGTCGAATGGACTAAGAAAGGTTTTTAAGGTAGATGATGAGCCGATCCTTGGAGCTTTCACACAGGGATAAAGGATCGCACTCCAGAGAGGTAGAATGACTAATAAGATGATATTGTTAAGTGGCACAAAGGAATGAATGTTCAAGGCTATTCAGGAGTAATTAAGAAGAAGAATGGTTTATCGGTGACTGAGAGTTTATTTTGTGGACTAGAAGATACATTTGGATAGGTAGACCTGGGTGTAGGTTGTGGAAGGCCTAGTGCCATCTAAGAGCTTTGTTTCTGAATATCTTCAGACCAATGGTTTCTGAAGCTGGGTATGTATAGATTTATCTAGAGCAGCCGTGGGCAAACTACGGCCCGCGGGCCAGATCCGGCCCGTTTGGCTGTTCTATCCGGCCCGCGGAGCCGAAAGAGTGGAGGATTCTCTTGCTCTCCCCTCCGCTCCTTTACTTTGAATTTATATTAGTTCACACAAACACTCCATCCATGCTTTTGTTCCGGCCCTCCGGTCCAGTTTAAGAACCCATTGTGGCCCTCGAGTCAAAAAGTTTGCCCACCCCTGATCTAGAAAGTGGATTCTGTTTTCTTCTTGTTGTTCTTTTAGCTCCTAAGGTGATTGCAACATGCAGGGTGTCCCCAAAAATGTATACACACTTTAACAGCTGATAGCTCAATTTTGAAAATGAATTGTATTTTAATAAACACTGCCTTTATAAATATTCAAAGTGTGTGTATACATTTTGGTGGGGACACCCTATATTTGTTTGGGATCCTGTAATTGGGAACCATTGTTTTGAGTCAGTGGTTCTCAAAGTATGTTTCCTAAACCAGTAGGATCTGTGTTATCTGGGAACTTATTAAAAATGCAAAATCTTATCTCTACCTCAGACTTAGCAAATCAGAAACTCTGGGAGGGTGGTATAGGGGCTGTGTTTTAACAAGCCTGCAGGTGATTTGTGTGCCTGCTGATGTTCGGGGAACTCTGCTTTAGGTATGCTGGACCTTGCAGGGTTTTGCTGGTGTGATGCAATGGAGGAGGATTGACCTGGTAGCGGTAAAAGGAGAGGCTGGAGACTCAGCAGGGAAACTATTTCGTAGGCTAATAGAGAGTCTGTGGGTTATATTACTTGAGGGATTGTCTATTAGTGAAATAAACAAGGCAGGCTTTCATGGAGCATGGTCAAGGAATACAAAGAAGACAGAAAGCGATTTGCAAACCTTTTGGGGAGTCCTTTAGAAAATTTGTAAAACCATGTAATCAACCTATCAGCCTGATTTCCAACATGACATATTTAATGATGGTTTAGTGTTAAATTATTGGGGCCAACTATGTGCTAGATATTAGGGAATAAAGATGAACAAAATATAGTGAGAAAGCTCATCTGGTGAAGTGACTGGGGCTGGGGGTGTTGCAATAGTGTATGCTTCCCCACTAAGGTCAGTGTTAGTGTTCTGGCATGAGTAAGAACACAGGATAATGTTCGCTAATGTGGAGGGTTAAGAAAAGGATACTTTTGGTGTCAGTTTCCATGTAGACTTTTACGCTTAGGGACAATTTGATTTTCTCAGACCTGTTGGTGGAATGCTCTTTAGGTTAAAATATTCCTGGGGAATGAAGCCATTGAGAAGAACAGTAGACACCAGCAATTAGGCATGCACCAGCCTGCATGAAGGTGACGGACCATGTGATGCATGGGGTTACAGGTGTTGAGAGTTTGAATTTCAGTATTTCTTTGAATGGGAAATATTTCTTGCTGAAAAATTGAAATGTTCTTATGTTTATTAAACTTGAAAAAGGCAAACATTTTTGCTCTTGTGAAGACTGCAGCAGCTTTCCTCCACTAGCTCCAGGCTGTTTCCTGGCAGGCAGAGTCCATCCTGTGGTCAGAAGGCTCATTTGTCTGCATGTTTGTGTCTGGAGACAGCTTAGTGAGGAGACAAGGCTGTGGTGTCATAGTCACAGGGCGTCAGCGTTTTCTCCTGGTGTCAGCCCTGTGACCACCCACCATGGCACTCCCTTTTCAGTTTCACACTCTTTTTGAAACTGTGATAATAGAAATACATATTTTTGCCCCTCTGAGCAGCAGCAGCACCTTCCCAAATGTCACCTTCTTGGTGACACGCCTGTCATACTGTTGGTTGCACATTTTCAAGTGTATGAGACAGAGGTATACTACACTGAGTGGCCAGATTATTATGATCTCTGAACGTATAATAATCTGGCCACTCTGTGTGTGTGTGTGTGTGTGTGTGTGTGTGTGTGTGTGTGTGTAGATATATATATATATATATATATATATATATATATATATATATATATATATGAGGCTCAGTGCATGAATTTGTGCATGGGTGGGGTCCGGCCAGCCTGGCCAGGGGGAGGGGACATGGGCGGTTGGCCGGCCTGCCTGCTGGTTGAACTCCTGGTCAAGGGGACAATTTGCATATTAGCCTTTTATTATATAGGATATACACTGAGTGGCCAGATTATTATGCGTTCAGAGATCATAATAATCTGGCCACTCAGTGTAGAAACACAACATCCCATTTATTGTGGGAATGTGCAAAACAGGCAATAAGAGGACCACTTTGAACAAAGTCATCTTTTAGATTTTGTGATTCGGAAAAACATTTCATTTTTTTTTTCATATCTCTTCTTAAAACAAAACTGCCCATTTAGGCATTATTGGCTTAAATGTTACTCCCTGGGTGTGCTGAGCAGTGATCTGCAGATGGAGGCAGGAAGGATACCCCGAACAAGTCACTTCACTTTTTGGTGCCTTGATCTCTTTTTTCTGGAGACTAACACAGACAGAATGTAAAATCATTTTACTTTTGTTAACTGCCACCTAAGTGTTTGCATAGTGATAACATTAACCTCAGATGGAGAGAACGTGAAGTTTGCTGTCAGGTAAGAGAAGACACAAATCTTACTGGTATTGAGCCAAGACCTCGGGGCAGGGGGCGGGGGTCACTTCAGGGAGACAGACACAGTTTCTGTTTTGAATCCAGCTCTGAAACTTGTTCTTAGGTTTTGTTTCATTTGATATTTTGGCTAGCTGAGGATTCCATACCTTTAAGTAAAACTAGTCCCGTATTTCAGGCTAGATAACTTGTGTGACTGTTGCCTTAGCCTTGACAGCTTTTGCATGGCCCGTGTTGTGAGCCAGACCACTGAGTCTCCAGAGAGGTGCTCACTCCTAGAATTTTTGTTCTGCCTTCTCAGTGGACAGTGTGCTGCCAACGTACAGTTAACATTTAAAGTTAAAGTAGAAATCTTCCTGTAAAATGGACTTGGCCTCTGTAGCGCCAGGACGCTCCGAGTTGTTTTATGCTCACTGCCAGTGCTTACAGCAGGGGCTGAGGGCAGCCAAGAGCCACTGGCTCCCAGGGCAGGTGCAGCAGACGCACAGGTCAGAGCGCCCGGGAGTCCACACACCATGAAACCTGGGGGAGCATGAACACGTTGCAAGTTACGAAGATGGAGGATTTCAAGTTTAGGGGAATAGTAGTCACTGAATAGAGATTTGGCTTTTCCAGTTTTGAATGCCAAAGATTTTGATAAAAGAACTAAAATTGGTTTTAAGTCTTTGCAGTTAAAATTAAGGTTATTTCATTTATGTTATTGCAGTGGTTCATATCAGATCATCTGAATGTTCTGAATATTTTGGTAGTCACAGTCATAGTAGTGGTCACTGAGCCACCTCTCTCCCTCCCTCCATCCCTTTCTTCCTTTTCTGTCTCCCTCCTCCCCTCTTTCCTATTTTTAGAGGTAGCTTAGTTTGCTGTGTGTGTATTGCTTTTACGAAATGGTTGTCGGCAGGAAGCACAAAGAAGCTGTGGTGATTGCTGTTCCTTTGAGGGTGTACATCTGTTCCTGTTTGTCACTCCAGCGAGAACTGCATGCTGGTAACTGTTAGTTTGCCTTGCTCATTATAGTCTGTTGTGGAGTACAGTAAAGGTTGGCATATAGAAACGAGGGACATCACTGATGTGTGTTTCATACTATGAGTATGCAAAGCTTAATGTAAAAATCGAGTGGAAGTTAAATAGCAGGATATTAATATTTTATGCCCTTGACCTTAAACCTTTTGAGGTGAAAGGTGATGTAGAACCTACTGTTATAGTATTTCATTTCATCTTAGCTTATAAGATCTGCATTATTCGAATGAGTTCTTTAATGAAAGAGGTGCTGACAGAAGAATTTTCTGTGGCTCTCTGCTGTGAAGTGAGAGACCCAGATGCCATGGTTAAGAGGTGGCAGGAAGCACTGATGCAGAGGTCAGCGACAGTGCACTGGGACCTAATAAATCTCATGATTTACTCTATTTTCAATATGTGAGTGATCTGGTTAGTGAAGTCTTCTGGATCCTGTTACACTAGTCATGGCTAATCTTAGTTTTGTCCTGTCTTTATCTTAAAACAGGGTGTACAATCAGATTCACCTAGGGAACCCTTACCTACCTTCAGTAGGACTTCATCTGATTCTAATGCACAAACCGGTTAGGAGCTAGAATTAATAGTGTTATAGGTTTGGTCATATTAAAGCCAAGAGTTTTAAACGCAGTCTTAAGGGATCTGAGAAATTTACAAAAAGTGAATTTAGTTTAATTTTGAAAATATATCACTATAACATGTTTAGGAGAGTTTCTTTTTCTATGATATATAACAAATAATTTGGCAAGTTGAAACTTCATAAAGATGGACAAAAACTTTAATATATACACCTTTTAGAAGGAAAAGAAAAACTAAATGACTGTGCTAAAAGTGATCTCCATTTGCAAATTTTGGTCAGCTTTATTTAGGATAGGAACCCAAAGACAGAAAACATAGGTAATTCCTATTTTTGACACTGATAGTTCAGAACATTGACAAATGCATTATTTCACCCAAGATTTTATTTTTGGACAGAAAACAGTTAATGTGAATGTTTATGATGATTTGGTTAAGAAGGTTTTTTTTTCTTTTGTTGTTTACTATTACTCCACCCCTATTTATTTCTTGTATGAGTTTTTCAAGTTTATATTAATTTGTATTTTTTTAACTGAGGGGAAAAACATTTCTTTCTTTTTTAACATGGTCATATAAAAGGACTTTAAGAAATAACCTTGAGGGCATTAAGACAAAGATATAAACCAAGAACAATATAAAGCAGTTTCAGGTCCCATGGAAAATGTTCAATGTGAACACGTAGATAAATCATCCATAGAAGAAAGGGGTCTGGATGAGTTATAGGAGATGGTTTCATGCACGAAGTGGAACGTGGCGCCTTTAATGTGGTTATTGTCAAATACACCATAAGACTAGTATTATATAAAGCTTGAGAGAATGGATGCCTTTTGGTTTATTTGTTTGTTTTCTAAAAAGTATTAACCAAAAAAAAAAAAAAATAGACTGAATGATTTTGGGTGTCAGGGAGATTTTTGAATAAGAGATTGAGAAGTTTGGACTTGCCCCTTTAGGCAGTGGGCTGTTACTTAATTTTTGGTTTTTCTTTTATTATTGGAAATTCCCAACATGTTTAGGAATACATAGACATGTATAATGAACCCCTATGTACTCACCATCCTACTTCACCAGTTTTAGGATTATCAGTTTATGCTCATGATTCATCTGTGCCCCTGTCATTTTCACTTTCTCTTATTTTGGAAAAATTCTAGTGATTATATTGTTTCCCTATAGTTCAGTATGAATCTTTAAAATAAAAGGGCTCTTTAAAAAAACAACAACTGTAGCCCAGTTGGCGTAGCTCAGTCGTTGAGGATTGACCAATGAACCAGGAGGTCACAGGTTTGATTCTTGGCAACATGCCCGGGTTGCAGTCTCAATCCCTACTGGCGTGCAGGAGGCAGCCAATCATGATTCTCTCTCATTGATGTTTCTATCTCTCCCTCTCCCTTCTTCTCTGAAATCAATTAAAATATATATTAAAAACCATACAACTATACCTAAAAATATAAGTCCCTTATTATCAAATATACAGACAGTCAGTGTTCATATTTCCAGTTGTCTCAAATGTTGTGATTGTATATCCTTTGCAGTTTGTTTGAATAGGACCCAAATAAAGTTTAAATATTGCAGTTTGATTGGTAAGTTTCTTAAGACTTTTAATCTATAAATTCCCTTCTATCTCTCTCTCTTTTTTTTAACCCTTATAATTTATTTATTGAAGAAACCAGATGATTTTTTTCTATAGAACTTCCCACATTGTGGCTTTTGTTGATTGCTTTGTCATGGTGTCATTCGCTATTTATTAATGTTCTGTAACTTGGGTCTAGAGGCTTAATAAAATTTAAGTTGATTTTCTTGGGCATGATTATTTTATATATAATGGTAGATATTCTTTTTTGATAGAAGAGTAAAATGGTGAAAGTAATGTTTTTAGGATGATTTATCTGGCAGCAGTGTGCAGAATGAATTGGTGGAGGAGGAGATGGATGGAGATAAAACAATAAGAAGCCAAGTTCAATCAGTTCAAAAGGGATAGGCTAGATTAGAGCAAGACAGTGAAAAGGAAGAGGACAGATTTTCAAGAAGAGTGAAGGTTAGAAACCTCTTATATTGACTAAGAAATGGAGAGCATAAGTCAGGGTGACATTTTGAGCCTGGGTGGTTGGGAATTAGGATCAGGAAGATAGTGTTTTGTGCCTGTTAAGTTTGAGGTATTGGCAGAATATCCCTGTAGAGTTGTGCTACAAGCAGCTAGAGATTGGGCACAGGAGGCTAGGAGAGAGGTTAGGAGAGGAGAATGAAATTTATGGGTTGTCTGTACAAATGGACCAGCTCCGAGCTTGTGCGTGTAAAGTGAAGCGAGGACTCTTTTCCTTACATAGTTCATGAGCTCAATCAGCTGTCCGTAGGTGCTACCAGGAGCATATTTACAGGCCCTGGAGATCGGAATTCCTTGTAGTAATGCCACAGTTTGCCTTGCTTTGTTTGCTTTTGAAGTTTTTCATTCCATGTGGGTGATGCGGTAGCAAATTTTTGAGCAGGATCCAAATGCTTTTCAGGTCAAGGGCGGTGGCTTTCAAAAGCTGATGATTCCTTAGGGCAGTGGTTGGCAAACTGTGGCTCGCGAGCCACATGTGGCTTTTTGGCCCCTTGAGTGTGGCTCTTTCACAAAATACCACGGCCTGGGCGAGTCTATTTTGAAGAATTGGCATTAGAAGAAATTTAAGTTTAAAAAATTTAGCTCTCAAAAGAAATTTCAACCGTTGTACTGTTGATATTTGGCTCTGTTGACTAATGAGTTTGCCGACCACTGGCTAGTTGTAGAAGATTGGACAAAAAAAATGTTTGCTTTCAAACTGTACATATAATGCAATCAAAAGTTGAAAAAAGGTGATGGACACTTCTTCATAGGGGAATTGTCTTCAAAACAGTTTAAATTTTGTGTACCCTTAAGATTATATAGCAGATTTTATAGCATTCAAAGGTGCAATTTTTTTTTTTTTTTAGTAGTAGTTCTGGGCTTTCTAGAAGTGTTTGTTGGTGTTACCAAAAAGTTGTGTTACACTACTGAGTGGCTCCAACCTTTTTGATTAAGTACCTAAAAGTTTGAAGGATTTTGAAAACATAAAGTGAACAATGACAACGACATTCCTCGCTTTAGATATGATTGCATCTAAGGGAGATAAGGGCTGCCGCCAAGTGAACACACACAACAGATGATGGAAACTCAGTACGACGTAGCCAGTCTCACGGGGGTAATAAATGACAGCATATTAGATATGTGTTAGCAACGTGATATGGCAATGAAAAAGGCCAGCACTATTTTTGGCTGTGCAAAACAGCATCTCATCACGGAGCTGGGTTGATCATCGCTGTCTACCCCGCTCTGGTGAGGCGGCGTCAGGGAGGCTGCCTGGAGGTTTGGGCACTTGTGTACTGGTATGACAGACACACGGTGGGAGTCCCAAGCAGAGCATCTGTAGTGATTAAGGGCTTCAGATGAGGCAAGTTTTGGAAAAGCTGGCATGTTTAGGAATGAGCATGGAGAGCGAAGAGATGCTAACCTTTTCAAAGATAGGATGATATTGAAGAATAGCGTCACTGTAAAGGCAGTCACTCGGAACAGAGTTATGACTCCTCAAGAGCTGGTGATGGTTTTGTAAAGAGCACCTTTGAAGGGTTAGTGAAGCATTTTCACAGGTTCAGATATTCAAAAAAGGCTCCAGAGCAAAATTAAGCAAGTACTTGCTATTGTCAACTATGGTTTTTTGTTTGTTCTTTCTTTTTCTATTAAATTTATTGGGGTGACATTGGTTAATAAGATTATATAAGATTCAAGAGTACATTTCTATGATACAGTATCTGTATATATTGCATTGTGTGCTTACTACCCAAAGTCAAATCATCTTCTGCCACCATATATTTGACCCTCCTTTACTGTTCCCACCCCCTTCCCTCTGGTAACCACCATATTGTTGTCTGTGTTTGTGAGTTTCAGTTTTATATCCCCAAAGAGTGAAATCATATGGTTCTTAGTTTTCCCTGACTGAGTTATTTTACTTAGCATGTTATTTTTAAGGTCCGTCCATGTTGTCGCAAATATTTTTTTATGATTGAGTAGTATTCCATTGTATATGTACAGCATCTTTATTCAGTCATCTATCAAAGGACGCTTTGGTTGTCTCCATGTTTTGGCCACCTTGAATAAAATAATGCTGCAGTGAACATAGGTGTGCATATAGCAATATCTTTTTGAATAAATGTTTTCAAATTTTTCGGGTAGATACCCAGAACTAGCTCATACCCAGTTGCTGGCTCATATAGTAACTCTATTCTTAATATTTTGAGGAACCTCCATACTGTTTCCTTCAGTGGCTGTACCAGTTTACATTCCCACCAGCAGTGAATGACGGTTCCTTTTTCTCCACAACCTCTCCACCACTTGTTATTACTTGTCTTGCTGATAGTAGCCATTCTGACAGGTGTGAGATGATATCTCATTACAGTTTTGATTTGCATTTCCCTCACAGCTAGTGAAGTTGAGCATCTTTTCATATATCTCTTTGCTATTTTTATGTCTTCTTGGGAGAAGTGTCAATTTAGGATCTCCGCACATTTATTTAATTGGATTGTGTGTTTGGTGTTGAGTTCTTTATATATTTTGGATATTAATCCCTTTGTCAAAGCTGTTATTTGCAAATATCTTCTCCCATTTGGTTGGTTGCCTTTTAGTTTTGTTGTTGGGTTTTTTTTGCTGTGCAGAAGCTTTTTTTTTTGTAAAAATTTTTTTAAATTGATTTTAGAAAGGAACGGAGAGAGAGAGAGAGAGAGAGAGAGAGAGAGAGAAATCAATGATGAGAGAGAATCATTGATTGGCTGCCTCCTGCACCCCCCCTACTAGGGATCTAGCCCACAACCTGGACATATGCCCTGAATCGTGATCTCCTGGTTCATAGGTTGAGGCTTAACCACCGTGTCATCCTGGCTGGGCCAGAAGCTTTTTAGTTTTATATAGTTTAATTAATTAATTTTTTTGCCTTTACTTCCCTTGCTTTTATTACCAAATTCATACAATCTTCTCTAAGACCAAGGTCCATAAGTTTAGTACCTATGTTTTCTTCTATGTAATTTATTGTTTCAGTTCTTATATTTTGATTTTTCATCCATTTTGAATTAATTTTTGTATCATTCTTTTGTATGTGGCTTTCCAGTTTTTCCAGCACCATTTATTGGAAAGGCTTTTTTTTCTCCATTGTATGTTTTTGGCTCCTTTGTAAAAAATTATTTGCCCATATATGTATGGTTTTATTTCTGGCTACCAGTTCTGTTCCTTTGGTCTGTGTGTCTGTTTTTCTGCCATTACCATGCTTTTTTTTTGGTTTTATTAATCCTCACCGGAGGATATTTTTTCCATAATTCATTTTTAGAGAGAATGGAAGGGAGGGGGACAAACAGGGAGAGAGACACATCGACTACTTGCTTCCTGCATGCCTCCCGACTCGGGCCAGGGATCGAGGTTGCAACTGAGGTATACATGCCCTTGACTGGAATAAAATCCATGACCCTTCATTCCACGGGCTGACACTCTAACCACTGAGCCAAATGGGCTAGGCCAATACCATGCTGTTTAGATTGTCAATGCTTTGTAGTACCATTTGCAGTCAGGTGCTGTGAAACCTCTAGCTTCATTTCCCCCCGCTCCCTTCAGGATTGCTTTGGCTATTTGGGGTCTTTTGTGGTTCCATACAAATCTGATAATGTTTCGTTCTTTTTTTTTTAATGTCATTGGTCCACTGTGTTTTTATCAAGGGATCAACAAGTATGGCAATGCCTGCTATACTGGGAAAAGGAATACAAAATAATAATTGATAATGTTGGCCAAGTGCTTTTGATTGGAAATTCAAAGCAAATGTTAAATTTGGAAACAATGGGTTGAGGCCTTACAGTACTTTTTAAAAAGTCAAATATGAAATTAAGGAACTATTTCCTTTCCACAATAGTATAGGTGGGCACAGCAGGGAGAAATTAAATGCAGAATGTAAACTGAATGTCAGGGAATATTTCTAGAGCGAGGACTATTGGATCATAGGATAGTCCCCTAGGAAAACGGAGTTGAATTTCATCAGACATGTGATCCTGACAGAATAGACTGTGTATCAGTAGGGAAATAGACTGAATATCCCTGTTGGCTTTTTCATTTCTTTCTTCTCTGATTCGGGGCTCTTGTTGATGATCTGTTCACCTGCTGTGATCAGAAAGAAATAGCATCTCTTTGTTTTTTCACACCCCGACACATTTCAGATGCTCCGCTGACTGACATAGGCTAAAGAGAGCATCCTTGCCCTGAGCCCGACCTGGCACCATCCCCCTGATTTTACGGAATCACTCCCCTCTGTTTGGGATGCAGCACTGGTAGGGTCAGTAGAGTCTCTTACTGAAGATGGGTAAATTTTATAGAGTGGGCTGGTGTATGTGGGGGTCAACGTTTTCTTCAAAGGCACATAATAACACAACAGGGTTGTAAGCTGGCCTTCCTGGGATGCTTGGGAATTAGAAGGGCCGCAGGGACTAATGCCAACCCTATCCCCCTCCTCCTAGATTTTGCTTTAAGGCAAAAGGATATTCAGCAGGCTAGATGACCACAGACTGTTCCTGTGTCTAGTAGAAATGGGATAATTTCAGGTTCCTGGATGGGGCTCCTGAAGAAAAGTTTGACTCTTATCTTATGGCAATGATGTGTGGGCCATTCTCTGTGATAGCATCATAGTATAGTTAGAGAAGTGAACTGCAAAAGCAAACTAAATTTTAGGTGCATTACAAATGGTTTATGTTTCCCTGTAATAAACTAGTTTGTGGGATGAGGTTTTCTTAGGCTGTTATTCAAATACCTCTGCAATTAGACAAAACCTGTCTCTCAACACTTTTATTCTTTTTCCTATGGAAACGCTGTGTTTCAATTAAATTAATCTCTGTCTTCTAACATGACTCTGTCCTTTCTCACACCAGTGCTTTTGTTTGTTGTGCACGCCTTTCCACTATCTATGGACGGCTTCAATCTGCTCATCTCATCTCATCTCATCTCATCTCATCTATGAAGCATTCATTGATCATTTTCTTTCAAGAACTCATTGCACTTTTTGGTTGTATTACTCATTTGACATATTTCATGGTTATATTTCTGTTCCTTTGCAGAATCTACATCTTTCCTTTTCAATCAGATGGAAGTCCTCCTCTGGAGGACCATTTCTTACTCATCTTTAAATTCTCTTGGTGCTTTCACACTTTTCAGTTTTTAATTCATTTGTGAGCTAGTCTTTAGTCTGCACTCTAAACACATCCCAGCCCTTTGAGGGAAGGGACTATTATTTGGTGACTGTGGTTCTCTCACCCCGGAACTTGCACAGCTTCTTATGTGAAGTGCAGCTAATAAGTATTTCTTGAATGAATGAGTTGTAGATACCCAAAACATATCTATTGATTGGTTGATTTAAGACAGAATTTTAAATGCCTCGTACATGTGATGAACTTTGTAGATTTAAGAGGAATCATAATACTGTGAAGGTTTGCTGGCTCCCAGGAGACCAGTCCATCTGTTCTCATACTGGATGGCAGTTAAGTCATCCTCGGCTTTCTGTTGGTCAGGCACATTAGCCCAGGGCTCCAGATAAGGGGCATGAAATAATGTTGGCAAGAGAAACTGTTAATAATTGAGACCATCGTAGCATTGTTACTAGATAACCCATGCTCACTCATTGCTATCATTTTTATTGCAGGTGTGACAGATTTGGGAAAATGGTGAAAACTTTGATAGGTTAACATAAAACTATCCTAAATTGTCCTTAGATTTTTTTTGGGAAAGGGGATTCTACATTTTGATTTTTCCTTCTGATTTTCTTCTCCTTATTAAAAGAGGTTTTCTTCCTATCTTCCTATAAGTGAGCTGCACTTGCTGTAAATTAAATCCACATCTTTCAGAGATATCTTTAGTGTGTAATTACCTTTTTAAAGTGTTAATGCTTTCTTTAGAATCATCACAGCTTCCATTATGTAACTCTTTTGAGTAAATGCTGTTTAATCAGAGCATGCATTGCACCTGAGGGCAGCTGGGGGTGAGTGGTGTGATGTGTTTAGCGTGCAGTCTGTGAAGTGTTCTGGGGTCCTCTGGGAGGTGAGGTGCTATAGAAATGTGGGGCTTTTATTACAACTCCCAGTCTGCTGTACAGGAAGGACCTTGTGAACATCATTGATGATTCTTTTGCATAATCAAAGAATTAAACAAAAAGTCATATTAATTTTCAGCCCCATTAGATATGCAAGAATCAAAAAAGATGTTTGCCAAATGGGAAGGGTCTAAATTGGTAGGGGAAATAAATTTTAATTTCAAGCTGCAAGAGAATGTTACAAATGTAGCATAAAAGATCCTACCAAAAGTGCCTGATAGTGTCCTTTTTAAAGACCAGCAAAGTTACAAGGAAAAAGAACTATAGGAACTAAAAGAACTACAATGAAATTAAAATGGCTGTAATTGAGTCGGTTTATGGTAGTAAATTACTTCTGAGAGCCTAAATTTGAGGATTCCCAGCTAGTCTGTGGTAATTAGTATCATTTTGCCTCAGTCACCAAGTCTTTATATTATTATTGCTGGCCAAACAGCAGTACTTCAGCCTTTTTTCTTCCCTAGTAACCATTGGAGATGATGAAAAATCCACTTACTATTGGAAAGATAAAGGTGAAATAGAGACATTTACAGTGCTCACTTTAAAGAAAGTTTGCATTTTTAGTATAAAATACTTATAATTTTCCTCTGCATTCATATAAACACCATTTCAATATGCATGAAGAGCTGTTGTTCTTCTGGGATCATTAATCAGAGGACTAGAGAGATGGGAAAGTGCTTGCAATAAAGAATCATGCTCCTTTCTTTAAAATGAAAACAGCTAGGACAGCGTGGAAAAACCCTCATCTTTTATATCTGTGGTGCTCTTGGTTTTATATCTTTCTTCATCCATGGCCAACTGGGATCGGATAGGGAATGAGCAGTTCACAGTATTAAAGAAGCAAGTGAATAGTTCCCCGGAATTGTGGTTGTTATGAATGCTCTGAGATTATTCATCTTTAGGTCCCGTGTGACTGTGGACGTTTTACTCCTCAAGTAAAAAATAACACACACACACACACACACACACACACACACACACACACACACACACACTGTAGAAAGGAAAACGCCATCTGTTCATTTTGCCTACATTCCTGTGGGGACTTAATCTGACATGAATCACTTGGGATTTGTAAAGAATAAACCTGTACTAACATTTTATGAAAAAAGTGCCAGGAGATGGGGTGGGGGCAACCAAAGCTTTCCCTTTAGGGACTATTTAGCTCCCAACTCAACAGATGCTCTTTTTCCTATTTTTTCTTTATTGCATATGTACATGGCAAGTTATTTTTTTAATGTTAGCCTTTTCTGACTCTTTCTGGAGGAGTTTCATTCCTTTATCTTATTAAAATTTCTCAGGCTACACAGTGGCATCCGGAATGACTTTAGACAGGCTATGGGTCCAGATGTGGCGCCCAGACCAGCATCATCAGCATCACCAGGAAACTGGTCAGAAGTGCAGATTCTAGGGCCGTGTCCCCGACTTGCAGAGTGACAGACTTGGGAGAAGGGGCTCTGCAGTCTGTGTTAAACAAGCTCTCTTGGCTATTCTCATGTTCAGGAGGCCATGGAATTAAACACCAGGAAATACTGGTGTCACTTCAAGAAACTTCAGCACTCATCTCCACTTACGCTAATGACCATGACCTGCGCCAAGCTGTAAATACGTTATTTCCTCCACACTGCACAGCGCTTCAGAGAGCATGGTATTGGTATGCCCATGCTCGGATGGTGACACTGTGTCGAGGCACATGATTGCTAAGTGGTAGAGCCAGGCTTTGAATCCTGGTCTGATTTCAACATTTATTGTCTTTGCTATTGAAGAGAAATATTTTTAAAAGAATGATTTTACATGATTATTCTTGTGATGTTTTGCAACTAAGTATGTCGTCATGAGGGAGGTACCCAAGAGATACGTTACATGGCATGTCAGGCCCTAAGAGCAAACCAGAGTATAAACCTAGAACTCAATTCTAGCCCTGGCTCTGTTTTTATTCCCTCTTACCATTTATTCAACCTAATATCTTACTGATCAGGCCTCCTGCTTGTCATCTAGATTCTTTAGGTGACTGCCACTTCCCTGTAAAGTGTGATACCTCTTTTACTTTTTAAAATAATTTAAAAAAATATATATGTTTTTAATTGATTTTATAGAGGAAGGGGGAGAGAGAGAGAAAGAGAGAGAGAGAGAGGGAGAGAAAAACATCAATGATGAGTGAGAATCATCAATTGGCTGCCTCTTTCCTGCATGCCTCCCACTGATGGGGAAAATGAGACATTTTTAGGGGGCTAGCAATTTGAATCTGTACCAGTAACCTAATGCACATTCTTGTTAGCCTATAGTCTGCCCCTTCTTTAATTATCTGGTCCTGCAAGATCTGTTTATCCAAATACTACTCCCATTTTAGAGAGGCCATAAACCATGAACAATACACAACCCCTAGATGGAGTTATCAGTGCTGGCGCCAGGCCAGGCCTTGAGATGCGGTCTCACTGCCCCCATCCCAGCACATGAGGCCTTTTGCAAAGCACGCAAATGGTCTGGAAGTTCCATCCCATATTTGGGAGACAAAGAAACCAAAAGGGTATAAAGGGAAAGCTTCCTCCATATTGGCTTGCTCAGGATTTGTAGAAAAACAGCCTCCCCTGAGTCCTGTACCGGTACATGTGAAACATCTGAAAATAAACGGGTTTTTCCTGTGCCTCTGGTACTTCTGCTTATTTTTCGGTTGCCTGGTAAATTCTGTAACACCTCTGGGGATCGAGCCTGCAACCCTGGAATCAAACCATGACCAACTAGTTTGCCCACCCCTGTCCTAGTTTATAGGTCAACATTCAACCACTAAGCCACACCGACCAGGCATGTGCTACCTCTTTTATTTATTTATTTTTTAAAACATATTTTTATTGATTTCAGAGAGGAAGGGAGAGGGAGAAAGAGATAGAAACATAAACGATGAAAGAGAATTATTGATCGGTTGCCTCCTGCACATCCCCCGCTGGGGATCGAGCCCCCAACCCGGGCATGTGCCCTTGACCAGAATCGAATCCGGGACCCTTCAGTCGGCAGGCTGACACTCTATCCACTAAGCCAAACCAGTTAGGGCAGTGCTACCTCTTTTATTTTTTTATTTTTATTTTTTTCTGCTTTCAAAATAACCAACATGTCACATATATAGGGTATCCCCCAAAATGTATACTAGGAATAATTATTAAGGCAGTGTTTATTAAAATACACTTCATTTTCAAAATTGAGCTATCAGCTATTAAAGTGTGTATACATTTATGGGGGACACCCTGAATATACTGTATTTTTTTTTTTTTTATTGTTTAAAGTATTACATATGTCTTCTTTTTTCCTGATTGACCCCTTCCCCCACCACTCCCAACCCTGTGGGCAAGCCCCCATCACCTCAGTGTCTGTGTCCATTGGTTATGCTAATATGCATGCATAAAAGTCCTTCAGTCGATCTCTTAACCACCCCCCCGCACTCCCCTCTCTCCTCCCCCACTGCCCTTTGTCTCTGGATCTATTTTTGTTCATCAGTTTATGTTGATCATTATATCCTACATGAGTGAGATCATGTGATATTTATCTTTCTCTGACTGGCTTATTTCACTTAGCATAATGCTCTCCAGTTCCATCCATGCTGTTGCAAATGGTAAAAGTTCCTTCTTTTTTATAGCAGCATAGTATTCCATTGTGTAGATGTATCACAGTTTTTTAATCCACTCATCTGCTGATGGGCACTTAGGCTGTTTCCAAGTCTTAGCTATTGGAAATTGTGCTGCTATGAACATAGGGGTGCATATATCTTTTCTGATTGGTGTTTCTGGTTTCTTGGGATATAGTCCTAGAAGTGGGATTACTGGGTCAAATGGGAGCTCCATTTTTAGTTTTTTGAGGAAACTCCATACTATTTTCCACAGTGGCTGCACCAGTCTGCATTCCCACCAGCAGTGCCCGAGGGTTCCTTTTTCTCCACATCCTCACCAGCACTTGTTGTTTGTTGATTTGTTGATGATAGCCATTTTGACAGGTGTGAGATGGTACTGCATTGTCGTTTTGATTTGCATCTCTTGGATGATTAGTGACTTTGAGCATGTTTTCATATGTCTCTGGTCCTTCAGTATGTCCTCTTTCGAAAAGTGTCTATTTAGGTCCTTTGCCCATTTTTTTATTTAATTGTTCATCTTCCTTTGGTTAAGTTGTATGAGTTCTCTGTAAATTTTGGAGATTAAACCCTTATCTGAAATAACATTGGCAAATACAGTATGTTCTCCCATGCAGTGGGCTTTCTTGTTGTTTTGTTGATGGTTTCTTTTGCTGTGCAGAAGCTTTTTATTTTGATGTAGTCTCATTTGTTTATTTTCTCCTTAGTCTCCATTGCCCTAGGAGCTGTATCGGTAAAGATATTGCTATGACATATGTCTGATATTTTGCTGTCTATGGAGTCTTCTAAGATTTCTATGGTTTCCTGTCTTACATTTAAATCCTTTAGCCATTTTGAGTTTGTTTTTGTGTATGGTGTAAGTTGGTGGTCTAGTTTTATTTTTTTTGCATGTATCTGACCAAATTTCCCAGCACATTTATTGAAGAGACTGTCTTGACTCCATTATATGTTCTTGCCTCCTTTGTCAAATATTAATTGAGCATAATGGCTTGGGTCGATTTCTGTGTTCTTTGTTCCTTTACATTGGTCTATATGTCTGTTCTTGTGCCAGTACCAGGCAGTTTTGAGAACCATGGCTTGGTAACATAGCTTAATATCTGGTATTGTGATCCCTCCAACTTTGTTCTTCTTTCTCAGGATTACTGTGGCTACTTGGGGTCTTTTTTTTTTTATTATTATTCCAGATGAATTTTTGGAGAGTTTGTTCTAGATCTTTGAAATATAGTGCTATCTTTTTTAAAGCCATGCTTTCTTTCAAACTGGAAATGTTAGCATAGTGGAGTGACTTTTCCAAGGTCATCATCTCCTTTCAATTGGAAGAACTATAGTTTGCTTCTGTTCATTTTGATGTGGTAAGAGTGAGACTTTGCTACCATCCTCTTTCAAAGAGCTAAGAAAAATACAAACTAAAATGCTAAAGTTCACATTTTCCTGCACTTTTTTTAGGAGTCCATGCAAACCTTACATATTTCTGTTCGTCACAACAATCATGGTTTATCCATCTCAAGCCTTGATTCATAAGCCTTTGAACCAGCTTCCATCTACTAAAAACAGAGCCAATCTAGGGACCTAGGCATGTTATCTACGCATGTACATATCCTCTGGTTCGCTTCTGTCTTATTTTGTTTTTCTCCCTATCTGTCACCTAAAATTGCAGTCTCTTTAGCTGACTTATTTAGCTCTTCGGCAGTGAGGACTACTTATTTGTTTTTTGTCTTTATTTATTTTTAAATATATTTTTATTGATTCAGAGAGGAAAGGAGAGGGAGAGATAGAAACATCAATGATGAGAATCATTGATTGGCTGCCTCCTTCATGCCCCCTACTGGGGATCGAACCTGCAACCAGGCATATGCCCTTGACCAGTATTGAACCCGGGACCCTTCAGTCTGGAGGTCGACGCTTTATCCACTGAACCAAACCAGTTAGGGCTGTTTTTTGTCTTTCAGTTAATACTGTGTCATTTCATAGCAGATGTTCAGTGATTTCATAAATAATATTTTGATGCTTTCTTATCTTGCTATCTTTTTCTATTATTTTAAAGCCTGTCCTCTATCTTTGATTTATTGCTCAGTGTTCATAATTCATCCTGTTACTTCTAAGTATCTGTATTTTTTATTCCCCTACTACACATGCAGCATTCTCTTCTTCTCTCTAAACTTATTCTATTCATTAATAATTAAAAAAATTATAGCTAACATTTACTCAGCATTTATCACATACCACTCTAGTTAGTACTTTCTACATTATCCCATTTAATCCCCATATTGATAATGCCATTACTATTCTTACATAGAGGTGATAAAAGTAAAATTTAAAGAGGTTAAGTGACTTGCCCCAGCTATTAAGTGGTGAGGCCAACATTCAAACTCAGCTTTGTCTAATTGTAGTTAGACACTTAACCCCTATGATATATATATTATCTCCATTGTTTTCAAAATTTATATAAGCTTTTATGGCTTTGTCTGCTTCCCTTTATTATGATATTATCTTACTTATGTATTATAGGATTAATTTGTAATGTGGGACAAAACTAACCAAACAAAAAACACTTGTAGAAACTAGTGGGTAGCCCTCTAGGCCAGCATTCCTACACATAAAATCTTGGGAATCTTCTACTGAATGTCATAAGGAGCCATAATGAGCTATAGCCTCCCATTTAGAGATTTATTTTACATGGCTCAAGCGATCACCACACTGTAGTTTAAGCTTGGGTGTCATTTTCAGTAGCTAAGGATAGGGATGCATACAAGGTCCTATTAGAAAGTAGGGTTGCATCAGCATCTTCCTAGTTTAGTTATGTTCTTCTGGTGTTATAAGCAGGATCTTAGTGACTTTGTACACTTGAATGTCAACCCTTTCCTCTCTTAAACACTTGCTCTCTGCATTGGCTTTTTCAGTGTGTTGAACTCTTGGTATAGATAGGGGCTTAATCACAAGGAACAACAACAGCCTGTGATTATTGGAATTGAGAGTCTAGGTCAGTGGTCGGCAAACTTATTAGTCAACAGAGCGGCAAACCGCGGCGGCTCCTGAGCCGCAGTTTGCCGACTACTGGACTAGGGCATAGTGGGGCCAGATCTTCATTTTAATAACATAGTAATCTGTTCTTTTCTTTCTTTTTTAATTTTCTTCATTGATTAAGGTATTACATAAGTGTCCTTATCCCCCCATTGTCCCTCCTCCCCTACCACCCCCCCCCCCCGCTCATGCCCTCACCCCCCTGTTGTCTGTGTCCATTGGTTAGGCTTATATTCATGCATACAAGTCCTTTGGTTGATCTCTCCCCCTACCCCTACCCTCCCCTGCCTTCCCTCTGAGGCTCTGAGGTTTGATGGTCTGATCGATGCTTCTCTGTCTCTGGATCTGTTTTTGTTCATCAGTTTATGTTGTTCATTATATTCCACAAATAAGGAGATCATGTGATATTTATCTTTCTCCAACTGACTTATTTCACTTAGCATAATGCTCTCCATGTCCATCCACACTGTTGCAAATGGTAGGAGTTCCTTCCTTTTTACAGCAGCATAGTATTCCATTGCGTAGATGTACTACAGTTTTCTAATCCACTCATCTGCTGATGGGCACTTAGGTTGTTTCCAAATCTTAGCTATTGTAAATTGTGCTGCTATGAACATAGGGGTGCATATATCCTTTGTGATTGGTGTTTCTAGTTTTTGGGATATATTCCTAGAAGTGGGATCACTGGGTCAAATGGGAGTTCCATTTTTAATTTTTTGAGGAAACTCCATACTGTTCTCCACAGTGGCTGCACCAGTCTGCATTCCCACCAGCAGTGCACGATGGTTCCTTTTTCTCCCCATCCTCACCAGGACCAAGTAATCTTTCCTTTAAGCAAGGTGTACAGAGGGAGCTAAAAGCAGAGGAATGCTGTCTTCCTTAATTAATTTCAGTATGTTCCACATTCTCAGCTGGAGCTCTAAGGACCACAGAGAACTGGATTACTTAGTGCCTTTCAGTGAGAACCTAACTCAGTGACTTGACTTCCATTCTCTCTAACTGGAATTATTTACATGTATTTCAGAGGATGACCTGTGGCTTAATTTGTATCTCTGAACTGATTAGAGGACTAAAGCAATATTTAAGTGCTTATTATCTTTAAATTATATGTATAAAGGTTAAAAGATGGATAACTCAGGTATCATTATCATCCTCATTTAGAATTTGCACACCATTTACATTTCCAAAGTGCTCTATTTATGTAAACTAGCTGGTCCTCCTGGCATTTCTATAAATTATGTGTGTATTATCCTCTGAAATGTTGATTTTTTTAGCTTATAGTTACTATTTTTATTTCAGCCAATCTATACTTTGTTAAAAGGGTAAAAGTGATTAATAGCTTTTAAACCACTAAAGGGAAACATTCTTAAATGCCCTTGAAGGTAACTAGGTGCTTGGAATCACCAAAATGGCTTCCAGGCCAATATTTGAGAATTAATTTGTTTCCTTTATACTGATTATGTATCTTTTGTTTTTCTCTTCCCCTCCTCCTTTACCTTTCTCACTTCCACTCCTCTACCTGTTTATTTTGTATTTTTATACATGTGTATATTTTTCACATATTTTTAAAAAACTATACAGAACCATGTAATTAACACCCAGGTCAAGAAATAGCACACTACCAGGGTCTCTGATGCTTTCTTACCACTTACTTGGTAAGTTTATTTCAGTACAGCATTCTGTCTTACAGACTAGAGATCTAAAGTATAGATAGAATTGTGGGCATAATGAGTTTTCATGCTGAGATGTTGTTTCAGTTATGAAACCTATTTTTATACATTTCAGAAATTTTATCCCACCAGTTTTAAGTAGCACCTGATATTCACAAGAAGAGATGCACACCTCATGAGTGGTGTAGACAGAATACGACATCACAGGATTGAAGTAGGGCTCTTTCAGGAAAGCTTCACTTGGAGGTGGGAGTAGAGCTGGGCTGCCCCTGGGGATAGAGAGATTGGACAGTAGAGTGGGATTGAGTTAAGAGAAGAAAAGAAGAGGATAGGGGTGACATATTCCAAGCAAGGAAAATGGAGATATCTCCCATGTGGCATGTTCTGATGACAGGGAGCACCCCTGTTTGTTTGGGGTAGGTAGTTCCTATAAGGGTATCTACTCCATCCATATTTGAGAAGTTGGGAGGGGCCAGAATTTTGAGAATATTGGATGATAGCTAAGGAATCATGGTAAGCAGACACATTGAATATCATCTCTGTGTTAGGCATAATGCTCAGTGCTTTTATATGGATGAGTTGACAATCAAGATAGTTGGGGCTGTGGGTGCAGAGGTTAGTGGCACTGAAGACATAGGAGCAGCCTAGAGAAAAATGGAGAGAATGAGGTAGGAAATGCAGTTAGAAAACTGTTATGGTTGATCACATAAAAATGATGAGACTTTGGATTAGGCTTGGTCCTAAAATTTATAAATCCAGCTACCTTAAGGCCATGGACCTAGAGAATAGAGACTTTAGGTTTTCTTGATTATTTTACATATAATCTAATGTCAGAGTTTGTGATCATGAATATTTAGTTGGTAGGTACTTATCAGTTACCTACTTTCGATATATCTCTATACTCTGCCCCTCTGTACACTTAGCATTGGTTAATTTAGGTGCAACCATTAAATAAGTATTTCCCAATATCTGTATATAACCAGTTTGGGAGACACCCTACTGCTTGAAGATTGTGGTTCTACAATGCTCTCTCCAGTTTTTTCTTGGGAATTTGTAAAAAAATATAGCAGCATGCTAATTACCAGAATCTAGTTATGATTTCTTATTTTTTCTTTCTCATTTCATCATTAGGAATAAAAGCCAGATCTCTTTGAGGGTTTACTTTTGCCCCTTTCTCTCAGTTTTAGTACTTGTTGGCCATAACAACTACCTAATGTTTGTCTTAGGTCCTCCTTCCCTTCCACCACCCCTCGGAACAGTCTTGTTCCTCTGTCTTGTGTTACCTGGTGATCAACTAGATACCAAGAGGGTGAATATAGAAATAGGTGAGGTATATAGATTGGTAATTAGTGGGTTTATGTGATAGAGAACTAAGAAGAAAGGAGGAAGAGTAGATGCAGGGAGTAAAGCATATACAGAATAAAACAGGACAGAGAAAATGCGATGTGAGCCCTCTGAATGGTCGTCTGAGGAGTTGTTTGTAGCTGTAGGTTCATAGTTAAAGTCAGTTTCTGACACTCTTCACCAAGTTTTGAGGAAACAGTACAAGTTATATGAATTGTATTTCAAGTTTTTTTTTAACCAACTGGAAAAGTTGCCATGGTTTTTAGTACCACTCTAGGGGTGCCTGAGAATCCTAGTTACCATCAGCACTTGTGTACAGTGTTGCTCTTTGGTGCCAGAGTGCACAGGTTTTTCATTGGCTAGTCTGAAGAGATGGAGCCTCCTTGTAGAGGCTTTTGTACTAAAATTGGTCCAAATTCAAAGGAATGTCTGTTTTCTTCTCTCTCCTATTAAATCAATTGTTTAGCCTCTCAATGATTTTATTTGCCCTAAAATTTGGTCTGTCTTAACATGGACAGTGCTTTGTATTTTTTTGAATAATTAGAGGGTAAATCACAGTCTGAATCTTTTTTTTATTGAAGATTTTTAAAATAACTAAAGATTTTAAGTAATATATACAGTGATTTTTCTATAACTTGTTTTTTGTCTAAATTTTGACATGTTTTGCTTATTGAACCTTTTAATCTATTCCTGAATGCATTATTTTAATAGATGTGGTGTTTATTTTTCCAACTAGAGTATTAATTAACTCCTTTTAGGGCAAATTACTATCCAAAAAACATTAACTGTGCCTCCACTAAGGACCAATGTAACACATTTTCGCCTGACAAAGGACGTAGGCAGAAAATTAGCTAATGAAATAGTTGTTCCAGACTAGTACATAATTAAGGGCTTTGCAAACCCCTTTGGGAAACTAGAAAACCAGGGATGTGTTCTAAGGATGTAAGTTATCTGTAGCTCTACTAGATAAATGTGTTGTGAAAATGAATTTTTCCTCTGGAAAATATTTAAAACAAGAGCAAATCATAATTATGTTAGGCTTGCTTAAGTAGCTGGCCTGCTGAATACAGGAAATCCTGAAGTCACTTTTTGACTCCTGATAATTGCTGTTAAGAACCAGTGTGTACTGCTTTGTAAGCTGCATAATTGGAAGGCTATTGTGTTACTCCTTCAAATTAGCACACAGGGCAGAAATGCTGGCGTTTTTGTTTTAGCTTTAGAGAGGTGAGTTGTGGACAAGCCCCTATTCAGTGCTTCTCAAGTTTTAACATGTGTATGAATCACCTGTTGATCTTCAAATGCAGACTTTTCTTCAGTAGTTCTGGGTGGACGTAGTGGTTTGCATTTCTAACAAGCTGTCAGGTGATCCCCGTGCTGCTTGGACCACAGTTTGAGTAGCAGGACACTAGTATTCCGTTGAACAAGGGGAGAAATATTTTTATTCATAGGAAACACATGCACGCATGCCATCTTTAGCATTTCTCACCTGGAGAGATTGATGGCAGGAAAGACTGCTGGCAGGCCATTGTATCTGATCGAGAACTCAAGTTCTGAACCTCTCTGTGGGTTGTCAATGTCTATAGAAGTGAATTTGTCCTATTATAGGAGTGATGCCAACATTATTTATTAGAGTGATGCCAACATTATTTATTAACTCCTGCATCCCTGTTTAACTCAGTACTGGGTGCTAAGCCAGCTGTGAGTTCTCCACCTTAGTGCCTTCTCAATATGACTATTCCAGATGCTCCATGTCAAAAACATCCCACATCATTCAGTAATGTCTAACAATTCCATCCTTAACATCTCTAAACCCACTAATTTCTCTCTCTGTAAGGCTGCAGCTTTAGTTCAAGGCACCATTTCCCCCAACCCCAATTCCTGCCCCTCCAGGTCAGTGTACTAGCCTATTAACTGACCTTCTAACCCTGTTCTGATGTACTCTTCACATTGCAGCTGGGGTCGTCCTTTCTAAAGAAGGAATTCTTCCTTGATGTCCAAACTCTGACGCTAAGTCTGAACTCGTCAGCATGGCATACAAGGCCTTCTTTGAATGTGGCCTTGCTAACTCTATATCTCATTTCAGTTCCTAGATGGGGTCCTATTCTTTCTTGCCTCCAAACTGTCTCATTTAGTGTTCCCTCTGTGTAAGATACCTTTTCTCACCCCCCTCTCCATGACACTCATTTTTTCTTTTACTTCTCAATGTTGATGGCAGGCATTCCGGAGGCAGTTTCTGACCCTCTAAGGGAGGACTGGGAATCACTGTTGTGGACTTCCCTGAAGCTTTTTTTTTGTTACTGAGTTTTAGGAGTTCTCTATATATTCTGAATATAAATCCCTTATCAAATGTATGTTTTGCAAATATTTTCTTCTATCCTGTGGGTTGCTGTTTTACTGTTGTGATGCACATAATTTTTAAATTTTAATGAAGTTCTGTTTATCTATTCTCTTGGGGCCTGTGCCTTTGGTGTCATACCCGAGATGATTGCTAAATCCAAAGTTGTGAAACTTTTGCCCTATGTTTTCGTATAAGCATTTTGTAGTTTTAGGTTACACTTTTAGGTTTTTAATCTACTTTTAGTTATTTTTTGGGTATGGTGTTAGATAAGGGCCCAACTTTATTCTTTTGCATGTATATACCCAGTTTTCCCAGCATCATTTGTTTGAAAGACTTACAGCTATATTCTTACTGCCTGGCAGATAGAACTATCTATTGAGTTAGAGCCTGAGTGAAAAAGAAAATTAAAAATTAGAAATTATATCTGTATTTTGTCTAAGACAGAATTTACAGTGTTTTTGATGCTATGGAAACTTTGCATTAAAATCAGTCAATATTGATTTTGTAGTAAAGTTTTAATGATGTATGCAGAGAAAATGTCAATAAAGCAAAATTTGTAATTGTATAGGCAATGATCCATATTAAATATGAAGGAAGAGGAAAAATATCTGGAATAATAATAAGACCACTAATAAATATTTGAGTAGATATAGAATGGTTGTGGAAATTGTGACAAATAAATTCTTTCTCCTTTTTGTGGTTCTCTATTCAGAACATGGTAAAATAATGTATTACCAATAAATATTATTATAATATTCTATTTTGTGAATATGATTTTTGTTTGCCGTCCCCCCCGGGGCAAATGCACCATCCTAAGATGCTAATGAGATTGTAATTGAGAGCTAGCAAAAGAGAAATAAATTGCCTCTATTTGTTCATCTATTCCAGTGGTCGGCAAACTGCGGCTTGCGAGCTATATGCGGCTTGCAAGCCGCGGTTTGCTGCTCTGTTGACTAATGAGTTTGCCGACCACTGACCTAGACTCTCGATTCCAATAATTACAGGCTGTTGTTGTTCCTTGTGATTAAGCCCCTATCCCAGTGGTCAGCAAACTCATTAGTCAACAGAGCCACAGTTTGCCAACCACTGATTCTATCCACCTGTCAATCTACCATATGTGGCAAATACTGGAGTGCTTACTGTGGGCAAGACACTGTGTTAGATGCTGGGGTTGCAAGCCAGATATATATATAATCTTAAAGATAAAACTATGTCCATAATTTTTTAAAAAAATCTAAATTATGAGTCTGCTTTGGTGTTATTGATATAGTTAATACTTGCATAGTGATTTACTGCTTGCGGATGAAGAAATTGAGGCCGAGAGTGATTTATACCAAGTCTGTTGGCTACCTGTGGAGAAAGTAAACTTGAATCAGGATAGAGTCCGATTCCAAATCCCATGCTATTTTCTTGCACCCTTCTGTACTGCCTCCATGGGCTACTGTGGAATACCACCCACAACACTAATAAGTTCTCAATGTCATGGTTTTTGGAATACTTTAAAAAATTAGGGCATGTGTTCTAATGCTTAGTAATTTTTGAGCTTTGTGGACTAATACAACCTACTATATTACCTATTGGGTCTCTTTAAAATATTAAAAATATGTTTTAACTTTATTGTTTCTGAGATTGTAATTTTATTTAGCTTTAAAAAGAGAGGATGCATTTTTTGAGATTTTGTTTGATTCTTTATCTTTGCCTCTTATAATTTCTTTGCTATACTGATAAACTATAAAGGGTGAGGTTCTTATAGCTAGAAAGGAACTTAGAGGAAGAGATATACTGGAATTCTAGCATATAAATCAAATGCAGTTCTCGTAGCTCATTTCAGCTTAAATTATTTTATATCTGCTTATAGTATACAGAGTCTTCATTTAGGCAACAGTAATTCCTATGGACAATACCAATTGCTACAAATGAATGTAACCATGGTTCATTAGATGCAGTATGCTGTGTGAACGTAAAGTGGCAGTACCATCTTCAGCCAGGACAGAGAGTTTGAGGAACAGCCCACTGCAGTCAGAGTGCACGTCCCAGAGTGTGCAGTGAGCCTCATGTTCTTTAGAAGGACAGCTATTCTTGTCTTGATACAAAGGCTTGTTTATTTACTCTTGGATTTGACAAAAACTCTCCTGACCAAACTTTAGTTTGGTTCCTCTGAACCCTTTACCCAACTAGGCCTTGCCTCTGGGCTTATGTGTCTGTCCTTGCTAAGTCCAGTTTTAGCAAGAATCTGAGTAACTCAGCTTCTTCAAAACTATGGTTTAGGATAAATTTGTTCTGCTCTCTGTGATGATCTCATACCACGTACACTTCAATGCTTGTCCATGATTTACAACATGGCTGCCAAATGTCAAAGTTTGGATTTGAACCTAAATCAGTCTGACACCAAAGTCTGCATGTTCCATGGAAGTGTTATATTCCTTCCCACATTTTTTTTACTCCACCTTATGTGAATTCCCTATATTTTCTAAAATAGCGACACTAGCCATGGGACTGTCAGGCTAGGACAGTGGTCGGCAAACTCATTAGTCAACAGAGCCAAATATCAACAGTACAATGATTGAAATTCCTTTTGAGAGCCAAATTTTTTAAACTTAAACTTCTTCTAATGCCACTTCTTCAAAATAGACTCGCCCAGGCCGTGGTATCTTGTGGAAGAGCCACACTCAAGGGGCCAAAGAGCTGCATGTGGCTCGCGAGCCGCAGTTTGCCGACCACGGGGCTAGGAGAACAGGTACCAATAATTCTTCCCATTTATCTTCGCATATTTTAATATTCAACACTTGATAAGACCAAATAACCTTTCTGAAGCACATAGGTAGCCTGTTTTGGGACCACCTTCTATACACAATTTTCTCTTGCTGAAGCTGTCTGGAGTGACTGCATAAAAAGAGAAATATAATCAAAATCAGATAAACCTCCAAGTAAGTTAATATATAGATAAATCATCATTGTTCTTACTCATAAGCTGTGCCTTCACATTGCTCATCAGGGATTGTATAATAAACTAGCAAGTTTATAAATGTTTAGCTAAAATACAGTAACAAAATGATCAAGCTTTATTGCTACTTAATTGAATTGCTTTTGTTTTCCTACTACATAGCTACCATTTTGATGGTCTAAAATTACTAGAATTTTTGTTGTATTAGATTTACACTCTCAAATTATTCCCTGTACAGAACCTGTTGACTGCAGAAAGTGAGAGAAGTGTGTGTAAAATCTGCTACATGTTGCTGCTAGGTACAGAGCTCCCACCCCGCCCCCCCCCCCCCCCCCCCCCGCCCCCGGCATCTTCTCAAAGCAGACATGTGGAGTATCACCAGCTACAAGAGGGCAAATGTGCTGGAGCCTAAATTTCTTTGTTTATGTTCAAAATGTTTCCAGAAATGGTTTCTCTGAGCATTTCCATTATTTCCTTTAGAGATCACTAACTCGGAGCAGTGGGTATGACTTGCTTTTATCCTCATCCTGACCTCCGCTCCAATTTTCTTACTGCTGAATGTATGAACACCTAGTCTTATTTAGACATTTGGCAGGCTGTGGTTGTTCAATTAATTCCTTCCTTCTTTTCTTCTTTTCTATATATTTTAATTACCCCAGAGATCTGACATTTGAAGAATGTTACTTTTGGCCAGCTTGATAATTATGGGAAATACTCTGCTCTTTACAGCTCTGGGTTAGTTAATCTTATGGGGCTGATGGAGGGGAGTAGAATGAAAGAAAGAAATTACTGGACCTTACCTGCAGAAAAACCTGTTGTCTATTAACATTTTAAAAGAATTTTGCATTTTCCTGGTTTTTTATTATTGTTGATTAGCCTATCACTATGATGTTCTTAAGAGAATTTTCAGAATTATTAGCCTTGTTTTACAAATAAAGACATAGAAAGTAAGCATGTAGATTGCAGGTAGTCTCTTTTCCGGGCTAAGAAATGAAATTATATTTTACCCTGGCCTGCCTGCTTATCACTTTTTCATTTTTTCCCTACGTCCAGACAGCCTATCCTGCTAAGCCAATACATAGTGAGCGTAGTTTTGAAATGGTTTTATGTTCATGAACCCCACACAGCTTGCAGGAATCATAATGATATGTTGGTTCTTATGAGGACTTACAGGATATTGGAGGAGGAAGAGAAGAAAGCATTATATTAAAGAAAAATAAAACCATTGTATTAGGGAAATTAGAGTTTGCATAGCATTATTAAAAGAACCTTAAGATTGTCGCGTGAGACTATATATTCATTCACGCTGTGTGTATGTCTCTCTGCTGTCTTACTTTGAATTCTGTTTGGATGAGTGCATTGGAGGTCTCAAAATATGGTAGAAAAATTTATTGTTTGAGACCTACATTAGTGTCAGTAGATCTATTTAAATTGTTCTATTCAACACCTCTCGTTTTACTATAAAGTTTAAGACTGGCACTGCATTGCATGGGAAGATGGTGTTAAGTGGCTGAAGTTTTAGATGCTAGCTAGTTAACTTTTTACTATTTTTTGGCTATAGAATATTAATTATATAAATATATATATATTTAATTTATAAATAAGTAAGTAAAGGTCAGTCATCTTAAAGATACCCATCTTTTGTAACAAAAGGGACTTGTTAAAGAATTTGTGTAGATTACTGTAAACTTATGTTCACTTTTATAAAAAACAGTTGAACTTTATGTATTACATCTATATAGTAATTTTTTTGAAATGGAAAAGCATTTGGAATATATATATTTTAAAAGGGTATCTTATTGAAGGCATTCAGTGACTAGTAAAACCCTGGTTGTAGGCTTCTGAGCTGGTTTCTCTAAGAACTGTGCTGAGCCTGCCATTGTGGCTCAGTGGTTGAGTGTTGACCCCGAAACCAAGAGGTCACCTGTTAGATTCCTGGTCAGGGCACATGCCAGGGTTGCGGGCTCGACCCCCAGTAGGGGGCATGCAGGAGGCAGCCAATCGATGTTTTTTGTTCAGTGATGATTCTATTTCTCTATCCCTCTCCCTTCCTCTTTCTCTCCAAATCAATAAAAACATGTTTTTAAGAACTGTGTTGAACTGTAGTAACTTTTTGATACAAGGAAAGGACCTTAAATAGTTTGTTAAAAGTGTTAGCCAAAATAAGTATAAGGAAGTTGAAGCATCTTTCTTCCCTCTTTAGGCCATAGATCCTCACTGAATCACTTTACCTATGATAGTGTTGTCTTTCATAGTTTGTGTAGTCACTAGAAACAAACTTAAGAATTCTTACCATTAAACAGAAATATCCTTAGTCACTTATGCATTATAAAAATAGTTCCCATTTCCTGACCTCTCCAGTACATTTAGTATGTTCCTACCCATGTAGCATTCTAACTAGAGCTTATTACCAATGTGTATCTGTAGATTTAATGTTTCAGTACTCAACATCAGCAAAAGTAAAACAATTTCTTGGTCTTTACATTTCAGCTAAACACATACTGACATTCTCAAGAAAGTAGTTTGAAAAAAAAAATCCCAACATCAGGTAACTCTATCTCAAATTATGATCAGATTATGAGAGACTTACTTTCAAGGTCAGAAAAGTATGCTGCTTAGGGAAAGCTGTTTTCACAATATCAAGTGAAACAGGATAGTTTATCAGGAACTCTTGCAATGTTGTTTTTACTGAAACTAGAGGCCCAATGCATGAAATTCATGCAAGAGTAGGCCTTCAGAGCCCCGGCTGCCTCAGCCCCTGCAGCTCCGGCTGCCTCGGCCCCTGCAGCTCCGGCTTTGTTCGGACAGTCCTTTCGCTGTTTGGCCATTCGATCGATTTGCATATTACGCTTTTATTATTATAGATAGACACTTGAATGTATGTCCTCACCTGCTTTTAAAAGTCATGGCATAAATCATAATAAAAAGCAATTGTTTTTCCCTGGATTTTGAGGTGGAAGTTTTTTGTTCCTCTCTAATAATGCAATTTACTTTTAAGTGTGGCCTAAACTTACAGTGAATCATCCTATCTAATAAAGAGGGAATATGCAAATTGACCATAACACTGTCACAAAGATGGATGTGCCCATAGCCACAAGATAGTGGCGCCCAGCCCCCTCAGCCCCGCCAGAGTCCCCCAGTCCTTTCAGCCCAGCTGGGGGGCAGCAGGTGCACAGTGCTGCTGGAATCCCCCAGTCCTTCCAGCCCAGCCAGGGGGCAACAGGCGGGTGGTGTGACCAGACCCGCCCTCAGGTGCTGCTGGACCCATGCCTACCATCGGAGTCCCCCAGTCCTTTCACAGAAAATGGGTTGCCTCAAAAGTTGGTTAAGTTGCCAAAACCGGTTTGGCTCAGTGGATAGAGCGTCAGCCTGCGGACTGAAAGGTCCCAGGTTCGATTCCGGTCAAGGGCATGTAACTTGGTTGCGGGCACATCCCCAGTGGGAGGTGTGCAGGAGGCAGCTGGTCGATGTTTCTCTCTCATCGATGTTTCTGACTATCTATCACTCTTCCTTCCTCTCTGTAAAAAATCAATAAAATATATTTAAAAAAAAAAAAGTTGGTTAAGCTTCTTAGGACAAAAAACAATAAAAATCTTTGAAAAGGGAATTCCAATATTTATAAAAGTTTGGACTAGACAATTCAAGGTTATTTCCACTATAACCTTCTATGATTTTGTGGTATTAACATTCTGAATTCACATATTATCAGCTCTATTGTATGTAAGCAGATATTATTTAAAGGAATAACCATTATTATTTAAACAACTCATAAAACCACACTGTTTTTATGTCAAGAACATTCTGTGTGATTTTCCTAATGGCTGGAGTTAATGCCTCTAAACTGGCATTCAAACATCCCCCAAGAAGTCCCAGATTGGAGAGGGTGCAGGCTGGGCTAAGGGACACCCCTCCCCCCCGTGCATGAATTTCATGCACCAGGTCTCTAGTCCAGTGGTCAGCAAACCGCAGCTCGTGAGCCACATGTGGCTCTTTGGCCCCTTGAGTGTTCTAATGCCACTTCTTCAAAATAGACTCGCCCAGGCCAAAAACCGACTTCTATGCATGGGCCACAAAGTTTCAATCGCACTGTATGTGCGCGCCCGCACATGGTATTTTGTTGAAGAGCCACACTCAAGGGGCCAAAGAGCTGCATGTGGCTTGCGAGCCGCGGTTTGCCAACCACTGCTCTAGTCAAATAATAAGCACCTTTCAGTGGGTTTGCTGATAGTGTGTTGCTTTTGGGGGTTATTACTTGACCCCTGAGCCACAGTTAGACCTGTGCTACAGTGGGCAATCTAACCTTAATTTAGGCCTTGTGAAACTTTCAGACTGTGCAGAATTTCTGATGTGCACTGCCAAGTCCTTTACATTCACCTTTCTGTGGCCAGTATTTGGTGGGCTGGCATTAGTTAGCTGAGAAAAAGTGGAATGCTTTAGTGGGGCACTTGAATGTATTTGATATTATGATATTTTTGTCTTCATTTGGGGTAATGTCTAATTTTTCTGCATGCAGGTATAAAGAACTTCAACATCTGTCTATAAGGATAGCCCAATTCTACAACCTCATAATTGTATGGTAATCCCAAGCCAACATGTAGAATCAAATATCCTCTGGGTTTATTAAAACAGAGCCTGGTCTTAAGGCTGATTCACATGATAGCAGCAAGCCTGAGGAAAAAAGTAGCAATCATAAAGAACATTTTTTTCATAAACGAACTATTAAATCATTAACATTTAAGGGGACATAAACTTCGAGTGTTTAATATTCATGAAAATTAAATCCAAAGTGGTTTATAGATATTCTGCTGTCTTGCCCAAAACACCTGTTTGATAGCAAAGTACTTGGCAAGGGCACTGTCTTTCTTAGAGGTGCTGAAGGCATGGTTGGTGCTCACTTCACGTATAATAATAACATTATTCAGGGTTGAAATGTGGCTAGTATACCAGGGTCAATGCCATTGCTCTTAGGAGAAGGGTGATTGGCATTTTAATCAGTGCAAATATTCAGAAACTTTGTCTGAAAGACTATATTTTTAGCTCTTCAGATTTCCCTGCCCTGTGGTTCAGCACCAATTCAGAGGGGACAGCTCCATCTACTGAAGGCCAATTTCACAATGATTCCTTTTGTTGAGTTCAGTGATTTTCCTTTTGCACAACTTGTTGAGCTTTCTTCTGATTTACAGGCTCCAATGGAGTTCATGCTGAAACTGGTAATTTGTTTGTTTCAAATTCCTTGTCATTTTGCTTAGTGTTTAAATCCAAAGGAGTTATCAGGGAGCATTATAATTCACTTTATTTAATGGTTATGTTTGGTTGGGACCTAGATAGATGGTAAAACTGCCCTTAAGAAAATGTTGCTGTAGATGGTTTTTCTTTAGACATCCCTAGCTTGAATCCCCTTCCTCACCATGGGGCATTTTATTGGCGATGTCATAGAAATTACAGTGACTTTGGTTTCTCTCACATGTAACTGTAGAAATATATATGTGAGTGAATTTATATCACATGTGATGTTGCACACATCAAAGTACTACTCCTGCGCTAAATGGTTTGGCTCAGTGGATAGAGCATCGGCCTGCGGACTCAAGGGGCCCAGGTTCGATTCTGGTCAAGGACATGTACCTTGGTTGCGGGCACATCTCCAGTAGGGGGTGTGCAGGAGGCAGCTGATTGATGTTTCTCTCTCATCAATGTTTCTAACT
Source organism: Plecotus auritus (assembly GCF_963455305.1). Classification (NCBI taxonomy): domain Eukaryota; kingdom Metazoa; phylum Chordata; class Mammalia; order Chiroptera; family Vespertilionidae; genus Plecotus; species Plecotus auritus. The sequence continues at coordinate 130,253,242 of NC_137775.1, forward strand.
CTTTCTCCCTCTCCCTTCCTCTCTGTAAAAAATCAATAAAATGTTTTTAAAAAAGTACTACTCCTAAATATTGAAGCCTATATATTCTTATAATAAAAGCATTATTTTACATAGCCCCAGTATCATTATTACACAATTTAATATTGATACACTATTATTTAATATATAATCAGATTCAAATTTCTCCAGTTATCAAAAAATATTTTTTATGACTTGGTTTTTAAGAATAATCTAGGATCCATGCAAGGATTGTAATTTATATTTTGTTTGTCCTGCCTAATTAATTCCCTTTAATCTAGAATAGTCCTTTCACCTTTTTTTGTTTTAATTGATATTTTTGAAGAATCCATGCCAGTTGTCTTGTAAGAATGCCCCACATCTGGATTTGTCTAATTCATTCCTCTGAATCAGATTCAGTTTGGTGAATTTTGGTAGAAACATTACATAGGTGTGCACTTCTATTATGTCACTTCAGGAAGTACATATTACCTTGGTCTATTCCTGGTGATGGTGGATTAGATCTCTTGATTAAAGTATTTTCTCCAAATCTCCACTTTAAAGGGAAAAATCTCCTTTGTAATTATTAAGCTATTTATAGATGGATACTTAGAGATCATTTGTATATCCTCTTTCTCAACATTTCACCAGATTATTCTTGCTTTTTGTCTGACTCTATTACATTTGTGATTATAAAATAGGTAATATAGATTTGAAAGTAGTGTGTCAGTTACTGATTAAATTAAGGATGGATTTGATGAACAATAAATGGACCTAGAGTTGTTGGCTATCTATCTGGAAAAAAATGTAAATTTAAATACCCACCTCACACCATACAGGAAAATAAATTCCAGATAAGTTATCCCTCTAAGTGTGGAAAGCAAAACTCTAAAACTTTCACAGGAGAATATGCAATGCATATTTTCATAACATTGTAATAGGGAATAATTCCTTAAGACATAAAAATCGTAAGCCTTTAACAAAAAAGACTGACATTTTAGAATACATTCATATAAAGATCTTCAACATAACAAGAAGCCTTAAAAATAAATGAAAAGACAGACCATAGACTGGGAATACATATTTGCAACTCTTCTAAAATGATCAAAGACAAGTAACCAGATTTTGGAAAAAGTCATACAAATCAATGAGAAAAGACAAACTATTCAATAGAAAATGGGTAAAGGATATGACTAGGCAAAAAACAGAGGAAGAAGATTGTCCAATTATGAAAGATTCTCATCCTCACTAATAATCGGGGAAATGAAAGTAAATCCCTGGTGAGAATTCACTTTACACCTATTGATTGGCAAAACCTAATAAGCTTGATAACACCAAGTGTTGGCAAGAGACAGAAACTCTTGTATGTAACTGATTGGAATAAATTGCAGTCATATTTTTAGTGAGCAATATGGAAGTATCTGGTATAGTTGAAAGTGTGCATATTCTGCAACTCAGCCTTTCTACTTTTAGTTAGCTTAAAAATTGTCACACATATAAAACAAGGGGACATGTACAAGGATTTTCATTGTAGAACTACTTTGAATAGAAGAGAAAGTAGAGAAATTGATAAATGTAGTGTAATTTTCTCCCCACATAATGGAACAGTTACCAATAAGATGCATAAAGTAGTTATACATGTATCCACATTGATAAATTTTAAAAACATAGTACCCAATGAATAAGCTGTAAAATAGTATATCATATGTATGTGTAATATATTATTATTATAGGTATGTGTAGTATATGTAACATATAATTAACATAATATGTGTATACTATATACATATATGCATATATAAAACTCAGCCTATTGAGATATAATTCACATATACAATTCACCTATTCAAAGTGTATAATTCAGTGGTTTTTAGTATATTGACAGTGTTTAGCATCTATTATCACAATAAAAATTAGAATATTTTCATTTCCTTTAAAAGAAACCCTTAGTCACCACCCCTCAAGTCTCCCATCCTCCCCAGTACAACTATTAATGTACTTCCTGTCTCTATAACTTTGCCTGTTCTGGACATTTCATGAATGAAACCATGCAATATATGGTCCTCTGTGACTGGCCTCTTTCAGATGGGTTGTTTGCTTAAGGTTCACCCATGGTGGAGCATGTATCAGTCCTTCATTTATTTTTATTGCCAAATAATATTCCATTGTATGAAATATTAGAACACATTTTATTTATCCATTCATTCATTGATGGGCATTGGGTTGTTTCCACTTTCTGGTTATTATAAAGAATGCTGCCATGAACATTTATGCACAAGTTTTGTATGGACATATGGTTTAATTTCTTGGTTATTTACCCAGAAGTGGAACTGCTGGATTACATGGAAACTTATCTCTACGTTGGAACTATAAAATTGTTTACCAATGTGACCGCACCATTTTACATCCCCAGCAGCAGTGTGTGATGGTTTCACTGTCCCTCTGTCTTCACTGACACTAGTTACTGTCCATCTTTCGTACTACACACTTTCTATTGGGTGTGAAGTGGCATCTCATTGTGGTTTTGATTTGCATTTCCCTGATGGCTAATGATACTGATAATTCTTCCATGTTGTTATTGACTCCACATTTTAAAAATGAACAGAATGTTATTATGTATTGTTTCTCAATGCATATAAAGAGTGGGGCAAAAGTAGGTTTACAGTTCACATGGAAAATCATACAATAATTAATAAATAATAATACAAGAATAAACCATTTCACATACTACAACTGTAAGCCTACTTCTGCCTTACCCTGTATATATAATCAAAGTATAAAAAATGGGAAAAGGTGGGGGGAATAGCGTTTTAGCTATATTTGTGTTGTTTTATTTCTTAAAAATGAAAAAAGAAAGCATGACAGAAATAAGGCAAAATGTTAGCATTTGTTAAATAATGGTGGTAGATACATAGTTGTCTTGTTACATTATTTTCTACTGATGTGTGGTACGTGTGGTTATAAAACTATAAATCTACATTCTATATCTATAAAGATAACTACCCTAAAACGATACTTGATATGCGCAGAGTAGGAGAGTTTTCTAAGTAAGAATAATAAAAGAGTAGAAATCCCAGAAATGCTTTGGTGTATGCTTCCATTTTGATGAGATATGAGAAATAGGAAATAAAGTTTGCCCCAAAAGGTATAAGTTAAAGAATCATTTGTTAGTAGACACTAAGTAAGGGTTGTCAACAATGTCAAATGTCACAGAGAGGGAGAGAATGTGTTCTTATTAAATAAAAAATCAAAACTCATCAATACTTTCAAGGAGTTTGATTTTAGAAGTGAGGGTCAAAATTAAATTGTAAGAAGTATGCAATATATGGTGTGTGAGAAAATCAGTACAATGTTGGCAGTACTTGAAGGAGAGACAGCACAATAGCTTAAAATGAAAGATGGAGCAAAGAACTTGATTCAGCCTTAGCACCAAGCTTGACTATCATCCATGTGAACAGGTTGGAATTTCTAAGTGGCACCATGGCAACACTATTCTGATTTAGAAACTTGAGAATTACTACTTTATATTTTCTCTCCTTCTTCCCTTGTTAAAACTGTTGTTTTTTTGCATATATGATTATTTTACTTTCTCATTCTTAAGATCCTTTGTGAAAAATAATAGGTTATTTGCTTATCTTTATACCACTGCCAACCATAGTTCTTTTCATATAGTAGATGCATAAATGATATACTATCTTAATTTTAAAAGAAAAAAACTTTATTCTCATGGAGAGACCTTATGGGAAAGCTACCAAAAGATGGAACAATTAAATGAAACTGTGTGTTTATCCTTTCAAAGAAACAACTCTTGGTTTTGTTGATCTTTTGTATTGTTTCTTTGGTCTCTTTGTTGTTTATCTCTGCTCTGATCTTTATTATTTCCTTCCTTCTGCTTACACTGGGCTTTTCTTATTGTTCTCTCTCTAACTCTTTGAGTTGTAGGGTTAGGTAATTTATTACCATTGTTTCTTGTTTTTTGCAATAGGCTTGTAGAGCTATGAACTTCCCTCTCAAGACTGCTTTCGCTGTGTCCCATAGATTTTGGATTGTTGTGTTTTCATCGTCATTTATTGCCATTATGTTTTTATTTCTTCCTTGATCTCTCTGGTAACCCAGTCATTGTTTAATAGCATGCTGTTTAGTCTCCATGTGTTTGATTTTTTTGGATTGTTTTTATTGTAGTTTATTTCCAGTTTTATGCCATTATGATCTGAGAAGATGCTTGATATGCTTTCTATCTTCTTGATTTTGAAGAGACTTTGCCTGTGTCCTAATATGTGGTCTATCCTTGAAAATGTTCCATGTGCACTGGAGAAGAATGTATATTCTGTATCTTTGGGGTGGATTGTTCTTAAGATGTTAATTAAGTCCATCTGATCTAGTGTGTCATTTAGGATTGCTGTTTCTTTGCTGATTTTTTGATTGGTTGATTTATCCAGTGGTGTCAGTGGGGAATTAAATTCCCCTACTGTATTGCTATCAATCTCTCCCTTGATATCTTCCAGAAGTTGTTTTATGTATTTGGGTGCTCCTATATTGGGTGCATATATGTTGATGAACCTGTAGCCAGGCTTACCAAGAAGCAAAGAGAGAGAACCCAAATAAACAAAATCAGAAATGAAAGAGGAGAAATAACAACAGACCACACAGAAATACAAAGGATTGTTAAAAAATATTATGAACAACTCTATTGCAACAAACTAGACAATCTGGAGGAAATGGACATATTCCTAGAAAAATACAACCTTCCAAAACTCAATCAGGAAGAATCTAAAAATCTCAATAGGCCAATAACTATGGAAGAAATTGAAGCAGTCATCAAAAAGCTTCCAGCAAATAAAAGCCTGGGGCCAAACTGCTACACAGGGGAGTTTTACCAAACATTCAAGGAAGAACTAAAACCTATATTCCTCAGACTATTCCAAAAAATTCAAGAGGAAGGAACACTTCCAAGCTCATTCTATAAAGCCAGCATCACCCTAATACCAAAACCAGATAAAGACAACACAATGAAAGAGAATTACAGGCCAATATCCCTCATGAACATAGATGCCAAAATCCTCAACAAAATTCTAGCAAATCGGATCCAGCAGTACATCAGAAAGATCATACACCATGACCAAGTAGGATTTATCCCAGCAATGCAAGGATGGTATAATATCCACAAATCAACAAACGTGATACATCACATAAACAAATTGAGAGATAAAAACCATGTAGTCATATCAATTGATGCAGAAAAAGCATTTGACAAAATCCAACACCCTTTCTTGATAAAAACTCTCAGCAAGGTGGGAATAGAAGGATCATACCACAACATAATAAAAGCCATATATGACAAACCCACAGCCAACATCATACTCAATGGACAAAAACTAAAACCATTTCCCCTAAGAACAGGAACAAGACAGGGATGCCCAATTTCACCACTCCTGTTCAACATAGTACTGGAAGTACTAGCCATTGCGATTAGACAAGAAGAAGAAATAAAAGGCATCCAAATTGGAAAAGAAGCAGTAAAACTGTTCTTATTCGCAGATGACATGATATTGTACATAGAAAACCCTAAAGACTCCATCAAAAAATTATTAGACTTAATAAATGAATTTGGCAATGTAGCAGGATACAAAATTAATGCCAAGAAATCTATGACATTTCTATACACCAATAGTGAACTTACAGAGAGACTAAGAAAACAATCCCATTTACCATCGCACCAAAAAAATTAAGATACCTAGGAATAAACTTAACTAAGGAGGTAAAAGACCTCTACTAAGAAAACTGTAAGGCATTGAAAAAAGAGATAGAGGAAGACATAAATAGATGGAAGAGCATACCATGTTCATGGATTGGTAGAATCAACATCATTAAAATGTCCATACTACCCAAAGCAATCTATAGATTCAATGCACTCCCCATTAAAATACCAATGGCATATTTCACAGACCTAGAAAGAACTCTCCAAAAATTAATCTGGAATAAAAAAAAAGACCCCAAATAGCAACAGCAATCCTGAGAAAGAAGAACAAAGTAGGAGGGCTCTCAATACCAGATTTCAAGCTGTATTACAAAGCTACTGTTCTCAAAACAGCCTGGTACTGGCACAAGAACAGGCATATGGACCAATGGAATAGAATAGAGAACCCAGATATCGACCCAAACCACTGTGCTCAATTAATATTTGACAAAGGAGGCATGAACATACAATGGAGTCAAGACAGTCTCTTCAATAAATGGTGTTGGGAAATTTGGACAGATACATGCAAAAAAATGAAACTAGACCACCAACTGACACCATACAGAAAAAATAAACTCAAAATGGATACAGGACTTAAACATAAGACGGGAAACCATAAAAATACTAGAAGAATCCACAGGCAGAGAAATCTCAGACATATGCCGAAGCAATTTCTTCACTGATACCACTCCTAGGGCAATGGAAACTAAAGAGAAAATAAACAAATGGGACTACATAAAAATCAAAAGCTTATGCACAGCAAAAGAAACCATCAACAAAACAACAAGAAAGCCCACTATATGGGAGAGCATTTTTGCAAATGTTATCACTGATAAAGGTTTAATCTCCAACATCTACAGGGAACTTATACAACTTAATAAAAGGAAAATAAATGATCCAATAAAAAAATCTGCAACGAACCTAAATAGAATCTTTTCGAAAGAAGACAGAAGGAAGGCCAAGAGACACATGAAAACATGCTCAAAGTCACTAATTATCCGAGAGATGCAAATCAAAACGACAATGCAGTACCATCTCACACCTGTCAGAATGGCAATCATCAACAAATCAACAAACGACAAGTGCTGGCGAGGATGTGGAGAAAAAGGAACCCTCGTGCACTGCTGGTGGGAATGCAGACTGGTGCAGCCACTGTGGAGAACAGTATGGAGTTTCCTCAAAAAACTAAAAATGGAACTCCCATTTGACCCAGTAATCCCTTTCCTAGGAATATATCCTAAGAAACTAGAAATACCAATCAGAAAGGATATATGCACCCCTATGTTCATAGCAGCACAATTTACAATAGCTAAGATTTGGAAACAGCCTAGGTGCTCATCAGCCGATGACTGGATCAGAAAACTATGGTATATCTACACAATGGAATACTATGTTGCCATAAAAAGAAGGATTTCTTACCATTTGCAGCAACCTGGATGGGACTGGAGAGCATTATGCTAAGTGAAATAAGCCAGTCAATGAAAGAAAAATACCACATGATCTCACTCATTTGTGGATAATAAAGAACATTATAAACTGATGAACAAAAAGATAGATACAGAGGCAGTAAAGCATCAAACAGACTGTCAAATTAACAGCGGGAAGGTTAGGGAGAGTTGGGTGAGATAAGAGATCAACCGAAGGACTTGTATGCATGCATATAAGCATAACCAGTGGACGCAAGACATTGGGGGGTGAGGGCATGCATGGGAGTGGGGTGGGGGGGGCACTGGGAAGATATGTACATATGTAATACCTTAATAAAAGAAATGGAAAAAAAATAAATGAAACTGTGTGTACAAAGTGTGTACAAATACCTAACTCATGATCAGTAAATGTTAGTATTTCCTCATCACTCTTCCCCTACCAGATATTTGAGAGGAGATAATTGAGGAAAACAATTTCTGAAGACATAGGAAGGGTTAAATTTTTAAGAAAAGAGGATGGAAGGAGGGAGGCTACCTCTCTATGGAAGTAGAGGAGGAGCAGTGATGGAACGCATGGTCACTGCCCTCCGTGTGGTGAAGTGAGGTCCTCCTTGGTGATGGAGGTGGTGAGTGGGGCATTAAAGACAATAAAGAACAGGTGGGACATATTTGTATGAGTGATGAAATAAAAGGCATATGGATAAAGGCTGTGTCCAGCAACATTGAGAGTTCCCTTGAATTTACATAGTATGAATGATATGTGAATATGATTTTTTTTTGTTTTGTTTTGGAAGCTGGGACTAAAGAAAAGTATACAGAATAATATTATATGGGGAGGGATTCATAGGGCAGCAAATGAAAAGTTGGTGGAGACATGGTCATTTTTAAAAAATGTTTGAACATTTCCCATAGAGATAAGTAATTCTTATAATTCTATTTTATTAGAAAACAGAACTCAGGCTGAAGAGTCAAAGTAGGACACATTTCAGCTCAGTAAAAGAACTTACCAATAATTAGAGCTACCTAATATTGGAATACACTGTTTTGATAGGGAGTTTCCTGTCAAGGGAAGAAATCAAAGAGAAGCTGGGATGTAAAAGGTGGGAAGGTCTGACTCTGTGTAAGGTGTTAAAAGGATTTATCATGCCCTAGCCAGTTTGGCTCAGTGTATAGAGCATCTGCCTCTGGATGGAAGGGTTCCAAGTTTGATTCCAGTTAAGGTCACATATTTGGGTTGCAGGCTTGATCCTGGACCCTGGTCTGGGCTCCTGTGGGAGGCAACCAATGGATGTCTCTCTCTCACACTGATGTTTTCCTCTGTCTGTCTCTAAAAGTCAATGGAAAAAATATCCTTAGGTGAGCATTAACAAAAAAAAAAAAAAAGGCTTTATCATTGGAAGGTTGATGGGGTAAGAAAATCTAGTTTGTAGTTAAGAGTAGGAAAACATGTAGTGACTATGACCCCAAGCTAGACTGGATGCCAGTTGTAGCTAGAAAGGAGCCAAAGAGCTAAGTTGTGGAATCTTCATGCCACGGTTACCACCTTTTTCTGCCTTTCTGATCTTGACACTGACAGCATGTTCATCAGTTATTGCTCCCATTACTTGCAGATATCCTCCATTTGTCTGTCTCATGGGTAACTGTGAGCCATGTGTTTTTATCCTCATTTAGTATTTTATTGCTTTTTAAAATGAATAACTATAATTAACTTTTTTGACATAAAAATCAAGGAGTTTTAGGTTTATTTGTGGATGGTGCACATGGAACATGACCATTTTTATACATGTTCTTTTCACTAGCATTAATCAGTAGATAAATTTTATATTTTTAGTAAAGGCCATACTATTAATAACTAAGTATATTTTTTATTTTTACTAAAACAAAATTCCTAAATAATTGTTGTTTCCTAATTTTTCTCCCTCCTTGCATCTCTTCTTAGTATGAGAAAGAAGAGCAGATTAGTCAATTTCACTCATGTGGTGAAGAGAATGTCAGCAAATTCACTATGAAGTCCAGGATAAGGGACAGCTAATTAGTGCCAAATTCATGTACCCATTTCTTTCTTGGCTCAGTGCTTAACATATAGGCTGTGATCTTGGAGGATTCCAAACTCAACACTTTTTTTGATGTGGTATATTACTGCCCAGAAATAGAGTACTGATTTCTGGGGCTTCCCTTGCTTCATCTGAGTGGAAAAGTAGCGTGGAGCATAAGGTTGGCTAGTTAGCTCTTTTTCCTCCTTCAGGTTGAGTGTGGGTTCTTAGAGACACTGAATAGTCATTCTCTTTCATATTGTATGGTCAAAATTCAGTAGCCCCTCCTTAACCATGGGGAAGATATTCTAAGACCCTCAGGGATGCTGGAAGCTGCAGATACTACCAAACCCTATATATACTATGTTTTTTTCCTATATGCACAGCACATATCTACAATAAAAGTTGAATTTATAGATTAGGTACAGTAAGAGATTAACAACAATCACTAATAATGACATAGAACAATTATGACAATATAGTGTAATAAAAGTTATGTAAATGTGATCTCTTTCATCCTCAAAGTATTTTATTGCCCTGTATTTTATTCCCTTTTTCACTTAAAGGAAGCACTTTTATGGCTTCTCTTTGGCATAACAGAATGGCTAAGGCCACTACTTAAGCACTTTTGGACCATTATTAAGCAAAATAAAGCTGACTTGAACATGAGCACTGCAGTGCCCTGACAGTGGATCTGAAATGAGATGACTACTAATTGACTAACTGGCAGTGAGTGTCTATAGCAGGGATGGGGAAAGTAGGGCCTGCGAGGCTGTATAAGGCCCGAGAAATCATTTGGTCTGGCCCTGCTAAGGCATTAGGGGTGAGATAATTAAATGTTTGACCAAATATAGCAGGCTAATTTTTAAGTTGATGATTTTGTATGGCCCGATATCCTCCTATATAATAAAAGGCTAATATGCAAATTGACTGAATTGCGGAATGACTGATCGCTATGATGTGCTCTGACCACCATGGGGCAGACGCTCAATGCAGGAGCTGCCCCCTGGTGGTCAGTGTGCTTCCACAGGGGGAGCGCTGCTCAGCCAGAAGCTTGGGCTCATGGTTGGCGAGAGCAGTGACGGTGGCAGGAGCCTCTCAGGGAGCGAGCCTAAGTTGGCAGTCAGACATCCCCCAAGGGCTCCCGGACTGTGAGTGGGCACAGGCTGGCCTGAGGGATATCCCCTACCTCCGAGTGCATGAATTTCATGCACTGGACCTCTAGTGATGTTATAAATGTCCAAACAGCCCTTGACAGAAAAAAGATTCCTACCCCTGGCCTCTACTGTGAATATACTGGAAAAAGGGATAATGCATGTCCAGGTGTGAGATCTCATCACAATACTAAGACCGGTGCACAATTTAAGACTTAGGAGTTGGAATTTGTCCTTTAATATAGTTGGACCACAGTTGACTGAAAGTAACTAAAACTGTGGAAAGTGAGGCTGCAGATAAATGGGGACTACTATACCACTGAAATGTAGTCACAGTATTCATGGAAAATATTGTATTAGAAATGACTAAGAAGAATGTCAAAAATGTACGCAGTTTGATGAAGTGCTGGAAAAAAAAAATAGGTGTGTGCATTGAGTCTCTTGGAGTAAGGATGAGGGCCACAGTCTCTAAGGGACGACAACAGATCTCTGGTAAAAACTTTTCTAAATATGCATGACCCACCTCCTGAGGTTCTGCTGTAGCCACCACTCTGGGATCTACATTTTCCTTAATCTTGCTTTGAATCATTACATCTACTCACAACCTTTAACCAACTTTCAAATTGTTGTGCATATTGCTAGATATAAGATGAACTGGGAAGCCAGTGCTGGTGAATGTACTCTGCACTGGAGACCATTGTCATTGGTTGGCCAGCTATTTTATAACCAACTCTCATGTAGAGTATAGGGTTAGAAAAATCCTTCATACATGAGGAGCTTGAGAATTTAAATGGTAAAAAAGGACATTTATGGGGTAATATTGTAAGGATGACAGATATTTTCAGTGTTGAGCAAAAGGTCATCTTTGACGGTGTTTAGAAGTGATATAGTGGTTCAATATGACCTTCTCGGTGTAAGTGAATTCAGGAGTGCCATGCAGCAGAAGAGGCAGGGTCTGGATAACACTTCATTTCAGGTAGCAGGGCATTGAGGCAGAATGACAGATGATAGAGTGGAGAAGTGACATCAAGGAAAGAATAGCTGGTTTCCATATGAGTAACATCAGACCAGTCATCTGAAAATACATGTCAGTAGAACTGGGAAAATATCTCCACTTCTTCAAGTCGGTATTTATCATTGAAGGAGTTAAGAAGTAAATTCTGAAAACCACTAGTAAAGAAATTTGCCACCTGACTATAGTGCTTTGAATGAAGCATATTTAAAAGGGATAAATCAAAGTTGGGATGAAGCGAGATCAGGAAGGTAAGAGTGACTCAGTCATACCCAGCCAGTACTCAGGTATTGACTGAGTACTGTCCTAGGAGCCCTGCAGTATATGCTCTGTGTTTTAAGGAGATTGCAATCTGATCGGGACAAGGGCAACTTGAAAGGTCAACGCAGACAAAGGCAGCATATGTTGATATGAAATGGGTGGTGGTACTGTTCAGAATGGGAATCTCAGAACTCAGGTGCCAGCCCATCCCTCTTCTATTTGTTTCCTGTGGCTGCCTTACCAATCACCTCAAAGCTAGTGGTATCTCACCATCTCTGTCACATTCTACTGGTTCAAAGCAGGCCAAGTTTGTCTCACACCCAAATGGAGGAAATTATACAAAAGTGTGGGGATCAGGAAGTGGGGCTCATGGGACCATGTTAAAGTCTGTCTATGGCATTTTAACTATATTCTCCAGGTCAGTGGTCCCCAACAGGTGGTCCGTGAACCACTAGTAGTTCGAAAGGTTGGCGACTGTTGGTTTAAGGAAACCTTTGGAGCAGCGGTCACCAACCGGTGGTCTGCGGACCACTGGTGGTCAGTGAGGTAGAAAGGTTGGCGACAGCTGCTCCAGGTGATTACATTTTAAGCTGTGTTAGAGATGATAGGTTCCAAAAGAGTTGATTTCGAGGGAGAAGAAAATTCCTTGTGCTTGACTTGGCTTTTCTTTATTAAAGCTGGTGGCGAGAATTACAATGATGTAGGCAAAACTGAAAATAAGACACATTAGAAGCTAAGCTCTGTGCCTTTTTTTTTTTTTTAAACTTGTTCATTGCAGTTTTTGCTCTCCTGAGATGACCCTCACCTGCATCCTTTCAGTCTTTCCATGTTTAGGTTTGTTCTTAGAGGTTCTTTGCTTCCTATATCTTGCACTACATGTAAAATTGGTATTTATGTAGCTTGTATTATATACTTAAAAGGGTATTTACTATAAGAGTTCTCTGTTCCCTATAGCTTGCAATTATGTAATAAAAAGGGTACTTATATGGCTGGCAGTGCATAATAAACGGGGTGCCCAGTGTTAAGAGCCTGTGTTCCCTATAGCTTGCATTACTTAGTAAAATGGTGCTTACATTAGATGGAAGCCAGTGAAATTATAGTCAAGCTGCATAGGCCTCATTTTAGAACCACATATTCTTAACAGGAAGGTTATATAGGTTATATGTTTTACTGGCTCCTGCAGCTCTTCAAAATGACCCAGTTCAGAATGACATTCAACTTAGAGAGAGCTGATTGAAATGGGCATTGGTGGGAAATTCCTTGGGAATTTATGGAACAATTTAAAAAACTATAGGAATCTCATTCTTAATAGTAGAAAAATCTGTAGTTAGAATTTTAGAGAAGTATGTGAAGCTTTATCTTACTAAAACAATGGTGAGAAATGCTTATATTTTTAAATGAGGGGAAGGAACTAATTAATTAGCCTTATTTTGAAAATATCATTAGGGAAAGTAATAGAATTAATGGAGAGTAACCCAAGGATGAGAAATAATTTTCCTTGAAATGAGAATTCTTCTAGAGATTAATTCTAGAATTGTTCTAGAGACTTCATAATACAGAGGTGTGAAACCACTGATAAAACTAATACTGCCTTGCCGAAACCGGTTTGGCTCAGTGGATAGAGCGTCGGCCTGCGGACTCAAGGGTCCCAGGTTCGATTCTGGTCAAGGGCATGTACCTTGGTTGCGGGCACATCCCCAGTGGGAGGTGTGCAGGAGGCAGCTGATCGATGTTTCTCTCTCATCGATGTTTCTAGCTCTCTATCCCTCTCCCTTCCTCTCTGTAAAAAATCAATAAAATATATTAAAAAAAAGACAAAAACTAATACTGCCTTACAGATTTTATCTACCTTTTTATTTTGCATTAGATACCCCATATGTAGTTTTCTCATAGCATTCTTTATCTTACCTTTATATCACTTTGCTCATTTGGTAATTGTGTGTGTGTGTGTGTGTGTGTGTGTGTGTTCATGTGCCCTCATTCACAGATGTGGGCATGTTAGACATTTGTCAATTTCTTCTCAGCTAGATTTTAAGCTCATTGAAAATGAGAACCCTGTAATAGCCATATTGTCACTATGTAGCCAGGACTTAGCACTGTCCTTGGACATAGCAGGCACTCAGTAATTACTGAATGAATGGATACTTATTATTTATTCATATAACTCTGCACAAGTATTCTTTACAAATTTCCTCATGCAAATATATACCAGAAATATTTATAAGTAACATCATTTTTAGGCTCTTTAGATTATTGTATATTTGATGGGAAGGTTAGCACTATTTAGCTCTATGAATATGGTCAGTAAATAATTCCTAAAAAATGTCATCACTTTGACTCTTATTTCTTATATTCTGTCAGACAGAGGCTAACCTTAAAATAAGAAAAGAGCCTGGCTGGCATGGTTCAGTGGTTTAGCATTGGCCTATGAACCCAGGAGGTCACGGTTCGATTCCTAGTCAGGGCACATGTCATGGTGCCAGGCTCGATCCCCAGTGTGGGTCGTGCAGGAGGCAGCCGATCAGAGATTCTCATCATTGATGTTTCTATCTCTCTCTCCTTTTCCCTTTCTCTCTGAAGTCAATAAAAATATATTTAAAAATGAGAAAAGAAGAAGAAGCAAGTGGGATCAATAAGTGGGACATTTGTAATCTTTAAACTAGGACTTGGCAAATCACTAACAAAATTCTGTGGGGATAAAGCTTCTAGTAACTAGGTTGACCTAGGGGAGTTCTCACAGCCACAAACTAAGTCAAGGGGAGTTCTCACAGCCACAAACTAAGTCAGTGGAGGAAGCAGTGCTATTTTCCCAGGGCCAGAGCCGAGGCACGGTCAGGGTGTCCTTAGGGGGAGGAAAGTGCTCCATGGACACAGCTATGGGTCTGTAAGGAGAGGCACTTTGAAGACACTGAGCTCAGCAGCCAAGAAAGCTGTGGGGGATACGGGACGTTGGTAAGGAGTTGCCCTTTTCAAGGAGGGACAGGATTTAGCAGTTGGGTTTAGTGCTTATAGACCCCCTCCCCCTGCCCTCTTCCTTAGATGTCTTCTCTGTTCCTGGTATGGATGCTTTTGGCACAAAGTGTATCATTGGTCAACATGTCTGCCTATCTGGATAGTGGAGTTGTTACTGAATTCACCTTGGCTACTTCCATTTCACTTGGAAGTGAGTGACGTCATGCCCCGGTTGGGGGTTGTGTCTAATTGCCACAGAAGCAGCTCTGTGTGTTGTGCCTGCAGATGGCTCTGAATCTGTCAAGGAAAGAGCAAGATAAATATTTTCTTATAAATATAAAAGGAAGAGTTAAACACTTATTGTTTAGAAACCAAGCTGATAAGCGTATTACATTGTCTGAGGCACCAGAAATAAGCAAATTAATGACATGCAAATAACGGTTGTTCATGAATTGTGGAATAATAATAGTATCTGTTTGGATGTTTATGGTAAATTTATTTACATGGCTCAATGTTCTGCTAATTTTCCTGTGGAAAATGATACATACTTAGTTTCCTTTCCCTTTCTTTCAGAAATACTTCATTGAAATTATAAAAACTGGTGCATTGTTTTGCTATCATGGCTTTGCCAGGGGTAACTCTAAAGACAGTATTTGTGGGTGTAGAGTGGAGAAAGAAGTGTTCATTGTATGGGGGTTTCTCCAGCCTTCCACAGGGCCACCACCATGGCCGTCCTTCTGTAATGCAGAGGCTCTCACTGCACAGGAGTGCTCGTGGCAGTGCCAGCTCAGGTGGACTTGCTGTGGCTCTTTCTCATGAACATCTTGGCATCAGCTTCTTGGTGAACTTCAGACCTTTCCTCTCTTCAGGCAGCCCAGGGAATAGAGCAGCTTGTGTGGGGAGTGTGATCCAGGTGTGGGCTTCTGCCTTTTCCACTAAAGAGTGACTGGGCTTATTTTGAAACGATGTCTCTGAACTTCGCCTAGTGTTCCAAATGCTCCAAGGAAACCTCTGCATCCCATGTGGCTCTCTATGCTCCTGGTGCACCTCTTCCCTGAGGTGCCTCAGTGGGGAATACGTGAGATCCTTTATTCTTTCAGAAGAATCAGTTCTGTGGGTCATTAACTTGGATTGCATATCAGGTGCCTTGTCAGTGAGGGAACATTTTCGTTGGGATAAAGAGTAATTGTTTTTCTGTCCAACTTTACAGGCAGGTTTTTTCCACTGAATGCCTCCCTCCATCAAGTGGTACACAAGCCTCGTGTATTTTATTTATTTGCTTTCCATATGCTAAGTCTTGGCATTTTGCTCACCTCTATGCATTTTTATCAACAACCCTGATATTTTGACATAATTTTATTTTATTTTTAAAATATATTTTTATTGATTTCAGAGAGGAAGGGAGAGGAAGAGAGAGATGGAAACATCAATGAGAGAATCATTGATCGGCTGCCTCCTGCATTCCCCCAACTGAGGATCAAGCCCGCAACCCAGGCATGTGCCCTGACCGGGAATCGAACTGTTACCTCCTGGTTCATAGGTTGATGCTTAGCCACTGAGCCACAGCTGCTGGGCTTGACATAATTTCAAAACAATTATCTCACGGCATGCTAAACACTGTGATTAACTATCTGTTGTTCACAAAGCAGGAAGTAGAATGGAAATGGACTTTTGCTTTAATTTTTTGATAGAGTAGGAATTTTAACTTTTAGTCAAAAAGGAAAACAGAGCATTTTGTACCTGGGGCTAGTTTGTATCCGCTACTCTTCACCTGATTTTGCCATTTTGTAGTTACTTGTGCGTTGGGGTGCAGGAGAACATGGGGTGCATAGGAAGGTTGAACCACTAGCATTTTGCTCACCTCTATGAATTCTGTAAACTGACATCTCGCCTTTGGGGATTCTCTTTGCCAGTCCTCTCCACTCATTGTCATGGCAGAGAATAGAGTTTGGAAGGCTGATAGCCAAATATTTTCTTAATTTTCTTACTGTGTTTTGGGAGGGTAGGAGTGAATAGGTGAAGGCAGTACACACACACACACACACACACACACACCTTGGGGATCCACAGTCTGCTGTTCCTTCTTTCAGATTGAAGTCCTCAGGTAGAGAAATTATACTACCTTTTAATAACCCTGATTAAAAGAAGGAGAAAAATCAATTGGCAGATTTTGAGGAGAGAAATCAATTTCCTTATTACAGAAAAGGATGAGAGACATAACTAGTTTGTGTTTGCAAATTGTTCGCTTTTAGTCTGTGCTACTTTCAAGAGTTTGAGAACTGGGGTGTTCAACTTCTCAACTTTTGACTGATGGCATCATGTAAAAGTGCCTCAGCCTAATGGAAGCTCAGGATGCGACTCCGAATCGCTGGGTCGCACTTGACAGTGATTTGTATGTCCACGGATTATTAAACCTCAGCATGGAGAATGTCCTGGTTTAAAATTTTCCCATTTTATCCACTTGGTCTGAAGTGAGGAGCAGCTATCCTTTCTGTAGTCTTGCATAGTAGAGGATAAATTTCTCAAGCACAGGTAAGTTTCTGGTCAGGGCCAACCAAACTAATATAGAGTTATTTTGCTCCTGGACTTCTCAATCACTAATGTTTCCTTCATCCCTGAGTTTGCTCTTCACTGACATTTAGCACCATTTGTTATTCCAGTAGCCATAAACAGGTTCCATGACCTGGGGCACATGCCTTAGAGTGGCCAGGAAGAAGCAATCTCAGAACAAATGGTAATCACCCTGTGTCATATTTATTACCTTCATCACGCAGGTCCTTGGGCAGTGTTTCTAAACCCCTGAGCTCCCTGCAGGTTTGGTGAGGTGTGCAGAAATCTGCTTTTGTAGAATTTAGAAACCAGGGAAGTGATTCAGTAGTTCTGGCTTGAAGACTTGCTTAACATAATTTCTAGATTCCTTCAGCTATATTCTCAGTGTGTTTTCTTATTATTCTACAAGCATTTATGGGTGCTTATTGTGTATGTTGTTCTGAACTGGGTTATACCAGAACTCGAATTAATTTTGGTGAAATTACTTACAGTGAATATCATCACTTCTTACATTTTTGTGTTTTATTTCTTCTTTTTTTCATTAATCAAAAGTCACCTTATGGCCCTAACCGGTTTGGCTCAGTGGATAGAGCGTCGGCCTGCGGACTGAAAGGTCCCAGGTTCGATTCCGGTCAAGGGCATGTACCTTGGTTGCGGGCACATCCCCAGTAGGGGGTGTGCAGAGGGCAGCTGATTGATGTTTCTCTCTCATTGATGTTTCTGGCTCTCTATCCCTCTCCCTTCCTCTCTGTAAAAAATCAATAAAATATATATTTTAAAAAAAGTCACCTTATGCATGTTATGAAGATGTGTATATCTGAAAATTCTAATTTAATATGAGTCAAAAGCTGATTAAAGGGTGATGGTAGAAATATTGATGCCCAAGAAAGGCTGAGGCTGCAGGGAAAGTATTAACCAAGAGGAGATATGGCTTGAGAATAGGGATTGAGGTAATTAATAATATGTTTAGAAGAACAATGATGGGGAAATAGGGAGTATATTGATTTCTTAGATATAAGGGTACTGGAACAATGAAGTCTCAGAATATTAGAGAAAGAATTGATGGAAACATACTTTTTCATATTCTGTTTTATTCCACTTGCATAATGTTTGCCTTGGATCTAAAATAATGAGCAAAGTAAAATTTACTTTGAAATCATAATCTGAATATTTTAAACATTGCTTTAGCAAATACTTTGCTTTCTATTTCAATATGCTATTTTAAAATAATTGCTCAATATTACATATTTGCACCAGTTTTTGATAATTTTTAAAGATTAAAAAATAGGGGTATAATTCTCATATTATAAAGTTCACCATTTTAGTGGTTCTCAGAATATTCACAAGGTTGTGCGTCCATCACCACTGTCTGAGTGCAGAACGTGTTCATTACCCACAGAGAAACTGGCCATTGGCAAAGAAGTCACCGTCAGCAGTCACTCCCAGTCCTCCCCACCTTCTTTCACAACCTCCAGTCTGCATCCTGTCTCTGTGGATTTATCTACTTTGGACATTTCATATACACAGAATAGTACAGTATGTGATCATTTCTGACTGCGTCCTTTCTCTTAGCATGATATTTTCAAGGTGCATTCATGTTTAAGCATGTATCAGCCCTTGATTTTTTTTTTTGCCTAATAATATTCCATCGTATGGACACTTTATTATTCATATGCTGTATTATCCATTCATTAGTTGATGGACATCTGGGTTGTTTCCACTTATGGCTATGATGCATACTGTTGCTGTGAACATTCATGTACAAGTTTTTGCATGAAGATACATTTACAATTTCAATATTCCTAGGAATGGAATTTTGGGGTTATATGAGTAACTTTTTAACTTTTTGAGAAACTGCCATACTTTTCCAAATTGGCTGCACCATTTTTTATTCCCACCATATTGGGCATATTTTTTTTAATGTAACTGGCATGCTGTTAACAATAAGTTGACCCTTTGCCTCCTGCACTTTTGGACATCATGTGTACTGGGATGAGTTACTACCTGAAGCTTTGAAAGGTCATAGAATTTGGGAGCTGGAGGTATTCTCTGCTAACGCATCCATCCCTGCCAAGCTCTTACCCTCACCTTCAGGAATTCACCCTTCCTGAGCGTGGAGGTCCACTGCTGACCTGGTACAGCATTTTCCAGACACTTTTATAGCTTTGCTTTGGGGGTTTATTGACATTTAACGAGTGTTTTCATTCCTGTGAAATCATTTGCATGTCTGCTGCTGAGGATAGCATTCATAAAAGGAGAAAAAAACATTTAAATAACTGCATTTTACCTGGGGAAGATAAATTACAGTTGGCCATCAATAAATAGATAATAACTTTTATAGCTACCAGGATTATTAAATTGTGGAAGACAATAAATTTGCACCCTCCCTTGTCTTAAAACATTCACAACTAATTATCTGAAAGTGAGACAAGTTAACACAAGTTTGCTATCTATTTACTTAGTATTTTTTTCTTTCTTAATCACTCTTGTGGATGGAGGAATCCATTTTATCAGTTTCTTCTCCCTCCTCTGCTCTTCAGAGTAATATATGTATAAGTGCAGCCTAAGTAAGCATAGGTTCCCCTGTATCTGAGGCAGTGTTCTTTGAGCCACATTTGCATGTTAAGTGCCATCTTGTACCATGAAGGATAGGTTCATAGACTGGACTTGGAATGAAGTTGAGAATTGCTGTGCGAAAGCTATAGACTGTAGTTAGAAATCTAAAGCTTTGGAATGCAAAGGTATATATTTCACCTGCTTTTCACAAAGCCTCTATTTTATAAGGCTTTATGGGAAACAGTCGGTTCAGTTGCCTTAGTTAAAACTCATTCCAGGAAGCAGAATATTAAGATCTTACTTGAAGATACTGAGATTTTCTGCTTTTTGTTAACTTGTCACTAGCTGATTGATACCTGGCATTACAGTAAGAGGTTTAACAGATTCCTGAATTCGGTCACATTTGTCCAAATCTGTGGGATATATCATAGAGAGGATCATAAGGCTATTAAGATAATAATTGGGTTTCTAGGCTACTCAATCCATGTAGCTTTGGGACTTGAGAGTGGGAAGTATTAAAGAATTCTCCTTTTTTGTTAAAGTAAGAAATAAAGGCATTTTTAGAGATTAGCACGGGGTGGTAGGAAAAAAACACCAGGCTTTTATTTAGAACATTTGTGTTCAAATTTGGCTTTATGCCTATCTGGTTGTATAATCTTGTTTAAATTACAGAACTTCACCAAGAGTCAGTTTACTAATTTGTAAAAGGTAGATGATAATACTTCCTCACAACATAGCTTTTGTATTTGATGAGATACTATATGGGACACATAGCAGGCATTCAGAAGTTAGTGAAATCTGAACCTGGGGTGTATTAGGTTGCCTTACTGAGGTTTTGTTATATGTTTGTGTATTTGTATGTATGAGTGCATACATACACACACACACACAGACACACAGACATGTGTCAATCTATCTCCATCTCACATCTTGTTTTCAGTCAGATTTATCTGGTTATATAGTTGACAGTTAACTCTTAAAATTTTTTTTATTGATTTCAGGGAGGAAGGGAGAGGGAGGGAGAGAGAGATAGAAACATCAATGATGAGAGAGAATCATTGATCGGCTGGCTCCTGCATGCCCCACATTGGGGATCGAGCCCACAACCCAGTCATGTGCCCTGACTTGATATTGAACCATGACCTCCTGGTCCATAGGTTAATGCTGAGCCACTGAGCAACACCAGCCAGGCAATTGACAGTTAACTCTTAAATGTATTGGATTAATCAGAGCCTTTTAAATTATCTTAAAATGTAGTTTATTGTAAAGAATTGTTAGAAGCTGCTATAAATTTGTCATTTGCTTGTCACTCTTCCAGTGTCTGACAATGTCACCACTTTTGCTTACATCATCCAAGCTGGGAACCTTAGCATGACCTTTTCTACCTTCTCTTTCCTTAGTAATGTTGCTGCCCAGCAGTCTATTTCTATCAAAGCTAATACTGCATAATAGATTGCTGATAATGATGAAGGGTAGAAAATGTAATAGTCAACTGATGACTGAGGTGCTACTCAACCCCTTATTGTGTCCATTTATACTCAGAAATATAATGTAATCTCAACTTAAAGTGTTTTTAAAAAGTTAATTCTTATTTTCTGATGTTCCTCTAAATGGAAAGCTTTTACCTGGATGGTGTCGTGAAGACCCTTTTGTATTTCATTAACAGCAGGATACCAGGTGTGGGAAAACAAAAAATCCCAGCAGCCTGCATCTGAGGATGCAGTAAATTGAATTATTATTTAACAAATATTCATTCCCTATCCTCATGACCACCCACCTACCCCTGCCTCCTTGAGAGCAGTATGCTCCCTCCCCCCATTGCTGTTGGACTTGGGCATGTGACTTACCATGACCAATGGAATGTCAGTGGAGATGCCAGTAGCAAAGGCTTGAAATGTGCTTGTACATTAGGACTTGGTATTTTGCCGAATCCTAGGAAACCAGCAAAATGTGAGCAAGAAAGAAGTGCTTATTGTGATGTGTTACTGAGTTTGAGGTGGTTTGTTACATGCATATTGTTGTGACAGGAGCTGATGAGTACAAAGGGATTCTGATTTAAAGATTTTCTTTGGGCATTGATTTGGGAGCCTTAACTTTCCCTGTAGAATCATAAGTTTCTCGTTTGATTGCACCTATTTCAATGCCAATGTTGTGTCTCTGGTCAGTGACAAACTGTTCAGGATTGAAAGCTCAGTTACAAGGAGTGCTCTCAGTTCAGATCTGGAAAAAGGAGGCTGGTTGACTGTGGTTATCTCTGCAAACCTGTCTTTGGAAGTCATTTCTAGAAGATAGGCCAGTGGCTCTGTTCTTGTTGGGGAAAGTCCTTATATTTCCTCAGTGGTGGAAGGGCAGTGAATACACAAAGATAGTGTCTATTTGTGGAAAGAGCCAAGAGCCTATTAAAATTCCGTTTTGTCTTTAGAAGCAAACATGAAGGAATCTGGAGGAGGCCAAACAGCTCTCTAAAATAATGATTGTCTTGGGCTAATTTCTTCACTGTGCCTCCGGCATCATTAGGTGCCAGTCCTACTGTGTAGGTTCATTTGCAAACAAAACTGAGTAGAGAGGAGGCTGGTATATGAGACTTCCTAAAGCCAGAGCTTTCAGGCACCTGCCCATTGTTTGAAGCAGTTAACCTCAGCAGTACCTTTATTCCCCCCTACCTAGGAAAAAATAGGGAAAAACAAGATTGTTTATTTCAAAAGGCATTGGGACCCATCCTTTCAAAGAGAACACTGACCAAAAGAGAAATACGGATATTGTGTAAAAGCTCAGAAGGTTTTCAGAATTTCCCTTTCTTGCCCATTATAAACATGATCTTTCCCTTTGCTCTGAGCTCCCCCCTCTGGCATTCATGGTATATTTCTCTTCCTATGATCACAAGCTTCAAAGCTCCCCCACCATGTTATTTTGCAAACCCTCTACACTGTGCAGTGATTGCAGGGGCTGCTTTTATGTTCTAGAGTTTGGGAGGTTGTGGATTAAGGGACGCAGGGGACTGCCTGCAACATTCATTAACTTTTAATTCAGTGCAGCAAAAATCAGAAACCCAGTGCGCCATTGGCAGTTGCTTTAAAGGTACTTTGAGCTTGTGTGACCATATTTTAAGGCTTGTGTGCCAGGAATGAAATGAAGTGCCTTTTCACAGAGCTCAGGATTGTGCTATCCTAATGGAGAAATCCATAAGGCTCTTTGTTTTCATAAGCTTTATCCTTACTGCCTTTTTAAAAAAATGGTCATCTTTGTTCTAATGGCGACCAATTGCTTTTATTGTAACTAAACTTCTAACTATTGCATTTTCTTTAGAAGGAATAGTGTCAATGCCCAATTTATGGAGCACTGTCTAGGACTCTGATTTTTCAATGTGGCTTATTTTTTCAGAAAACAAAGTCTCACCCCTGTAAGCACCGAAGATTGTATTTTACTGTTTTTTAAATGGAAAATTTTGTACAGTATATTTCTCAAATTGGGTCTGTAAGGCAGTAAAATATTTTCCTTCACCCTCTTAGGGTA
Organism: Plecotus auritus; assembly: GCF_963455305.1. Taxonomy (NCBI): domain Eukaryota; kingdom Metazoa; phylum Chordata; class Mammalia; order Chiroptera; family Vespertilionidae; genus Plecotus; species Plecotus auritus. The sequence goes on from NC_137775.1 coordinate 130,276,434, forward strand.
CCTGGCTTGGTCTGAAATTTAAACCGACACAGACAGATTAACAGGAGAAAAGCAGACAGATTTACTTAAAGTTTTACATGACTCGGGAATCCTCATAAGGAAATGAAGACCAAAAGACATGCTGAAGCCTACTTGCTTTTTTATGTTAGGTTGAGCAAAGAGAGGCAGTTGTGGAAACTGACTAAGTGAGGAGGCTGAAGGGGTAAGAATTATTGGAATGGAGTCTATTTGTATAGAAGTCTCTTGGTCTCAACTTGTTGCCCTTGATGATATGAGTGTTACCACTTTCCTTCTGGTATAGAGAGAACCTCGTTCATATAGGGATTTCATCTCTTAACAAAAAGACAGCGGTCAGAGTGTTTTTCTTGTATTTGCTGTTTTTCAAGTGTCTTTAACTCAAAATAGTATGTCTAAGGGACGTATTTTGGGCTGACGTGCTCTGAACTCCAGGTCTCTACTTGGTGATTGAAGGCACATGATTTTGAACCTGGTGATGGAGACTTCATTGGAACTCTGTGGCACTGTCCTTATCGAGTGAGGTGTGGCGTGTCAGAGGTCACCTTGTCACCTACGGAGCCATGTACAGTGTTGTCACCTCTGTGACCCAGCCCCAGACTTCTGTTTCTTTCTATTTCCTTGTCTGCTTTCATGCCACCTGGCTTTCCTCCTTACTGTGGCTGTAGGTTATCACGTATCAGCTCTTTACTGCCTCTGCCTCAGACAAGCGCCTCGTGCCTTCTTAGTTGTTCAGTGAAGGCTGGACCAAGGTGATTAGGAGAAGTGAACAGAGAAATACTCTCTGACGTCAAGCTCTTGAGTTCTTAGTTATGGATTTTGCAATGTAGGTACATTTTGGCTATTTACTCTTTCTTTCCTGTTCAATAAAGTTCTCAGTGGTCCAGGTTGCGAGATAAGTTAGATATTATTTTGCTAACAATGGCAATCACATGACACCTAAAACATGTTTCTTGTAGAGGTTTCTCTCTTGGTCTAAATCCATCTGTATTTCTAGAACTTGAATTTCAGATGTTCCACAGACATCAGTTTCTGGGGGAAATGTTCCATTATCTAGTAATTTGTTAATTTCCAGAAGTGTCTAGATTAGGTGTAAAGAGTCTGTCATTGCTTGTTATGCTGCTGGGAGTGTGGTGAATGAAGAAGTGAATGAATAAACTTGCTTCTTTTCACACCAAAGCAAGTGGATTTTTGGTGGGGTTAAATTTTTTCTCTAATTTGTTCTTTAAAAAAGTATTTTTAGTAATATCAGCTATAGTCACCATGTTTTACATTAGGTCCTCAGACCTTATTCATCTTACAGCTGGAAGTCTGTAACCTTTTCCCAACCTCTCCCTATTTCCTCCACTCCCCAGCCCCTGGCAATCCCTTTTCTACTCCCTGTTCCTATAAGTTGGACTCTTCAAAAATTCCACATTCACATAGCATAATTCCCTCAAGTTGCAACTAGTTATTGCAAATACCAATATTTCCTGCTTTCTTATAAATGAATATTCCTCTGTGTGCGCGCGTGCGTGCATGTGTGTGTGTGTGTCCGTCTGTCTGTGTGTCTATCTACCACATCTTCTTCATCCATTTATTTGTTGGTGGACACTTAGATTGCAGCATTATTTACAACAGACAAGATTTGGAAATAGTTTCTTAGTTTGTTCATGTGCTTTTTTCCTAAGGGTGGTGTAAGAGTGTTTGAATGATCTTAAACAGCTTTCTTGTGTGTATCTTTTGTTTTAAGAAGATAGAATTTACTCTTGCCAGTTGTTTTGAGAGATTGGTGCTCGTATAGTTTTGAAAGATTTTTTTTCTCGGCATACAGGTACACTGAGTGGATGTGAGCTGGTCAAACCTAGGACTGCCACTCCCCTTTACTGTCTCAGCTGATAATCTGCACTTGCCCATCTATCCACTGTCAGCTTTGCCCTCTGAATACTGGGTCTTGAATTTGATTCAACTGTCCTCTTTAGACCAGAGCTATCATTACTCATCTAAATGGCACTATTGCCTTTGAGTCTGCTTTCTCCTTTGCTCTTCATTTGGCATCAAGACTCATAAATGATGAAACATCCTTTCCCAACAATCAGGGCCAATACCTGTTTCCTTTTTTCTCTTCTTTGTCTACTTTTTTTCCGAGAGAAGTCCATGCCCCAATTCTAACATTTATATATTTGCAGAATAGTCTCTAGCATAATCATTTTTTACTAAACTCTTAGAGGTCAGTTTTAAGAATGTGCTCAGAGGACTAACCTGTGAATAAACAGTCTTTGTGAGGTATACTTTTCCTGTATATGAGCTGAGTGGTTTTCCATTTGCTTTAATCAGTGTGTAGTTATTGATGGAATGCACTATACTCTACACAAAAAGATTATAACAAATGAAGCCCCCCCTTTTAATTTAGCTTAAAGAAAATGAAATATTTGAGATAGTTTTCCATTAGCTTAGTGTCAACCTCCTGAAAAGCATATGCCTTTATGTAAATTTACCTGTCTGCCCTATTTATAAATTGAGGATTAGTTAGTAAGAATATATCTGAGAATGTAACTGTGGATGGGGGTTATGTTGCTATGTGTGTGTATATGACCTTCATGATTCATTAAATTATATTATGCTCATAGTAAAGGTAGTTCTTAGGATTTCTCTTTAACATAGCATACTCTCCAAAAACATACATTAGAGTATTTCTTTTTAAAGAAAGTACTGAGAATATGCATTCAAATTTATAGTACTCATTGTACTTTATTTTGCTTTTATTTTATAGTTTGTCACATTTTCTATATTTGTTACTAGAGCTTTTATTCTGATTATGGTTTATGATTTAATTATCCACCAGATGTTCGAGTTTACATTATACTATTACACAGAGGGAGAAAAATGGACCATCACCTCCTTTGTGGTACAATTTTCTGCTCAGAAAGAGGTGGTAAAGTTTGGCAGCATTCACTTTGCAGCTCATTGTCTTTGCGCACCTTCAGCTGTCTGGTGATCACGTGCTGTTTGCTCCAAACTTGGTGCTAACGTTGGATAGTGAAGAAGAATGTCTCTGGACTTAGGGAACTCACAGTCTGGATGGAAGAAAATGTCACTGGTTTTACCCCTAACATTTTCTGTAATTTCTCTTTGTAATCATTTTAAGATTGATAGGATAGCCAAAACCGGTTTGGCTCAGTGGATAGAGCGTCGGCCTGTGGACTGAAAGGTCCCAGGTTCGATTCCGGTCAAGGGCATGTACCTTGGTTGCGGGCACATCCCCAGTTTGGGGTGTGCAAGAGGCAGCTGATCGATGTTTCTCTCTCATCAATGTTTCTAACTTTCTATCCCTCTTCCTTCCTCTCTGTAAAAAATCAATAAAATATATTTTTAAAAAAAAAGATTGATAGGATATTTCATTATCTATTTTTTTCCCCTTCAAACCTTCTGTTTCCCTATTTTTCTGTTATATTTCCACAATGATTGTGAGTGACTCCTGAAGTGTATGAGTGAATTCCTTAAGAAGCTTAGCTTTCATCATCCAGGCTACTGATTGGTATGAGTTCAGTTTTGTCCTGTTCCCCACCTGCTTTTTGTCAGTCGCTATTTCTGCAAAGTCTTCATTCTTTCTATTTATAAAAATACTAGAGGCCCAATGCACGAAATTCGTGCAAGAGTAGGCCTTCCTTCCCCCGGCTGCCAGCACCGGCTTCCCTCTGGCACCCAGGACCTGGGCTTCCTCACAGCCCCGGCTTCATCCGGAAGGTTGTCCAGAAGGACATCCGGTCTAATTAGCATATTACGCTTTTATTATTATAGACGACCTCTTCATTTTTCTTGTCAAAGACAAATTAAAAAGAATTATTTCAGTTTCTGAGCAAGTTTAGTCTTCATTAATTGCACACCCTATTCCATTTTTAGCAGCATTTTTCTTTTCCTAGTTTTCCCCCCTTGGTAATTTTAAAAGCTCATCTTCTCATGTTTGGCTTCCTTTGAGTAGCATGAATTAATTTGCTATCTCTAACTCCTCTCTTCTTTAAGTTTTAGCTGACTGTAACAAGATCCTTTCCACTTTTTTTGATCTTTAGTTCAAATCTGTCTTTGTAGATATTTGAAGAGTCATTTGTGAAACTATATTAGGTGTTTCTTGTTCATTATCATTTTTCCCAATTGAAATTTTAATCCTGTGTGTGTTAATTATTTAATTTTCCTAATATGGTACTCCTGGCCCCTTGCACACTGATGGAATTAGTCCTTCATCCCAAAGCTTCTCAGAGTTCCTGATTCTTTAATATTTGTGATTTATATTTAATTTGTACTTATATTGTTCATAACTGACTTTCCCTTTTTTATTTTTTACCATCACCCAGTTCTGTCTCCTATGTTCTTTAGATTTATTTATTCATTTAAAATATTTTTATTGATTTCAGAGAGGAAGGGAGTGGGACAGCGAGATAGAAACATCGGTGATGAGAGAGAATCATTGCTCGACTGCCTTCTGCATGCCTACTACTGGGGATGGAGCCTGCAACTTGGGCATGTGCCCTGACCAGGAATCAAACTGTGTCCTCTCAGTTCATAGGTTGACGCTCAACCACTAAACCACACCGGCCGGGCAATTTATGTATTCATTTTTCTGTGATTGCTCTTATCTTCACATTGCCTCCAGTGAAGGTTATTGTTTTCTCATAACCTTTTCTCAAACTTTAACGGCCATGAGTATCTCCATGGAATTCTTGTTTAGAGCCCACATTGCTGGGTCTGAAGCCCAGAGAGTCTAATTCACTTGGCTTGTGAAGAGCCTAGATACCTTCTTTTTTAACAGACACGATGAGGTGATCCAATGGCCACACTGTGGACTGCTGCTGCTGCCTGCTAATGGGGTTCTTTGCTGCCAGCCTGTGCCTGAAATATAGCTGCCAGGTTTTTCATGTCTGAACATTCGTTTGTAAGTTAATTTATGAAATGCCTACTATCTGCAAGGCACTGTGTTGGGCACTCAGAATATTGTAATGAACAAAATAGACTTTGTCCCTGATCTTGCAATGCCTACAGTAGATTGAATTTTTTTTTATGTCCTCCTCATCTCAAAACGTCTTTGATTTCCTATTGTTTACATGGAACAGTTAGTCAGTTCATCAGAAGTTTTGCTGATGGGCTTGTAGAACATAAGAGAGATGACTAGGAATCAGATTAGGATTTCAGGTTTGTTTTTCCTTCTGACTATGTGTGTGTGTTTCACTTACAAAAAGCTGAGGGTTTTAAGCAGATCATTAATGTTTCCGTAGTCAATGTTTGAATCTCTGCTGAATAGTCAGGGTTAGAGGAAAAATACCATCCTTCATCAGTTCTAATATGTCATCATTTATAAGACCTCTTCCTATTTCAGAGATGTTAAAATGTGAAATAATGTGCCTCATATAATCAATACAGTGCTGCCTATTGTTTTTTGTGTGTTTGTATTTATGAGGATCATGATACTACACAAAGCTACCTTCTAACTACTGACACGTAATTACCTAGGACCATACAAGACGTATCATTGGTCTGACACTAATGAAAGAGTCAGGAGTTATTAAGAGACATAAAGTCTGTAACACAAAAGAAGCCAAGATGAAGAGGGAGATGATCTCTCAGCCCAGATGACCTTTCCCCCATTCCCCCAAATCTGCTTCTCTGTTGGACTGTGTAGGGTGCAGATTTCTAGCATCGAGGTAATCAGGTTGACTGTAACTCCGTGGGTGACTCTCCCATCCATCACTTAGTTCAGACAGCTCACAGGCACCAGAGTCAACCCAGCACAGAGCTTCCGTGAGTTACAACCTCTGTATTTATTGTATCCTTTTAATTAAATGTGCCCACTGGAAAGCATTTTAAAAACAAGCTCAGTGATCCAGTTGAGTAATCAGTTACTGGCAGCCCTCTCCCACCCCCACACAGACACAGCTTACTCTCAAGTCACCCTCTTACACAGGAAACATCTGTACCTTTTAAACCTTTCAGAGAGTTGCCATACTTCTTGAAAACTACAAGGGATGTCTTCTTTCTCTTCATGTCTTTACTGGGTCTTACTGTTCCTAGATGATATGTTAAGGGACACAGAGGAGAGTCTATAATGAACTCTGTACTTTCTGAAGGCTCTCATTCTGTTATTCTACACACCTTTGTCTCTACCCCAGCTGACCATTCACTTTCCTCTTCCTTTCAAGCGTTAGCCTTAGAGCTCACTTCTCATGATGCATTTGGTCATCAGTGTTCTGTGATTTGACTGGGGGGATTTTAGTACTACTGGAAGGTCTTAGTTGAAATCTCCCATTTCAAAAGTTGTAACTTTAACACCTAGTGGTAAATGCCAAATAAATGATATGGCCTCTAAGTATCAGGGGAGTTAGAGAAAGGCGGGATCACTGAGTTTTTGTAAAATGCTTCAGGATGGGAGTGGTATTACAGACAGGTAAGCCAGTGGGACTAGGGGAGCAGAACCGGAGAAAGGTAAAGCAGGAAAGGAGGAGGATTGTGTGGGAGGAGGGACTGTCCTTAACAGACTAGCACAGAGGGTGGACCTGCACAGCAGGTGTGAGAGGAAATCCTGTCCAGGTAGGTTTGGGCTGAGTCATTGGAGGGTCTAAGAATCCCAACTAAAGATGTTCAATTTTATATTTTACTAGAGGCACGGATTCGTGCACCGATGGGGTCCCTCAGTCTGGCCTGCGCCCTCTCGCAATCTGGGACCGCTCGGGGGATTTAGTAGTGCATGAAGTGGCAGGCGGCCGGGGATGAGCCAGAGCCTAGGCTGGGCACTGCTCTGCTCCTGCTCATCCTGGCCCTGCTGTGCCTGCCTCCACTGCCTCTGCTTGGTAGCGCTGCTGTGGAGGCAGGAGAAGCTTGTGCCACCACAGCTGCACTTGCCAGCCCTGAGCCCACCTTCTGGCGCATCAGTCAGCTGAGCGGTGCTCCTGCTGTGGGATCACACTGACCACCAGGGGGCAGCTCCTGTGTTGAGTGTCTGCCCCCTGGTGGTCAGTGTGCGTCATAGCTACTGGCCGGTTGTCTGGTCGTCCGGTCTTTCAGTCGCTTAGGCTTATGTATATATGTAGTTGGAGCAATCATTTCTAACACCTTGAAGAGGCATTTATCATTATCTATAAGGCTCAAGTCATCCTCTTCAGGGTAGGGTTTCAGAATGGTATAGTGGGGCTAAAATTGCTCAGCCTTTGTGTGTTTGTGTATGAGTGTGTATGAGTATAAACAAAGTACACATATGAATGGGAGGTCTTGAGCAGGGCAGAGGAGAGTATGGCACCACTGGCAAAGTAATCCTCTTGTCATAAATCTTGGAAAGCTGCGAAATGAAATTCTGACCACATGGTCCTTGCAATCTACCAGTTACTAATGGTCCACCTGTTGACAAGTGTTGCCATGGGTAACAATGGAGAATCATTGGTGGGTAAGTTTTGTTGTTGTTGGTTTGGTTTTTTACATTTATTGATATTTATTATACTTTGGAGATTATTATACTTTGGTCTTTGCTTCAAGAAGGCCTGCCTGGTGGGCAGTCAGACACTGACATCGATAACATGACTGCCTAATGGCAGAACATGCTGAAGAGCTGTGGGAGGAGAGCTGCAGGTTCCTCCGTCTGCTGGGGACTGGAATGGGCTCAATGGGATCTGAAGAGCGACCGCACCAAGCCTATTTATACACTCAAGGAAAGAACCCTGTAGGGAAGGAGGGATTTATTTACAGTCGAGGGGAGAGATGGATGATTAATGAAGTGGAATATGGAGGAGGTGATAGTAAATGGATTTTGATTACAACAAGAAGGCATTTGAGGGGTTTGAAGATTGGCTGGATATTGAGAAAAGAAGTAAATCAGAGCTGACCAAGTAATCAGTTTTATGTAACTAAAAGAATAGTGGTACCATTTATAATAAAGAGGAGATGAATTTGTTTGAGTTTGAGATGATGGAATTTCAATGGGAAGCTTGCAGTGAAGATGGATAAGGTTGACCAATGAAAGATGAGCACCACAGATCACAGAGGAGAACTGGCATGATGATGTAATCCATAACACTAAGCGTGTGTCCATGGGAATGGGGGTTTGTCACCTGGTGAGGTGGCTGTGAAGGGAGTCATGGAGGGAGTTAAGGCAGTTCATTTCCCTGTAGGGGCAATGCCATAGCTTCTTTATGGAAGATATTCTTCTGTAGGCGATGACTTGGCCCAGGAACTTGTGCATGGAGTGATGTGGAGGCTAGATGAGTGGGAAATGTAAACGGTGCTCCAAGCAGAGAAGGATGGGTTCCCAGGGAATCCTAGCAGGAGAGCCCAGCACAGGGGGAAGATGATCAGTAGGCAGACCAGCCTCTTGGTAGACTTTCTCATGTGCAGTGCAGAACATAGGCTCATCTCTGGTTTCTTCACCAGAGAGCAGCTGGGGTAGCTTTGGATGGAGTCAGAAATCAGGCTTCGGGGTAAGGACTGGTCTTAAGTGTGTAATAGTTGCCCTGAGACTGTTACTACTTCAGTTGTGGTGGTGGAAACTCAAATACTAGAAACTTGCATATGACCCTTCCAGTGGCCAAGCACGAGGGAACAGAACTCAGCCAATGCTCTGTGTGAGTGTGCGTCTGCTGCTCCGTAGGTCTAGGTGCATGACCTTTAGTTTGCCTCTCTGGGTGTTAGTAGGTGGCATAAGTGGTCTTGAGGAAAGATTTCCCCATCTTCCTGGCTGTGATGAGGGACCAGAACTACACATAGTACCTAAGGGCCTTGAGCTTTATCCTTCTCTCTCAAAGTCATATTCCTAGAAAAGTTGGCTGCAAAATAGCCCTCAGCATGGACTGTGGTGGTTAAGTAAGGGGTTGTCTTCTGTGTGCAGAAAGCTCAAACTGCACAAGGAGCACCTGCAACGAGAACGTGGTGACAGCTGAAGGAAGCTTGGGGTAGAGTGGAGCCCTTATTTTGGTTGTGCCAGGACCTGGGACAAATGACAGACCCCAAGAACCATGTTGTTCAGGGAATTATGACCACTTCCTAGTCTCTTATTCCCAGGAGACCTGGGTATACCGATATCCTGGCCCAAAAGGTGTTCTGAGAACCAAGTCCATCCACATCAGAGAGGAGTGAGGCTCACTCACTGACTGTGCATGGCCAGGGGTTCAATCTGAGTGTTGTCTTCAGGAAAAGCCAAATTGCAGAGTTGAGCTGGCTGGCCAAAGAAGGTTTTAGCCCAAAGGAACAAGGCAGATTCTGGATAAGAGTGAGCATAATGGACCAGGGAGACCAGAAAGGAAGGAGTAAAGCAGAGAGTCGCAAGTAGAACCTAGAGGAATTTTCTGTGTCACAGTGTGTCAGAGTATCTTTGTATAGGGTACTTTGATCACAGGTGTGAAAAGGAGGAAATCTTTAGAACAGCCTGATCAACTGTGGGTAGTTTATTATTTTTCTGTTAATCTTATTGAATCACCCTCCCTCCATATGCCTCTATTTGGGCACACACTCTGTTAGTTGGAGAGTAATACTTATTGAGGACTGACTTTGTACCAGATAATGTTTTCCATGTGGGAGCCACGGCAATGCACAACATAGACAGAGTCCCTTTCCCAATGGATTGTGTATGTTAATGGGATGATGGAGATAATAAACACATACATACATATAAAGATAATTTCCTTCCTGATAAGTTTCTATGAAAAATATAAAACAGGGAACAACACAGCAGGGTATGATTTGTTCTCATGGTGTCTTCTACAAGCTACGGTGGTCAGCAAGCTCTCTTTGAAGAGATGACAACTTGAGTTGAGTCCTGATGATAAGAAAGAGATGGCCACATTAAGATTTGGAAAAGGGAGAGAAGAACTGGGGCTGGTGTTTGGCCATATGAAGTTTGTGGTGCCTGCAAGGCAGATGCTGAGCTGGCAGGTAGGCATATGCTTCGGGTGCTCAGGAGAGAGGTCAGGCTGATAGGTGAGTGGTCTTATCAGGCATTATATTTAAGTCGTAGTCTGGATGACATCTCAAACTCACACTTTTGTGGGGCTCTTTTTGACCATGTCTATTTGCCTAGAGAGAAATTGCATATAAAATTCTTATTTTAAACAGAACGGGCTTTTTTTGAAGTAGGTAGAACTTTATGGACATGAATATAATTTTGTATGTGTATATATTTTTTTCATGTTTCTGTATTGTATGTACCTAGTATACTGGTTGCTAAGTTCCTCCTACCATGAACTTGGTTCTAAAAGACAGCATTTCTCAAAGTTTTCAACTTATATCTTGACAAATTGAAAATTTTATAACCTCATTATAGAATGTACTGAAGTGTGCATATGCAGTCATAGGTTTCTGATCTTCAGATTTATGAGTCCTGGAAATACCTTAGTAAATATTGTGTTTGAAAAGGATTGCTGGAACATGTGCGAAGTGCTTTACAGTTAACACACATCTGAGGTTCCAAAAGCCCAGTGATGGGGGAAGGTGGGGGTGTTTTTGCCTTTACAATTGTGTAGAATAAGACTTAGGAATTCCAAGTAACTCGTACAGGGTAACACAAGTAAACATTGTCAGGGTCAGTCTTCGAACCTAAGGGGTGAATGTGTGTGCCAGGGCTCCTTTCACTCCCTCTGTGGTTCTCAGCCTTGGCTACACATTATAATAATCTTAGAGAGTTCAAGAAGACAAACAAACAAACAAACAAACAAACAAACAAAAAAACGATTACCAGGCCCACTCCAGAGGTCTGGGCTATGGTACTTGCCCCCTCCAGGTGATTCTAATGTGCAGTGGTGGAGGTGGGAGCCACTGCTCTATACAAACCACCTTATCAGGAGCTGTAGATATCAGTTGTATTGTTTCCTTAACTCTGAGAGATTACCGAGCCAACCAGGACACTTTCTAATGATGCTGGTAAGGAAGCCTCTCTTGTCTTTCCAGTAAAGCCCTTACTCGTATTTTTTCAGAGCCCTTACTCTTTTTTTTTTTTTTTTTTTTAGATTTTTAAAATTAATTTTAAGAGAGAGAGAGAGTTGAAACATTGGTTGGCTACCTCCTGCATGCTCACTACCGGGGATTGAGCTGCAACCCGGACATGTGCCCTGACTGGGATCAAATCTGCAACCTTTTGGTGCATGAAATGATGCCCAACCAACTGAGCCACAGCGGCCAGGGGGGATCTTACTCTTATTGTAATCCTTTCCCTGTCTGGTTGTGAGTTTGAAAGCATCACACAGACTTCCTCTGGCATCACCGTTCTCTCTGCCTGTACCTGAGACCAGTGAAGCTGGATCAACCCTTTTCTTTTCTCAGCCCAATACAGTTACAACCAAAAACGGTCAATACACCTCTTTTCAAAAGGGAATTTTGTTCAGTTCAGTTTTGTATTTTTTGCTCCATTTTTTGTGCTGTAAACTTCTCTCTGGTGATTTGATCGTGCTTCTCATGCAGGTGTGTCTGTAAAATGACTATGACTTCTCCAGCTGGCTCACTGTTAGCCTGTGAGTACATGCCTGCTTCCAGCTCCACTGGAATAGTGCTGCTCAAGGCGTGGCCCCAACCAGCACCAGCGTGTACTACATTATTGTCCTCAAGGAAATACGGAGAGAAATTGAGCTTGAGCAGTTAGAAACTCAGAGTGATTGGACAAAGTAATCTTATGTCTGTTGGATTGAAGAGTAAAATAAAACTGAAGCTTAGATGTTGTTCATTTTTTCTTTTTAAAATATTATTCTATTTGTACTTTATAAGAAGAGCAAAACCAATCCCTCCTTACTAATAATTTAGAGCCATGGTCTAGCTTAGAACCCAGCAGGGACTGAGAGGACTAAGAACCACCCTTACTTTTTTCAGAGGAGTAGTGATAAGATTCTTGATTTGGGATTATTTTGAGGATGTAGACTAACAAAACTGTCAAGTGGTGAACTTCAGTTTACAATATAACTTTGTAAATGTGTTCCTGACACTTTATTTGCCACCTGTCCTCCTTAGGCTGCAGTTACATTTCCCTATGTTTATTTCACCTTTGAAGACACAGGGGCACTTTGGCAGGTTTAGTATTGGATTTTTAACCATGAGTCAAGAACGAAGTGGAAAAATAGTTTTCAGTTTGCTTTGGCAGCTCATGTTTCAGTTTTTAAGTGAGTCTGGCCAAATCAACTAACATTTCATCAATTTTTATATTCAGATGTGTTTTGGCTCTGCACTGCTATGCTCTAGAAGACATATTATTTCTAACACATGTGGAGGCATGGAAACAGCAATGTTGATCCTTTTCTATTACACATTGTTTTAGGCAATGAGAGGCTTTTGCTTGCTTTTCCCCAAACCAGACTATGTAAACCTTACAAGAAGAGATTGGTTCATTTACTGTTCTTCCTGCAAAGTCCACTGTGAAATTCCCATTCTCCCTTTTTTCTTATTTCTTACTGGAAGAATAATGCATGCTCATTACAGAAAATTTGGGAGAGAGAGAAAAATAGGAGAGTGAACTTTTCCATGTTCCCAGCATCTAGAAATAGCTATTGTTCACATTTTATTGGATTTCCTTCTCCAAATGTTTGCTTCATTAAAATCATAAAGTTTTCATCAAATTGGCAACAGAAAATTCTAGACCCTTACTTAAATATGGCATTTTATTCTGCTTATAATTGTAATTACATGGTCCTTATAAACATGTTGAGAAAGTAGAGAAAACTTATAAAGTATAAAATTTAAAAATCGTCCAGAATCCAACATCCCAGGGATAATTTTTAATTTGTACTTATATGTATTTACTTTTGATTGTTTTAAAAATGTAGTTGAGTTCATATGCTAAGTATTTGTAAGCATACCTAATACAGCCATAATCATAGGATTTAGAAGAGAGAAGAGTTCATTTAAAAAGCTAATGGTAATATTGTATATCAACTGTAATTTAAAAATAAAAAATATTTTAAAAAAGAATGATTCAGAATGATTGTCAAAGATGTAAAAAAATCATTTCTCAAGTTTCTAGGCAAAAAAATATTATTATGTTGCTCTATATGTACTGTTCCCTTTTAGATAGAAAAATACACTTCATTTTTAGTAATTCTTCTGAAATATTATCCCAAGTGTGTTTGAAATAGTTGAACCACTATTGGTGAGTGGTTGAAAGGATGATACTGCTATTTTCTTGAGTGTCCAATTAAAATATTTAGACTGTGGGTCAATATAAATGACTGTAGATGGAGAGGAAAGGCACAAGTTAGGGAAGCGTTTACTGGTTACTTATTTTATGAACTATCTCAAAATTATGTTTTCTGAGCTTTTTATTTATTTTTAAAACATTTATCTTTATTGTTGAAAGTATTATATTTGTCCCCTCTGTTTTTTTTTTCTCCCCTCATTGACCCCCTCCTCTCTGCACCTTGTCTGTGTCCATGGGCTATGCATGTATCCATGTAAGTTCTTGGGTTAACCTCTCCACCTCCCCCCTCCCCCAAACACACACACACCCCTACCTTCCCTCTGATATTTATCAGTCTGTTCCATGGTTTTATGTGAGTTGAGGTCATGTGATACTTACCTTTCTCTGGCTGGCTTATTTCATTTAGCATAATACTCTCCAGGTCCAGCCATACTCTTGCAAATGCTAAGAGTTCCTTCTCTTTTACTGATCTATAGTATCCGATAATGTAAATGTACAGTGCTTTTTTTAAAATCAACTCATCTACTGATGGGCACTTGGGCTGTTTCCAAATCTTAGCTATTGTAAATTTCACTGCTATGAACATGTGTTTTCTGAACTTTTTAAAATGTGAGCATATATATTTTTTTTGGACACACACTTCTTCCTTAAAAACCTATAGACAGTGTCCCGTAGTCTTCTATCATATAGTGTTTCAGAAAGTATAAAGCTAACCTCAATTTTGTTCTTTATGTAAGTTCTTTATTCTGCCTATTTTTTTATTTGCATCACAGATTGAATTTAACTAGATAAGAATCATTTCATTGTCACCCCTACTTCCCAATGTGGTAACTGCTTTTTGTTTCACTCATGGCATTTCCCCCCCTGAAAGCAAGAAAATATACTTCAGGTGGATAAATATATTTCTTAAAAAGAAATGTTCCTCTAATTCTTGAATTGAGTCCCTGTTCTCAAATTTTCATATCATCTGTTCTCAACCTTTTCAATCTTCACTGTTTGGGAATACTTCTCAGATTTGATTTTTGCACCTCTGATTTTATATTATGGAATATAAATTATTAACCTCTGGCCTTAACTGCATCTTTCTCTTCTGTTATAGCATTTTTATTTTCCTTGCAATTCTTATCATCTTTCCTTTGTCCATTTTTAATCTTATCCTGGTATCTTTTTCTTTCTGCTCATTTTCTCTTTAAAGATTTTTTATTATTTCCGGAGGCCATGTGTTCTTGTATGTTACTGAAGTTGCCAGAATTTATTTAAATTTTCTTCTTTCTAGTTTCTTGAAATTTCCCTCTTCCTTGCTTTTTCTTTTTACTGTTGACTCATTCTTAAATGAGAGGAAGGTCACCTAGCCCCAAGGTTTGCTGACTGTTAGAATTTGAAGATGCCTCTTAGCCTATTATTTTAGCATTTGGGTGCTAATGAAATCATTTTCTGAGTTTTACTGCTAGAAATCAATTGCATGTGTACATCTGCCAGCTCAGTTCCTAGTTTTCCTATAATTCAAATCTATTTCCTTGAGATGGAATCTTCAACCTCCATTTCTACCTGACTCCCTGATAATACAGAATAGATGGCATATTAAAATAAACACAAATGCATCTTCCATGATTATTTTTGTCCTTACCTATTGTCTTTTACATAAAAGGATTCTGTTTGTTTGAGCTCCATTGCCAGTCCTCTCCATCTTGCTAGCAAACTGTTTCATTTGACATGCTGTTTCTAATAGAGGCAGGAACAGCAGTGCTTGTGTGTGTGGGATGAGCTGAGGGCTGGCTGCTTCTCAGGTCAGCATCTGTGTAATAGTGGGCGGTTACACACTTTTGTTTGGTTTAGGGCAGTGGTCGGCAACTGCGGCTTGTGAGCCACATGGGGCTCTGTTGACTAGTGAGTTTGCCGACCACTGGTTTAGGGCATGCAGACAATGGGAGAGTGGGAAAGGCTTTTTGTACCTACTTCCAAGTGAGCAGACACTTTCCTTCCATTGGTACAGCCCTGAAACCATTAAGTGTAAACCAAAACGTATAGGTCTTAACCCTGTCCTATCAACCTTGTATTTAGTGGAAATTCTTTAAAGATTCTGGCAGTGGTTTTGAGTGGGTACAGAGTTTCAGCATTTTCAGTTGTCTTGTATCCTCTTTTTCACTTGTCGGAATTTTAGTGGGTCTATGGCAGAGATTGTGTGGGATACTACTAGCCAAATACCATCTTACATTTTAACTTGGAAGTCTGTGACTTTTCTCATTTGTACTCATAGACTTCCTATTGACTTGTAACTTAGGGCAAGTTTCTCTTTTAAGCTTATTTTCTTTAGCTTTAAATGTGATTTTAAATGTATATGCTTAACAGAAATTACTATAAATACTTATCCAGGTCATTTATTAACACTTTATTTAGTCACATAACATTTTCTTTCTTGCATTGTTGACCAAATGAATTTTTCTTCCATTCATTTGATAGATTCATAGTATTTAAGATTTTTCATTTCTGTTTGTATATTGGGTTTTCCCTTGTCCACAGGCATATTTTATTTAAAAACTTTGAGTCAGTGAAAAAGTTACAGGGATTTTATTTAGGGATTTGAGGTGCTGGTGACCCATCAATGACCTGCCGTGCTAGGGAAAGAATGAATGTCCCCAGTTCTGAGATTTCTTTAGTGGGGTCTTCAGCACAATGCTAGTGTAGTGTATTGATAGGGTCGACCTGCTCAGCTGTAGCTAATGGGTGTGTTGGAAAAAGGTCAATGATTTTGAGTTGACAAGACATAGCTGTATACCAGGGTGATTCCAGAGAGACCTGGTACCTTGCTTTTACTTTTTTTTTTTAAGTTACTTATGGTAAAAACACAAATATACCATCTTAACCATTTTAATGTACAATTTTATAGTGCTGCTTTTCAACCTTTTTCTTCTACTCAGAAGAAGTGAGGGTCTGATAATTAGTCCAATATACTGTGATTTGTTAAACAGCCAAGCTATTTAGACAAAAAGAAAAAAGACAAAAAGAAAAAAGCAGAGAGGAGGAAAGAGGTATAAAACTTAGATTAGATGTAATTGCCCCATAGCAGCAATAATAGTGAATATCTCATTTCCTTGATTTAAAATTCTAAGAAGTATAAGATTAGGAGAAAATGGAAAAAGATCCCTAAAGTGTATATCTATTGTAAAACAGCTATTGGAACCTATTTTTTAAAATTTAATAAATCTTTATTGTTCAGATTATTACAATTGTTCCTCTTTTTTCCCTCATAGCTCCCCTCCACCCAGTTCCCACCCCACCCTCTGCCCTTACCGCCCCCCCAACTGTCCTAATCCATAGGTGTATGATTTTTGTCCAGTGTCTTCCTGCACCTCCCACACTCCTTTCCCCCCGAGAATTGTCAGTCCACTCCCTTTCTATGCCCCTGATTCTATTATATTCATCAGTTTATTCTGTTCATCAGATTTTTTTATTCACTTGATTTTTAGATTCACTTGTTGATAGATATGTATTTGTTGTTCATAATTTTTATCTTTACCTTTTTCTTCTTATTCCTCTTCTTAAAGAATACCTTTCAGCATTTCATATAATACTGGTTTGGCGGTGATGAACTCCTTTAGCTTTTTCTTATCTATGAAGCTCTTTATCTGCCCTTCAATTCTGAATGATAGCTTTGCTGGGTAGAGTAATCTTGGTTGTAGGTTCTTGCTATTCATCACTTTGAATATTTCTTGCCATTCCCATCTGGCCTGCATGGTTTCTGTTGAGAAATCAGCTGACAGTAGTATGGGTGTTCCCTTGTAGTTACCTTGCTGCTTTTAATATTCTCTCTTTTTCTTTTGCTCTTAGCATTTTATTTATGATGTGTCTTGGTGTGGTCCTCTTTGGATTCCTTTTGTTTGGGGTTCTGTGCGCTTCCTGGACTTGTAAGTCTATTTCTTTCACCAGGTGGGGTAAGTTTTCGGTCATTATTTCTTCAAATAGGTTTTCAGTATCTTGCTCTCTCTCTTCTTCTGGCACCCCCATAATTCTGATGTTGGTACGCTTGAAGTTGTCCCAGAGGCTTTTTACACTATCTTCAACTTTTTGGATTCTTTTTGCTTTTTGCTTTTCCGGCTGAGTGTTTTTTGCTTCTTTGTATTTCAACTCTTTGACTTGATTCTTGTGATCCTCTAGTCTGCTGTTAGATCTCTGTATTCTATTTTTTATTTCAGTCAGTGTATGCTTAATTTCTAGTAGGTCCTTTTTCATATCCTTGAGGGTCTTGCTAAATTTATCAGCCTTTTCTAGAAAATTCTTGAAAAAACCTTATAACCATGGTTTTGAACTCTATATCCAATTGTTTGCTTTCCTCCATTTTTTTCATTTGTGATCTGTTTCTTTGTCTCCGCATTTTGGCTGCTTCCCTGAGTTGATAGAGTGGCTTTGTGTGCTAGGTGTCCTATAGGGCCCAGTGGCTCAGCCTCCCCAGTTACCTGAGGTGGACACTCTTGTTGCACCCCTTTGTGGGATGTGTGCACAGTCTTGTTGTAGTTAAGCCTTGATTGTTGTTCGTATCACTGGGAGGAATTGACCTCCAGGCCAATTGGCTGTGAGGATCAGCTGTGTCTACGCTGGGAACACTTCTGTGCTGGACACACCCTATGAGATAAGACTTGCAAAAGCATCTGTGCTCAGCTTGAATGGGGCGGAGTCTCAGGGCGGAGCAGACAGCATTGGTTTCCTGTCAGCCCTGCCCTAATAGGCCCCTGTGTCTCAGTGTCCCGTGCTAATTGCTGCAAGCACCTCCGGTTCCGCCCACTGCCAGACAGTCTCGCCGGGAACTGGAGTTCAGTGCAGTTGGGAGCTTTTGTCTTTCTCCTGCTTGATAAAGCCAGCCGCATACTCAGTTTCCCGCCCTCTCCATGCGTGCACCTCGGTACCTCTGCCTTCCGCAGTTCCTCTGAATCTCAGTGTGCTTTTCTCTTTCCTGACAGTCCAGTTTCACCCCGTATGAGTATGGGTCCCCAGAGTCTCACCCGGAACTGGAGTTCAGCGCAGTCAGGAGCTTTTGTCTCCCTCCCACTTGAGAAAGCCAGCTGCGCACTCAGTTGCCAGTCCTCTCCGCGCGCGTCTTAGTACCTCTGCCTCCTGCAGCTCCTCTGAGTCTCAGTGTGCTTTTCTCTTTCCTTCTAGTTGTAGAATTTCCACTCAGCCAGCCTTCCTGTGGTTCTGGATGATGTCCATTTTGTCTTTTAGTTGTAGTTTTGAAATTGTTGTGCAAGGCAGCAGTTTAGGTGTTTACCTATGCCACCATCTTGGTCTTTCTCGGTACCTATTTTTAAAGATGTCATAATTATTTCAGATGTGCAAAATTTGAGAAAGTGTGTACTTTAGAATGTAAGAAATATGGGGATGTGTCATGTGTGGCTATGAGAAGCAGTAAATGTGTCTGAGGAGAAAGCTGGTGACAAAAGAGGTAGAACATTGCCCCACGCACAAACATAGCGAGGGGTCAGGAGTCATTCTCACAGCCCACCCGCTTTCCGCTCTGCCCATCCTGCATGTCCATAATAGCTAATGCCAATCAATTCTAGATAATAGGGTTTTTTCCTTCATGAAAGTTATTTTAAAGTAGGCTGTTTTGATTCTCCACCATTATGGATTGTTGACAGTAACTGACAATCTGACAAATGTACACGGTGGAAACACATTCTTAGCAATAATGACAAAATAGCCAACAGAATGTTACGTATGTGAACTACTAACCTTTGTGTTTGCTCTGAACAAATGAGCAGTATATGGACATTTGAAATATATGTCTGTTTAAAACGGTGTCACGTGAGGTTAGTTGTTCAGTTCTCTAATCCATTTGTATTTTTCTCCATATGAAAAGCACCTGACAGTGGCATCGCCAGTTGTTCATCAGTCTCCTTCCCATTGTGTAAAGTCTGCGTGTGTCCACCCTCTGTCAGCCTGTGAGTTTATCATGACACAGACATGGATTGGATTACTACCTTTTCTGGGAGGAGAATAAACCATAAATATGAACGAGGCTTTACAAGAGCCTAACATAAATCACTAAGAAAAATCTGTAGTAGACTGTGAGAATATAAAAACCATTGTGAACTATAAATAATACAGCAGGGTTATAGAAATCATTTTCTATGAAAGCAGAAATATATTTTTTCGTCGTGAAATAGGGTTCAGTGATTTTAATAATGTTGGTTGACCAGATTCTACATGGAATATAGTAGAAGAAAGTTCCATAATAAAAATTCTTGGTGGTAATTGATAGCACGGAACACCTATGCTTACTTGCTATTGGAGATTGCATTTGCTTTGTATTGCTATCAGGGCATCGTCAAAAGAAATATTTACCTTTTCTCTTACATTTGCTCTTAGATAATAGCATATAGATTTCTGACCTTTTAAAAATTGAAAATATGTACTGAAAATTTCAAACATTATATTTTTACTTAATTTAAAAGTAAGTTCTCTGAAGTTATTAACTTTTGCGCTACTTTTTTATAAGGCATCCAGAGAATCATATATTTTTTTCCTGTTGTGTCTATTTTAAGAAGATTTTCTAAGGAAAACCAATCATAAACATGTAAGTTGGTAATTTTTTAAACATGTATTAAGGAGAATATATTCTCTATACGAAAGGTATCATCTCATGGTTAATTAACTGTTTTAGCAAACAAGGTATTCTTTGCTTTAGAAATTTCCTTTATAATATGTAACTCTTAAACAGTTAAGGGTAACATGTTAAATGTTAAATGTACAACTTTACTTTGAAAGCAGGATGATTTTCTTTCCAAGTTCACGTCATTGGAATTGAGCAACCTCTATGGATAATGAAGGACACAAAGAAAAAGCAGAAAATGATGCTTATTCTTAGGTGCTTCCTAGTTGAGATCAAGCTAATATTATTTTTACCAGCACTGACATTTCAAGATAATATATGATTAAATTCTAAATTGTGTGGTTCAGGGTACTTTTAAATGTCAATTTAAAGAAAACTAGAGGCAGGCTGCTATTACATTTTTACACCTATTCACACATAACTGGACTGAAAACATTCTAAATATTCAGATTCCAAATAGATTAGGAGATGTTTCCTTTAATTCATTCCTAAAAGGAAATTTCTTCTATCCTGAAACAACTCTGTTATGTTTTGTATTATGTTTTTAATTATTTCTTTAATACTACCTTTATTCCATCAGAGGATTTGCTTTGGTTCATTGTTAGGCTGAAGATCACAAAACATAGAACTCCTTCCCTGCTAAGAAAAGAGCATTTTCTAAGGTAAAAATGTGTGATTATAATGTGGTAGAGTTATTATCTTGCCAACTTTCTACTTCTCTGTGACAAAGCTCAGGAATACTACATCTGGATTCCTATCGTAGATTTTTAGTTAAAATATCATGACTGACACTTGAAGGGAAAAAAGTCATTATTTTCTAAAGTTACCTGTAGGACCTTTGACTATGGAGAATTCTAGGTTTTTCTGAAAGCTGTTTTAGAGTTGATGAATCTGAAAATTCATGTCATGTGATGTACTAGTTAGTATATGGACAAGGGTGAGCTAGTGAGTGTCCAAGTGGAAAATGCTCACTGCACCTTTAAAACTGTGTGTATAATATGTATAATTGGTGTTCTATATATTTATGGGTTTTAATTTATTGCTATTTTGGTTTAAAAATTATGATCTACCCATGGTCCTGTTACAGAGAACCGGAATAAATCAAGCAATGCTCAGAGAGTTTGGAGTCACACTTTATTCACCAGTGGGCTTAGAGAAAATGAATTCAAATTCTAAGCAAAGCTACAAGCAGAACTTCCCTTTTTATTAAAGAGCCAGCCATATGTGTGCTTAGTGGTTATCTCGCTGCTGGCCTTGAAAACAACACAATTCTATCTAATTAAAAAATACACCTGGCATGGCATTGAGAGTATGGGCATATCTAGTCTCTGGCCTACAAGGTCAGACAGCTAAGTTTATCTTCCTCATTATTCACGCAGGCTAAAGCAGGCTAGAAAGCAAAGTTAATTTTAGAATAAGAGTCCGTCTGAAAAAACAGCAGAGAATTCCAAACAGTAGTTTTGCAAAATAGGGGTTAGCCTTCTCAGTCCTAGTGATGTTTCAAGCAGCAAAAGAAGCAGAATTCCCTGAAACGTAAGCAGTGCAGCTGTTTCCCTCTCCACAATGTTCCAAATTGTAAACTTACATTATTTATTAATATTATTAATATTCATAATTATATTATACTAGAGGCCCGGTGCACGAAATTCATGCACGGAGGGGGGGAGGTGTGTGTCCCTCAGCCCAGCCTGCACCCTCTCCAATCTGGGACCCGTTGAGGGATGTCCGACTGCCCGTTTAGGCCCAATCCCAGTAGGATCGGGCCTTAACGGGCAGTCGGACATCCCTCTCACAGTCCAGGACTGCTGGCTCCCAACTGCTCACCTACCTGCCTTCCTGATTGCCCTTAACAGTGTCTGCCTGCCAGCCTGATCACCCCCTAACCACTCCCCTGCCAGCCTGATTGATGCCTAACTGCTCCCCTGCCAGCCTGATTGATGCCTAACTGCCCTCCCCTGCAGGCCTGGTCACCCCTAACTGCCCTCCCCTGAAGGCCTGGTCACCCCTAACTGCCTCCCCTGCAGGCCTGGTCCCCCCCAACTGCCCTTCCCTGCAGGCCTGGGTCCCCCCCAGCTGCCCTTTCCTGCAGGCCCAGTCGCCCCCAACTTCCCTCCTCCGCTGGCCTGGTCACCCCTAACTGCCCTCCCCTGCAGGCTTGATCACCTACAACTTCCCTCTCTTGCAGGCCTGGTCCCTCCCAACTACCCTCCCCTGCTGGCCATCTTGTGGCAGCCATCTTGTGTCCACATGGGGGCAGCCATCTTTGACCACATGGGGGCAGCAATCTTGTGTGTTGGAGTGATGGTCAATTTGCATATTACTCTTTTATAAAACAGGATAGAGGCCTGGTGCATAGGTGGGGGCCAGCTGGTTTGCCCTGAAGGGTGTCCCGGATCAGAGTGGGGGTTCCCTTGGGGCGTGGGGCGGCCTGGGTAAGAGGCCTGTGGTGGTTTGCAGGCTGGCCACGCCCCCCAGCGACCCAAGTGGAGGCCCTGGTATCTGGGATTTATTTATCTTCTACAATTGAAACTTTGTAGCCTGGAGTGGAGGCCTAGGCTGTCCAGGGTGTGCGGAAAGCTTGGCTTCCTCCATTATCGGGGAAACCCAAGCCTCCTGCTCGTTCCGTGGCTGCCACCATCTTGGTTGGGGTTAATTTGCATACTCGCTCCTGATTGGCTGGTGGGCATGGCTTGTGGATGTAGCAGAGTGCTGGTTGATTTGCACATTACTCTTTTATTAGATAGGATATTAATTTTAGAATTATTGATTATAATAGCTATACCCTCTAAGAATATAAATTATAATAAATTATGCGAGCAGTCTGTTTCCTTCCACGTTGGGCTAAACCGGAATGTCTTTGTTTGCCTTGCTGCGTTCAGTCTAGTTGTGTTCTGCCTTTATTCATGGAAGCTATTGTTTACTGGTAAAATAATGATAATAATAATAATAATAATAATAATAATAATAATTTCAGTTGAAAGTAAGTGTAAAGGAAATGGAAGCAACTATATCCCAGCCTATACATTGTCATTAATGATTCTAATTTCTGCTTGTGGGTTATTATAACTGAATCCTGGAATCACTGTATTTATATGGGTAACTAGATTCTAGAGGGGTCAACCTTTGACTAGAAAATGTTCAGGTAATGGATCATGGGTCCAGAAGAAAGAATAGCTGTACCAAGGCCAACAAAATAGATGCTAATTACTATATCTTCCCTGCATGAAAGTACATCACTATCAGCAATGATAAGTCTATGGCAGTGGCCGGCAAACTGTGGCTCGCGAGCCACATGCGGCTCGCCAGCCGCAGTTTGCCACTCTGTTGACTAATGAGTTTGCCAACCACTGGTCTATGGCCTTCTCATCATAATTTACATTCACCAGAACATGTAATTGAATACCCTCAGAGAAGGAACCTCAGATGGAGCCACTCGGGGAGATTGGGAAAACTAGATTCCGTACTGTCTAATCCAGCGGTTGCCAACCTCTGGTTCGCAGACCACTGGTGGTCTATGAGGTCTGAAAGGTTGGCACCACTGGTAATCAGTGTCTCGTGTGTGAGAAAACTGAGGAGATGTGGATTGAGCTCCATAAGCTGCTCTGAAAAGTGCAGATGGTCATCTTGTGCTTGTTGGTAGACCTGCCTCCCCGCGTTCTCAGAGCTCATTGCTGGGGCAGCTGCCGCCAGCATGCAGCTGGGCATCACAGAGCCCAAGACCAAGGACAGATTGGTGAGTTGGAGAACTGGGTCGCTCCACATAGCAGCAGTGACCAATTAAGGTACTTAGGTAGGACCTACCACATAGGAAACAATTGTAAATATTTTCTAAACTAATAAAGGAAATTACAGAAAACAAGCCAGAGAGTCTATGGAGAACAGAGATACAAACCAAGTCAGCAGCTGGAGTCTCTGCTGTGCTGCACCTTGAGATGGAATACATTTGGTGACGTTTGTTTCCAGCGTTGTTTGTCTAAGCCAGCAGAGAAGCAGTGCTCTGGTTCAAAGGAAGCACGACCACCGAGCAACGCCATGAGCTCCCTCAGGGCACAGGTTGTTCTGTGCAGCTGTGTGCTGCCGTGCCCAGCACAGTGCCTTCCACTCAGGGCTTGCGGAATGAATAGAAACACCATTGAAAAGTTGATATTTGTGTGGGGCCTGAAAGGTGGTTGGATTTGATGTGGCAGAGGGAAATGGGGCCGTTTTCAAATTGGTGGGACTCTGAATAAAGGCACATGTGTTGGCTTGATTTTGAGACACACTTGTTTGATTTTGTTCCATGCTAGATAGGTCAGTCTGATTAGTGGCCTGGGGTGAGTATTGTGGTGGTATTGATTAATAGGAGGCTGTTTTTCTTTGTTTGTTTTTAATATATATATTTTTATTGATTTCAGAAAGGAAGGGAGAGGGAGAGAGGGATAGAAACATCAATGATGAGAGAGAATCATTGATCATCTGCCTCCTGCAAGCCCCACGCTGGGGATTGAGCCCACAACCCAGGCATGTGCCCTGACTGGGAATCGAACCATCGTTACCTCCTGGTTCATAGGATGACACTTAACCACTGAGCCACTCTGCTCAGGCATTAAGAGACTGTTTTTAAAGACCAATTCTGGGGGATTTTGTGTTTGTCTTTATGGACCCCTGTCCTGATCATCTTGTTGGGTAAACCCACTTCAGGAGAACAGGGCACTAATGAGGCCAGCCTTATGGAATTTATCTGCATTCCAACCATTTACTCAGCTGGGGTTGAGTGCACACACACAGTAGACTTAGTGTAAGCTTCTTTGGAGAAATACAGAGGAGAATGAGATGCTTTTCTGCTGAGAAATTCTGCTTCCCAGACTAATCTCAGAATCCCTGATGCAGGGCCTTGCTGCATTCTGGTGGTCACGGGGGCAGCAGAAAGAAGCAGGTGTGGTGTCTCAGTCAACCATCTTCCTCCAGCTTAGGGCTCACCATACTGAGTGGGACCACTTTCTCAATCAGATTGCTCATAAAGCCTTCTTGATACTTGCTGGACTGAACCAAATGTAAAACTGGAGCTTTATCCTCAGGAGGAGGAAGCCCCTTCTCGTTTCCAGTTGGTATAGCCCAGTGGTCGGCAAACTCATTAGTCAACAGAGCCAAATATCAACAGTACAACGATTGAAATTTCTTTTGAGAGGCAAATTTTTTAAACTTAAACTTCTTCTAACACCACTTATTCAAAATAGACTCGCTCAAGCCGTGGTATTTTGTGGAAGAGCCACACTCAAGGGGCCAAAGAGCCGCATGTGGCTCATGATCCGCAGTTTGCCGATCACAGGTATAGCCCATTGTCATACAACCCTTGAGAGGCAATTGCAGAGGCTGCTAAAAGCACCTCATAAATGTAGCTGAGGCATTTTCAAAAGGAACCATTTAAAAATTCATCTCTTGCCCACTTTTTTTTTTTTTTTATCCTTAAGTTGGCTAACCATTTTATTGTACTTCCTTTTCACCTACAGATTTCTGTAAAACTCACAAGCTTTGGTTTGCTCTGTAGCTAAGTTGAATCCCAGTAGTACAATTACTGGAAGTGATTTAACAGCAGCGGTGGCTGTAGCTCTGGCAGTAATACAGGAGCCTGTGCTTCTCTTGTAAAGCGCGCTGTAGATACTTCGCACTGAACAAACACTGAACTTTCTCAGACTTTTGCAAGGAATGAAAGAAAGGTGAATTAGAAGTATCATCAGAGACAAAAGCAGAAAAACAGTAGGGTTGCGGAAGGAGTTTTTTCCTCCCGTGTGTGTATATTGAGCTTAAAGAAGAGTTATTTATTTTTACTGGCTAGATAATACACTCCAAATATTTTCTGAATCTGAGCTGTGCAGTTATTTTGTGCAGAGCACTACACAGGCATTCATCTTAGTCATTATTGTGCTCAGCAGTTGTTGTACCTAGCGCCTCTTGAGCTGGAGGATCTGAGATTGAGCATTAAAGCCGGGACGAGGACCTGACTCTGGGGTTTGGGATCTGTCGTTTATCCTGTTGCAGAAAACAAGCACTCGCCAATTTTGTGAAGTGCACTCCAAAGACATGGTTTTGCTTTTTCACTGTGATGACACTGTAATTGATCAAATATATTCTTTCAAAGAATTAGAAATTCGTATTGGAGGTGGAGGAGATGTCATGTGCATTTGTCAACATGTCACTCCAGGGACACAGGTGCAGCGAATTTATGGAGGAAGCTCCTCGTGTTTCTCCTGAGCCACATAAATATGAAGCAGACTTGATTGAAGACGTGTGGCTTTCGATTACTCCTCAGATGGAGAGCAATTACGGGCTGTCTGTGGAAGGTTCGCCTGCAGCACAGGCAGGGGCCGCGGCGGAGGGGACACCTGAGACATTTTTGGAGACCTGCAGATGTTGCTGCAGACAAGAATGCTAAGGCGTTTCTTCTTTGGCAGAGTGAATGCTGCACATTTTTACTCAAGTGCATGATTAACTTTGACATTTGAAAATAGAACTTCATGTAAAAATAAGCGTGGTACTTCTACATTTTTAATTAAGATGTTTAGTTCCTGTCAAGGCTGATAGAGTTTTTTTCCCCCCTGTGAAGGGCAATATATTCTCAACTTCTGAAACTTTAGAAACCTGTACTTAACCTTTAATCGTCATTCCATTTACATGGAAATCTGATTAGCAACTTTTAAAGTTCATGAGCTCCTGGTAAATGCAATTAAGACCTTTTTGGAGTTTCTTATGAAGAGCTGGCATTTAAAGAGGGCTAGGGCCTGGCTACTGTCGCAGTCTTCTCCATAGCAGGATGCCTCAAGCAATTAGCAGAGAACAAGAGGTACCTGAATTGTACTGTATTGCTCCCGAGTTAACATGGTTGGTATTTAAATAGCATGCTGTCTTTTTCTTTTCTATGACTGGCTTTATGTTATGAACTTGTTACTGAGGGGTAGGATAGGGACAAGGATAACTAGGCGGAGCTGTGGCAGTTTTTATAACTAGGGGACTTTGGCTCCGTTTCCTCTCCCTCTTATGTTCTGAAGTCATGTTTACAAACAGTCCCTCTCACATCCTGCCATGCTGCATTGTATCACATCTCTCTACTGGATGGCATTGTTTTTTTGAGAGTTAAAATGAAACGATGTAGATTTCAGAGAGAGAAGTGGTTCAAGTATGCAACTTCTTTCTAAACTCAGGTGTTTCAGCAGCTCAGACATTGCTCTTGGGTCGTGGGGGCAGAAAAGAAGAGTTAAATGTGTTGGAACAGGTCGGTGTAGGTTGTCAATAATTAACAAATTGTGGTGTGTTGTATGGCAAATGGGACCATATAAAACCCAAAGAATCCCATTGGACCAAATGCTGCCAATCTGGCAGGTTTTTTTCCTACTTGCCGATAGAATCGAGCTCTCTGATAGAGGCAGATAATGCATTTCTTAGGTACTTTGTGTAGCACACTGCTTATTAGTATTTAGGGGAATGACAAGAGAAAATAATGAAACAAGCCCTAACCGGTTTGGCTCAGTGGATAGAGCGTAGGTCTGCAGACTGAAGAGTCATGGGTTCGATTCCAGTCAAGGGCATGTACCTTGGTTGTGGGCACATCCCAGTAGGGGGTGTGCAAGAGGCAGCTGATCGATGTTTCTCTCTCATCGATGTTTCTAACTCTCTAGCCCTCTCCCTTACTCTCTGTAAGAAATCAATAAAATATATAAAATGGAAACTATAGTTCACATTAAAAAAAAAAAAGAAAAGAATGAAACAAAGTATCAACAACGACAACCCAGTAGAATATCCTATATAATAAAAGCCCAGCGACTGAATGGCGGAATGACCAGAATGACTGGTTGACCAGTCGCTATGATGCGCACTGACCAGCAGGGAGCAGACACTCAATGCAGGAGCTGCCCTCTGGTGGTCAGTGCGCTCCCACAGTGGGAGCGCCACTCAGCTGACCGGGATGAGTGGCACTCCCACAGCGGGCCGATTCCCACAGGCCACGCCTCCCACCAGTGCACGAATCCCGTGCACCGGGCCTCTAGTATTACATATAGCAGTATTATTAAAGAATACTTGAATCTTTACATGTTTCTGTACTGCTTGAAATATTTATGAGCATATATTGCTTTTAAATAAAACATCAAAATACAACAAAGAGAAGTAAAGTTAAATAGAAAAGTCAATCTAAAATAATTAAATTGGATGACAGAAATATCAAGTAGTAGTGCTCTAGTTTTGGACTCTGGAGTTTCTACATTTACTATAAATGAACTTAAACCAGCAGTCCAGTTAATTTGGTTAACCTTTCAAATTATGGGCTAACCTCAAGTGAGTAGATGAATGAAATAGTTTAATTGCATGATTTGAATCAACACACACCATTTTAGTAGAAATAGTGTATAATAATCACAGACCTATTATAGATTTGGGTTTCTTTCTTTATTTTTTTTGTAACAAAACTGATAAAATAGGATTAGTTCTTGTTTAACCAGGCTGTCACAGGTATTCTTCATCAGGTTAGTATCTTACATATATGCATAGTCACCTTGAGACAGAATACCTTTGCTTATGTTATAGTCAAAATCATGTAGGTGTAAAAGTTGACAAAGTCTAGAACGAGTGATATTAAGTTTCTGGCTCAGTTATAAATGATTTCAGTTAAGGTACTTCAATGGGAGATGCATTTGTGGTAACACAGGGAGGTGTTGGACAAAGTGCCTTCTTGTCAAGCCATGTTGGGTGTTCAAGAGATAAATACAGGAAAAGTTAAATATACAGCATGTGACTAATTCCCAAATCCAGCTAATCACCTGTGAGTCTGCAGGAATTTAAAGGGTGACTTTAGACAGCTTGGTCAGAGAGGGTTTTGTGCATGTGTTAGGAGCTTCACTGGTTCTTTAAGGAAGGCTAGGATTTAGGCACATGGGAAGAACTTTCTAGAGAGGAATGACATGCATGTGTTCCTAACAGCGAGTACCTTAGCATATACATGATTCACACCGAAGAGGGTAAGATGCAATTAGATAGACTGAGACCTGATTCTGAAGAGCCTCCATGGGTTCAGTGAAGAGCTTCTCTGTGGGTCCTCACAGAAATGAGCCCTTTGTCTCATGTCCTTTGTATCCCCAGTGCCTCTAAACCCTGTCACCTCCCAGTCTTTCCAGTGTGCCCCTCAAATCCTAGTGAGAGTGTACTTAACACGGAACCTGGCACTCAGTAGGTACAAAATGAACATTATTTGGACCTGAATCTGCACTTGTTATTCCTTCCGATTCCATTGTGAATGAATTATGAGCAAAGCGTGTATTTGTGGGCATGATAATGTTCACAGATTGCACATAACCGAAATGAAGAAGTCTTTAGTAACCGAACTGCTAATTGAAATCTGGGTTGTAGTCACTTCATTGAATAAACTGTCTTTAGAGAGCAATTTGGGTTTTTTCCAAGATGCATTAACTCTTTCAGGTCATTAGGGTAGCACTTATCTCATTGGAGCAGAAATTTAATAAATGGTATTCCTGCATTGTGAGTAAATTAATGGAGCTCTGAAAGCTTCGACTTTCACCCTGGGTGTTGTGTTCCACTCCGAGGACTCACGGGTGAATGTAGAACAGCAATGAGCAACCGCCCTTCAGAGCATTTTACTCTCAGTCTCAGTAACCTACTAGGGAGCAGCTACTTTGTTCAAGATACTGTGCTCGATGTTAACAGAGATACAAGAAAAAGCATGGCCTGAACTGAGAGGCAGGAGAGAAGGCAAATAACGACAGGTAAAGTCCTCAAGCAATAGACTGTGGGTTTGAGTGAGAGCGAAACATCATAGTTAACAGTTAAGATAGATGGTAGGGACCATGACTTGACCACACAGTGTGGTCATTCAAGTTTATTCTTGCCATATATATATGTGTACACTACATACATACACACATTTATATGAACAAATATAGGTATATACACATGTTTATACATGTAATAGTGAAATATGAGCTTGACTAATCAAGTATTTTTTACAATTTTTACATATATTTGTTTTCCTCTCTTTGCTTATGTTATGTAACATATTAATTATTAATGTCTGGTATTGATCTAAAATGAGTATGTTAAAGATGTGAGAACCAGAAAATAATCCAATAAATTTTGGTGATATGGTCACTGGTTGTCTGATAGTCTCACTTCCTGTGTCAGCCTACTGATGGGATATTGAACTCCAGACAGTAAAGAGGATAAGGAAGGTCTGTCCTACCCAGCAACATTTTTGCACATTTATGTATTTTTTTTGAGATACAGGCTATTAGTTGTCATCATAGGAGAAAAGTTAAGTGACATAAAAAACTCGGCCTGCATGGCTTGGTGTTTGAGTATTCCACCCATGAACCAGGAAGGAGGTAATGGTTCACTTCCCAGTCAGAGCACATGCCCAGGTTGCAGGTTCAATCCCCAGTGTGGGTGTGCAGGAGGCAGCTGATCAGTGATTCTTTCTCATCATTGATATTTCTATCCCTCTCTCCTTTACCTCTGTCTTCCTCTTGCTGAAATCAATAAAAAGATATTTTTAATAAAACACCTACTGCAGAAGGAACTTGCAAGAGAAGGAGATAGTGATCACCTCCAAGAGAAGATAAAACTTCCCAGGTGTAACACCTGCCTCTGCTTTCTTATGCATGGGGTTGGCATCGCCTCTGGGCATGAGGACTCTGATCTGTAACATCTGAATGGAGTATATATTTGTTAAAATTAGTCCAGTTCTACTTAAATTCATTTTCGTGATTTCATTCCCCTGTTTATGATAGATGAAACAGATAATTACAAACTTAGGGGCGGGGAGGACAAACTCAGACATGACCAAAAACCTTGGGACATACTTAGGGAATAGGAAATAATGTAGTTTAATTAAATGGTAGTTATTTGAAAACAACAAACAGGAAGGAAGGCGTCAGAAGGCAATTGGAGCTGTGGAAGGTGCTGAATAACAGGAGATAGAGGTTTATTTTGCTGGCAAGGAGGAAGCTGTTGAGAGATTTGAGCAGAAGAATGACATTGAATTCTGTGTTGGTGAGTTTGATCTGGTAGCAGGTTGCGGGATAGAAGTGTGAGTGCAGGGTGGCCAGTTGAGATGGAAAGCAGACACCTGGGCAGGCAGTGGCATTGAAACCCTGGAGCTTTGAGAAAGTATGTTGGCAGAGGGAGATTCGGGAATCATGTGAAATGCTCAAGTAACTAAAATGGAAGAGAACAAGAGCAATAAGTACTATATGTAATACTTTAAATGATAAAGAATTTTTAAAAAAAGATATTAATTATTCAAATTGTTGGGAAGGAAAATATGGCAATTAAACTCACTGATGTGGAAGAAAGCCTTCCAAAGGTTAGAGAATGAGTACTAGCCTGGATTTAGTGGTTGAGGTCTTTATTATGGAGAGAAGGAGGAGAGGGAGAGGAATGATAGCAGTGAGCAGATGATAAGATATATCAATAATTTCATTTATTTACCTAATAACACTTAAAAAGTACTTAGTATGTTCCAAGTGATTTACAGCACTAACTCATTTTATCCCGACAATATGGGGTATGTATTACTATTATTCCTGTTTTAAAGACAGGGTAACCAAGGTTCTAAGGCACAAAGAGGTAATTTATTAGTTACTTGGTTTCTGGGATACATTAAAAAAACACACCAACAGAGCCGCATCTACATAGATAATAATGGCCTGTTTTGTGGTAAGCATTTCCTATGTGTTATTTATTTTTATTCTCATAGTGATTATACGCAGTAGGTTCTGTTGTTACTCTTATTTCATAGATGAGGGAAGCAAGGCTTAGTGAGATTAGGTAACTTGCCAAGGTCACACAGCTTATAAGTGGTAGAAACGATTCCTAGCACAGAGCTTTTCTACATGTCAGTATTGCCCTTTCATTTTTTAGTTCTGAAGTGGGCATATGTATCTTTATTTTAAAGTAATTCTCCAAGTGATTTCTATGTGTAGACCAATCTTTCTAGAATTTTAGCACAAACAAAAGGCAGAGTTATATATAGGGTGGAGCAACAGTAGGTTTACAGTTGTTTGGGGCAAAAGTAGGTTTACAGTTGTTTGTATGGAAAATAATATAATTAATAAATAATGAAAGAATAAACTCTGCTTCACACACTCACAACTGTAAACCTACTTTTGTCCCATCCTGTATTTGTTGGGGAGAGATAAAATATTGTGGTAAAAAAGAAGTCATAGTGGGAGACTTTAGAGACGGAGTATTTCCAAAGGAGGAAGAATGTGAAAGAGTCATAGAGGATTATAAATAATTATAATGAACAAATTTTATGCCAACCAATTAGATAACATAGATGAAATGGACAAATTCCTAGAAAGACACAAAATACCAAACCTAATTCAAGATATAGAAAATCTGAATTTTCCTATAAGAAGTAAGTAATGTAAAAAAATTTCCTACACATACATCACCCGTACAAATGTTCTATTAAACATTATGGAAGAAATAATACCAATGCTTTGCAGACTCTTTCAGAAATTAGAGATGAGGATATACTTTCCATTCTCTGAGGTCAGTGTTACCCTGATAAAAAAGTGAGCTAGCACAGGAAACAATAGAGGTGGAAAAATCTTGAACACAATATTATCAAATTGAATTCATCAACATATAAACTGTATTATGTATTATTGTTAAGTGGGATTTGTAAAAAAAAAAATCAGTTAACACATTAACCATATTAATAGAATAAAGGACCAAACTCACATAATCATCTCAATACACAGGAAAGCACTGGACACCCATTGATGATTAAAGAACAAACACAAAAACCTTCAGCAAACTAGTACTGGAAAGGAACTTTCTCTATAAAAAGACTGTGAAAAACCTGCAGCTAACATCATAAGGGGACTTTTTGAAGTGTTAGAAGTGTTCTAAAATAATTGTGGTAATGGTTACCCAACTGTATATATTGACTTAAAAATTGTCAAACTGTACACTACACAAGGTGCATCTTATGCTATGTAAATTATACCTCAACATAGCTATTTTAAAAATATTATGGGATAAAGTCAAATTACAAATATTCAAAGATCCTTCAGAGGCCATGCATACATACAGTTAACCGTGCTAATGAAAGTTAATTAAGTTATAAATCATGGAAACGTCATCAACATTGTTTCCCCTTTCACAATTGTGTATTTGAGGGCACACATAAATATGAGCATTGTGTGCTTCACAAGAGAGTATACTTCAAACTAAATGTATTGTTTCTCTCAAACCGTTCTTCTTGCATTCCTGATTATTGCTCCTGGAACCACAATTTTTTAGTCTTTCAGATGTGCAGTCGTGTGTGTGTGTGTGTGTATGTAAATTTAAAAAAATTTAGGGGAGGGTGAGGGTAAGGGGGAGAGATCAACCAAAGAACTTGTGTGCATGCATATAAGCCTAAACAATGGACATAGACACCAGGAGGGTGAGGGCATGAATAGGGGTGGTGGCTGCTGGGAATGGGGGGATAAGGACACATATGTAATACCTTAATCAATAAAGAAAAATAAACCAAAAAAACCAACAACAATCAATCAAAAACAAAACAAAACAAAAATAAAATAAAAAATTTATTAGGGTGACATCGGTTAATAAACTTATATAGATTTTAGGTATACAATTCTATAATCATATGTGCAATCTTTTAGCCACTTTTTATTTTTTCTCCTATTTCCTTCATAGAATAATTGGTTAAATTTTGTTTATATTTTTTCTCTGCATTAACTCTTAAATGTGTCCTGTAATGTACAATCTTATTAACACTACTTTAGTTTAAAATATTTTTTTTCTTGAACTGTCTTGGTAAATTTTCTTTTCTTGTCCCTCTCCCTTTATAATATTTCCTTAATCATTTATTTTATCGAAAATCCCATCGCCTTCTGATCTATTATTTCATACCAGTGGCGTCCCTCCGCCTGGCCTACGCCCTCTCATAATCCAGGACCCCTCGGGGGATGTCAGAGAGCCGGTTTTGGCCCGATCCCCACAGCCCAGGCCAAGGGACCCCATCGGTGCACAAATTCATGCACTGGGCCTCTAGTATGTATATAAGATCTTTGGTTAATCTCTTCCTGCCCTTTCCCCTCCCCCTTTCTCTCTGAGATTCATCAGTCTGTTCCATGTTTCCATGCCTGTGCGACGTGCATCTGCCCCCTGGTGGTCAGTGCGTGTCATAGCTACTGGTTGAACGGTTGAATGGTCACTTAGGCTTTTATATATATAAATACTGGCAGATAATTTACTTAAAGAATATTTACCAACATTTTACTTACCTATTCAAAACCTGTTGTTGTCTTGTCATTTTGTGTTTTACTTTATCACCTGAGCCTGGTGTTGAAGGGCCTGATGCGTTCTTTCATTTTTCACCTTCCCCTGCTTACCTCTCAGGCTTCATTGTTACGTCCCCTGAGCTATTTGCTGTTCACTAGAGATACCTTGAATTTCCCTTGCACTATTTATTTGTTCTGTTCCTTCCTTCATATTTCTCTTGGTCGTTTTCACCTTTTAAGATTATATGTATGTCCTGTAGTGTCATTATCTTGTACTGTGTTTTTCGTCCTGTTAGAAGCAATCTTACCCTTCTTCAGATGCTTGCAGCAGTTTCTTTGTCTTGATGCTTACTTTCTCTTCTGCACTGGAGTCATTCATGGGTGTCTTCACTACTAGATAAGCCCTTAGGGGGAAGGATGAACTGACTGATTTGGCTTTTAATTCACTTAATTTTTAAAAAATTTACATATAGTCAAATTCACCTTTTTTTAAAATATATTTTTTATTGATATTTTACAGAGAGGAAGGGAGAGGGATAGAGAGCTAGAAACATCGATGAGAGAGAAACATCGATCAGCTGCCTCCTGCACACCTCCCACTGGGGATGTGCCTGCAACCAAGGTACATGCCCTCAACCGGAATCGAACCTGGGACCCTTCAGTCCGCAGGCCGACGCTCTATCCACTGAGCCAAACCAGTTTCGGCCACCTTTTTTTTTTATATTAGGGAAGGGTTTTATTGTGTCTTGCTTCTATATCTATCACAATATCTTGCATACTTTATGCATTGCTTAAATATATGTTAAATTTAGAATAAGTGAAAGCTTTCTTTTGAAAGCTATAAAAACTGGGTTTTCTCTGTTAAAAACTCTGCTGTTGAGGTAGTGGGGCATTGTTGGTAAGGGATTAGATACAGGACCAGAAAGTACATGTACTCTTGGAATTTGGGGTTTGTCTTACTTAGAACACTAGAGTGAGGACTATTCACAAGACTACACTGTTAGTGGTTTTAATTATACAATTGCCATTGATAATGAGTATAATTAAGCAGGCAGCCATTCTATTTTTAAAATGATTGTTTATTTTTCTTCTGGTTTCCTTACTGTGGACTATTTTAGTCCTTATTCAATGGGGAAATAAGACTGCTACATTCAGAAAATAACTTTTTCTGTGTTTTTTTTTTCCTTTGTCAATATTTCATTCACTAGCAAGTCTGGGGGGGGGGATCCAATAGTTTTTAATAATTTAAAAATATTGTTATATTGTCTCAGTCTCTCTATTGTAATGTTTTCTGGGATTAGGGTGGTAGATTAAAGACTGTATTTCACTGATTTTGCTTCTTATCCTTGTCTCCATTTCTCTTCTCAAACTCTGGGTGTCCTGGGATCCCTGTCCCTAGGCCTTGTCTCCTCTATCCAGTGACACAGTAGCTTCTGCTTGGGTCCCACCCTGCTCCAGGGAGATGGGACGTGCTGTCTGGGAAAAGCCAGGGGAACTTACGTGGGTGCTGCCTTTCTAGGACCATAGCCACCCGTTTCTGTTTAATTTGCTTCATCTCTAAGGACGTCACATTTTTATTTTTTTTTACATGTTTCTTCAGCTTTTAAAATTATTATCAGTATGAGGGTTAGCTCACTGGAAGCTACTTTGCTGTGCCTGGAACAGAACTCCTAGGCATCTGCATTGTAAAGAGCAAATTAATAAAAATTACAGTATTTCATGCAGGCACATTTAAGACATTTTGCCCAAGACATCGAGTTTTAGTTCATATTGGGAGCTTAAGGTGCCATATATATATATATATATATATATATATATATATATATATATATATATTATTGATTTCAGAAAGGAAAGGAGAGGGAGAGAGATAGAAACATCCATTATAAAAGAGAACCATGGATCGGCTGCCTCCTGCATGCCCCCCACTGGGGATCGAGCCTGAAACTGGGGCATGTGCCCTGACTGGGAATCGAACCTGTGACCTTCTGGCTCATAAGTTGATGCTCAACCACTGAGCCACGCCGGCCAGGTTCTATTATAGGTTTTATACTGAAAACTCATTTAAAGGGCTCATTCTGTTTTGGAGACTATCTCTAATATGTATATCATTATATACACTGAGTGGCCAGATTATTATGATCTCTGAGCGCATAATAACCTGGCCACTCAGTGTATATCCTATATAATAAAAGGCTAATATGCAAATTATCCCCTCAACCAGGAGTTCGACCAGCAGGCAGGCCGGCCAACCACCCATGTCCCCTCCCCCTGGCCAGGCTGGCCGGACCCCACCCATGCACAAATTCATGCACTGGGCCTCTAATATATATACACACTGAGTGGCCAGATTATTATGACCACCTGACATTTGTAGGCAAATTAGCCGTACACTGCATCGTATGGGATAAGGAAACCGAAGGCCTGTTTGGACACCTTTGCTGTCTGCAGTTACCAAGATAAAATGTCTCCAATTCGCACAGGAACACAAGGATTGGACAGTCGAGCATTGGAAAAAAGTCATGTGGTCCGATGAATCACATTTCCAGTTGCATCATGCAGATGGCAGAGTGAGAATTTTGCGGAAACAGCATGAAAGCATGCACCCCACATGCATGAGTACAACCCTTCAAGCTGGTGGGGGCAGTGTTATGGTTTGGGGCATGTTTTCCTGACATGATTTGGGCCCTTTAATTCGTGTGGAACAACGTTTGAATAGCACAACATACCTAAGTATCATTGCTGATCAAGTTCATCCTATCATGTTGATGGTGTATCCCAATGGAGATGGCTTCTTCCAACAAGACAATGTGCCATGCCATGGTGCTCGTATTGTGCAGGAGTGGTTTCAAGAACATGAGGGAGACTTTACCTTTGCTTAGGTGGCCCCACAATCACCAGATCTCAATCCAATTGAGCATTTGTGGGATGAAGTTAAAAGAGCCATCAGGCAGCTGGTTCCACAACCATCAAATCTCACAGAACTGGACAGTGCTATTCATCAGGCATGGTGTTAGATTCCTCGCATCACCTTTCAACATCTTGTGGAGTCAATGCCAAGAAGAATTGCTGCAGTATTGAAGGCAAAAGGTGGCCCAACGAAGTACCGATGGGGTGGTCATAATAATATGGTCACTCAGTGTATATACACACACACTTAGTGGCCAGATTATTTTGTGTTCAGAGATCATAATAATCTGGCCACTCAATGTATATACACACACACTTAGTGGCCAGATTATTTTGTGTTCAGAGATCATAATAATCTGGCCACTCAGTGTATATATCAAGGCTTCCTGACACACTGTTTAAAAATCAGTGAGTTGCTTTTTCTTTTTGGTTTTCTGGTATGTTGCATGGCTCTATGGTGGGAGTAAAAAATTAGAGTGCTTTTAAGGATTATAACATTTACATTTAAGGTGGTCAGGCATTTTTCATGAAATAACTAATATTATTAGGCAGTTTTTGATGAATACCTGCTGAATAATGTGTAAAATTGGTAGTTTAAGAGTTCAGAAGAGGGGACCATTAGCCTAGAGTAGCCTGGGAAGGACTTGTTGAAGAGAAACAGTGGAATTGTTTTTGGATGGATTTGTTAAGATTTATTTAGGAGAGAGGCTAATCTAGGTTAGGCGTTCTGGAATGGAAGGCCCAGGCATATTCAGGGAAGAGTAAAGTGGGTAATTATTTTTTCTTTTTGTTTTTTTTTTAATCCTTACCTGAGGATATTTTTCCATTGATTTTTAGAGAGAGTGGAAGGGAGCAGGAGAGACAGAGAGAAACATCAATATGAGAGAGACACATCAATTGGTTGCCTCCATGCCTTGACGGGGGTTGGGGATCAAGCCTGCAGCCAAGGTACATGCTCTTGACCAGAATTGAACCCGTGACCCTTCAATCTCTTGGCCTAACCCTCTATCCACTGAGCCAAACTGACTAGAGCTAAAGTGGGTGATTTTGACTAGTGTTGGGTTCATTGTAAGGAGAATAAGATACTATTGGAAATACATACTGAGATCAGATGTTTGTACATTGTGAGGTGAGTAGCCTTATGGTAATAGCAGCAAGGGTTTGATAGTCTGGAAAAGACTGGAAGAGTAAGAGGTGAGAGGCAGAAATTTAAATAGGAAAAACTGAGTTGAACTAAGTTGGTTGCTATCAGAATGGACAAGAAGGGACAAAAATAATAGTCCATAAAGAATGATTAATAGACTTGGGGACTAACTCTCTTATGGACACAAAGGATAAAGGAATATTAAAAGATGGTTCTGAAGTTTTAAATCTGGAGAGCAGCGAGAATAAAAAACTACAAGCAAACAAAAAAGACAGAAGGAATTATTGATTTTTTGGGGGAGGATGATTTAGGTTTCAGAATTTAGGGTTGATTTTATCAGTAAGTATGTGACTATGTCAGTGAAATATATGATTCCAAATCAGTGACTGGAGCTTGTGAGAAAAATCAGGAGTAAACTATATCAGGGTAAAGGAAATAAATATTTGTGAAGGCTGTTTCTGAAGTTGGAACCTAAATACAAAAGGGAAACAAGATTATAGGTAGACCATGGGGACCAAAGCAAGATTTTTGTTGAGAAGGTAGAAGTAGTACATATTTATAGATAGGGAGAAGCCAGTGGCTGGAAGTAGACTAACAGTGTTGAGAAGTAATAAATAGGGGAATTTGTTGATGTGGAGAAAAAGAGCAGTGATCTTAAAATATTAGGGTTTTAAGGATGCTGGCCAGTTAGATTCTGGTTAGTCAGTATTTTATTGCACAAGGCCAGTCATTGAATTCTAGGACTAGTAAGTACCTGAGAAGAATTACTTAGTCAGTGTATTTCATACTTTGGTAGAAACATTCCTCTGTCATATTGGTGTTAAAACCAGTGCATTTGTAGATGTCTTCCTATGTTATATCAATTTGATATTCTCTTCTGGTTTACTAGCCCTCTTTTGATCACAGATTCCTGCAGACTTTATTGGTGTCAGTGTCAAATTTACAAATTGAGTCCCTCAGTTAAGTTACTAACGTAGAGACCCAATTCAGTAGTCTCCCTGACTACTGGGCAGTTTGAGTGATGAATTAACAGAGATGGTATTTGTCATTATATTACTTTATCATCATGTTGAGTAATATTCCAGTGGCCTTGTAAATAAATAAAAAAAATGACCAATCTGTTAACATGTTTTATACTTTCCCAGTATAAATTTTTATTTTGCAGAATATGAAATAAAGTCCATCTACTGCCACTTACAGCCATTCTTATTGACAGTTTTTATGCTTTCAGTGAGAATAACGTGTCATGGGGAAGAGAGTACAGACTCTGGAGTCAACTAGGCCAGTTGTGCTATACTTACAAGACTTAGGCTTGTTTCATTTGTTACTGAAGACTATTTCTCAGAGTAGTTTAAGGTTC
The DNA here is from genome assembly GCF_963455305.1 of Plecotus auritus. Lineage (NCBI taxonomy): Eukaryota > Metazoa > Chordata > Mammalia > Chiroptera > Vespertilionidae > Plecotus > Plecotus auritus. The sequence continues at coordinate 130,315,878 of NC_137775.1, forward strand.
ACAGCAAAATTGAGGGGAGTGTACAGAGATTTCCCAATAACCTTATCCCTCCCATGCATGTAGGTTAGTTTCTAAATACCACTGCTTCTCACTTTCTTCCTCTCTAAAATTCAGGTAGTAACTCCTCGTCCTCACTGAATGAATGAATGAGTGAATGTAAACATGCCTGCAGGAATAAATAGTTACACGGAAGCCCAGAGTCTGAAAAGTTTTCACTTCTGTCTTGGGTAGAATTGCTTGCCTATATGTCTATGAGACTTGGGTATCTTAAGGATTTAAATGTGGTGATTATGGAAATGAGTTGATATACTTAGTCCAGGGTAGTTATTCTGTTTCCTTTCACAATAGTGGGGACTTTTGAGAACAGTGGTCTTAGAATCTGTAGAACAGTTGATTCTAGCCCAGGCCCCCACCCCTGAGACTCTATAGTAGATTCATTTTATAAGAGAACCCACTGACAGTAGTGATCAAAAGCTGTTTTTTGTTTGTTTGCTGCTTTGAAGCTCTTAAGGTGAGTAGTGGCCCTAGAAATTACTCCTCAGCCAGGATCCTCAGCCTGCTATGGCCTGTGGCACCTCTGAGCAGGCTGGGTAGAGTGCTTGTCCTCTGTGCCGGTAGACCATGGACCCAGAGCCAGTCCCCCAGCTTCATGCCTTATGTCTGAGCCTCTGCTGAGCCTCCTTTTCTCCTCGTAATCTGAGAATTTATGTGATACAATTTTGCTCTTTTTAAACATGCAAAAACATCTAAATGGATTAGCTCCTTGCCTGCAACATAGTAAGCCCTCAGTAAATGTTGTGGCATTGTTGCTGATGATGCTATAATTTGGAATAATCGATGATTAAATTATGACTAAAGGATAAACTCAACACAGTGCCTGGTACATAGTAGACCCTTAATAAAAATGTTCCCTCAGAGCCTTTGAGATATTGCTCCCCAGCATATGTCAGTTTGGCTTAAATAAACTCTCTTTAAAAAAATATTTTTATTGTTGAAAATATTACAGATGTCCCCCTTCCCCCTCCCCACCCCGCCCCCCCCCCTTTTGCCCCCTTCCAGGCTCCTCTCCAGTCCTTCACTGCTCAATTATCTGTTCATAGGTTAAGCATATATGCATATAAGTTCTTTTGGTTAACTCCCTCCTGTCCCCTGCCCCTTCCCTCTGAAATTCATCAATCTGTTGCATGCTTCAATGTCTCTGGATCTATTTTGTTCACCAGTTTATTTTGTTCATTAGATTCCACATATAAGTGAGATATAAACTCTTATTTTACTCCTATATTCAAATGCCCACCATACCCTTTCCCTAGTTTTCAATGCAGACAGAGAATAGATGGCTTCTAGGTAGAATAACTTCCTCAGATCCACCACTGGAAATACGAATAGCTGGGTTACTATACTTCTACATGGCAAGGATGAGGATTTAGAATTAGGTTCTTAGGCTTTAAAATTGCTTTTCCTGATAGCACCTCTAAATGTGTATATTACGTTGCTTATCTGATTCTACAGATGCTGTTGACTGAGTACTTGGACATGAAAAATACTCATACGGCCTCTGAACCATCAGCTCAGTTGAGTTACGCCAGCACTGGACGAGAGTTTGCAGCCTTTTTTGCTAAGAAGAAACCTCAAAGGCCGAAAAATTCTCTTTTCAAGTAAGTATCTCCCTGTTAGTCATATAACAGGTGTTAGGAAATGTTAGATCCAGGCAGGACTTGCTACTTAATTGACAGCCATTACTTCACCCAGTTAAAAGTTTTGAAATAATTTATAGGAAGTGAATGTGTTTTCAACTTGGTAAACTTTAGTTTTTTGTAAGGAGAAGTGGTCATATTGGAATACGGTTGCTGGACTATCTAGAACTTAAAAAAAAAAAAAAAAGGCAGGAATTTATTTCCGGGGAGTTTTCTATATAATGAAGGGAAATTAAACTCTCCAGTTGTTTCTGAGGAATTTATATGAAATGAAATGTAATATTTCAGCCTTTGAAAGACCCCAAGTGCCAAGAAGCAACCTTTGTTAATAAAGTTATGTAAATCTGTCTAACTAAGTGATATTGGGTTTTGTTTGATTCCATAAATGTACAATCTGGACTTTTTCCCCCTTCTAATTACTATCTTAGCTATGTCACTTGGTAACAGCTAACAGTTATATTATTATTAACATTGATAATAATGATAGCAATAACAGCTACCATTGATTGAGTGCTTATTATTGCCAGATACTGTGGAAAGTAAGTTACTCCAAACAGTCTCAAGCATAATTCAGGTTCCATCAAATTTCAGCAGCTGGAGTATTGGCTAACACTTACGGAGTCGTTACTGAGTGCTAGCCAAGGCATGAAGCCCTTTTCATGGATTATCTTATTTACTCCTTATGACCTTACAGGTGTGGGTTCAATTTTTAATCTGATTTTACATGTAAAAACAGCAACAACAACAACAAACTGAAGCACAAGAGAGGTTAGGTAACTTATGTAAGTTTACACAGCTAGCAAGTGCTAGAAGCAGGATTTAAATCTTGGTAGACCTATGTGTGCTTTTGAAGAGTTAATAGATATTTAAGAAGTTGTTTCTGCAAATCTAAGCATGTCAAGTGGCTACAGAAGTATGTATCATCGCAGTGTTTGGAATACTGGCAGCTCCAGTATTCTTTCACTGATTCACTTTTGACATTTGTTTTTTTGGGCAGGTTCTTTTCTCTTTTTTAATCCTCACCTGAGGATATGTTTTTATTGATTTTGAGAGAGAGAGGAAGAGAGAAAGCGCATGTGCGAGAGAGAGAGAGAGAGAGAGAGAGAGAGAGAGAGAGAGAGAGAAACGTCAACTGGTTGCCTCCCTTACCACTCTCATGGGGATTGAATCTGCACCCTAGGCATGTGCCCTGACCTGAATGGAACCAGCAACCCTTCAGTGCACAGGATGACCCTCCAACCAGCTACCCCACACTGGCCAGGGCTTTTTGTTGTTGTTTTTTAAATCGTGGATTTATAGAGTTCTTAATCATTAAGGAAAGTTTCAGCACTTCATTTATCTTGTGTCTAGAAGAAAGGCATTGACTCTTTTCACAGTGGAATAAAATCCATTCTGTTTATTGAGTGCATTTCTTTATTTTTCTTTTTACAGTTTTATTCAGAGGTTAGATGCAGAATCAGTAAAAATGTTTTCATCTGCAAGTGAGGTAGAACCGCACATGAGCCACGAGTAGATTAAAGCTGGGGCAGTTATTATCTCACACAATAAGGATGAATGTAGAGGACTCCTTTCCTCACCAGCCCTTCCTATTTCTCTGCCTTCGTTTCCACTCCAGTAAGAATGGTGATGCCAGCAAGTAGGCTGTGATTCTACCTATAAATCTTTTTTAAATTAGTAGTCTTTATTGTTTATAGCAATTTTAGGTTTTTAGAAAAATCGAGCAGCCAGTACACTGAGTTCTCTTATGTTCCCCTCTCCTATAACCTCCTCTATCAACATTTTGTATTTTGTATGAATCTGGTACATTTGTTATAGTTGATGAACCAATATTTATATAATTATTAGCTGAAGTCCATTGTTTCCATTAGGGTTCACATTTTGTTGTCTATAGTTTTATGGTTTTTGAGAAATGTATCATGATATAGATCACCATTACAGTCTCATACAAAATAGTTTCACTGCCCTAAACACCCCGCATTTTCACTTGTTTATTCCTACTCCTTTTTTCCTGCTCCCTGAACCTTTTTATTGTCTCTTACTTTGTCTTCTCCAGAATGCCTTTCATAGTTACAGTCATATAGCATGTAGCCCTTTCAGGCTTTTTTCCACTTAGCAATATGCATTTAAGGTCCTGTCATGTCTTTTGTAGTTCAGTAGATCTCTTTGTATCACTGAATAATTCCATTGTATGGATGTACCACCATTTTCCCATTCAGCTATTGAAAGGTGCCTTGTTGCTTCCATAAAGCATTCACGTGCAGGTTTTTGTGTCCCTGTAAGTGTTCAGCTCATTTGGGTAAATACCCAGGAGTATATGGTAGACCACGTTTAACTGTATGACACTGCCAAACTGTCTTCCCAGTGGACCTGCCCCTTCAAATGCTTTTAAAATTAATTTAAATTATTGCTTATACATTCATTAATTTTTCCTGCCAGTGACAGAGCCCCTCTGCACGTTTTCCTCAGGAGACGAGGACTGGGTCTCTGTCCATTCCTGAAGTAGTCCCTGGCAAGGGCAAGTAGACTGGGTGGTCGTCTTAAACCAGTTAGCTTCCTTCTGGGGACGGGTATCAAGCTGGAGAGGGAGCCACTTCCCTGAGTACAGGAAAGAGAACTGCTGAGAAGAGAGGAGGCAGATAGCAGAACCCCCCAGTAGAACTGGAGCTGCGGAAAAGGTAGTGGATAGGGACACTGAGACTGCCTCAGATGCTGCCTGTTAGGCTACCCCTCCTCTCCTGTCTCCCCTCTTTCAGCTCAACCCACCATCTAAATGTAGGTGTAGTGCAGAAATCAGGTTTCAGGATTTTTAGATTTTATGCTCTCAACCATCACAGCCATTTTAAAACCTTTAGCCAATCCTGAAATTGTGGTACTGGAAAACATAAATTGTTGGAAATGATTGTGAATAATTGTCACATATTTATTATTATCGCATAGAAATAAAAACTCCTCACCCGGATAGGCCATTATCTCAGATCTGCCTTTCTAGTCTGGGTTCCACCTTTGGTGGGCCCTGTGGTCCGGAGCAGATCTCCCGGCTTGAGGACCTCATGCCTCTGCTGCGAAATAAGGAGGCGAGACTAGATCATCTCTAGAGCCCCTTTTACTGTAAAATTGTATCAATCTGTGACTTGTTCCAAACATAAAAGGATTCCCAAGGAATACATCAGGTCATGAGGATGAGGATTTTGGTGAGCTGTAACCTGTTTTTATCACATCCGTGAAGGACTTTATTGCTCCTTTTAATTGCCCCGAGCCAAGGTTAATTAAGTGTGTTTAAGTTCTCTTATTGTATAATGTGTGCCTCTCCATTCTTTGCTCAAGAGTTTATTTCTTTCCCTTGTCATTTCTGATCAATAGCTGTCAGCATGCTTTTTGGAGGCCAGCGGCTTCCTTTTTCTACTTGACTGGCGGGTGGTACTTATTGCACACTGGGCCTTCTTTCTGGCTGTGAGTGTCCTCTTAGTTCTTGGCAGGGTGCAGAGAGAGGATCAAGCAGCCCAAGTGTCCCCCTCAGACTGACATTCAGCTTAGTGCGCATCGTCCTTGTCAGAGGATGGATAAAGGAAGCAGAATTAAGGAAATGATGGCGCTCCCTCCTTGTGTCCAGGAACCTATTCTGTATCACCGCTGTTCTTCCATTGTGGTGCTGTTTATGCCTCAATGGCAGTAGTTCTTCCACGGATTTCTCCCATCAGCCTGGTATTCTGACTTTGAAGTTACTGGGTTGGAAGTGGAACTACTTAGCAGAGGATTTACTGTTTGATAGAGTCACAATTTTAACTGTTTCTTCCTTACCTGCAAGTTTCTCTTAAGATTGTGATTTTCATTTGTGTGTTTTTTTTGTTTTGTTTTGTGTTTTTTTTTGTTTTGTTTTGTTTTTTTGCTATGTATTATTTTAGATCTATGTTCTATATCATGAACCTTCCCCTCTGAAACAGTTCCGGGTAGGTGTGGGCAAACACATGTCTGGAGCTTGGTATGTTCCCGAGCATTTCATGTGGCAGGTGCAGGTCAGAGCCTGGTAGCCCTTTCGAAGCTGTATTGTTTGTGAGGACTTAGCTGCCTTGCTCCTTTGGTGTAGTTCAGGGTTGGTGAACATCCGGCCCACGGGCCGTGTAAGTCCCGTGAAATCATTTCGTCTGGCCCTGTCAAGGCATTAGGGGTGAGTTAATTAAGTGTTTGACCAAATATAGCAGGATAATTTTTAAGTTGATCATTTTGTATGGCCCGTGAATTATGTTATAAAGGTCCAAATGGCTCTTGCAGAAAAAAGGTTCCCCACGTCTGAATCAGCATCATTCCTAGCATGCCCATTGTCTCATCCTCTACCTGGGGACTTAGAATGGCTCGATGTCTGCTCTGAGCAGCCAGGACTTCGGTGTGACAGCTGGCAGCTACCAATAGCTTCTGAACTGGACAGGCAAAGTTAGAATGACGTTATGAGCTACTCTTTGGTGTGTGTGTAGGGATCCTGGCAGAGGATATGGAGACCAAAGAACGTTGATCAGAGTTGTGCAATCTGAAGTGGAAAGTGGGCAGAAGATCCCAATAACATTGTGGAGGAGCGTTAGCCGGGAGCCCGTTCATAAATCAAGGTCTGTGCCAGCCTTTCGTGGCATAGCCTGAGTGTCCCGGTGTGGCCCATTGGGGGCATCACCGACTAGAGGAGAGTACTTTGGAATCTGTAGCCCACATCGCCCGTTTGGTTACCACCTGACCATTGTTTCCCTGCGTTTCATGCAGGTTTGAATCGTCCTCCCATGCCATCAGCATGAGTGCCTACTTGCGAGAGCAGAGACGGGAGCTCTACAGTCGGAGTGGAGAACTCCAAGGTGGGTGATCAAACTTTTGGGGAGAAATTAGTTTTCTGGAAGAAGACCTGAAGTGTGCAGCGTGTGAAGTTCAGGTCTGAATTCACAGGATTCTTTCAAGGTGGCAAGGGTTTAAAGACTTGATAACCTGCTGCTTCTATCATTTCCCAGCATCTGTTGACAAGCGGCTAAAGCTATCACTGTGGCCACAGGACTTACACACCTGCCACCATTTAAGTGGGAGCTCAAAGCAAAAAGAGACACGATTAGTATCTTCTGCTTAAAGATGGCAGATGTGAGTCCAGTCACAGCCTAGGGCAGTGGTCGGCAAACTCATTAGTCAACAGAGCCAAATATCAACAGTACAATGATTGAAATTTCTTTTGAGAGCTTAATTTTTTAAACTTAAACTTCTTCTAACGCCACTTCTTCAAAATAGACTCGCCCAGGCCATGGTATTTTATGGAAGAGCCACACTCAAGGGGCCAAAGAGCCGCATGTGGCTCGTGAGCTGCAGTTTGCCGACCACAGGCCTAGGGGAATGCCAGTCTTCCGTGGCTGCCACCGTCGCTTATGTTCTCAGTCCCTCCTGGAATATGTCAGGAGTATCTGAGATTTGGAAAAAGGCAAATTCGGCCTCTGTCATTATTTAAAGGGAGGAAGGATGCCTTTAAATTGTATGTTCCAAATAACATAACTTTGATACACAGGTTATTTGATACCCAGATGTGACTACTAAACAGGGCTGATGGGAAGAAAAAATAAGTTAAGTAAATTTAATTAAATAACAAATCAGACCAATAGCATTTTCTTCTTTGACAATCATGGTAGATGTAATCATGGTAAATGTAATCATTCCGGAAAGATCTGTGAGGGCCTGCCAAGTGCAGCGCATCCTAGGCTTCGGAAGGGATACAGGTCAAGTGCAAGGAAAGAGAAGATAATGACTTAGGATCCAGTTCTGAAACCAAGGCATGCATGTCAATAACAATATCAGAAAGTGAATGTTACCAACTGAGTAGATGGTATGCATGTAATTGCTAGAGGAGATGAGGGAAGGGAATGATTATTTCAGCTATTTTAGAACTGTGGGCTTTCCTATGATGGATGGATAAGACCACTTTCAGTTTCAATGCATTTGAGGCACTTGGGGTATTTTGAGGTGACCAGCCTAGACAATTAAATATTTAGTTTTTAAGACTCACCATAGCTCTACATCAAAATATTATGATGTAAACAGCCAGTCTTTCTGGATTTAAAGACTATTGCCTCGTCATTCCTCTGTTTACCTTCATTATTAATATAAATGCCTATACACTTTTCTAGAGATCCTGCTGTGCTCTCTCATAATTACATCAGAGTAATAATTCCAGACTTATGTATATAGTTATCAGAACTCAAAGCCTACAAATATGTTTGAGGACATACGTAAAAGGAGATTAGCCTACCAGCATTTTATTTAATATGAAAGTGTTGCTGTATGTCCTGGAAAACATGAGGTTGCATCTCGGAGTCTCCAATCACAGGAGAGTTAGCATTGGAGCACAGGAAGGAAAGACCCCCTCTGAGGGACAGAGCGAAGGAGGATTATGCCCCAGGCTGTGGCAGGTGGCAACTTTTTCGGGAGCATAGGGTGGACTGCAACCATCGGGAGGGACTGATAGAAACACAACACACATTTTTATAGGTACTGACCGGATTTAACTGCCACTTGGGGAGTGGGTATATTGATTATTTAAGCAGGGGTCCTCAAACTTTTTAAACAGGGGGCCAGTTCACTGTCCCTCAGACTGTTGGAGGGCCGGACTATAGTTTAAAAAAAAAAACTATGAACAAATTCCTATGCGCACTGCGGGCTGGGGACGAGTCGGCTGCTAAGCAGGACAGGCAGCGGCACCCGGCGGGCTGGATAAATGTCCTTGGTGGGCCGCATGTGGCCCGCGGGCCGTAGTTTGAGGACGCCTGATAAGGCTAGAGGTGTCTTCCATACTCTCAGTGTCCTAATTTTAATTTAAGAGTTGGCTTAAGGAATAGTTCAAATTTACCTTCGTAATTTCTTGCCCCCTGGCTTCTAGTACATAAAATTCCTTCAATGGGGACAAACAAAATATTTATTTTTTAGCATGAATCCTGATAATTTCATTTTTATTCATTAGTAAGCTTAATATTTTAGAGCAGTTTTAGATTCAAGGCTTAATTGAGTAGGAAATGCCAAGTATGCCGAGTTCCCACATCCCCCCCCCCCCCCTCCCTGCCCCTCGCCGCACACACAGCCTTCCTGCCATCACCTTCTGCTCCACCGGAGCCCTGCGTTCGACACTTAGACCACCATGTGGTTATGGGCCAGCAGTGCAGGCTGTCACTCAACTCAGGCACAACTAGTCAACGAGGATAAACCACTGACACTGGATTCTTTCTTTTTGTTATTGAGAAAGAATAGTAAGCACTCTGGGCCCTCGCCATGTGGGATGATTTTCAGCTGTGTCCCCCCACCTCCCTGGTCTCTTGAGAGACAGAATAAGAAATCAGGGAAGACTAGAGGGTCTGGATCCAGATTGCCCACTTTTAAAATTTAGCTTCCCATTTACTGGCTTCGTAATCTCTGTGCCTCTGTTTTCTTATCTCTTAATGGGCATAGAAATAATAATAGTACTTTCCACGAGGTTGTTGTGAAAGTTAGGTAAGTTAAGATGTGAATAGTGTTTACAAAGTGTCATTTTATAGTAAACTAGAGGCCCAGTACACAAAAATTCATGCACTGGAGGAGGTCCCTCAGCCTGGCCTGCCCCCTCTCACAGTCTGGGAGCCCTCAGGGGATGTCCTTCTGACAGCTTAGGCCACCGAGGAGCGGGCCTAAGCTGCAGGCTGGCCTCCCTTTGTGGGAGGCGACCAGGCAATCAGGGGAAGGTGCCGCTCCCATCATCCAGCTGCTGCTGCCACTGCTGGCCACTGACCCTCCTTGGCTCTCGCAGCCTCCCTGGCTTTGTCTGGAAGACATCGGTCTATAATTCTAATTAGCATATTACCCTTTTATTAGTATAGATGCTATGCCTGTCTCTTTCTCCTCAAGTATTATTGTAATTGCTAGTACTGTCTCTACATAGTTTTCATATGCATTCTGTTTGTCTCTTTGTCTTGCTAAATGCTCAGCTTTCCAACTTAAATTTAATTGTCACTTATACTGAAGAGCTCTCCTCTCCCTAATCTAACACACACACACACATACACAGACACATGTGTGTGCACATGTGCAAGCACGCATGAGCATACACACGTGTGCGCACACACACACACTGAAGTTGTGGGCCCCAGTGTGTGCTCACATCCTTAATGTTTCCTTTCTGAGCATTTTCCACACTGTGATGTGGATTAATGCTCACTCGTTGGAGTCTGCCACAAAACTATAAGCTCCACGGGGGAATTACTATTTTATTTCCTGTTCTTAGTACAGTGCCTGGTGTAGTAAATGTTCAGTAATTTCTGGCTGACTCAGTGACAGGGAGAAAGAGGAAGCTGAGGTCTGAAGTAGGATAAAGAGCTTACCTTTAAGAGGTAGGAAGATGCCCAAAGGAGATGTACAGGCTATGTGTAGATTTTTGTTCTCTGAGATTGTAAGCACCTTTATTACATAGAAATGTTGCCCTTGAGTCTGGCCTATGACAACACCGCTGTGTAATTGAAAAACATTTTAAAATCCAACTAAGTTACAGAGAAATTTCATTATGTAAGGATGGTTAATTGAAGAGTCACTATAATTTAACTAGGAACATTCCCATCTTTCAAAACTTAATTGAAGTATGGAACTTCCAAGCAATAGTCCATTGTACTTTCCAGTATTCAGCAAAATAGGAGGATTTATCTCTGGTTACAAGGGGAGATAGTAGTTAGCAAACATATCAAGCTCAACATAATCATTGAAAAGTAATTTCGCTGAGCTGACACATCACCTGCTTGGTGTGAGAATAGATCAGCTGACCAGTTTTTATAAGGTTTGGTGGCATTTCATTCAGGAACAAAAGTTTCTCTAATGAATGCTTTTCACATTTCAGTAGGGAAAATCACACCTATTTTCCATTAAAAACGGCCATCCTTTTCAGTTATTCTATTAATCTGACTGGTCCTAGGACCACAGTGAGATCTACCTTTCAGCTTATTCTCGAGAAGGGATAATGGAATAGTTCAGTCAGATCATTGGAGAAAGGTGGATGATCTTTGTCTCTTCTCAACACCATGGAGCTGCAGGCTTTGCCTCCTAGTGGTTGGGTTCATAGGGTCAAATTTCCTTCTGTTGCAGGCAAAGCAGTAAAAAAATCCACCAGAAAAGACCATCAAAGTAACATTAAGAATAGCTCCAATTTCACAGAAGTTAAGTTCCTGCCAACATTTTCAATTTATCATGCAATTAAAAATGTTACTCAATAGCACACAGGGGGGCAAAAAGAATGGAAAAAAATGAGATTTGTTTGGTATCATCAACCCATCTCCATTGGCTCTGACTGTTAGAGTACAGATGGTTCGTTACATAGTCTGCCCTTGGCAATTGGGCTGAGGAGGTGGAGATGCTATTTCAAAGCGTGTGTGATAACAGGTGGAAATCTAACTTGTGAGTGTGAGTCTACGTTAATCATAGACTTCCTGTTGTTTGGAGCCTCTCTACTGCTTCATTGTAGTGCTTAGACACCCGTGTTGATACTAGTTTTAATGAACATTTAGCTTGAGTATAGCTTTTCAGGTTTAATGTGTGATTCACTGGGAGGATAAGATAACTTATGAACAAATTATCTCAAAAAAATAACAAAACATTGCTGCTCATGTCCAAAATAAGCTCTTAGGCTATTTAGCACCACTGTGCCTCAGTTTTCTCATTTGAAAAATAGAGCTGATGCCTGGCTTGTGTGGCTAAGTGATCGGAGTGTTGGCCCTCACCGAAGGGTCTGGGTTTGATTCCTGGTCAAGGGCATGTACTTTGCTTGCAGGTTCATTTCCTGCCCTGTCCGGGGCATGTAGGAGGCAACCAATCGATGACACATGTCTCCCTCCCTCTCTCTCTCTCTCTCTCTCTCTCTTTCTCTCTCTCTCTCTCTCTCTCCCTCCCTCTCTCTCTCTCTCTCTCTCTCTTTCTCTCTTTCTCTCTCTCTCTCTCTCTCTCTCTCTCTCTCTCTCTCTCTCTCTCTCTCTCTCTCTCTCTCCCCTTCTCCCTCCTCCTCCTCTGCCTCTCCCTCCCTTTCTCCCTCACTTCTCCATCCCTTCCTTCCACTTTCTCTAAAAATCAATGGAAAAAATATCCTCTGGTGAGGATTAACAACAACAACAAAATAACAATAATAAAAAATAGAGCTGTTATTAGTTCTGATCACTTTAGGGGGATGTTGTGACTATAAAATTAGATGTTCAAACCCTGGAACCATTAGAATAGCTGTAATAAATTAAAATTAAAATGGTGCTTTCAAAATGTATCATTGTGGAACTAGAACTGTTCTCGCGTCTTTGTCTCATTTTCTCCTCTCCCCAGTCTCAGTGCTGCATTGAGTTGGGTTTCCTCAAGGCCACCAGTGACCTCCATCTTGGCCGGGTCAGTGTTTTCTGTGTTCATCTCACTTGATGTGTCAGCAGCTATTGTTTTTGTCTTCCCCAGATGTTCTTTCCAAGTCTTCTCAAGTGCTCTCTGAAGTGTCTCAAGGTTTGGTCTCGAGATCTTTCCTGTGCTCACTCCATACACTCTCCCCAGGTGATCTCAGCTGGAACCAAGCTCGGCTTAGTGCCTGGGTGCAGATGACCTCCAGATCTAGGTCTTCTGCCCACATTTCATTATTCTCCCTGACCTCTTCCAGCATCCTGTCCCCCACCCCCATCTGACCATTCTTTACTACATGTTTCCTTGTAATACTCTTCTTCATAAGTACATGTCTTGTTAAATTTCTACACTTGGCCTCAGCATCCCCAGAATGCAAGCTTTATTCATTCGTGCATTCCAGTGCCACGGACAGTGCTTGGCTTGAATAGGCACTTAAAAAATATACCATGAAGGCGGCCTCTAGCCTCAATATCTCCTTATTTGTCATTTGTAGGAACAAGCCTACTTATTTGAGAAGCCCTAGTGGGAGGGTTGATAAACAGAATAGGAGTCCTGTGATTTGTCTTCACTCATTTTTAAAGATAATAAAACTCCTGAATGGGTAGAGACCATTGCTTGTCATTGATCCAAGTAGAAGTATATACTCAGTTTTTATTACAGTTTCTTTTTTGTCTTGGGGCTACTTAGTGCTTCTATTTATACTTAATAATATTAGCATTAGAGTGCCACTTTCATTCCCATTAGTTTAATGAGTGGCATTTCTATAGCTTTGACATTAAATTAGCCTGTAAAGCTCCAACCACTTGAGAATTGACTTCTCTAAGTGGGTTTGCTTTACGTATAAAGATGGAAGTACTGACATCAGGGAAACCTGGGCTCTGATACTGACCTGACCTGTATTTTTGGAGTTTTTCTCTCTAATGGGTATTTGGTGACTGGGGTTGTGACTACTTCATGATTTTGTATGTAATTAATCTATTTGGAAGTACCTTGCTTTAAGGCAGGAGTGGGTGCAATATACAGAAATCCACACATGAAACCCATATGTTCATCTTGATCAATGTCACACCAACCAATATAATAAATAAAGTTAAAAAAATAAAAATAAGGGGTGGGGAACGTTCAGTCCGTGGCCATACAAGGCCCTGAAAATCATTTGGTCTGGCCCTGCCAGGCATTAGGAGTGAATTAATTAAATGTTTGACCAAATATAGCAGGGTAATTTTTGGCCCTCAAATGGTATTATAAATATCCAAATGGCCCTTGGCAGAAAAAAAGTTCCCACTCCTGAAATAGGTTAACTATGAATTGATTTTTCTTTTCACAGAAGGATATATAATAGGAGTCTCTTAAATAGCAAGCTGCTCTATAATGGAGCATTTAAAGCAAGATTTAAATTGCACACACATTTTCAGGGACATTTTGGCTGAAATGAGGTACAGCAATTTTATACTCATACCACATATTTGTTCCACAGCCTTAAATATTAGAAGCACTTGTAAAGCTTTATGTCCTGAAATTTGATTAGAAAATTCTTTGTAGTCTTTTCAGTTTTGCTTGATGACTTGTTAATAACAATATGCAAGGGACATGAAAAAATGTATGCTCTTTTTCTTCTTAAAGTTGCATATAAATATTTCAAAGTAGCCTTCATCTTTCATAATTATCTCTTATGTTTTAGGTTCTAAAATAGTGTGTAAAATTAATTCTTCTTCCTCTTGTATATTTATTTTCTTTTAAAAAGACTGATCTTAACTTATATGTAAGATTTGTCCTATAATGAAATTTATAACGCAGTTTTTATAAATGCCAACTTCTTTATCTGGTCCTAAGAAGTACTATTAAATATGTTTTCCTCATGTTATGCACAGACCAGTGAATTATTTCAAATTGTTTAGGAAATAAGAATATTCTTATGCCAAATTGTTATTGAGTGTACCATCTCGTAGCCTTACTCTATGCAATGTAAATGTTTTACTTTAAAAAGTTCTTTGTGGATTTAATTTACATAAAGTGGATTTATTTTTCTGCATAACCCAGTTCATTCAGCACCCTCTGTAGCCATGGTGGCTGGAGCAAGTGGGAGAGCCTGAGGTCAGGGCACAGGGCATCCTGAGAGTGAGGAAGAGCTGCCGCAGAGCCTCGGTGAAGCCTGAGAGGAACCTCACTTTGAGAAATAACCTTGGTTAGCGAGCAGAACTAGCTGGTGACAAATAATATTATTCTTTTTTTTAATACAAATTTTGTTCTACTAATTGTCATTCATTCATACAGAAATGCTTTAAAATAAGATACGTATCTGAGTTTTAAAAATTGTACATAGGCATTTTTCTTTATAATTCAAGTAATAGTTATTTTGGAAAAAACACACACCAAAGTATAAAAAAATAACAGTAAAAAACTTCTAACAAAATGTAACAGAAAATTCTAAAAGCTTCTTTGTTATTTTTCATTATTTGGTTCACATTAATGTCTTAAGAAAAAAACAACAGGTTTGCTCATTTTTTTAGTCTTTCGGATCATGAGAAATAAATTTTTGGCAGTTTCAGTACTTGATAGGATGTAACTAATTCTCATTGAGCTTTTTTAGAAAATAGAGAGGATGACAAACATTTATGGCTTTTAGTGAGAGACATTAAAAACTGATGAGGATTCTATGTAAGTTTATCATCGTTTCAGTAAGACACGCTTCAGAAAGTAGTTTTACATTTACTAATAGAGATTGTCTTCCCTGAAGTGATGTTATCAAAATTCAGAAAAAATTGACGTAAACATGTATGTAATATGATGTTTAGAAAGTAAAACAGTACGTTTTAATGGTAGAGAGTGCTTTAGAACTCAAACCTAGTGCTTGCAAATTCACTTTTCAGTCATTGATCCTTTCTTCTGTTTAAGTCTTATTTCACACTTCAGTATAGAAAACAGATTAAACTGGAGATGGTTGATCTAAGTGGGGTTGTGGGCCCTGAGACCCAGCTGCTTAAATGCTCACTTCATTGTCCCCTTTTCCCTTCTTCTGGAGGGCACCCGAGGCACCATTATAAAACTAAGTACTCAGATGTAGGACAGAGATGACATTGCAGATTTGTAGGGAGTAGTCAATAATGGGTGCTGAGACCATTGATTCTTCATAAACAAAACAAGACATTGACTTTGAACATTATGTCATTTAGGAAAATAAATTTTTGATGGGTTGAGAACTTAAATTGAAAGGCAAAACCTATTGACAAGTGTTCTTCATATCAGAATAACAAAAACCTGGAAACAACTCAAATACCTAAGACAAGAGGAGGATGGATTTATAAATTGTGGTATAGCCATAAGTGGAATGCTGTGTAGCAATGAAAATAAATGAACTATACTAAACCTTAACTTGGTTGAATCTCAAAGGCATATGTATAGTCTAACTTCATCTGTATGCAGGTCAGAAACAGAACTGAATAGTTATCTTTTTTAGTCATGTACATCCTCACGTGTCCGGATATGAAGAAGGCAAGGTGGGAGCATAAATACGAATCTCAGGTGGGAGATCACACCTGGAGAGGATGGAGGAGGATAGACAGAGAGAGGAGCACAGGGTCTTTGAGGGTAATGGTACTGTTTTAAGCGAAGTGGTGGAAATACTGTTTTTTGTTTTATTATTTTTTTAAACTGTGCAAATGTCATATACACTCATACATACATTTTATAAAAAGTAGAAATATAACTAATGTAAAAAATGTTAAATCTTTAAACATAAAACCATACATGTAGTGTAATATTTCCATTTAGAAGTCTAAGCCAAATTTGGAGTTTTCTGTGACACGTGATTGGTTGTTTGGCCTGCCCTGTTCCACTGGAACTCATCCTGTGCCTCAGGTTGTTGATCTAACTGGCACGGTACCTAAGGTCGTTCATGAGAAGACAGCTTCAGGACAGGGGGGCTCCCTCCCCATTTACCTGTTTCTAACTCGCCTTCATCTTCCCTTGGGATGTCAGAACGTAGCATTAAGGGAAGCCAGCAGTTATTATACTACTGTCGCCTCACTTAGGTTTTCTAGGGCTTTCTGTTTATTTATTGAATCTGTTCAGATTTATGATGATTATTTCACCAGGCCTTTAGGATACAATAACTAACAGAACCCCTTCAAAGCCGAAAGAGAGAAAGGGAACGTGACTGTGTCCCAGAAACTGGCACTTGTCCCCAACATTTGTTTTCCCTTCCTGCGTATTAAAAGAGGCTCTGATTTTCAGCCAAACACATGGACACCCAAAATGTAAACATTTCTAAGCTTTCTTGGCAGCCACCCGTGAATGTAATTTAATTCTTACCAGTAGGGAGTGAGTGAATTTGATGTGTGCAACTTCGAATTCACTGCAACTTATATTTAAAGGGAAGGAACAGGCTCTCTTTCCTTCCCCACCCAGTGCAAGTATGAAGATGTTCACACACACAGTCTGATGAAATGTGGTGATGCGCCATCCCACACCATGCAGGTGAAATAGCACCATCGCGGTGGTAGAGCAAGGAGGTGGAAAGAGCCTGGGTTTCTCATACTGTGGGGTGTCTGTCACACCTCTGATGACCAGAGCCACTGTCCCGTCCCAGGTTTCTCTATGAGAGAGGAATAAACTGTCTTGAGTCACTAGTATTTTGGCTCTCTGTTACTTATAGCTTTATACTTTTAGAAATCCTAATTAACTCAACATGCAAACAAGTGATGTCAGCACAGTGGTACGCATTTTGATGGAGTTGTATATGTGTAACCGAGATGTGTATACATGAGCTGGGAAAGGCAGGGAGGAGTTCATAAGCACTTAATTTTCAAGCTGCTGATAAAGGATGAAAAGAAGCTTTTCAGATAAAGAAGGGGTGAGCATTTCAGGCAGTGGGCATGGCAGGGGTAAATGTATGAAAATGAGGATAGCTTTTCTCATTTCAGAACATGAATCAGTTGTAATATTTTCTAATAAGTCATTTTATGTTTCTAGATCTCTACCGATTATAATCTGTTATTTTCAGGATAGAAAGAACCCTAAAGCTGCTGTGAATGGCTTTGGCCAGTATCATTATAACAATAAGACATTAAGAATTGGTAGGAACCTCTGGTGTACTAGTGATGATAGGAAAATAAACGTCATTATTATACTTGAGCAAAAGCTAAGTAAATCACATACTGGATTTTCTGAATGGTGGTCAAGTGGTATAGCCATGCCACTTTATTATTAAAAGTCCCCTAGGAAAAACAACTTTGCTTTAAATGCAGTTACTGGGTGTAGTGTATCAGACTACCTATGGTGATTGGGCTGGAGATTTTGATGGGCTGGATCATGAAGGACCAGCCTAATCTAATGCCTGGGTAGCTTGTTCAGCTTGGACTACAGCTAGCAGCTGGTTCCGTATGAAGGTTGCAGAGTTCTGTGAGCGCACATCTATTTCCAGCTTCGAGTTTTGGTGTGGGTGAAAATATATAGCAAGTTACTTTTGGCTTCAAAACACTTTTAAACTTGAAAAGCCCACATTATAGTAATACTGGTGGCCCGGTGCACGAAATTTGTGCATATTAAAAGGGAATTAATTAGAGGAAATATTTTAATATTGTTATTTGCCCTTTCTCTAAATAGAAGTGTCAGAGATGAAAGAAAATTAGTAAAATGTATATGAAAATCTCCTGTCAGAGTCTGGGGCGTGCTGCGGGACCCAGAGTCAAGTCCCCTCCAACCCGCGCGTGCCTTGAAATTGCGCGAGACCCAGACCCGGCCGGCCCCACTCCTGTCAAGCCCCGCTGGGCGGGGGGCACAGCCTCAGGTCTCCTGTCAAGCCCTGCTAGGCGGGGGGCACAGCCTCAGGTCCCCCGGCCCAGCGCAGGCGCGTGCGTGTGTGGCCTCAGGTCCCCCGGCCCCGGCACGAGGGCGTGAGGGTGCGAGGGCATGATGACCATTTGTATATTAGCTCTTTATTATATAGGAGGATAGGATATGATAGTAGGTATGACTGCTACATGAATACAGCATATGGCAAAAGTAGGTTTACAGTTGTAAGTACACAAAACAGTTTATTCTTTTATTATTAACATTGTATTATTTTCCATGCGAACAACTGTAAACCCACTTTGTCCCACCCTGTAGTAGTCAAAATATAGTATGTTCATTCCTAGAACTGTGATGACACTGCTGAATTGCAGCCAGTTCATTTGCATATTCATGCCCACTTAGCTCAAAGAAGTCCCTGTTTGTACATTAATGTCTGATTTCAACCCCAGTTAACTAATTTACATATCCCTGTTCACTTGGTTAGTGATGTTCATATGTGGAATATTGGTGCGGCTGTTTGTGCTTTGAGTTGCTTGGGGAGCATTATAGTTCAGTGGAAGGACAACCTATTACGTATCCTGCTTTTATGAGGCAAGTCACTTTATCTTTCTGAGCCCCAAGTCACTCATTTGTATAATTAAGTTAGCAACACTTATCCTGCCTATTTCTTAGGGCTGTTGGGAGTATCCATTGAGATGTTGTAGGTGACACATACAGTCAACATTTTTAGGCCAATTATATTCTAGATCCTGCTCCCGGGACACTGACTATGGGAGAGTTCTAGGAGCGAGGAAGATAAGACTTGCCAACAGATAGTTTTAATGAATGTTATGAGTACTTTGGGGAGCATGGTGGAGAAAGCACTTAACATTCCTAGGGGAAGGCATACACCTTGTAGGTGTTTCAAAGGAGGAATCTTTATACTGAACTTGGAAAGATGACATAACCAGACTGAGCAGGGCAAGGGCAGTCACTGAAAGTTGGGAGAAGTTGTAAAACAATACATACAGATGGGTGAGAGCATCGTGGAATTGTAGGTATTTTGTTGTGGTGGAAGCACAGAGTGTATGGGGAGGATTGGCCCTAGACAAGGGAGACAGGGCAGATCTCAAAGGACCTGGTACAACAACAAGAAGGCATGGTTTCGGTCCTGTGGGTAATATGGAGTCTGTAAGTTTAAAGCAGGAGAGTGACATAATCAGATCTGCACTTTAAAATATTCTGGTGACTGTGAGGATGTGTTGAGTACAGTGAGGTTGCAGTCAAGGAGGCAAGTTTTGTTGTTATTTCAGGTGAGAGCTTATAGAATATTTTGCCAGCTTTTTAGGAAGGTAGTAGCAGCGAGGATGGAGAGGTGGGAATAGACTCAAAAGCTAATTGGTAGAATCAGTTGGACATGGTGACTCATTCTGTGTGGAGTTTGAGCAAGAGATGGGGATTTTAGCTGATTCCCATTTTTCCAATGTGTTGACTTGGGTAGATATTTTTAGTTTTGTTTAGATCTTTCCAATCTAATATAACTGTATGTAATCTACCTAATGTAATCTACTGTCAACTTCCTCCTGTTCTGTAGTTCTTGTTTACCTGTCACTATTTCCCTTCCTAAGTCCAGAGTGTTGGAGTTATGGTTTTCTTCCCTCCTTCTAGTTAAAAATTGCAAATACTGCCTTCTCTTTTCTAAACTTTGGTTGCTTTATTGATATTAGTCTTTTATTTTAGTCTCTGAAGAATATGAATTCTTCAATTTTTATTCCGAGATGTACTCAGTATTTTTATTATTATTAAAATCAAGCTGCCATCTTTCTTTCTTAATAGTTTGCTCTTTGATTTTGTGCAAGTCACTTAACCAGTTTTCTCAGTTATGAAGAGAAATTAAATTATTTCTGTGACTCTGATTCAATCCAGAGCTCGAGCTTATTGAGTCTCAGTTACTTGGTCACTGTCTTGTCCTATTTGAGTCTGAGGACTAGTTAGAGGTTCAGAATGTGGTCTCTGCCACCAGGCTTACTACCTGCATGAATTTAGGCAACTCCTTTGTGCAGGAGTTTTATTTTCTAGGACCATAGTGAGGAAGAAATGAGTGAAAATGTGTAAAATGTTTAGAGGTGTGCCTGGCACATAGTGAGTACTGAGTAAATATAAACTGTTGCTAATTTATCTGAGACCTCGCAGCACCTAGCAGCATTCTTCACACATTGGAGACCCTCAACACATTTTTGTAAATTAATGAATAAATAAATATGCTAATGGACAAATACATTCAAGTAGACTCTCCTAGAATGGTCTTTAGAAACTTTTTTTTGGCCTTTGTTTTCTTCTTTAAAAGAAGTCCTTCAGTTAGAGTATTGAGAAAAGGTTTACCTGAGTGATCCTCCCACCTGGTGATGTTAAGTGAGTGGCATTCTTTGTGATAGTCTGGGTGGGATTCACAAATCTCTCTAACCAAGAGGGCAGCACTGAGTGGCTCTCTAGTGATCTGCGCTTTCCACTTATATCCACTCTAGAGATGAATATTTAGGGCTGTAATGAACATGGCCATTTCTCTTCAAATTGTTTTGATATTCAGTATCACTAACTCTGAATTTTACTCCAGAAATAATTTAAATGATTCTACTATAATGCCCAAGGGGAATAATTAACTCAATTTTAGGTGGTGTTTGTTTAGTCGTTAGACATAATTATTTCATTTTACACTTTGAGACTTGAAGTTTATGTAATATACATTATGTAAACAGATATTGTCTCTAACACGTGAACTTTTAGTTCCCAATGAACTGAATCCTTTCTCTTTCTTCTCCCTTTTTTCTACTCCCTTATTTTTTACTATCATTTTATTATATTTCACTTTATATTGATATAGAATATACCGACAGTGTGTAAAAAACTCTTAAATATACAGCTAAATTTTTGCCTGTATGTTAACCTATGTAACCAGCAACCTGAAGGGTTTTCATGTCACTTTCCATTCACTCCCATCCCCCACACCAACATAGCCACTATTGTGATTTCCAATACTATCACTATTAATAGTTTTGTCTATTCTTTAACTCTACATAGATAGAATTACACAATGTGTATGGATCTAGCTTCTTTTGCTGAACATATCTGTGAGATTCATAATATCTGTGATATTTCTTCATTTTTTTATGTATCGGTTTGTTTTTATTGCTATATAGTATTCCATTGTATTATCATTGGCAATTTATTCCTTCCCTATAATAAACATTTATTATTTCCACTTTGGGGCTATTATAAATTAATATGCTGTGAATAATTTTGTACACATGCTCTTGGGATAGACCTCAAGTAGAATTGCTGGGTCACGAGAAGCATGTGTTTAGCTTTAGAAGGTATTGACAGGCACTTTAAACTTACAGAATTAATGAGAAATTGCATAAGAGTTCAATTGTTCTGTAATATCAATAACATGATTTTTATCAGCCCAAGTTTTCATTATTCTGGTGGGTGTGCAGTCTACCATAAGAAAAAAAAAAAGACTCTCTAAGCTTTCCCTTCTTCTGCCTCCAACCCTCCCCTCAGTCTGCAGGAGTTTCTGGGTATGATTATTTAGTTGACAGGCTGTATCTCAGTCCACTGGTTTACAGTGCAGCTTTTCATGGTGAAGTGACCTTCTGTTCTTCCTAGGATGTCCTGATGTGTATGTTCAGTTTAACCAGAATTCTGGGGTAGCTTTCCTTGCTAGAAATCACCCACTAATATGTTAGCACGTCCGAGGTGGAATGTAAAGATATCTCCTTTCTTCCCTCTTTGATATTTTTTGGTCAGTGACTTTCTGTTTTGAATGATATCTTTCTTACTTATTCCCACTAGTGCGAGGCAGAACTGTTAAATGACCCAAATGAACCATGACCTTTATAATCCCTCCCTTTGTGTGTGGGCCAGATCTGTTAATATGATGTACTATCACTCTCAGGATTAGCTTACATGATCTGGAAACTATGATGGGAGTTTGCAGATGTGATTAAAGTCCCTAATGATTTGTCTTTGACTTAATTAAAAGGGAGATTATCATTGGTGGGCCTGACTTAATCAAGTGAGACCAGGCAGTAACAGATGCTAGTCTTGAAGAAGCAATTCTTGTGAGAAGAGTGGGCCATGTGGCAAGGACTAAGAATGGTTTCTAGAAGCTCAGAATGGCCCCTGTCAAATGGCCAGCAGGAAAGCCAGGGCCTCAGTCTTACAACCACAGAGACTGAATTCTGCCGAGAACCTGAGTGAACTAGGAAGAGGCCCCTGGCTGATGCTTTAATCACAGGCTAGTGAGACCCTAAGCACAGTACCCTGCTAACCCATGCCTGGACTTCTGACCCACAGTATTTGTGAGGTAAATACATTTGTATTGTTTTAAGATGCCAAATTTGTGTTAATTTGTTACATAACAACAGGAAACCCAATCTGAATACTTCATGATTCTTCCTTTGAGATGCTCAAATATTCCCTCAGACTTTGGCTAGAAGTTGCTAGACTAGTTCTCTTATAGTACGCAAGGCAAGAACCACCTTTTCCCTTCTACCCCACATGTAGTCCAGTTGTCAATCTTACAGTTACTCAGCGTCCTTCCAGCTCTCTGTCACCATGTGGGAGGTCGGGAGGGGCTTTGAGAAAGACTAGGGGTCCAGGAGGCTTTCTGTGTTTCTGTGAACTTTATATGTAAAATAACAGTTTTTAAAATGTTTATAATAATTTCTATCCTATATATCCTATATAATAATCCTATATAATAAAGAGGTAATATGCAAATTGACCATCACTCCAACACACAAGATGGCTGCCCCCATGTGGACACAAGATAGCTGCCAAAAGATGGCCGGCAGGGGAGGGCAGTTGGGAGCGATTAGGCCTGCAGGGGAGGGCAGTTAGGGGAGACCAGGCCGGCAGGGGAGGGCAGTTAGGGGTGACTGGACTGGCAGAGGAAGGCAGTTAGGGGCAACCAGGCCTGCAGCGGAGGACAGTTAGGGGCTACCAGGCTGGCAGGGGAAGGCAGGGGTGACCGGGCCGGCAGGGGAGGACAGTTGTGGGCGACCAGGCCTGCAGGGGAGGACAGTTAGGAATGACCAGGCCTTCAGGGAAGGGCAGTTGGGGGAACCAGGTTGGCAGGGGAGGGCAGTTAGGGGTGACCAGGCTGGCAAGGGAGGGCAGTTGGGGGCAACCAGGCCTGCAGGGGAGGACAGTTAGGGGCGACCAGGCTGGCAGGGGAAGGCAGTTAGGGGTGGCCGAGCCGGCAGGGGAGGGCATTTGGGGGCAACCAGGCCTGCAGGGGAGGACAGTTAGGGGCGACCAGGCCGGCAGGGCAAGGCAGTTAGGGCTGACCGGGCCAGCAGGGGCAGGCAGTTAGGGCAATCGGGCTGGCAGGGGAGCAGTTAGGCATCGATCTGGCTGGCAGGGGAGGGGTTAGGGGGTGATCAGGCAGGCAGGCAGGCAGGCAAGCGGTTGGGAGCCAGCAGTCTTGGATTGTGAGAGGGATGTCCGACTGCCCATTTAGGCCCGATCCCACCGGGCCTAAACGGGCAGTCGGACATCCCTTGAGGGGTCCCAGATTGGAGAGGGTGCAGGCTGTGCTGAGGGACACAGCATTGTCATCAGTGACTCTCTGAGGCAAGCAGTACAGATTCTGTGACCTCTCTGGGCTATGTCATGGGCACCAATGCTGAACACATCCAAATCAAACTCACATCTTACCTTCTTCCTACCCTCAATCTTGCTCTTCTTTCAGTGCATGTGATTGTGTTAAAAGGCATTAAATGACATTGTTGACTTACCAACTGCTAAACCTTGAAGTCTTCCTTGTCTCCCACTTTTCCTTTCCACAATTACTCTATCACCAGATCCTTCTGATACTGTCTTCCAACCCATCTACTGTTGCAGCCTGTCTACTGTTTCTTTTTCAGATGTCTCCTGCCTCTGCCCAGGTTCCTACTGCCCTCACCTCTTGGTTGTTCCTGCCTATGTCTTGAATCCTTCAAACCATTCATTATACTGGAACCAGAGTGATGTAAAAGTATTCTGTGATTTCTTGTGTCCTTTTTGTACTAAGCCCCATGTCCTTAATATGCATGATAGGGCTCTGCATGATTTGGCCACCACTGACATACAACTTCTCCTTGGCCCCTTTCTCACCATAGCCATTGTGGGCTTCCCAGAACATGCCATTCTCATTCAGGCCTTGAGGCCTTCTTACATGGTACATCCAAAAGCAGAGTCGTACTGAACAATAAAAAGATACAAACTACTGATATACACAACAAATTGGATGAATGTCAAAATCGCTGTCTTGCCCCCATCTTCTCTGCTTAAAAGAAGACTCTGTATAATGCTTATTAAGTACTTACCAGTGTCAGTCAGTATTCTAAAAAATTTTACATCATCTTCTTTTATTCTCTTAACTATTACCTCCTTAGAAAAGCTTTTACGATTTTGTTTACTTGTTTAAATTACCCCCTGACTATGTTAGCTTTAATGTTTGTATCAAATGGCATACTTAAAATTATTCAGTTAATTATTTGTTGTTGTTGGTTTAAAACATATATTTGTTATTTATTTTATGTTCCATGTAGGCAGGAGCCACATCAGTTGAGTTTACTTATATACCAAACTCCTTGTACAGTGTCAGGCATATAGTAACCACCCAATAAATCAGGGAGGGGGGACCTTTTTTCTGCCAAGGAACATTTGTATATTTGCTACATCATTCATGGACCATACATAATTGTCAACTTAAAAATTAGCCTGCTATATTTGGTCAAACATTTAATGAACTCACCCCTGATGCTTTGGCAGTGCCAGACCAAATGATTTCGCAGGACTTATACGGCCCTCGAGTCTGACATTCCCCATCCCTGCAATAAATAGTCATGCTTTTTACAAACAAAAAGAAGGTCAATATCATATGTTAACAAAATTGAGCTAGACAGAAGCTTAGGGTTTTCTCTCCAAATTTAGAGCTTTTTCTAATATGGGAATACTTGAGGAAATATATGAATGTCATAAATTATATTAAGAAGGAAGATAATGGGAACTATATTTTTTTGAGGAAAAAGGGAGAAGTTACTGAGATAGCATTTTTTTTGAGTACATACGTAATTATTACTTGAATCTTACAACCATTTTGTCAGGTACTTATTTTCTAATTTTTTATGACCAAGAAAAGCAAGGCTCATAGAAATTATGTAACTTGACCAAAGTTATACAACCTATAAATGATAAAGTTGACTAATTAATATAATAGAGTTTTATTACATAAGGTTTGCAAAATAACTAGCATTTGAAGTGGCTTGTGCATTTTTCTATTTTATCAATATAGTTTACATACAGTAAGCCACATTCAGTTAAAATGAACAGTTTGATGATGCATTTTGATAGATGTGTACACCTGTCAAGATACAGAACATTTTCATCACCCAGGTTTCTTTGGTTCTTTTGTGGTGCCCTGTTTCTCCCTCCATTCCCAGCCCTGTATAATTACTGAAATTATTTATGATGCAATAGATTAGTATGTAATTTCTAAATTTCATATAAGTGAAATCATATAGTATACAGTTTGTGACTGGCTTCTTTCATTCAACAATGACTTTGACATTCATCCAACTTGTTGTGTATATTGGTAGTTTGTGCCTTTATTGCTGAGTAGTGTGCTGCTGTATGGATGTACTACATTAGATATGGAGATACTACATCATATATTCTTCCACTGGTGGTGCATGTTTGGGTTGTTTCCCATGTTTAGTTATTGTGAATAATGTTGCTCTAAACATTCATGTAGAAGTTTTGTATGGGGCATATGAATTTTCAGTTCCCTTGGGAATACCTTGCAGTGGCATCGCTGGGTCATCTGATTGGTGTATATTTAATTTTAAGAAACCGATAGTTTTCTGGCGTGAGAGTATCATTTTATAGTCTTACCAGCAGTATATGCCAACACTTGGTATTTTTAGTCTTTTTAATTTCAGATATTCTAATGGGTGTACCATGGTATCTCATTGTGGTGGCTTGTGCATTTTAACATAGTTGTTTATAAATGTAGAAGGTTATTACTGGGTTTGAGTGTTCTATATTCAAGTTAGAATTAACCTCAAATCTTTTTCTCTTGTCACAATTAGTCACAACCTGTTATTCTGTGCCATTCTTTTGGAATAACTTTTTTATATCTACCTCCATGAAATTTTGTAGTATAGGGAAAATAGATGTAACTATTTTACAAGTCAACTGGAAAGTCACACATGTATTTGCTTATATGTTAAAAATAGTGCTTACTGAAAATACTCATTGGGCAGCTATACAGTTCCAGCATCTTCTGATAGTTGTATAAGATTATCAAACAGCAGAGAGTGAGTTCTAAATACTAGTAAGCCCTACTCTGAATGAAGCTAAAAATTACCAATTGTTGCCTTATTGCTAATCATGGGGTTAATGCAAAATACTTCTAATTAAGACTATCTGTTTTCCTTTGTGCACCACCATGGCAGCAAATGGTACCGTAAACTGACAAGCTGTAAATTAAAACTCGCAGAATGCAAGACCTAGCATGGGGAAGACGAAGTTATGTGTAGGTGACTTGTTCCATTTGAATTAATCCAAGGGCCTCTGGTGTAGACCAGATGTGTTCTCTGATGACAAAAACAAATCTTGACATTTTGGATAATGAAAACTCAGTTCAGCACCTCTTAGTGATATGTATGATAATGCACTGTCAGGCAGGAGAGGGAAGTGGGGAGGCAAAACCTGTCTTATTAAAGTAGACAATGTGACAAGTGGACATTGCTGGATTTCCAACTTCTAGGGGGAAAATGTCAAGGAAAACTTCTTTTTGAAAAATGATAGGAATAGCTGTTTTATGGAAGGAGAGTGAAAAGATTTGACTTCTGATGCATGGCCCCTTTGACAATTGTCTTTGTTCATGATTCCTGGTTTCATGGTTTATTTTGCTGGGGTGCAGGGCGCTGTCTGAAAAACCTGGAAAGGAGGCTCACTCCTTTGGTTTGACAGTATTAATGCAATCATCTAGTTTGTACCTTGTGAGCACACTTATTATTTCCTCTGCGTGTGTTTTTTCTAGTTTGGCGGATTAGCTGCACTGTCTCTTCAAAGGCTATCCAATCAAGGAGGGTTATTAAAACCAGGGCGATTTATGACTGAGAATTAATTAGAGAAGCATTTTCATGCAAAACATCCAATTTTTTGATTAGCAATGGAGCAGGGCCGCAATTAACACTCTAGGAAGCTTAAATTTCCAGCTTTTTGATTCTCAGGAAATGAGATTATCAAACCAGGGTCAGCTACTTGACAGCAATGCGGGGGTGGGGAGTGTGAAATTATATGTTAAAAAAACATTGTCTCTTGATTTTAATTCTGAGATTGCTGTTAAAGCAATGGAAAATTCAATGAAGGAAGAGAACAAAAATCTGAAAATGTAAGAACCTGAAATGACTGGTATTTACTGGCCTGTTTGCTCTGCAAAACATCAGTGGCAAATGTTTGCTTGGAATATGTTTAGAAGCACAGCAATATTTTTTTTTGTTCCTGTATTATTACTTATTATTCATTCTTTCTCCAATAAATTTCTTTGAGACATTCTTTGGCTGAACCAGTATTTCAAGTATTTATATGTTTTAGAGAGAAGCCAAAATTTCTTTCATTAAGAACAAAATCTTCTTTTCTAAATGGTGGTTTACTATTTTTTTGGAGTCTATTGTTGTTGATGTTTTTGTTTACTTTAAATATCTGAGGCATAGGTTGGGTAGTGAGTTGTCTGTCTCAGGGCAGGGTGACTACTTAATGATCTGTGACCTTGTTGAAGCCCAGGGCCTGAGAGAGGAAGTCAGGCCACCCAGATTCCTGTAATGCTGTGTGTGTTCTGTCATCAGTATAATTGGTGCTCCACACGGAGATACAGCATAATGAAAAATCATTTCTTCTGGAAAGTAGTTTTCACCTCAATTTCGACATCTCATTTCAATTGAAAAATAGAGGAGCAATGTATCTTTTGTGTTAGCTCACTCTACCAGCCAGGGTACAACTGTTATCCTTCTCCTCTTTATCCATTAGATTTAAAAAAAAAAAATTGATTTAGAGCGAGAGGCAGGGAGAGAGAGAGAAACATTGCTTTTTTGTTCCACTTATTTATGCACTCATTGGTTGATTCTTGTATGTGCCCTGACTGGGGATCCAACTCCCAACCTTGGTGTTTCAGGATGACGCTCTAACTAACTGAACTACCTGGCCAGGGCTACCCATTAGATTTTAAAATTCCTTAGTTAAAGGGACCTTATCAGTATTTTTGAATAACCCAAACCTTCTCTTCACTGTTCTATTTTTATGATGACTTAGGATATCTGAAGCTGTCGGTATATGCCATTGATGGACTGCCTGTTCATTGATATTAGGGATATTGTCCTCATCCAGTACTAAGATGGAACACAGGAGAAGAACCCATCCTAGGGTGGAGGTGGAGATGGGATTGAAGGTTGGTTAATAGGCCTTTGTGAATCTGGCTGTTCTTGTGTTCTCCCAGCATTGATTTTCTCTAGTTACATAAAGGGTAGGCTTTTGTTCGAATCTTGGGGGCTGTTTTAAAAAAACATAAGCAGTTTCTGGACTATCCTAACCATAAATGGAATAGACCACATGGCCTCTGTATAATCAGTGATTTTTGTCATTGCATTTTTCTCCCCAAAGCATCTCTGATTTAGGAACATGATTCATTGACTCCGTCTATCATTATTCCAATCCCACTATGGATTCTCAGCTTTATTTGTCAGTCTTACTTAATCCTCCTTCTTTTGATGGGGAAGAGTAGCTCTCACTGGCTGGGTGAACATTCTCTGCAGTTCAATTTGAGGGAAAGAAAGAGGAAGAACTGACAGAGGCTGGAGAGTTGATCTTATTAGATCTATAACTTTCAGACTCAATGCTGGTCTTTACTTTTTAAACGTTGATGGTTATATGCTTTTTTGTTGCTCATTAAATATTTGCTGAAAGAATTTATAGTGTTATGCTTACACATATTTTCCAGGTCCATTACACAGGGAGCCTAAACAGAGGCATTAGGGATTCAGGACCTATCTGTGCATCCATTAGAGGGAGGTGCTTGGGTGGCCTTCAGGGAGTCTGTGACTGGTCATTGTATGTACATTTATGGGGAAGGCAGAGTGTACCTAGGTTTTACTAGGTTTGCAAAATGGTATTATTACGTGTGTTTGTGTATAAACACATGTACATTCACAAGTACAAATACAAATCAGTTCCCAATTTTGAGAGCCTTATTATATCTATAGATTAAAATAATGAAAAAACTTCAATGAAAACACGTGAAATGATATCCTTTTGTAATAAGTGTGAACTAAATACAGACATACCTATATTCAAATGTTTACTTAAGTATCAATGTAGGCAGAAATAATTGAATTTGTAAAAATTGGAAAAATTAATCAGGAGAGGCACGGTAATTATATATGAATCATTTTAAAGAAAGCAAGGATTATTGTTTAGTGGAGTGAAAAAACCAAGGGTGTCCTAGGTATGTTTTCCTTCCGTAACGTTTGATTTTAAAAAAAACAACAACTATAGTTTGGTGTAGCTAAATCAGTCATTTAAGGAACTTGATTTGCTTTAAGAGGCTCACAGTTGGTGATGACCTCATTACATTCTGGAATTCCCAGCAGTGGGGTGAGGAGTGTCAGCTGTTCTACTGGCAACAATTCTGCTTTGTTTGGTTTGCTAGGATCTCTGTTTATGTAGTAGTGGAAAAAGGCTGTTTAAAAATCTTTGCTGGTGATATTGGAAAAGATAGCATTTACTTTGAAGTATAATGTAATTAGTCTTTAATAGTGTTTGACTCATGTATGTTTATATACATGATTATACATGAATATATATATATATATATATATATATATATATATATATATATATATACCAATATGCTTAAGTATATAGATATTTAATGATTATTGAAATTGCTTCTGGGAAAATTATGTTGTTATTGAGTGGTTGAAACTCTCTATTCTTTAATTCCTTTTTTCATTAAAATACTTGATTTGATAAGGATATCCTATTCTAGCAGAAATAGTGTAGGAACAAAGAAGCCCATTTTCTTATTATCAGTCTAATTTATGAAATTAGATTATAATGTGCATGGTGGTCAGTATAGGCCAGTGAAATGAAAAGTTGAAACCTCAGGATTCAAAACAATGGATTGGCAGATACTCAAGTCAGAGATTGAAGTATATGAATCCTCTGTGTGGTGGGGGAAAACCCTGGACTTGTTAAACTTTTACAGAGGGAAGTTGGGGAAGAGAAGCTTAAGAATAAGACCTGGATGAAGAAGGCATCACTTCTCAGGAGACTTGAGTGTCCTGCGTAAGTTAAGGAGAGGGCAGACATGTGGCCAACTATCTACACTAATTAAAAGAGAAACATGCAAATTAACCATCACTGCGCTACAACCACAGCCAATCAGGAGTGAGTATGCAAATTAGCCCAACCAAGATGGTGGTGGCCACGGAGATGGAGTGAGCAGGAGGCTTGGGTTGCCCTCAGCAATGGAGGAAGCCAAGCTTCCCATCCGCCCTTGCCAGCCCTGGCCTCCGCTCAAGGCTACAAAGTTTCAATTATAGAAGATAAATAAATCCCAGATACCTGCTTCCAGCCAGCCTTGGCCTCCACTCAAGGAGGCGCTGAAAAAAAAAAAAAAAGCAAAAAAGGAGGGGCTAGGAGCTTGGGTCACCGGGGGCCTTGGCCAGCCTGCAAACAGCCATAAGCCCCTTACCCAGGCTGGCCACACTCCCATGGGGTGAGAGTCCCTACTGGGGGGCTTAGCCAACCTGCAAACAGCCATCAGCCCCTCACCCAGGCTGGCCAGACACCTCAGTGGGGACCCCCACCCTGAAGGGGGTGTGGCCAGCCTGCAAACAGCCCTCAGTCCCTCACCCTGTAAGTGGGGGTCAGTTGGAGGTGATCAGGACAGCAGGGGTGGGGGGGCAGTTTGGAGTGAGCAGGCCAGCAGGGGGGCAGTTGGGGGCAAGCAGGCCAATGGGGAGGGAAGGTGGAGGAGAGCACAGTGGCACAGGGGGCAGTTGGGGGTGATCAGTCTGCGGGGGGGCATTTGGGGCCGAGCAGGCTGGCGGCGGGGGGCAGTTGGGGTGAGCAGTCCGGCAGGCAGAGTGGTTAGGGGCAATCAGTCAGGCAGGCAGGCAGGCAGGTGAGCAGATAGGAGCCAGCAGTCCCAGATTGCGAGAGGGATGTCCAACAGCCGGTTTAGGCCCGATCCCTGTAAACCAGCAGTAGGACATCCCTCGCGGGGTCCCAGATTGGTGAGGGTGCAGGCCGGGCTGAGGGACAACCCCCCCCCACGCCCGTACGAATTTTGTGCACCGGGCCTCTAGTAAGGTTTATAAGTGTAAAAGTCTTCCACCATCAGCTTAAAAAAAACAACTCACCTAGATGCAGTCTTAATGATTCCCAGTAGCCATACTCAAATGTTTGTTTTTCCTTCTAATGCCCTTGTCAGTTTTGAGCCCAGTGTATCCAAAATTATGGGTTTCTTTTAGTGGCGTAGTAGTCTCTAACTCTGGACTGCAAGTTTCTGAGTTAGAATTATATATCTTTTGCAAACATTGTGATAATGGTCAAGGAAAAACAGCTAATTAAGGGCACCTGTCTTTAATCTCTTGTTCTGATGACATGGAATGGACCAGAGCCATGAAAATTACTAATATAACATCAAAAATTCCTCTCCATCTCTTATCTGAACCTTCTCTGAGGCCCGGGCAATTGCAAGACCTCCCATGTTCCTGAGAGGACCCAAAGCTCACTCTGATTCTTCTAAGAATTTAGTACTATTGCAAATCACATTAGTGTTTTCATATTTCTTTCTAATTACTTGATAGTGTAATAACAAAAGCTTGACGTTCTATAGTTAAATAATGTAAAAAAAAATGAAATGTTGTAAATGATTAGTAGCTTGGATGACTTTCCACGTTTTTCTTTGGGAGTCTTAATTGTTATGACTTTGTGGATGTGTTCAACTTAATTGCCATTAACCACTGCTGAAGTCTCCTGCTTCCTCCTGTGCAGTCATTGCCCATACGCAGCGTTTAGTACAGGATGCGTGAACACTCCCTTCTTCGTGTATTCATCCAGTGAATGTGTATAAGTACTTCAAAATGGTCTTCCTCAACCAGAATTTCTTTAAAATGGGAGACATGCTGAAGAAATATTTTTTAAAATACTCTTTTGCCATACGATTTGGCTTATTTGGTAGTTGTAATTTAATTTTCATTTGAGTGATGGGGTATATCTTAGGATGTCTAAATGAACTAGGGAGATATATTTATAATAATAAAAGCATTATATGTAAATT
The DNA here is from genome assembly GCF_963455305.1 of Plecotus auritus. NCBI lineage: Eukaryota > Metazoa > Chordata > Mammalia > Chiroptera > Vespertilionidae > Plecotus > Plecotus auritus. The sequence goes on from NC_137775.1 coordinate 130,348,131, forward strand.
GACCGAACTACTGAACAGCAGAACGACCGTCTGGACGACCTTCTGGACGACTACGCTATGACACCCACTGGCGCCAGGCCAGCCAAGGTGGGTGTGATGCGATTGGTTGGTCAGGGGCCCGGCCGTCAACCCATGATTGCCTGGTAGAGGGAGGCACAGGCCACTGGCTGGCGGGGCAATAGATCAATCGGGGAGCTCCACGATTGCCCTAAAGAGGGAGGCCCAGGACACTGACCTGTGGGCTGCGGCAGGTGGGCGGGTCCTCCTTCTGCATAGGCGTTCCATTGAGGAGCCCCAGCCGGGTGGGTGGGGCCTACCTCTTTGGGGAGATGGATCACAGGGCTTCCTGACTGTGAGAGGGCACAGACTGGGCTGAGGGACCCTCCTCTCCGAGTGCACAAATTTTATGCACCATGCCTCTAGTTTTTTAAATATTGGTGTATGATTTATTTAAGCTCTGGCCTAATAATCAAAATGCACTCATGTATGTGACTGAGATTTGGATGGGCTTCCAAGATGCTAAACACTTCAAAAATATTAGACTGTCCTGTGGGACGAGGAGGCACCTTCTGAGTTACTATAGTCCAGTGGTCGGCAAACTGCGGCTCGCGAGCCACGTGCAGCTTGCAAGCTGCAGTTTGCCGCTCTGTTGACTAATAAGTTTGCCGACCACTGGGATAGGGGCTTAATCACAAGGAACAACAACAGCCTGTAATTATTGGAATCGAGAGTCTAGGTCAGTGGTCGGCAAACTCATTAGTCAACAGAGCGGCAAACCGTGGCTCGCCAGCCGCATGTGGCTCGCAAGCCGCAGTTTGCCGACCACTGCTATAGTCCATTAAACTGTGATTGTTTCCTGGAACACGGAGAAGCCCAGAGAGCTGTAAGAAATGGGCTGCTCAGGATTCCCAGTTCCCCGGGAAAGCGTCAGCCAGGGAGGCTGAAGGGTTTTGTTTCTTTGTTTTATATGTTGGGATTCAATGTAAGATTTTTTTTTCTTTCAAGTGTTCCTCTGCATACCTCTGTGTTTTTTGAATTTTATACATTAAATTGTTGTTCATGTTTGACTGGTGTGATTTTTTTTTAAGTTAAATAAAATCTTTCAACCTCTCACTCCTGTCGCTCTGCCCAGACTGCACTGTAAGGAATTCCATGGGTTCCCTTCCAGTTCCTGTTTTGTGGACTTATGTATTGTATCATCACATGACTTCATATGTGCACATTTTTCAGATTTTGCTATTTCAGAAATGTTGCAGTGAACACTTTTATGAACACTTGTGAATACTGCTTTAAAAATAGAGGTGTAGCCCTGGCTGGTGTAGCTCAGTCGGTTGGGTGTTGTTCCCTGCACTGAAAGGTTGCTGGTTCGTTTCTGGGCTCCATCCGTGGTAGGGGGCATGCAGGAAGCAGCAGATTGATGTTTCGTTCTCACATTGATGTTTCGTTCTCACATGGATGTTTCTCTCTTCCTCTCCCTTCCTCTCTCTAAAAATCAATAAAAAAACTTTAAAAAAAATAGATGCAATACAAGAGGAATTCCTGGGTAAAGGGATACATAAGCCTATTCAAAATTGTTTGAATAGGCCACTAAATTATATTACCCGAAATGTTACCAGTTTACCCTTTCTCCAAAGTCTATGAAAGCATCAATTTCTTTCGGTCCCTGACATGGTTTGATTTATTAATTTTAAAAAACTCAATTGGAGTGTATACCTGATTACTAGCCAGGTTTTGTATCATTTTCTACATTTATTTGACATTTTTAGTTTTCACTGAGTTATTATTAAGAGTCTAAAACTCTTTGATCCTTGGCCCCTTTTCTAAATTTTAAAAATTGAGTTGTTTTTTCTTCTCTTTAATTATTTTTTATACTTATATGTCCTAGATATAAATATGTGATACTTTCTCTAGTCTGACACTTAGATAAAGGCTTTGAACCTTAGCTTGTCCACTTAATAGTCTGGTAACCTCAGTTAAGTTGCCTAAGTGCTCATCTCTAAAAGAGATGACTTCCTTGTCTCTCTAAGATTTTGGTACTATCTTCCTCATAGAATTGTTGTGAAGATTAAATGAAATATGGTAAGATATCCTTTATTAAGAAATCTAAACACTAGAGGCATATAAACAATAGAATTATTTTAAAAGCATACATAAAAAAAAATCACACCATTACAATGATTTTCAATAATGCCCTGGGTGATAATGGGACCCACAGGATTGCAAATGACTAATTAGTATTGTCATGCTCTTCTGTTCAGTTCCTTATGGACAGGGCAGTACAGGTCACTGCAGGATTCTTCTGGAATGCGCAGGTTGTAATGTTTTGGTTGTTCACTTGGTTTGACAGGTAAGAAGCATCTCATAGTTCTAAATCCCAGTGTATAATTACACGTTTTAATTAGAAAGGCAGTTAGAATTGAAGATAAAGTATGTGAAAATTTTGACCCCATGCTTGATGTGATTTTTATCTTTAAAAGTTTTACCCATTTTGTAGAAGAAGCTTCCCTGTTTTTCTCATTTCTTGAACAGAATATTTTAAACATATTATAACTTTTTATTGATAACTTTGAGCCAGTCTTACAAACTTCAAACAGTACATGATACTGAGCTTTAAGTCTCTCTGTTCTGGATTCAGATCACCTAGGATCCTGGCTCTGTGTTCTTGGGTCTGCTCTTCAATTTGATTTTTCTTTAGTGTTTATGTTTCTTTCCTTATTGTCAGGCAGCTTCTTCTGCTCTTTGCTTACTTTCTTCTAGTGATCTTTGTTTGTATTCCTTCCTTTAGACATAGAAACTGGATATAAGAAAGCATTGCTTTGTGTAAAGTAAAAGTAAATAGACCTGAGATGAGTAGTAAGGCTTATGAAATGTATAACATCTATCTTATCCCTTGAGAAGCCTTTTTTGTTTACTTTCAATTCTTGCTTATTACCTGGATTCCTGAAATTGCTGGATATATGTGAGTTGTATCTGCTCTACAAATTGTGGGCCCATAATTGGGCAAAGAACAAAATTGGTTCTTCCATTGGGTGGTGTTTTTCCAGCACATTTATGGCTGGCTCAGGGCCCTGTATCATGCTTGTTAATTCATGTATGTATTGTGATATGTAACACTTATTGAGTATTGTATCCAGATATTGTTCTAGGTGATTTATATGTATTCATGATATTGATAGTATCTTGTTACCATTATGTACTTCAATTTGATTAATTTAGTTCTAATCTCCAACTTATAAGAACATTACTATATTTTAAAAAAGTAGAAATTCCTCCAGGTAATTTCTGATAAATCCCTTACTGGAATGAAAGTTCTAGAAAATTGGACAAAGAGATGCTCTGGGGAGCAGCAGATAACCTCTTCCGTATCTAAGCAACTAACGAGACAACACAAAGTGCTAAAATTCTGAAAATACAAAAATGTGTAATAAACAGTAGGGTAACATTTAGTAGTTGGTTAGAAAGAGTGAAACTCTGAGGTCTCAGACTTACGGGTGCTGGGTGCTTGGTTTTATAATGAGAGAAATCTGGGTCCTGCAGGAGGGCTGGGTTAGTTTTTTTTTGTTTTTTTTTTTTTTTTAGATTTTATTGATATTTTACAGAGAGGAAGGGAGAGGGATAGAGAGCTAGAAACATCGATGAGAGAGAAACATCGATCAGCTGCCTCCTGCACACCTCCCACTCGGGATGTGCCCACAACCAAGGTACATGCCCTTGACCGGAATCGAACCCAGGACCCTTCAGTCCACAGGCCGACGCTCTATCCACTGAGCCAAACCGGTTTCGGCGGGCTGGGTTAGTTTTGATCAATGTTTTGTGTTCATTATACAATAGTAAGTTATATTCTCTGCATATAAGGACAATTTTCTCTGATATGTTGGACTAAGGATATTCTGAACTTTTTTGTTCTTACCAGTTTATCATTAATGAGAGGTTCAGATTGATAAGCCAAGTATTGAATTCTAGTTCTTGTTGAATTCCACCCATTTTAATGACAGAGTTCTGGAGATGGATGATAGTGATGGTTACAAAGCAATGTAAATCTACTTAATGCCACTGAACTGTACATTTAAAATGGTTAAAATAGAAAATTTTATGTTATATATATTTTACAACAATAAAAATATATATTCACTGTGGCAATTAAATATTGGCAGCTTCCTAAATGCTTAATAGTGGAGATATTGTAGGTAATTTTTAGAAAATATTAAGTATTAATTTAATATTATGAGTGTTTAATAATAAATATTTGTTGTAAATGAAAATTATATATTCAGTACAACTGCAAACATGTAAATAAAATAATTAAAAACAAGTATGTGTTACCTTTTTAACCATGAGAAAAGTTAAAAAAAATCAGAAGGAAAAAAAGCCAAGCCAGAGAGAAATCCATACATACATCTTTATAGAAAATAAACTCAGCCCTGGCTGGGTGGTTTAGTTGGTTGGAGCCTTGTCCAATACACAGTGATGGGTTTGATCCCGAGTTGAGGCACATACCCAGGTTTCAGGTTAGATTTCCAGTTGGGGCATGTATGGGGGGCAACTGATCATTGTTTCTCTCTTTCTCCTCCCCTTCCTCGCTCTAAAATAAAAATAATTAGAAAAAAAAATAAATAAAAAAGTTTGACAGAAGTTGACTTCAACCTAATTAGCCTCCAAATGAGAATCCTATATAATAAAAGGCTAATCTGCAAATCGTTCCCTGGACCTGGAGTTCAACCAGGGGGTGGGGCCAGCCAGCCAACCACCTGTGGTCCCTGAATTCATGCACCGGGCCTCTAGTTGTAAATAATTTAGAGAAAATGGGCATTTATAGGAATGCAGGTCTGCCAGCCAGTGCCATTTAGAGGCAGTTTTCAGAGGAAGCTTTCCTGGTAAAGCAGACACTGACAATTGCATGCAAAAAGGGCTCAGTTTCTTTGAGAACTCACTGTATGTGATAATTCAATGTGGGAGCAAGGTAGCCAGTGAATGGAACTGGAACAATTGAGAAGAAAATGTTTCTCTAATTCATGTCATATTATTTGACAAAAATTAGTTACAGATGGTGAAAAGAGTAAATAACAAATCAGAACATAAAATTAGAGGGTGAAAGTAAATATTTGTTAAATGTTTGGAATACAATGACTTTTTGCATAAAAGAACCCCTGAAGGAAAGGATAATTTAATATCGCTACATAAAAGTGTAAAAACTTTACAAATATAAAATTAAAAGCCAAAAATTTTTTGAATACTATCACAACAAATATGGCCAACCACAAAATCTAGCACGTTGAAGGAACTGAATAATATCTGAGTGAAAAAAAAAAAAAAAGAATTTTGGTGCCCTTGTTTTACTGAGGTGTGAAAGGCTGACAAAAGCATTGGCTTCAATTAATGAAGCCAATTTGAGTAAAGGGGAGAAAAGTGCTCAGTTAAATTACTGTACAAATGTAGCAGCAGTCGTGGTTTTTCGTGCAAAATATTTAAAAGATAAAATATATATTGCAGTAAAAACCTGAATGGCTATTGGAGTCACATTATAAATGTGAATAACACAAATTATTAGTTTATATGAATTAGTTACCGGAGATCTCTCTGCTGCTGTGCTGATTTTTCTACCTTACTGTTCCTGAAGTCCTGCCTTCTCTCGTCCTATTCTATTTCATCTCCTTCTTTCTTCATCTCTCTCCTTCTGCCCCCCTTACTTGCTTTTCTGATCTATAGCTCTCTTTCCCTCCCCAGCAAGAGAGTGAGGGTTTTGAGTTTCATTTATGCCTTTTCCCACTTAGTCATAAACATCAACCAAGGATGTGAATCAGCCCCAGTTTGATGGGAAACCAGCTTCAAATGCAAATGATTACTGTTGGTGATGGTGTATAAAGTAAATAAAAGGATGTTATATGGAATGTTGACCCTTCAGGGCTCTTAGGTATATATTACATGATCCAGATAGTAAGCTGATCCAACTTAATATTGGCTAGTGGAAATGACAGTGTTTATAAATTTACAGAGTGGCATTTGTATGAATCAGGCTCAATTTTTATTGTATTGAATACACTTACTGTCATTATTTCAGTATGATTCTTGTAGAGCTCTTCCTTGTATGGGCAATGCTAGTTGGAAAATTGAAATCCTTAGAAATTGGAGGATTTTTATTTTACCTATAATCTTAAATGGTGGCTATAATTAAGATTTTATGTTTGTAAATCACTTTGCCATAACATATGAGAAAAAAGCTTTTTCTTTCATGATTTTCTCACTGAAAATTGTTTTGTCATTTCTGTTTAAAAATGCCTTCTCTTAATAAGTTCTATATTTATTTCTATAATTTTTGAGGTTTGTGTTGTCTCCAATGCATTTCAACAATAATGGGAAGAATGAAAGATAACCTAGAATTATACCTCTGAGCAAAATATATTGTGTTTATTATTTGTGATTTATTCCAGTTCTATTTTTTATCTATTTGTAATTTTAACAGTATGATAATAATAGTGTGGATTTAGCTTTCCTTCAAGATGGACTTAAGCAGTTTATCTCATGACTCCTATTCATTAAATCAGAATCAGCGCAGGTATTTCTTCAGGTCTCACATTTGTTCTCTTCAGCCATGCATTTTAAGAAGTGAAGGGAGAGTTTAATACCAACCTTCAGTAATGTGTCATAGCTTACTTTTTAAAATAGACAAGCTAGCGAAAGTTCTTCCAAAATAAACTTAGAAACAAACCCCAAGCTACAGGTGTGGCCCACCATTCTCTTTTTCTGAGTTTCGTTTTTTCTTTTTCTGAGTTTTGTTTCTTTAACGTGTTTTGCGTCTCTAAGGTGCTCAATATGTGTGACTTGTTTGAGTTTCAGCCATAAGTTAGTAGTGATTTTTCTCCATTATGGACTTTACACAAATGAATTTCAGGAAACACCTTCTTCTGCTTGTAGATAAAGGCAGCAATAGGATAGAGTGATCAAATACAAGTGCTCCTTTAATTTATTTTACTGAGACATTTATCCATGTTTTATTTATAAGGCGATTGAAGTCATTCATTTTGTATGGAACTCTTTCTCTTCTGAATAACAAATAATATATTATCATATATACCACACTGGCAGAGATAGTGATGAAAGCCATGCTCGAAAATAAAAGTTTAATATTTGGGGCTCATTGGGCACAATTATATTGGCACTGTCTTTGTTTTCACTGAATCATAATTACCTGTGAGGGTTTTTTAAAAATTGAGATGGCATATAATAGAGTAGTGGAGCATATAGAAAATTCTTTGTTCAAAGAGAGAAAAGGTGTTTCTTCTCAGCTGCAGAGCATGTTACATGCACAGACTCTGTCTCAGAAATATCCTGTGTAAGATCCTTGCACACACATGGTGCTAAGCAGTTTCATTTTACGGGTGACTGGGATATCTGCCTGGGTGTCTGCCCGGGATCTGTGCTGTGCCCTGTGAAAGCCATGGCCCACTGGTTTGCTTGGGACTCTTCAGAAACAATTTCACTTGAAGGGCGTCTGCAGCATTTAATTTCTGAACCAGTTCAGGCTGCAGACTAGGGTTTTACCTTCCACTTTGTTTGCTTTTGCCATAAAGAACTATAGCTAGAGCTGCATTGTGATGGTAGTTGTTATTTTCTCTCAGTTAAAATTCCAGTTAATAACTATAATCTGCCACGGCTTCTTTTGTGCTGATTGCTTCAGAGGACCCATCTCTGGGTAGTTTAGAAGAAAAGATCATGCCAGAAAAAAAGGTTTGAAGTTTGGAATCTCGTGGCATAAATGGCAGGTGATTAGTTAGCTGGTGCAGACCCCTGTTAAGGCACACGCCACATATTAAATTCAGTAAGGACTTAAATGTATTAATGCTTAATAGCTCCTTATAAACTAGTTTAGGTGGATCCATGTAATGTGATCATAGTTCACTGCCCTGTTTCTCCAAAGCATGTTCTCCAACAATCAGGTCTTACTGTTAGAGTCCTCTCAACAATGAGCTCTTAGCACATTGAAAGTATCTGACTTATAAGCCACTATTTCAGGAATATATCTTGTGTGCAGAGATTGAACTATCAAGACATATCTGATAATTATAAACATACTGGTTTGTGATTATTTTAATCTCCTACCTAGAATTTCACCAAGTTATTCTGTTGCCTAGCATTTGAAATCCTTTCTTTACAGAGCTTTTGACCCATTCCATCTTGTCAGTGCGACACTCAGCCATTTGAATGGTTCACCACAGGCTGTTTGCTAGTGGCAGCTTTGATTCTTTAAGAGCCATGGCTCTTGGAGTGCCTCATCGCGCCCCTAGTGGTGGCTCGGGTATTGCACTGAGGAAAACGTGGCTCTGGTGTTTTGCTGTGTTATCACTGAGCTGCCACTGCTGTTAGGTTAATATTTCCAAGGTCACAGTGGTTGCTGGAAATTCCTATTGAGACCACATAAGTCATCTCAATCTTTGAAGGTGTTTCTGTAGTTTGCAAGCGAGAATAATAAATTGGTGTTGTTTCCCAACCTGTTTGTGGATTTCAGAAGAAAACAAAATGCATGTGATTTCTTAGAAAATTCTTCCTCATGCTAGGGTTTATGCTGGAATTTCTGGGACTACTTGCGAGTATTTCCTCTTTTTGATGCTACTTCCTTCTTGCAAAAGTACAATTCTTAGCCTTTTTTTGACTCATGAACCCTCTCACATTTTCAAAATGTTATTCAATACATTAAAAAGCACATAGGAATACAAAAGAAACCAACTGTTGAAATACAGTGATAATAAATAACAAGAGTCAGTGGCATGTCTAGCAATACTGTCACAGCTTTAATATACTATGAAATATTGTTGAATTCTATCGGTGACACAGTTACAAGTATGTTAATACTATTATAGTTGTTACCTATAATGATAATGGAAGGAAATGCCAAATGTCAGTTAGCAGTGATTAAAATAAAAATCATGTGTTTTCCCCCAAGGTCATGTACTCCTTGAAGTTTATTCATGGATCCCTTTCCTATAGGGATTCAGGCTTATCTTATAAACTTTTTTCCTGAGCTGGTATTCCAGAGTGGGACAGACTTGCCTTTTGTTCCTGAAGGGCTGACTTCCTTGAACATTAGCCGATCAGTCCTGTAATGCTAAGGATTCAGTGTCTTTAGCTTCTTCTGCCAGGAGAGATGTATGTTTGGTGCATTATTTTCTTTTCCTTAATAATTGGCTCTTTCTTTACTTGAGAGGCCAATACAATATTGTTATGTAAGCTGTTGAGAAATTCTTATTTCTTTGGGATGTTGTAGACTGAAGCATAAATCAGTTTGACACAAATACCCAATCTTTTTCTTTCCAATTTGCTCAAATAAGTTAATCCCATTTATAAATCTTGACCACTCCTCCTTTATCCAAGTGGATGTCAGGCTAAGAATTTGTGATACAGGATCAGTAATTTGAAATAAACACTTATTCACCGCAGTAAGTAGAAAGACCAAATTGATTTGAAGAGAATCTTTAAAAAAAATACATGATCTAAGATTCTGTAAAACTTTTCTCATTGATTCTGCATTTTATTTCTCAAGAGAGAGTGTACCAGGGTATAACTTCCTGCAGCAAACAAATGTATCATGACTATCTAGTTTAGCAAATCAATACACAAAGGCATTTCATGTCTCTGGGCACATTAGAGAGAATCAGCAGTAAGAATATAACTAATTTTACTGTAGAGACTTAATGGGAAATAGATTTAGATGACAATAGAAAAGGAAGCAAAGTTACAGGTACACTAACCATAATATCACTCCCATTAATTGGATTTTCATGCATCAAGCAGTAGTTGATTAGAAATAAATAATACACATTAAAGTCATGCAATAGTTGGGCCTTTTATGTTGCTTCTAAGGGCAGGGGCATGCAAATAGACATGTTTACCTGACCTACCTGAACCTAGGATATTACTGTGGTATGTCTGTTGAGTTATATACCCTGAGCTATAGGTAACAGAATGAGAAGATTTAGGCATTGTGGTAGAATGCAGTTTGGGAAGGCTCAAGAGCCACTGTAAAACTAAAGAAAAAAATTTAGTTTAAAACTCTAGTTAGAATAAATTTCAAGTTGTATAGAAGCCAAAACAATTGTATATGAGTAAACCAAAAGGTTTCAGTTCACTTTGTGATGCATGAAAAATGTGAATTGCACCCAATTAATAAAAATTGCTGTAGTTAGTGTTCTTTCTACTTAGTAGGCCACTATAGGAAACCCTATAGAGCAGTCATCAAAATTCCCAAATGAAATACAGCATTGTTCTAAAACTAATCAAAATTCTCTTCTGTTTTTAGCAAGGGGCGGGGGAGCATATTTACTGTTCATTTTCACTTTCAGACATCCTTAAATATACTAGTCATTCTCACGCTTTCCTTGCATCAGAATCACCTGGAGGGCTTGCTAAAACACAGTCTGCTGGGTACCTTCCTAGATTTTGGACTCATGCTTAGGTCAGGAGTGGGACTCAAAGAATTTGCCTTTCTAACCAGTTAGGTACCACAGATTGAGAACCTCTGCACTGTATTAGTCACTTAACTGTTTTCTGGCTATAGTGATGGCTTACTTACCTGATGATTTTTTCCTTAACTTGTCTGCATGACCCAATAGAGCACTTTATCTTATTAAGCTGTCTGATAAACGTAAGGGAAGCTCCAAGCCTTGATATCAGGAGCATGTAAGTCCTTTAGGTTGGAGATTGACCTGTATGAAGTGTTTCCAAATGTGGAGTTCACAGGAGATGTTAATGTGTTAATTGGCTGCAAAAATTCGAATTGTTACAAATATGAAATTTCAGAAATAAACAAGTCATAAGTTTAAAATTGCAAGTTGTTTGAGTAACATGATGAAATCTTCCGCCATCCCATGCGCTGTCCTGACTGGGATGGGCGGGTGTGCATCGTCCCTTTGCCCAGCTTATCCATGCTGTAAACGTTCCTTGCCTTTTCATCACTTAGTCTCCGGTGGTCTCGGATCAACTGTCCTGGTATCCCAGTGCTGTGTTCTAGTAGCCCTGTTTTACTTAATGGTGGCTGCAAAGCACAAGAGTAGCTTGAACTTTATCATAGTTTTTTATGTATAGGAAAAACATATATATATATATATATATATATATATATATATATATATATATGGTTTAGTACTATCCACAGTTTTAGACATCTACTGGGGGTCTTGGAATAGATCCCCCATGGATAAGGAAGGACTACTGTACACTTACATGTTTTATCAGTTACCATGATTTTGAGTTTGTCTTTAATGCTGCCCTGTATCTAATAGGTACTGTATAAATCTGCAGCTATACTTTTTGTTTCTCTTACTGACTGATGTTCATTGTATTATATTCAGATTGTTGTTGCTATCACTTCGTTTATGCAAATCTAAATAGGGAATAGGGTCTCCGATTCTCTTCTTTGGTCATTTTGTTTATTGGTTTATTTAAATTCTGGGTGACAACTTAATATTTTAATTGATCCAGGGCCCTTAAAAGTGCTCAGATTGGGAAGATGTATGTGTGGGTACTTTCTAAAATAGTTAATTTTCTGTAAACTTAAAACTATTCTAAAAAAGAAAATCAATTAGTTGTTTTTTTAAAGTGCTCAGAGCCAAAACATTTGTCTGAACAAAGGAAGGGATTAGAAAATATACGTAAATTTGACAGTTATTGGAGAAACATAAATATGCTGGATGTGCAAGGTGTTTTTTTCAGTTGCTGTTCATTTATCCTTCCAAACACCAGCAGATGTATGATTTAGCATTTGCCCGCCCTTCTGGCTCCGGGGACTGTGGTGTTTTGTGTATGGAGTCCTTGCAGCAGAGAACTCTGTCATTGTTCTGAGCAGCTGGGAATGGAATGCAACTCATTAAGACTGGAGATGTTATCCAAGCCTCCCCTGGCATCCAAGAGCAGCCACTGTGCTTTGCTTCCCCAGATCTAAAGTATCCATTCAGTTACCACCTAGTGTTCTCTTTGCTTTTATTGAAAACCTCTATTGGCCCCATTGCCTCTTTGAATGATGTGCACGGTTTCTACCAGCTGTTCCCTTGTTCTCTTCTCCCTCTTCTTTGGCTTTTTATTAGGTTTATGGTATTTGGAATGCCTTTTATTTCAGAAAATAAAATCACAGTGTAATTAGTACATATCACTTGTTTATGTAACTAGAAGGATATTAAGAACAGATTTCCACAAGTAAATCACTTTTCAGACATCTCTGCCCACCTGGCGATAAAAGCAACTTTGATGGGGAGGGGGTTGCTTATCAGGGGAGGGAGCGTACATTGGAGTCCTTATTTTGTGTCAGGTGTTTCACTTATGTTACTTTACTTCAGGGGTGGGAAACCTTTTTTCTGCCAAGAGCCACTTGGATATTTATAACATCATTCATGGGCCATACAAAATTATCTACTTAAAAATTAGCCTGCTATATTTGGTCAAACATTTAATTAACTCACCCCTGATGCCTTGGCAGGGCCAGGCCGAATGATTTCTTGGGCCTTACCTTATACGGCCCACAGGCTGCATGTTCCCTACCCCTGTATTTGATTGTGGTAATGAAATCGAGGAGGAGTAAGTATTATCATCCCATTTTGTAGATGGGGCCCCGAGCAAGAGAGAGACCAAATTGTGGAGCAGGGATTCAAATCTGTGCCTTTCTGATTCTCTAATCTCTACAATTTATGCTACCTTTCGGTGAGTTGTACATGAATTCAAATGCCCATGCTCATTTTCATGTGACATCATTGTCTACTTATGAGGCATGATTATTCTGAACAAAAAGAAAGACAACTAGAGAAATCATGTTAAAAATACTATTTTTATCTGGAGCTCCGGATGCATACCCATGTCATCATTTTTCTATTTGGAGAATTATTTCATCTTTCAAATGAAATAGGCAGAGATGGTCAGAAATAACAATCTGGAGCTTCCTTTGTAATTGGAGAAACATCTCAAGCTTTCTAACATATATTGGGAGTTTACAATATGCCAGCCATGTCCATGCATTATTTCATTTAATCATGTAGAAAGTGTAGGAATAGAGGTAGAAAATGTCATCTATAACACTATGAGCCATAAAGAAAAGAAAGAAATCTTACCTTTTGTGACAGCATGGATAGACCTGGAGAATATTATGTTAAGTGGAATAAGCCAGTCAGAGAAAGACAAGTACCATATGATTTCACTTATATGTGGAATCTAATGAACAAAATAAGCAAAAGAAACAGACTCGTAGATACAGAGAATAGACTGACAGCTGTCAGATTGGAGGGGAATTAGGGGACTGGGTGAAAAAGGTAAAGGGATTAAGCAAACAAACAAAAAACCCCTCATAGTCACAGATTACAGTATGGTGATTACCAAGGGAAAGGGGAGTGGAGGGAGGTAGAAGAGGTAAAGCGGGGATAAATGGTGATGGAAGGAGATTTGACCTATGGTGGTCAACATACAATGCAAGATACAGATTACTTATTATAGAATTGTACACCTGAAACCTACATTATTTTATCAACAATGTTACCCCAATAAATTCAATAAATATTTTTAAAAAAGAGCCTTGGTTGGGTGGCTCAGTTGTTGGAGTGTTCACCAAAAAGGTTGCAGGTTCGATTCCGGTCAGGGCACATACCTAGGTTTTGGGTTCGATCCTTGGTCAGGGTGTGTATGGGAGGCAACTGATGTTTCTCTCTCTCTCTCTCTCTCCCTCCCTCCCAACTTCCTCTTTCTAAAATCAATAGACGTACGAGGTCCAGAGCAGTTGAAACATATGCCAAAGGTCACACATGCACAGGCATACAGTCCAGGCAAGAGCTGCCGTCAGACCCCAGATCTCTGGCAGGTTAAAATATGGGGGTGCTGTGATATTGTAGCCTAAAAAAGAGATAAATTGTTTGACCAACTGATCATTTTATTTTCTATAAACCAAATAGAAATATTAAGAAAATTCGGGTATACTTATTTATTCCTCCTTAAATACTAACCTCCTAAAGAGAAGTTAAACCTGCAAATTTACTTTGTATACTTTGGATGAATCCAAGGCAGTTGGTTATATGATTTCAGAGTCACTCTAGTTGGGTCCGAATGGAAGGATCTGGGGGTTTTGAGAATAAAATGGTCTAAAGCAGTGACAGAGAAAGGCTAGAGGTGACACGTATACAGCTTGTCATAGGAAAGAGGTGAAGGGTGTGAATTGGATTCACTTTCCATACCAAGGCACCTGCGAGGAAGGGACAAACACTGCCAGGAGTCTTGGCATATTAACTGCATAACCTTGAGCATAGTGAGGGTCTCACCCTAATCTTTCTCCTAGTTAAAGATAGGAGGCATTTCTGGCAACCTGGGAAGACTCAGGGAGACAGGGCCTGCAAGAGACTGTCCTCATTAAACATTAGGGGGTGGTAATAGATACCTTTAATATACATGCTTTCTGTAGCAAAGCTAACTAAGGACAAAAACTTTCCAGTGAGGAAAAGGTTTTAATTCAAATTAATAGTATGGTAATAATTGTCCTTTAAAATATAGCAGATATTACATTTACATGCAAAGGTACCTTTATTTTATTTTGTTCACTGTGAATGCACTCCTTGTCTTTTCTAGGTTAACTCCTGACCACATACCGTGCTGTTGCTGTTCTGTGAAATCTAATCATGTTGGACAGTGTCCATGCTTCTTTAATTAGTTTTAATATAATAAACCATTTTATGTTTAGCATTTTAGATTTACAGTATAGTCTACTCGGCTTCTAACTGCAGACTCATTAACTGAATTTATAGTCTATTGTTAAATTTTGTCAAGTAGGTGAAAGCTGGAGAGGAGACAATGGGACATTGTAATAAAACCAGGAAAGACTGGGCCAGTGGCACTACCACTTTCTGCTATAAGACCCGGGACTTGGGGACTTTGATGTGCCTAAGTCATAAATTGGCCACTTCTGCTCTTAAGTTTGGAAACCATGTTTGATTTTGAACATTAGCAGAATAAAAATTATTTACTTCAGTATAAATTTGTTTGGAGGCATCTGTAATTGGCTTATTTAGAAGCAATAAGTAATTCACATAATTTCAGAAAATTTACTTTTGACAAGGAATTCTAATAAAGGATAATTTAGACAATTATATTATACATCAGAAAAGACTATTAAACAGGGAGTGATGTTACTATAAATGGTTAGAGTTTAAAATGAAAGATTCTCTCTGCATATAGTCTGTTCTCTGAGATTTCAAGGAGAAAATTACACAGATGGAGTATGACCCAGAAACATCCCTGTCAATAATTGCTACTGGGAATGCAGTCCTTCAAGATTTGCCTATGTTGATTGACTTTCACTATCTGATTACAGAAGCTTCCAGCAGTGTATCTTATCTTTGATCTCTTTTGTTACCTCCTCACAGAAATGTTTGTGAAATGTGTCTGGTTTATCTATAGATTTTTGGATTCTTAGCAGGCTACTTAACTATTTCTTTTTTTTTTTTTAAATTCTCACCCGAGGATATTTTTTGTCATTGATTTCTTTTTTTTTTTTTTTTTTTTTAAGAGAGAATGGATTGGAGGGTGGAAGGGGGTTGCGGAGAGAGAGAGAGAAACATCGATGTAAGAGAAATTCATCAATTGGTTGCCTCCTGTTCACACCCCCACTGGGCCAGGGATTGAGACTGCAACCAAAGTACTTGCTCGTGAATGGGAATCAAACCCGCAGAGGATGACGCTCCAACCACTGAGCAAAACAGGCCAGGGCAACTATTTCTGTTTAGTGTTTTCTAAGTAGAATGTTTCCATTAATAGCAATATTAGCATTATATAAAACCTGCATTAAAATTTGCTAGACTTTGGGCACTAGTATTTTTGGCATATAACATATTTTCTTATTTATTCTTTGTAGACCCCCACATGAATATTTGTGTGACATACTTCTTGGTCTTGAGTGCTAGAATGAGGGCCAATGCTACCAAGACATTGTAGCTTGTGGATGCCAACCCTTTTAGAAGGACTCATTGGCGCTGGTTATGTTTTGAGTAAATCTGTTTTAGGAATTAAATTCAATACTGTTAACATGACAGTCTGATCACTTTATTTAGAATTTAACTGTGACAGAATGTATTAATGGTCTTTTATTTAAAAAAAGAGACATTATCCTGTTTTCTCTAGTGCTGAGGGTAGCCTTACGGTGTGGATTATTTAAGATCAGCTTCTTGCCAGCCGACTATGACATCTCTATATAGATTTTCTGGTGTTTATTTTTGAAACTCTACTATGCTGCTAGAAACATGAGTGAATGGACTAAGACTACTGTGTTGGAAAATAGACATACGTTACAGTTTCTTCCGTTTTGCAGGAGTGCATTTTGACTCTTATAAACCCAGGTCAGTGGCTCTTCTCTTCTCCTCGTGTTAATATATTGAATTTGGCCCCAATGGCATGGGAGCAGATGGTGAGAAAAGGGAAGGTTAGGATGGTAAGGTAATTGTAGGTAGGACACCTAACTCCGAGTCTGTGAGAATGAGAAATGCGAGAAGTCCACATGGCACTTGGGAAGGCCTTTCCTCAATCAGCCGACCAGAGAATTTTATTTCAGCTGATAAGCATGTGGCTTGTGTTTCTGGTGTGCCCTGTGTTTTCATACTGAAACCATACCCTCTACCTTTTGACATGTTGTTTTGCTTAGCACTTGGGTTGCACGTATCCATGTTTCTATTGACATTTTTATTTAGTGCAGGATTTGAACAATGACTGCCTACATTTTAAACCATGTCACATTGTGATGTCTGTTTGCTCTAATTTATGTGTAATCAGTAAACATGAGTTTTTAGTGTTTCCTTTCTGATTCAGAGTGTACATTTCTTGCAGTTGCTTTCAAAGCCCCTTCATTTTGTCCTGAGCTGAAGAACCTCAGCCAATTTTAATCAGCCCTGAGCTGTCATTCTGTTCATCACTGTCACATTAACATCATTCCTGTTCATCACTGTCACATTAGCAGCAAATCTGAACTTGCTGATTGGTAAAGTGGATGGAAATCACAGCTCTGTGTGTGTCCAAATAGCTACTCATCAGCAAGGCTTGTGATGGGGTCTGATGGTTTAATGCAGGCCTTAATCAAGGGCCAGAGATATTTTCTCTGCAGTTTAACCTAGATGCATTGAATTACATTAACATGTATATACACTGGCGCGCACACACACAGAAGTGTGTGACATCAATGTTCAAAGTCAATCAGGCCAAATCAAACAAAGGATGGAAATATATGGCTGAGGATGGCTTCTCTGGTGATTGCAAGTCAGCAAACATAGCATGTTTACCTTTGGACTCATTGAGTCACTCATATTCAATGGAAGAATGCTTGATTGAAAATATACTGTCTTTGGGACATAAACAGAAAAACTGTGGGGTAAATGGGATAAATTTATGTTCAGAGCTGACATTATCCCAAGTGTGGATGGTTTCTTACTTCTCAGTGGCACTTGTGTGGATGTGTGAACACACATTTGAATTCTTGTGCTAATGAGGCAGAAAACTAAAGGGCATAGGAGTCATTATGTGAAAGGGGGGCGGTCCATACATTATGTAACATCTCAACCTGAGCACACGAAATGTTTATTTTTTAAAAATAACCTTTTGTGCGTCAGTTAAACTCAAGTACTGTATATTTGGGCATGCATTTTTGCTTGGGGATGTGGGTGTTATCCTGACTTTATTGATGAAATCCAGTCCAGAGCAGGTAAGCGACTTGACCAAAGTCATGACTCTCTATAGTAAAAGCTGGGCCTTCTAACTCCAGAGGTGGTAACTTTGTCTTTTAATGACATAACAGCTGTCCTCTTTGGGGCCTAACACGATGCTTGATAATTATGATCAGGATTTCCTTTTTGAAAAAACAATTCCTCATACATTGATGCTTATAACCTTATCTGAACGACCACAGCCACTGTGAACCCTACCTTCACTTCGGATAAATACTAGCATTGGGAACACTGCAGAAAGCAAGGCTCATACCAAAGTTCACACTGAACAGCATTCTCTGAGAGGCCAGCAGGATTTGCATTCAAACTAAGGACTGCATGAGGGTCAGGACTCTGGTGCGAGTTTATGGAAACCAGTAGGAGGCACATTTTAAAGTGATATCAATTCTTTGATCTGATTAAAAATTATTTTCACCTTGGAGATTTTGATTTTCTTTTATAGACTCTAGCCCTGGAATCATATGTATCTACCCTCCAAACACGTTGCCGTTTTCTTTCTACTAAGACTAGTAGGTAGTGGGTGCATATTCACGTATGTCCAGCACATTTTGTTGCTGTTATAAACTGAATGAACATACTCATTTTCTTCTAAGATTTCTGTTACTCTTTCATCTCTCTTTCTATCATCTCTTTCTTTTGTAATGGCTCAGACTGATAGAGTGGTAGGTATCACATTTATTTTTCTTGTCTTTTATGCCAGACTGCATGTCTTACTTTGCTTCTATTCCTAGTCTAGTAAATTTTGTCCAGAAATAGGAAAGAGTGTAGGCTTTTGAGATGAAGATCTGAATTAGGATTCTTGTTTCTCCACTTGCTTGCTTTTTGAGTTGCTAAGCTTTTTGCAGTGACCTTATCCTGATCTGTAGTGATTGGGATTAGTCGCATTATTGTGAGGATTAAATAGGGCCACTGAAGAGATGGCTGCCATAATCCCAAAGAGCAGGTGTTCAATAATTAATTCTCTCCTATATGCAGTATTGTTTCCCATACTTTCACATCATTCTCCTCCTCTACCTACACAGTCCATTCTGTTCTCCTTGTCTTTCTCTGCTTATAACCCCAAGGTTTTAGTGATACTTATGAGATCACATTAAATTCACTTTGAAGATTACTTTGACCCTGCTCTGGTCATTAGTGTTAGACAAACAGGGTCATCAGTGTTATTTCTAACCAGTCTCATTATTTCAGCAATATATTACTAGATACAATCATCACCATACTATTTTTCCTAGTCATACCTGTTGTCGCCTGTTGCCTATTTTCTCTGGGCTTGATTCTTTCTGTCAGTCCATTTTAAAACTCTCCTTATCAAGTTGATGGACTTTCTGCCCATCATGTCTATCCCTGTGTAGGAATAGGTATGGTGTGAATAACAGGCTTGGCACAGCAGTGGTGCAGACAAGAGAGCGTTTACTTCTTTCATTTCAAAGTCTGCCAGCCAAGTCCTGGTATGCTGGCTTTGATCCATGGCATCCACAATGACTCAGGCTCCTTTTTTCTTAATGTTTCATCCTGTGTGTGCTGCATTCCCAAGGTCTCCTACCATCAGATCTATATGTTCGTCAGCAGGAAGTAGGCAGGGGCAGAGTAGGGCACGTGCCTCTCCCTGGAAGCTGCCTACACTGGACTCCCCTTCCATTTTTCCTTGGCCAGAACTTAGTGACATGCCTGTACCAAGCTGTAAGGAAGACTCAGAAATGTGGTCTGTTTGAATCATTTCATGTGCTGGGAAGGAGGAGAGATGGATATTTGAGGAAAACTAGCAATTTATGTGAGCTATGCTATAGCCTTACCTGAAGTGTCAGAAAATCAAATTCTTTTCTTTTACACCATTTATGTAGCTACTTACTTACTTCTTGTACCATACTTTTTTAAAAAGTCTACACTATTATGGAAATAGAATATCACTTACACTCTATTTTGTTAATTTTCTTGCCAAGAAAAGACAGTCTGCTAGTTAGATGCTTTGTTCGGCATGAATCAGCTGCCATGATCACTGGCTGCACACTGAGCAGGGGAACCTAGCCGTGCCATGTGGGATAGTTGTCTGCACATTCCTCTGAAGGCAGCCCAACATGTGGGTTTTAATATTGTCTTAAATCAGCCTATGGTAGAGCCCTCTTCAGTTTGTTTTAATGCAAGCATCTGTGGAAACAGTTCATGTTTAAGGTTATCAGTAGCCAAGTGTAATCATGAACTATATTGAAGATGTAACTGAAAAGTTTTACACATTGATCACAATAGCACATACTTTTGGTTCCTTTTGTTTTCTTTTATAAATAAACTAGTGGCCTGGTGCACAAATTCATGCACATTGAAAGGAAATTAATTAGAAAAAGTATTTTAATATTGATATTTGCCCTTTCTCTGTAATAGACATGTCAACAAAATTCATGATCGACAATGACAGATCGAAACACAGGCGTGTGACTGGCGCCAGCGAGAGCTTTTTATGTATTGCGCATGCGCAAATCAACTTAGCCTTTTATATATATAGAATAAACTTGCTTAATTAGACCTGCTTTCTGATTTAGCTAAACTTTTTACAGCCCAGTGAAGCACCCCAACTTCTCTTTCAGGTAATTGTCAGCAACACAGCAGTAAATATCAACCCAAAGCAGGTTATTATTGTAGATCATGCAGGGAGAACAGAGGATAAAATATTTAACTGCAGCAGTGTTTGACTATATTCTGTGCAGTGAGA